>NC_064626.1:1148785976-1149410976 GCF_023864275.1 Schistocerca cancellata
AAGTAAGGTAACCTTTGCTCCTATTGTGAGAACGCCTGCGCTTAGTCTCTGTCATAACAACTGAGAACCAGTCCAGCAGTCTGTTTCCCATGGCCTGCAGAGCAGATGGTGGACATTCCTTGTTCCAGGATGAAGTGTGGCTTGGAATCAGCATGGGTTTTGTGTCAAGGACTTCATTGTAACCACGCTGGCGCTCCTTATCCTCGGAATATGGGGGATTTGTAGCAGTGTAGCTGTCCTGAAAATATACAAACATACTTTTAAGGTGTATCAAATGAAAACCACTCATAGGGACTCTCTAAGAATAATTTTCATTGAAAAATTATCTGTATCACAAATTGAAGAGTGCTATCTTACTCTACATTGCAAAAGGAAAAACTGATCATTATGCCTCTTTTGCAGTTTAAAAGCAAAGCCAACAGATGTTGTATCAAATCCACAAGTCTGTAAGGAAAATGGTTTATCCATATCTGAGTATAGAAAACACAGTACTTCAAGGGAGTAATACCAGAAACTGGGCATAGTTATAACTATCACATAAAAAAACCTAATTAACTTTTTGTTTGCTTGTCTGAAGGTTCACATCTGCAGTTGTGGTACAACATTACAATACCCACACTCACAGTACTGTAACATATCGCAATCCCGAGGGCTGCAGAAGTCTTAGATTGACCCTACATAGCAGTAACTCACTGCTTTCAAAAACAAATTATTGTACAGTATTTCACTTTATCAGTGGGCTGTAACATCCTCTAGTGGCATGCTGCAGTACTGTTGCACGGGATTTCATTGTCTGCTAGGACTGCAGATGTGTACTTGCAAATAAACAAAAAGACAATTATGTAACTTTATTGTTTTTAGGTGATACTTACATCCTTAAGATGATCCTCATATTCTACAACAAAATTGTGCTTACAGAAATATTTCTTGCCAAGTGGCAAACTTTGAAAATTCCATTTTGATGGATAACAAAGTTTTAAGCACTTTGGATGTTAAGTCTTTAAAATATGCTGCTTCCCCAGTTATGGCTGACATAAATAATGCACGAATTCTAAAAAAAATTAATGCTTATCTTACTAACCACCACTGTTGCTTACTATTACTACAGGAGTGAATTTTTGCAGGGTTACACTGGTGGCTACCCCAGAACAACTTTTCTACATATTGGAAGAAAAACAGGCTGTTCCCAATGAACAGTGTTGCTTGTGCTCAATGAACAATGTTAGTTGTCTTTCTGCAGACAGGAATATTCAGCCGCTGACTAGAAAACCAAATAATTTGTAAGAGTGGCAATTAGCAAGATAAGTTTTAATTTGCTTTCAAATTCTTGCCTTATTTATGCCAGCAACTTGGTAAAGACCTTTTAGTATTAAACTGCAAAACCCCACTCTGAATGCCAGATAAGGAGGCAAAGTCGACATGGATGCTATTATTGTGCACTGCAATTAGGTACAACACATTTCACCTGAAAATAATCTTCATTAGTAGCTTGAAACACCATCAAGAGATTCATCCACTGCAAAGCGAGTGTATCAATTCTGAAATTACTGATGCAGCCCAAGAAGAGGTGCAATTGCCTTAGAAAAATATAAATAGTTACTTGATTAATGATATTTTATACCTAAAATTCCTTTGTATCCAGTTGGTTAACAGACTGGAATGTTTACACCACTGAACCAACCAAAGAACTTAGTTCTGCTTATTCTCGCCTTATGAATATCTTTTGGTGTGCGGACCTTGAGAAAAAGAGCTACAGTACTTAAACATTGTGTGAAATCAAAAAGCAAACGCAAATCACACACAACTAATTGTTTCCCATAAAAACCCATTTCATGTGAGCTTTGATCCACTAAGTAGGAACAATATGATTACTGCTTGAAATTCTTGTCCTTGACTAATGAAAGCATCTCTGACTGTTGATTTGAGATCTGTCCACATTATTTAATATGTCATCTGTTTGCTACCTAGTCTTAAATCATATGTTTCTCACAGATATTAGTTTGTATTTTTGTGCCTATTTACATTCACACTTAATTTCCTGAATTGGAAAGATATTGTTGTATTTGTGTCAGAGGAGGATCTTTGATATTCACGAGCAGTCTACAAACAACTAATATTCTGGTAACTGGTAACTTCTACAAATTGAGCACACATTACACCAATTTCCTAATGAATAAGAAGAAATCTACAGGCTGCCTAAGAGTTTGGTAGATAATCTACCTGAATTCCAAGGTACTTCATGAGGTTTCATGTTATACTTTACCATATTTAAGAACAGTCCTCATGGTAAAGGACTACCAAATGCTTTTAAAAGTAAAAAGAGGAAGGGTCACACAAGTTAACAACAACACATTGTTACACTAACTGTAAATAGAACATAGATGCATGGAGTCATGAGAAAGTAACTGAATTACAGATCCTAATAGAGGAAATCAATAGGTAACTGACATTGGAACTCACAATTTTAGGTAACAAACTGACAACACAATTTCTGAAACACAAGCAAAACTTTTCCAGTTCTGGTCCAAGATATTTGTACCTACACTATCAATGAATAGTTATTCACTGGTATTTTTTTCATGATTCTTCTGGGTAAGAATCAACTACTTATGTGACAATTGTTCATATTTACCTTATTGTACTTTGTGTACTTTATGTACTTGTAGTGTTTATTCTCATATTTGAAGTCTTCTGGGGTGAACGTGTACTTGTCCTGTGGCAGCCGCTGCTGCTGCTGCTGCTGGGCCTGCTTCTTCTCTTTCTCTGCTGTCATCTTGAACTTGTTCATCAAGTTGTTGAGGCGCTCAGTTTGCCGCTGCTTCTTACGGATGTGAATGTCACTTTCTGTAAAGTATTATGACAATGTAAAAACTTTTTGCTTTGGTAGAAACAATGGACTTTCTACTCTTTGCCTTCTTTGCAAATAAGCACATTCAAAGAATTCTTTTTACCTGAGAATTAAACTGATCTGCACTATTTTCTGACATTTTTTCTCATGGAAAAATGAATGATTTTTTTATTGGTCCCATTTGATTACATTATGTACAGAGTGTGTATCTGTAATATAGGACAGATCAACTTTTAAAAAAAATTTATTAGCTTTTGGGATATGGCCATACATCCATCTTAATAGTGTAATGTCAACTGTCATGATGCAAATGTAAAGATAACACAACACCCAGTCCCCCTGAGCAGAGAAAATCTCTAACCAACCTGGGAATTGAACCCGGGGCCTGATGGTTAGCAATCTACTGTGCTGGCTGCACAGCTACGGAGGCAGACAGGTCAACTTAATCTAATATCTTAAAATATTTAGACACATATTACCATATAAGACAATGCACTACAAGCTATTTACATACAATATATTACAATATTTTTAACTGATTATGGTACATACATACAACTAATAAGAGCATTCCTCAATCTTTGAACATACATCCCTCTACACTAAAAAATTCTTTTTCCATTAAGTAATTCTTTAGAAGTTTCTGCAATGTCCTTTCACTCATACTGTCCAGTAGAGTCTTAGGAAGATGTGTTACCAATTGTACACCTGAGTATCAAGAACTTTTTCCAGCAGTTCTCAGTCTGTGTGGTGTACTTCACAACTGGCCTTTATTTCTTTGTGTTGCATGAATGAACATCTGCACTTTTCTAGTTATGTATGGCTTTGACTAATGATATTATTGTTATGCATACATACATGGCTGGAAAAGTCAGTTTGTTTAGATTATGGAAGGTAGTTGCCCACTAGTCTGTTTGGGTTTTATTCACTCTGCCCCTAACGCCATTTTTGCAATACAAAAATTCTTCTTGTAAAATTGCTGCTGGAGCTTATCCAAACAGTAATTCCCTACTCTAATTATTGTTCAAATAGTGCGTGGCACACTGTAAATAGCAATTTTTTGTCAGCGTAATGTGCAAGCTGTTGTTTGTGTGCTGTCTCCACTGGAGCTTACTTCAATTCCCAAAAATTTTATGAAGGTAACTTCTTCCAATTTGTTTTATCTATGTGATCTTTCTTTCCTGTGTTCATGAATAACATGAACATTGTCCTTTTTTAGATTATAATTAAGACATTCTGTATGAGCCACTGTAGTGTGTTATTTATCAACAGAAATTCAGTTCAGTCCAGTGCTTCCAGACTTTCTTCTACCTTCAAACCTGATATGTAAATAATATAACATATCCTATTCATAGTACTTACATGAAGTCATAGTTTTGATCAATACAATGTTCTTATGGCACTGATACTACAGATATTAATAAAAAAAGTTCTACAATATACTTAATAGCTCCTCTTCCGTTTCTTTGTGTTACACAACTGACTCAGCAATAGCAACAAAACTCTGAAAAGAACCTCCTCCCATTGTCACATTTGTCAACTACTTATGGTGTGAAGATGTATGGTGAAGGATATTGGAACATTTTATCAATGAAATCTGTCTGCATTCTAATACAGATCTAATGAGAGGACTGTTGTTGGTGCTTCTGAGTGAAAGTAAATGAACCCATGATCACAATTAACTGAAAACATTGCTTTGCTCTTAATTCCAAAGTATGTTAGCATTTAATGATATCCTCTGAACCATTCACCTTTTTTATATAATTACCCGAAACAGACTTTTGTGTAGTTATTCCCTGGCACATTTTACAATTCTCTTGTCAGTCTTAGGAACACAGCAGCTGGAGGAAACCTTAACAAACAAAAGGCTGAGAAAATTGAGTTATTTATGTGATCTAATATTTGGTATGACTTAAAAGAAATGTGGACAACGAATAGCTTCAGAGGTCAGAGGTTCAAGGCTAGTGATTCTTGTGGCAGGGGGGGGGGGGGGGGGAATAAAGGGTAGGAAGAGTGGAGATTATTAGAGTTAAACAAAGCACTAAAGACTGGACAAGGATAGGGAAGGAAATTGGCCATTTCTCCACTCAAGGAACCACCCTGCTACTTGACAAACTGCCTGTTGGCTTCTGTGTCAGGTTCTTTGGTGATGTTCATCTTATGATTTTCCAGACGTTTCACCAGCACAAATGGCTGGCATTGTCAAAGTTTTAGCCTCCATTGCTGATGGTGAACTGGAGCCGAGCTTGCAGCCGCAAACTGTGACAGCTCCATCCACCACCAGCAATGGAGGGTAAAACTTTAACAGTGCCAGCCACTCCTGTTGGCAAATCATCAAGAAAATCGTCAGACGAACGCCAGCCAAAGAACCTGAGACAGAAGCCAACAGGTAGTTTGTCAACAAGTGGCCACAAATGCCTTAACAATTTTTTATCCTGCCATTTACCATAATCTCTTCAGGAAAGCAATCTAGATGACCAGTTTGGTACTTCAGCTCCATCCATCAGAGGGAAAAAACACAGAAGATCTGAGTTCTTACCACCCAGGTAGATTTAACTTAGCTGTAAGAACAAATATGATTTCACATAACTAGTGAACTGTAGGTGAAAATCAGTTCATCTTGTGTTGCAAGATCAGTTATCAACAGAGTAACTGCAATTACTGAAAATATTGTTTGACACCTTACCTTTGCACGGGCAGAACCCCTTGCAGCTGACCCGGATTGATGTGTGATGGATGCAGTTATGGTAATCCAAACGGCACAAGGAGCTGTAGGTGCGGTTGTCTGTGCCACACAGGAATGTCGGCTTCACAACAGGGCACGGATTGCATCGCCTGTGGACAAATGGAATTGTGTCACAATTTCTTACAGTTTTATTTCAGTTTCTTTCAAACATTGCATGCAGGACAGAATAATGAAATGTGGCAGAATTGGTGGTGGTGGTGGTGGTGGCGGTAGCAGTAGTAGTTTTAACAGTAAGCACTTGATTACAAATATTACCGAAATTCAGTAAATGAATATATAACGACGAAAATAATCAATTATTGACAATATAATCTATATGGATAAATTTTTCAATCTATCACCAATGGCGGCAGGAGAACACACACACAAAAAGGTTTAATTTTTACAAACTTTTGAGCCTGTGGCTCCTTCTTCCGGCAGAAGAACTGAAGGGGAAGGATGTGGGGTGAAGGAAAAGGACTGGAAAGTGGTACAGTTCAGAGAAGTCGCCCAAAGCCCTGGGTCTGGGGAGACTTACCGGACGGGATGAGAAGGAAAGACTGATTCAGACCGAATTGCGGTAGTGTTGTGAATGCAATTTTGATGTGTACTAAGTTGTCACGTAATTTGTCATGTATTCACGTTCGCTGGACGGCGTGCAGCTACTTTTAGACACAGAAAAACACAACAAACATGGCAATCTACGTAAAAGCCTAGTACGCCCCGAAACTGTATCCAAGACACTAACGCAATACCTTGACCGCATTCCCAGTTCTATAACGGTGACATACGTAAGTTCACGTTTTCTTCTTTGTTTACTAACAGCCATACAGTAGCAGAAGATATGGCGCACGCCGAAAAAAACGAACCGCAGACAATATGCTGGAAACAGCGTCAACAATCGTAAAACCATGCTGTGGCGTAAAACAATATTTGGAACCAAACAGTACACATGTAATAATGATTTACAAGTACGCTATTTCTGCATGTTTTAGTAACTAATAACCCACTGATGATGGCGATATTTGTCGCTGAAACTAGTTTGGGAATAAATAAATAACAACATGTGTTTTGCGTCAAGGCGGACACACAATAGCATATCATCGTTTAGTTTCTCTCATTTATCTATCAAGTTCATCTTGGACAGTACTGAATGCCTTCAAAAAATCTGCGTTGTTTCTGTCTAGTCCCATTACATTCTTTTCAATGAATTGCGTAATAGCTGATTCTGCACTCATGCCCCTGCAAAAACCATGTGGATTTACAGTCGAACCTCGTTCAGCGAGCATAATTCGTCCCGTAATCTTACTCGTTGTGCGGAACATTCACTAAGCGAAGCATTTATCCCATATAAATCAATGTAAAATGTGTTAATACGTTTCACGCAGAAAAAGTACTAAAAGTTTTATCTTTTCATGCTATTTATTCAAATAAAATTATACCTACAGTTTTATGTACTTTATTATTCACGATAAGTAACTAATTTTTTTTTACTAGGAAGCTATCTATATTCATTTATTTCTGCCGACGCTTCAACTTCAACACTTGGAGAAAATTCAACACAGCATTATCATCAAATAAATTTGTAAAGCACGTTGCTACTGCTTTACTGGGGTGATGATGTTCAGTGTACGATGCAACCGATTCCCATGCTTTCAGCATTTCTCTTATAGCGCCAAAAGATTGCTGCTTTGCTGTTAACACCTCCTCCTCCTCTGAAGAAGATCTCTCCACAAGCTCCTGTTGTGAAACACACTGCAACTCCATAAGCTCTTCGGTGGCCATTTCTTGGCTGTGATCTTCCTCAAGCTCATCGATGCCATTGTTACCCATTTCTAGTTCCAGGTCAAAGATGCAATCTCGTTGACTACAGGCTCTACAGATACTGACTCAAATGCCGCAGAGGCACATTCGACAACGCACTCCGGCCAAAGCTGCTTCCGAGCAGAAGTAACTGGTAACTCCTTCCTACGCCTTTGCGATTATCTTGGCGCAGGCAACGACCTTGAAGTGAAATTTCCAAAACACTCTGAGAGTGAGATTGGTATCTTCAGTCAACCCAAAGCAATGCTCGAAGAGTGCTTTAGTGTAGAGCTTCTTAAAGTTAGAAATAATCTGCTGGTCCATACGCTCGAGTAACGCAGTGGTGTTGGGAGGTAGAAATTGGATCTGGATGAACTGAAATTTTTCAAGGAGGAGATCATCAGTCCCCTAGAAGTCAGGACTACTTAAACCTAACTAACCTAAGGACTTCACACACATCCATGCCCGAGGCAGGATTCGAACCTGCGACCGTAGCAAACGCGCGGTTCCGGACTGAAGTTGGACCTCCACATCACATTTAACCTGCTCTTTTGGACTTTAAACTTCTTGAAGGCTTTTGGAGTTTCTGAATGGTAAACAAGCAGCGTTTTAATTTTCAAATCGCCGCACTACTTGGCAGAGAATAACAGTATCAAACTGTCTTCTGACAGGGCAATGCATTCTCCTTTGCTGTTATAGAGGTACGCTTCGCCATCTTTTTCCAGAATAGGCCGGTCTCGTCACAATTAAAAACCTGTTGCGGAGATAACCCTCAGAATCTACGAGCATCTTGACGTTGCTGATGAAGTTCTCTGCTGCGTTAGCGTCGGAGCTGGTTGTTTCGCCGTGCCTCACAAGGCTGTGGATGTCGGTTCTTCTCTTAAACTTTTCGATCCACCCACGGCTTTCCTTAAAACACTTCTTCGGCCGCTGATGATCGTAGCGTCTTCTTCACGATGTCGGAGAAAACCATTCTCGCCTTATCACAAACGATGTTCTCATTAATAGTGTCGCCTTGCTACTGCTTTTCATTTATCCATATAAGAAGCAACCTTTCCATATCGTTCAGAACACCAAGCCGTTGTTAAGATATTCTTGTCACTCCCTTTGAAGCATCTATCTCCTTAATCTTGTCCTTGTTCTTGAGGGTAGTGCAAACCGATGATGAAGACGGATTGTATGTGCGTGCTAAATCAGCAACGCTCACACCACGTTCGTGGTTTTCAACGACTTTACGTTTCATTCCAAGGTCATTTTCTTTCTCTTATGGTCGTCTTCGTGTGGCTTTATTTCGGGGACATTTCTACGAAGGGTATTAAAATTTGCACACAAGAAAACAGTGTGTGAACACAAGTTTAGAAAAACGTATGATCACAAGCTGCACTAAGATAGTAGGAGAAAGAGAAGCCAGACTGCATTACGTACTAAAGACATTACTGATACGCGGAACGTTTCCCCCGCCGCGCGCGAACGGTTGGTGACGTCACATTAAACTGCCATCACTCGTTATGCGAACTGCGCGTATAGGAGGTGCTCATTAAGCAAGGTTCCACTGTACAAACAAGAGACTGAACTTTTCAAGGTTATTTGTTACTGTAAGTTTCATGACTGTCTCCATTACTTATATGTATAGTGGTTTTATTTTTGAAATTTTTCATCTTTATGGAAACATTCTTTCTGATATTGATGAATACATCATATGTGAGAGTGGATATGATATGACAATAGGACATTTAATTATGATTGAACCAGGTATCTCATTGATCCCTGAAGACATTTTATTCTTCATTGTTTTTATTCTTGTAAGAGGTTCCAGTTTATTTGTGGGGCTTAGTAACACGGGATCAACACTTTGTTCTCTGAAAACTGAGGTTTTACTATGCCTAAAGCAATTTTTACTCAGGTTGACTGGAGTATTTATGAAGTGGTCATTTATGTAATTTGTTAGATATCTGAGTAACATGCTGTGATCACTTTGGAAAAGTGTCATCTTGGTTTTAAACATTTTTGTTTATTTCTTTTTTACTGCATTCCAGATTCGTTTTTATTTGTTTGTTGCCCCTATAACTGCTTTGTCACTGTGCATTTTGTTAGCTTTTTTATAATTTTCCTATAAATTTTCTTGTATGTCTTAACGTGTTCTGTTAAGTGTCGATCTTCATTGGTTTTTCTGAGTTAAGATGTTTTATGATGTGATTAGATACTCTGATAGCAGGTGATATTGACTGGCTGTGGTTACTTGGGATGGTACTGATTCATGTAAATTGTTTGGAAAAACATCTCAAATAGGAACATGAAAGTGCTACAAAATGCACTGAATGATTCTTTGTTTTAAAAATACATTTTCCCAAGTTTCTGTTGTTAACATTTGAATAAAAATGCTATTCTTTTCTGTGTAGAGCTCTCTTTTATATTCCTACTTATTTTTTACTGCCTTGGGTACAGAGGAATTTATACTGTTACTACGGTGTTGTGCTCTGCCAGCCCGAAGCATAAATGGCAACATTTTCGAAATTTGTGAAGATATTATCTAATAGGGAAGAAGGCAACTCTGTCATTCTAGTGGGGTCTAAAAAGAGCAGTTTTATATGAAACCTGCTTTGGATAGTCAAAAAAGGTGCATTTTGAGTTCTCATTACAGCTTGTAGCAGCGGAAAACAGAGAATCCAGAATTATGCTGTCGAACTGAGATGCTTTTTCTCCACAATTATCAGTTAAAACCAAGTAACAAGATGTCATATCAAAGTTAAATTTTATGCCAATCAATGATGCATGTTTTATAGCACAATCTGTAGAGCATTTTCTGAAAAAAAAGAACTGCATAATGGAATGACAGTCTGACGCACTTTTCAAAACTCTCACTAACGTTCGTTCAAGTGATCACAACCCTAAGCTTGAGAACTTATGTGAAATACACTCCTGGAAATTGAAATAAGAACACCGTGAATTCATTGTCCCAGGAAGGGGAAACTTTATTGACACATTCCTGGGGTCAGATACATCACATGATCACACTGACAGAACCACAGGCACATAGACACAGGCAACAGAGCATGCACAATGTCGGCACTAGTACAGTGTATATCCACCTTTCGCAGCAATGCAGGCTGCTATTCTCCCATGGAGACGATCGTAGAGATGCTGGATGTAGTCCTGTGGAACGGCTTGCCATGCCATTTCCACCTGGCGCCTCAGTTGGACCAGCGTTCGTGCTGGACGTGCAGACCGCGTGAGACGACGCTTCATCCAGTCCCAAACATGCTCAATGGGGGACAGATCCGGAGATCTTGCTGGCCAGGGTAGTTGACTTACACCTTCTAGAGCACGTTGGGTGGCACGGGATACATGCGGACGTGCATTGTCCTGTTGGAACAGCACGTTCCCTTGCCGGTCTAGGAATGGTAGAACGATGGGTTCGATGACGGTTTGGATGTACCGTGCACTATTCAGTGTCCCCTCGACGATCACCAGTGGTGTACGGCCAGTGTAGGAGATCCCTCCCCACACCATGATGCCGGGTGTTGGCCCTGTGTGCCTCGGTCGTATGCAGTCCTGATTGTGGCGCTCACCTGCACGGCGCCAAACACGCATACGATCATCATTGGCACCAAGGCAGAAGCGACTCTCATCGCTGAAGACGACACGTCTCCATTCGTCCCTCCATTCACGCCTGTCGCGACACCACTGGAGGCGGGCTGCACGATGTTGGGGCGTGAGCGGAAGACGGCCTAAAGGTGTGCGGGACCGTAGCCCAGCTTCATGGAGACGGTTGCGAATGGTCCTCGCCGATACCCCAGGAGCAACAGTGTCCCTAATTTGCTGGGAAGTGGCGGTGCGGTCCCCTACGGCACTGCGTAGGATCCTACGGTCTTGGCGTGCATCCGTGCGTCGCTGTGGTCCGGTCCCAGGTCGACGGGCACGTGCACCTTCCGCCGACCACTGGCGACAACATCGATGTACTGTGGAGACCTCACGCCCCACGTGTTGAGCAATTCGGCGGTACGTCGACCCGGCCTCCCGCATGCCCACTATACGCCCTCGCTCAAAGTCCGTCAACTGCACATACGGTTCACGTCCACGCTGTCGCGGCATGCTACCAGTGTTAAAGACTGCGATGGAGCTCCGTATGCCACGGCAAACTGGCTGACACTGACGGCGGCGGTGCACAAATGCTGCGCAGCTAGCGCCATTCGACGGCCAACACCGCGGTTCCTGGTGCGTCCGCTGTGCCGTGCGTGTGATCATTGCTTGTACAGCCCTCTCGCAGTGTCCGGAGCAAGTATGGTGGGTCTGACACACCGGTGTCAATGTGTTCTTTTTTCCATTTCCAGGAGTGTATATAGAGATGCATGTCATGTTCCATAATTTGTGAACATGTGTATAAAGCAGAAGTTGTTGACTGTGCACTAATTGTCCGTCTAGAATTAAGTCATATAGTGAAAAGCATGCCGATCAGCATATCACATCCAGATACAGCATGACACTGCACTCCCATTAGGCCCCACTCCACTTCAATGCGGCTTGTTGAACAGTAATTTAATTAATGCAGAAAATTATAAAAATGTGCACTGTATTAAGGATTCTTTTGGTTAATTATTTGTGTCTAATTGTTTTAACAAACTAAACTGAGCCCAACTTTACACAAGTCGACAACGCACGGAGAGGTAACATGGCCATAATTACAGTGTTTCTTTTTGGAAATGCAACGGAGGAAACGCTTATGGAGGCACTGCTTTCCATAATAGGTGTGTCGCTGTTGGCGATTTGATTTTGCAGTCTTAGAAGTTATCGAACACCAACTGATACTTTCGCTAAACTGTTTTGGGGTGGCGTAATGTACCTGTGAGGACACACCTTGGTTACAGGAATAGGACCATCCATCAACCGAACTGCGGGAAGATGTTGTTGTGGTCTTCAGTCCTGAGACTGGTTTGATGCAGTTCTCCATGCTACTCTATCCTGCGCAAGCTTCTTCATCTCCCAGTACCTACTGCAGCCTACAGCCTTCTGAATCTGCTTACTGTATTCATCTCTTTGTCTCCCTCTACGATTTTTACCCTCCACCATGCCTTCCAGTACTAAATTGGTGATCCCTTAATGCCTCAGAACATGTCCTACCAACCGATCCCTTCTTCTAGTCAAGTTGTGCCACAAACTTCTCTTCTCCCCAATCCTATTCAATACTTCCTCATACTTCCTGATCTACCCATCTAATCTTCAGCATTCTTCTGTAGCACCACATTTCGAAAGCTTCTATTCTCTTCTTGTCCAAACTATTTACCGTCCAGGTTTGACTTCCATACATGGCTACACTCCATACAAGTACTTTCAGAAATGACTTTCTGACACTTAAATCAATACTCGATGTTAACAAATTTCTCTTCTTCAGAAATGCTTTCCTTGCCATTGCCAGTCTACATTTTATATTCTCTCTATTTCGACCATCATCAGTTATTTTGCTCCCCAAATAGCAAAACTCCTTTACTACTTTAAGTGTCTCATTTCCTAATCTAATTCTCTCAGCATCACCCGACTTACTTCGACTACATTCCATTATCCTCGTTTTGCTTAGTTTATGTTCATCTTATACCCTCCTTTCAAGACACTGTCCATTCCGTTCAACTGCTCTTCCAAGTTGTTTGCTGCCTCTGACAGAATTACAATGTCATCGGCGAACCTCCAAGTTTTTATTTCTTCTCCATCGATTTTAATACCTACTTCCAACTTTTGTTTCCTTTACTGCTTGCTCAATATACAGATTGAATAGCATCGGGGAGAGGTTACGACCCTGTCTCACTCCCTTCCCAATCACTGCTTCCCTTTCATGTCCCTCGACTCTTATTAACTGCCATCTGCTTTCCGTACAAATTGTAAATAGCCTTTCGCTCCCTGTATTTTACCCCTGCCACCTTTAGAATTTGAAAGAGAGTATTCCAGTCAACATTGCCAAAAGCTTTCTCTAAGTCTACAAATGCTAGAAACACAGGTTTGCCTTTCCTTAATGTTTCTTCTAAGATAAGTCGTAGGGTCAGTATTGCCTCACGTGTTCCAACATTTCTACGGAATCCAAACTGATCTTCCCCGAGGTCGGCTTCTGCCAGTTTTTCCATTCGTCTGTAAAGAATTCGCGTTAGTATTTTGCAGCTGTGACTTATTAAACTGATAGTTCGGTAATTTTCACATCTGTCAACACCTGCTTTCTTTGGGATTGGAATTATTATATTCTTCTTGCAGTCTGAGGGAATGTCTCTGTCTCATACATCTTGCTCACCAGATGGTAGAGTTTAGTCAGGACTGGCTCTCCCAAGACTGTCAGTAGTCCTAATGGAATGTTGTCTACTCCCGGGGCCTTGTTTCGACTTGGGTCTTTCAGTGCTCTGTCAAACTCTTCACGCAGTATCATATCTCCCATTTCATCATCATCTACATCCTCTTCCATTTCCATAATATTGTCCTCAAGAACATCGCACCTGTATAGACCCTCTATATACTCCTTCCACCTTCTGCTTTCCCTTCTTTGCTTAGAACTGGGTTTCCATCTGAGCTATTGATATTCATGCAAGTGGTTCTCTTTTCTCCAAAGGTCTCTTTAATTTTCCTGTAGGCAGTATCTATCTTACCCCAAGTGAGATAAGCCTCTACATCCTTACATTTGTCCTCTAGCCATCCCTGCTTAGCCATTTTGCACTTCCTGTCGATCTCATTTTTGAGACGTTTGTATTCCTTATTGCCTGCTTCATTTTCTGCACTTTTGTATTTTCTCCTTTCATCAATTAATTCAGTATGTCTTCTGTTACCCGTGGATTTCTACTAGCCCTCGTCTTTTTACCTACTTGATCCTCTGCTGCCTTCACTATTTCATCCCTCAAAGCTACCCATTCTTCTTCTACTGTACTTCTTTCCCCCATTCCTGTCAATTGTTCCCTTAGGCTGTCCCTGAAACTCTGTACAACCTCTGGTTCTTTCAGTTTATCCAGGTCCCATCTCCTTAAATTCCCATCTTTTTGCAGTTTCTTCCGTTTTAATCTACAGTTCATAACCAATAGATTGTGGTCAGAGTCCACATCTGCCCCTGGAAATGTCTTACAATTTAAAACCTGGTTCCTAAATCTCTGTCTTACCATTATATAATCTATCTGAAATCTTCTAGTATCTCCAGGGTTCTTCCATGTATACAACCTTCTTTCATGATCCTTGAACCATGTGTTAGCTATGGTTAAGTTATGCTCTGTGCAAAATTCTACCAGGCGGCTTCCTCTTTCATTTCTTAGCCCCAATCCATATCCACCTACTACGTTTCCTTCTCTTCCTTTTCCAACTGTCGAATTCCAGTCACCCATGACTATTAAATTTTCGTCTCCCTTCACTATCTGAATAATTTCTTTTATTTCATCATACATTTCTTCAATTTCTTCGTCATCTGCAGAGCTAGTTGGCATATAAACTTGTACTACTGTAGTAGGTGTGGGCTTCGTATCTATCTTGGCCACAATAATGCGTTCACTGTGCTGTTTGTAGTAGCTTACCCGCACTCCTACTTTCCTATTCATTATTAAAGCTACTCCTGCATTACTCCTATTTGATTTTGTATTTATAACCCTGTATTCATCTGACCAAAAGTCTTGTTCCTCCTGCCACCGAACTTCACTAATTCCCACTATATCTAACTTTAACCTATCCATTTTCCTTTTTAAATTTTCTAACCAGCGTGGAGGGTAAAAATCGTAGAGGGAGACCAAGAGATGAAGCAGATTCAGAAGGATGTAGGTTGCAGTAGGTACTGGGAGATGAAGAAGCTTGCACAGGATAGAGTATTGTGGAGAGCTGCATCCAACCAGTCTCAGGATTGAAGACCACAACAACAACAACCTACCTGCCCGATTAAGGGATCTGACATTCCACGCTCCGATCCGTAGAACGCCAGTTTTCTCCTGATAACGACGTCCTCTTGAGTAGTCCCCGCCCGGAGATCCGAATGGGGGACTATTTTACCTCCGGAATATTTTACCCAAGAGGACGCCATCATCATTTAATCATACAGTAAAGCTGCATGCCTTCGGGAAAAATGACGGCTGTAGTTTCCCCTTGCTTTAGCCGTTCGCAGTACCAGAACAGCAAGGCCGTTTTGGTTGGTGTTACAAGGCCAGATCAGTCAATCATCCAGACTGTTGCCCCTGCAACTACTGAAAAGGCTGCTGCCCCTCTTCTGGAACCACACGTTTGTCTGGCCTCTCAACAGATACGCCTCCGTTGTGGTTTACGGCTATCCGTATCGTTGAGGCACGCAAGCCTCCCCACCAACGGCCCTGCCGCCGTTGGATAAGCAGCTGCAGCAGCAAGTCGTATACTCCTAGCTCACTCATTTGTTACATAGTTTAATTCTTAATTTCTTTGCGTGTTTTTGGTACTTGCATTGTTTAATTCATAAATTTCGGGCGTATTATAGTATTTGAGAGTTGTAGCATCGCGTTTTAGTACCTGAATAGTGTAAATTCGCGTAGTCGTCTGTCAACTGTTTTTGTTTTGAACGGCCAGTGTCGGTTGGTCACAGTCAGTGTGCTCCCTGCCGCCGTTGGATAAGCAGCTGCAGCAGCAAGTCGTATACTCCTAGCTCACTCATTTGTTACATAGTTTAATTCTTAATTTCTTTGCGTGTTTTTGGTACTTGCATTGTTTAATTCATAAATTTCGGGCGTATTATAGTATTTGAGAGTTGTAGCATCGCGTTTTAGTACCTGAATAGTGTAAATTCGCGTAGTCGTCTGTCAACTGTTTTTGTTTTGAACGGCCAGTGTCGGTTGGTCACAGTCAGTGTGCTCCCTGCCGCCGTTGGATAAGCAGCTGCAGCAGCAAGTCGTATACTCCTAGCTCACTCATTTGTTACATAGTTTAATTCTTAATTTCTTTGCGTGTTTTTGGTACTTGCATTGTTTAATTCATAAATTTCGGGCGTATTATAGTATTTGAGAGTTGTAGCATCACGTTTTAGTACTCGAATAGTGTTAAATCGCGTAGTCTCCTTCCGCCGCCGAGCAGTGTGTCAGCAGTGCACAAGTGGCAGCATTACTGCATTTACTAGGCAATCTTGTATTTTAATAACCGCTTCAATTTTGTGTCGTTTTGTTTGCGCTCTCTGTAGATTAGTTCAGACGTTCTTTGCACAGTTTTTAGCATGGATAGGGACTGCAACTGCTGTGTTCGGATGCAGGCTGAGTTGGCATCCCTTCGCTCCCAGCTTCAGGCAGTGTTGGCTTCGGTCACACAGCTTGAGGCTGTTGCCAATGGGCATCACTGTGGGGGTCCGGATGGGGGTTTGTCGGGGACGGCCAGCTCGTCCCACGCATCCCCCGATCGGACTACGACTGTGGTTGCCCGGGATACTGCCCGCATTGAGGCTGACCCCTCACCTGTGGTAGAGTGGGAGGTCGTCTCAAGGTGTGGCAGGGGGCGAAAGACATTCCGGAGGGCTGAACGGAAGGCCTCTCCAGTTTGTCTGACGAACCGGTTTCAGGCTCTGTCTCAGGCTGATACTGATCTTCAGCCTGACATGGCTGCTTGTCCTGTTCCAGAGGTTGCCCCTCAGTCTGCAAGATCCGGGCAGTCGCAGAGGGTGGGCTTACTGGTAGTTGGGAGCTCCAACGTCAGGCGCGTAATGGGGCCCCTTAGGGATATGGCAGCAAGGGAGGGGAAGAAAACCAAAGTGCACTCCGTGTGCATACCGGGGGGAGTCATTCCAGATGTGGAAAGGGTCCTTCCGGATGCCATGAAGGGTACAGGGTGCACCCATCTGCAGGTGGTCGCTCATGTCGGCACCAATGATGTGTGTCGCTATGGATCGGAGGAAATCCTCTCTGGCTTCCGGCGGCTATCTGATTTGGTGAAGACTGCCAGTCTCGCTAGCGGGATGAAAGCAGAGCTCACCATCTGCAGCATCGTCGACAGGACTGACTGCGGACCTTTGGTACAGAGCCGAGTGGAGGGTCTGAATCAGAGGTTGAGACGGTTCTGCGACCATGTGGGCTGCAGATTCCTCGACTTGCGCCATAGGGTGGTGGGGTTTCGGGTTCCGCTGGATAGGTCAGGAGTCCACTACACGCAACAAGCGGCTACACGGGTAGCAGGGGTTGTGTGGCGTGGGCTGGGCGGTTTTTTAGGTTAGATGGCCTCGGGCAAGTGCAGAAAGGGCAACAGCCTCAACGGGTGCGGGGCAAAGTTAGGACATGCGGGGACCAAGCAGCAATCGGTATTGTAATTGTAAACTGTCGAAGCTGCGTTGGTAAAGTACCGGAACTTCAAGCGCTGATAGAAAGCACCGAAGCTGAAATCGTTATAGGTACAGAAAGCTGGCTGAAGCCAGAGATAAATTCTGCCGAAATTTTTACAAAGGCACAGACGGTGTTTAGAAAGGATAGATTGCATGCAACCGGTGGCGGAGTGTTCGTCGCTGTTAGTAGTAGTTTATCCTGTAGTGAAGTAGAAGTGGATAGTTCCTGTGAATTATTATGGGTGGAGGTTACACTCAACAACCGAGCAAGGTTAATAATTGGCTCCTTTTACCGACCCCCCGACTCAGCAGCATTAGTGGCAGAACAACTGAGAGAAAATTTGGAATACATTTCACATAAATTTTCTCAGCATGTTATGGTCTTAGGTGGAGATTTCAATTTACCAGATATAGACTGGGACACTCAGATGTTTAGGACGGGTGGTAGGGACAGAGCATCGAGTGACATTATACTGAGTGCACTATCCGAAAATTACCTCGAGCAATTAAACAGAGAACCGACTCGTGGAGATAACATCTTGGACCTACTGATAACAAACAGACCCGAACTTTTCGACTCTGTAAGTGCAGAACAGGGAATCAGTGATCATAAGGCCGTTGCAGCATCCCTGAATATGGAAGTTAATAAGAATATAAAAAAAGGGAGGAAGGTTTATCTGTTTAGCAAGAGTAATAGAAGGCAGATTTCAGACTACCTAACAGATCAAAACGAAAATTTCTGTTCCGACACTGACAATGTTGAGTGTTTATGGAAAAAGTTCAAGGCAACCGTTAAATGCGTTTTAGACAGGTACGTGCCGAGCAAAACTGTGAGGGACGGGAAAAACCCACCGTGGTACAACAACAAAGTTAGGAAACTACTGCGAAAGCAAAGAGAGCTTCACTCCAAGTTTAAACGCAGCCAAAACCTCTCAGACAAACAGAAGCTAAACGATGTCAAAGTTAGCGTAAGGAGGGCTATGCGTGAAGCGTTCAGTGAATTCGAAAGTAAAATACTAGGTACCGACTTGACAGAAAATCCTAGGAAGTTCTGGTCTTACGTTAAATCAGTAAGTGGCTCGAAACATCATGTCCAGACACTCTGGGACGATGATGGCATTGAAACAGAGGATGACAAGCGTAAAGCTGAAATACTAAACACCTTTTTCCAAAGCTGTTTCACAGAGGAAGACCGCACTGCAGTTCCTTCTCTAAATCCTCGCACCAACGAAAAAATGGCTGACATTGAAATAAGTGTCCAAGGAATAGAAAAGCAACTGGAATCACTCAACAGAGGAAAGTCCACTGGACCTGACGGGATACCAATTCGATTCTACACAGAGTACGCGAAAGAACTTGCCCCCCTTCTAACAGCCGTGTACCGCAAGTCTCTAGAGGAACAGAAGGTTCCAAATGATTGGAAAAGAGCACAGGTAGTCCCAGTCTTCAAGAAGGGTCGTCGAGCAGATGCGCAAAACTATAGACCTATCTCTCTGACGTCGATCTGTTGTAGAATTTTAGAACATGTCTTTTGCTCGAGTATCATGTCGTTTTTGGAAACTCAGAATCTACTATGTAGGAATCAACATGGATTCCGGAAACAGCGATCGTGTGAAACCCAACTCGCATTATTTGTTCATGAAACCCAGAAAATATTAGATACAGGCTCCCAGGTAGATGCCATTTTCCTTGACTTCCGGAAGGCGTTCGATACAGTTCCGCACTGTCGTCTGATAAACAAAGTAAGAGCCTACGGAATATCAGACCAGCTGTGTGGCTGGATTGAAGAGTTTTTAGCAAACAGAACACAGCATGTTGTTCTCAATGGAGAGACATCTACAGACGTTAAAGTAACCTCTGGCGTGCCACAGGGGAGTGTTATGGGACCATTGCTTTTCACAATATATATAAATGACCTAGTAGATAGTGTCGGAAGTTCCATGCGGCTTTTCGCGGATGATGCTGTAGTATACAGAGAAGTTGCAGCATTAGAAAATTGTAGCGAAATGCAGGAAGATCTGCAGCGGATAGGCACTTGGTGCAGGGAGTGGCAACTGACCCTTAACGTAGACAAATGTAATGTATTGCGAATACATAGAAAGAAGGATCCTTTATTGTATGATTATATGATAGCGGAACAAACACTGGTAGCAGTTACTTCTGTAAAATATCTGGGAGTATGCGTGCGGAACGATTTGAAGTGGAATGATCATATAAAATTAATTGTTGGTAAGGCGGGTACCAGGTTGAGATTCATTGGGAGAGTCCTTAGAAAATGTAGTCCATCAACAAAGGAGGTGGCTTACAAAACACTCGTTCGACCTATACTTGAGTATTGCTCATCAGTGTGGGATCCGTACCAGATCGGGTTGACGGAGGAGATAGAGAAGATCCAAAGAAGAGCGGCGCGTTTCGTCACAGGGTTATTTGGTAACCGTGATAGCGTTACGGAGATGTTTAACAAACTCAAGTGGCAGACTCTGCAAGAGAGGCGCTCTGCATCGCGGTGTAGCTTGCTCGCCAGGTTTCGAGAGGGTGCGTTTCTGGATGAGGTATCGAATATATTGCTTCCCCCTACTTATACCTCCCGAGGAGATCACGAATGTAAAATTAGAGAGATTAGAGCGCGCACAGAGGCTTTCAGACAGTCGTTCTTCCCGCGAACCATACGCGACTGGAACAGGAAAGGGAGATAATGACAGTGGCACGTAAAGTGCCCTCCGCCACACACCGTTGGGTGGCTTGCGGAGTATAAATGTAGATGTAGATGTAGAACGTCCATGGTTCATGGGGGGTGCGGGAAGATACAACAGAGAAATAAACGGGAGGAATGGCAATGTGCATGGACGAACTCAAAGATCTATTGATGTTTTGAAGCAAGAAGATGTGGAAATAGTGACTGATATTGTAGAGGAAGGGTTACGATAGGAGCAGATGGCATTGTTGCAGAGTTCAATAAGGAGGCCTGTATGATGTACATGCAGCATTCTTTTGAGCGTAATAGCTTCAGAGGAGCTGCATCTGAGTTTTTGAGGTGAGAACAGTATTTCTTAGTAATTTGAGCTGGTGTTTATTATTATTATTATTATTATTATCCGGTTTCACAATGCAGCATTTTACATTTTCCGGTACCCCAAGATTACACATCAAATTTGTTTTTCATCCTCCATTAATCTGGTGTTTTATGACGAGTTAAATTGTGAATTGTTATGGTGAGCGTGTGTTGGGGAAATTTTATAGTTAAACTATACCTAAATATACTTTTATTTTTGATTGAACATAATTCCAGCTGATACCACTGAGAAGTATGAAATCTGTGAATACTATTTTATCAGACGGAAAAATTATAGTGGACTTAATTATTCCCATCTGTGGTGAAGTTCTAATAACGAATGGTCATTAAAACAGTTCAAATCACGAAGATGTGAAACAAATTACACTTCCTTTACTCATCACTACATATTCAGCAGTAAACACAGTAAATATGGTGGCAAAATATTTTTGTAAAACAACGAAAACGTAGGACATTAAAACCAGTAAACTGTTGGTAGCACTAAATGTACGAGATTATTAGCAGACATGCACCTACTGGAGGAATTGCGGGTTCTAGTTCTTATATTCCGCAATCTTAATGAGATCTACCTAGTGAAGGTAAGATGTACATTTAAAGAAACATTTCCGGAATGAATACAGGGCATTTCCAGCGTGCTGAGCAGCTTAAAAACTGACGGACGTGCCGAGATATCAACAGTGAGGGAGTGTATAAACACAGCGTTTGTAATTTACTGCAGTCTTTCTGAAACGATTTTGCTCTAGAAACGAACAAAGGAGCTCATTTTCGCAGACGAGCTTTAATTACGTTATCGCATCTCTGGAGCGGTGAGACTGCAACCGCCTCCTCATCCACAGCCAGACCTCCGGGTGTACTCTTTTGTTTCTTAAACAAGAGCGAGGCGACAGCAGAGAGGCAGTTGCGCACTGCGTTATACAACTGTATTTGGGTTGTATACAACACCTGGCCTGCTTCGCTACTTGAGTGACAGCAGGAATGGTGAATAGAACCAATTAACAACATTTGTTTTAGTGAGAGTTGACTGTTCTCAGAGGTTATTCATTAACTGTTGTACGAGGGAAAAACAATAAACGGAGGAGGAGGAGAAACATTAACTAAAAGGTGATAGTCGCCACGTTTAATTGCATCACGCGATGCGGAAGACAAAACCCGAATTTCGGAAACTTTATCGCTGTCCTGTTTACGTGCAAGACCAGAACTGATTGTCCTTGTCCTTTGTTCATTATAATACTTCACGCCGAGCGTACCGGAAATTGGAGCTTTGTAAAGCAGAGTAGTATGTTAGTTCAAATGAGTGGATGTGGTGGAAGGAATACTTGCTTGTCTTTTTTTATGGTTATTATTTTCGCTTCTATGATGATGTTTCTTGTTTACGATCTATTCGGGGAGGGCATACCGCCTACCGGGAACATCAAGCGAAGCTAAGAATTCTGTTGATAAGTTTACGCTTTTGTCTTGGTTTATCAATGTTGACTGGAATACTCTCTTTCAAATTATGAAGGTGGCAGGGGTAAAATACAGGGAGCGAAAGGCTATTTATAATTTGTACAGAAACCAGATGGTAGTTATAAGAGTCGAGGGGCTTGAAAGTGAAGCAGTGGTTGGGAAGGGAGTGAGACAGGGTTGTAGCCTATCCCCGATGTTATTCAATCTGTATATTGAGCAAGCAGTAAAGGATATTAAAATCCATGAGACGAAATAAAAACTTTGAGGTTCGCCTGTGACATTGTAATACTGTCAGAGACAGCAAAGGACTTGGAAGAGCAGTTGAACGGAATGGACAGTATCTTGAAAGGAGGATGGATATAAGATGAACATCAACAAAAGCAAAACGAGGATAATAGAATGTAGTCGAATTAAGTCGGGTGATGCTGAGGGAATTAGATTAGGAAATGAGACACTTAAAGTATTAAAGGGGTTTTGCTATTTGGGGAGCAAAATAACTGATGATGGTCGAAGTAGAGAGGATATAAAATGTAGACGCAATGAAAAGGAAAGCGTTTCTGAGGAAGAGAAATTTGTTAACATCGAGTATAGATTTAAGTGTCAGGAAGACGTTTCTGAAAGTATTTGTATGGAGTGTAGCCATGTATGGAAGTGAAACATGGACAATAAATAGTTTGGACAAGAAGAGAATAGAAGCTTTCGAAATGTGGTGCCGCAGAAGAATGCTGAAGATTAGATGGGTAGATCACATAACTAATGAGGAGGTTTTGAACAGAATTGGAGAGAAGAGGAGTTTGCGGCACAGCTTGACTAGGAGAAGGGATCGGTTGGTAGGACATGTTCTGAGGCATCAAGGGGTCACCAATTTAGTATTGGAGGGCAGCATGGAGGGTAAAAATCGTAGAGGGAGACTAAGAGATGAATACAGTAAGCAGATTCAGAAGGATGTAGGTTGCAGTAGGTACGGGGAGAGGAAGAAGCTTGCACAGGATGGAGTAGCATGGAGAGCTACATAAAACCAGTCCCAGGACTGAAGACCACCACCACAACAACAACAACAACAACAACAACAACATTGTATCAATGGACTTTTTCCTTCCTCTGGTATCATACTCTGTATTCGCTGATTTGTTTACGGAATTAATTCATTTTGGTTGCTGGAATTATTCGCTCAAGCAAACATTCCTTGTTTACGTAGATTCTCTTTATGAGCGGATATACGGTTTCGATGAGTTGATCTTCTGTCTCTATTACGAAGCAAAACTCATCGATTAAAACGGTTTTGCTGGAGTACGGATCAGTGCGATATGTGCCACTTTCAAGCTGTATTGTAGAACATTCGGAAACATTCGTTGACGTACGAAAACCTTATAGAACAGTACTGAATTTTTTCCCTTGAAAAATTCCATCTATGTGAAAGGGACGTCTGTGCTGGTGACAACCACCATGTGATTACAACTAAACCCTTATAAGTTGAAGCCTCATTAGTCTTAAGCTAACAAATACAGTTTCAGTCGATGTTTCCATGCGTCTCTGTCTCCTGCTTGCTTCTGCCAGTCGCAGCCTGCGACTTTCTCGAGTTCTTTATCCTAGCGGTGGATGTTCTACCCTGTGGGCCTTCGTCTTTCTCTGGGTCTCCTCCATTCTAGCGCCACGTTTGTCCATCTTCCGCCTTTTTCTCGCGCAGTTAAGTCCTGCACATTTCCGTTTTAGAGCCTTCAACATTTCCCTAACATTCTGAACTCCCGTGACTGTTCTTGCGCCTTCACTTCTTTTCCGTTTTTCCTTAGCGACACCATGAAATGACCTTAACATAGATGTCTCATCTGTTCGAAGTCTTCTTTTGAAGAACGCGTTTAAAATCCGGTTTTCACAGCCGTATGTTAGTACGAAAAGTTCGAAAACAACCTTTTTTAAGTTTGTTGATGATGATGAAGTCCCAATACTCCTTGACAGAGCGTAGGGGAACGATGCGGGAGAACCCGCACCGCCGCACTAGGCAAGGTCCTAGTGGAGGTGGTTTGCCATTGCCTTCCTCCGACCGTAGTGGGGGTGAATGATGATGGAGACGACACAACAACACCCAGTCATCTCGAGGCAGGTGAAAATCCCTGACCCCGCCGGGAATCGAACCCGGGAAGTGAGAACGCTAACGCGAGACCACAAGCTGCGGTTGGTATTAAATTTGAAAACGTTTGCATTTCTTCCATAAGCCCTCCAACCTAGTTTGATTCGGCGGAAAATTTTAAGGCTCTTTGGATATGAAGTAACTGTTCCACATAAACATTTCCCTTAATATTTTTATCACATTTAGTGCTACATATTATCTGTCTTGCAGTTACCCACTTGTTGCGCTTAACATTTCTTTTGGACTTTTTAGGAACTATGTGGCAGGTTCTTTACAGAGGATTGCAGTTCTATCATACGGTTGGCTAGGACTACTGTATCGTCTAGAAATCTCAAGCTAACGTGTCCTTTCTCACTTATTCTAATCCCTCTCTCTTTCCAAATAACTTTGTACATCGCCACATCAAGGACTCCGAGAACTGATAAGGAATCCTTTAACTTGAAGCCGAGTTGAGGGTCTCAACCAGAGACTCTGTTGCTATGTGACGGTCTTGGTTGCAGATGATGTGTTTATCGAGGTAAACATTGAATATGTCTGCGAAGTTACCTGGACGCAAGTAACCAGCCTAGGTGAACGCAAGTTAATAATTTCGTCATAACCTTTGTAGAATCTTTCAAAGAAAGACCACGCTCATTAGTGTGGAAGTACCCCGGTTGGAGGAGGCTTTAAACTACCGAGTACGGATTCATCGATGGTAGTACAGACAGACAGTCTTGTGAAGTAGTTCCGAACACAACTGAGCAGCTAATTCTACAACACACGTGCAATGGAAATATTTTAGACCTTGTAGCCACAAATAGGCCTGATCTTATTGACAGTGTCAGCATAGAAACAGGAGTCAAGTGATCATGATACCACAGCGACGATGGTCACTTAAGTTAATAAATCTATCACGAAGGTTATCAGAGTTTGTATGCTAGGAAGAGCGCATAAAAAATGGTTCAAATGGCTCTGAGCACTATGGGACTTAACATCTATGGTCATCAGTCCCCTAGAACTCAGAACTACTTAAACCTAACTAAGCTAAGGACATCACACAACTCCCAGTCATCACGAGGCAGAGAAAATCCCTGACCCCGCCGGGAATCGAACCCGGGAACCCGGGCGTGGGAAGCGAGAACGCTACCGCACGGCCACGAGCTGCGGACAAGAGCGTATAAGCAGCTGGCAGAACACTACTTACAAGCCACACAATGAATGGGCATATTTTAGTTCCAATGTAATGGACGTAGAGGAAGTATGGGTAAAGTTTAAACTCACTGTAATTCGTGCCCTGGAGAAATGTATCCCGAGTAAGTGGATTAAGAACGGGAAATACTCACAGTGGTTTAGTAAAAAAATTCGGAAAACGCTGAGAAAGCTGAGAACGTCGCATTCTCGGTTCAAAAACGAATGCACAAATGACGACAGGCAATAGTTAGTAGAAATTCGTGCGTCTGTAAAAAGACCGATGCGCGAAGCATACAACAGCTTCTGCCGTCACACCTTAGCGAAAGAACTTGTCGAGGACCCGAAAAATCACATGAATAGGAACAATCCTGTAACGTTCTAGTACAGTATTAGTGGTATGCTGGTTGTACAATCACGTCGATTAAATACCTAGGCGCAATGTTACAAAGCGATATGAAATGGAACGAGCACAAAAGGTCGGTTGTGGGACAGAGAAATGGTTGACTTAGGAAAAGTGTAGCGCGTCTACAAAGCAGCGTACAGAACACTGGTAGGACTCATTCTTGCCTACAGCTCGAGTGTTTGGGATCCGTAGCAGGTCAGAACGAAGGAAGCCATCCAAGCATTTCTAGCGGGCTGCAAGGTTTGTTACCGGTAGGTTACATCAACACGCGAGTATTACGTAGCTGCTTCGTGAACACAAATACGATCGCTGAGACGAAGACAAAGTTCTGCTCTCAAAACGCTACTGAGAAAGCAATTTGCAGCGGAGTGTGCGCTGATGTGAAACTTCCTGGCAGATTTAAACTGTGTGACAGACTGGGTCTTGAACCCGGTACCTTTGCTATTGTGAAAAAAATCTGTCGAACAAGTGCTCATAGCTCTTACGGTATTTATTTTACAACCCATGTTTATTAGACTTTTTTACTTCGAACGATCGTTGCTGTCATATCCCTGAATACTAACCATTCCTCCAGACACACCCTGTATACGGACATTAAAGTGAGTATTTGCAATTTTTCTATTATTTCCCAGAACCTACTTAGCGAGAAACGCCAATACTGCCAAATATGCGAATTTACAATACAGGGAAGTTTGATAAAACAGAACTCCGTTTGCAGCACCAGGTATAGGACAGCTTTGGAAAAAGAGCCAGAATTTCCACACTCGGTTAACGCCGCTCCAATAAATCTGAATCCATAAGGTAAATACTGCGGCGCTAAAATAACGGCGGAGGCGAAGTTCTGCGGCTAATGTCAAACACAAACAGACGGTATCCGAAGCGAAAGCTGAAATTCAAACAACTTTGATATCTTTCGCGAAAGGAGCGCCTACCGACGTAGGTTGAAAGTAAGGAAAACGGAAATACAAATTTCCAACAGTATCTAAAGGCGAGACAGATCCGTTCCATAGCTCTGAGTCGACGCTTCGGATAATAATTTTTGATCGCACAATACTAGTGTATTAATATTCGTCAAAAAACGATGTTCCGTTGCAGAAATCTCCGGTATGTGGATGTGAAATGGTACCGGAAATATGGAACTGCCCAGACTCCGTCACACACCCCTTGCGACCCGATGTAAAATTTTAATTGCTACCTCAAAAATGACCTTAACATTGAATCCTAATGTGAGGAATCGCCGAATTTATTTGTCAATCCACTGACGTTCGTAGCAAATTGTCGGTTGTATTTATGAATACAGACGACTTCTGGCACACTACGTAGTAGTGGAACATTTCATTAAGAGTTTAATCGCTGATACGACTGACTTAGGCTGCGCAGTAAGATCTGTTCACTAAGACAGGACTGAGTAAAGACTTTTGCTAATAGAGGGTGACAGCTATTGAACTATATGAAATAAAGTCGTCATAACTTCTGAACGGTTTGCGTTAGGACGTTCAAACTGAAGGGTTGGCCGCGGGGCATGGTGGGAATTAGTATGCGCTGTACGGTTTGGTTTAGCGACAAAGCCCACTTTTGTCTGGATGGATTCGTCAATAAGAAAAATTGACGCATTTGGGGGACTGAGAGTCCGCATTTTGCTGTCGAGAAGTTTCTTCACTTTCAACGGGTCACTGTGTACTGTGCACTGTCCAGTCGCAGAATAATCTGTGTGATATTTCTTGACAGCACGGTGACTACCGAACGGTACGCGAAGGTTTTAGAAGATAATTTCATACCCATTATCCAAAGTGAACCTGATTTCGACGAGATGTGGTTCATGCAAGATGGAGCGCAATATAATCGAAACTGGAGAGTGTTTGATGTCCTGGAGGAGCACTTTGGAGACCGCATTCTGGCTCTGGGGTACACAGAGGCCATTGGCATGGACCTCGATTGGCTGCCATATTCTCCGGATCCGAACACATGCGACTCCTCTTTGTGAGGCTGTATAAAAGAGAAGGTGTACAGCAGTAACCACAAAACCATTGCTGAGCTGAGAACAGCCATTCAGCAGGTCATCAACAGCATCGATGTTTCGACACTTCAGCGGGTCATGCAGAATTTCGCTATTCGCCTGAACCACATCATCGCCAATGATGGCAGGCACACTGAACATGTCATAACCCAAATCCGAATATCTGTCGTGACGTTTTCATGCTGAATAAAGTGTGTGCACGCCGTAGTTTGTAACTAATTTACGTTTTTTTTCATATAGTTGAATAATTGTCAGCCTGTACGTAATTTAGTGACGTTAAAACATTTCTAAGAACACTAATGGCAACTTTTAGACTTGTCAGCCAGCATTCATAGGCTACGAATAGCTATTTGCAACGAGCATTGCAGCACATACAAATAAAGACACTATTTTAAGGATTACTTGAAACGGATGCTTACAAGTGATATTATCAATCTTATTGCCAATGTGTTTTGGGAACACTCATTGCACACCGAGGTTCCTCGTTATCATTTGTTTTACAGGATATATGTAAAGGTGAATGTTGGAGCAATACTTAGTGCTGTGGTACATTTCCCTACGGCGGGATCTGATCTTGGCTGTAATGCGGACAGTTATGCACCTATTAGATGATGATGATGATGGTGATGACTGGTTCGTGGGGCGCTCAACTGCGCGGTTATCAGCGCCCGTACAAATTCCCAACCTTCGCTCAGTCCAATCTGCCACTTTCATAAATGATGATGAAATGATGAGGACAACACAAACATTCAGTCATCTCGAGGCAGGTGAAAAATCCCTGACACCGCCGGGATTCGAACCCGGGACCCCGAGCTCGGGAAGCACCTATTAGAGCCACTACGTTTTGGCCAAAATCCATTCATATATCACAAATCACATACGATATTACAGTATTTCAAAGACGAGGAGAAATTGCGACTAATTCTCGAGTTATTATTTGACTGCAAGTCAGTACTGTCATCATAACTTTTGCATCTTTAAAACTGTTAGGCACAAAGCACTCAGGGACGCTTCGTTATACTGCTCAAGTTTAATGTTGTCAACAGACAAAGCTAGCTGTCTTTAGATTATAAGTGAAAACTAAGTCGACACTGGAACAAAGCTACTTGCATACGTCTCTTTTCAGTTTCTCATGAATATTGAATACGAAATTCACGCGGGAGAGATCGTGCGCCTACCTACGAGGGTAGTTTGGTAAGTCTGGTAAGAAAACAAATAAAATGTTTCGTAAACAGCACAGCTTACTTCTCCACTTAGTCCCCTTTGAGAGATATATACTTGGTCCAGCGATCCCCCAGATTTTTCATCCCAGCGGAAAAATAGTTTCTGTCAAATTCTGCAAAATAATCTTTGATTGCAACTACCACACCCTCGTTTGATAAAAATTTGTTCCCAGCAAGTCAAAGTTTCAAGTTAGAGAGCAGGAAGAAGTCACTTGGGGGCTGATAAAATATAAATATAAAAAAAACTAAACCGCGTAAAATATTTTATTTTTAAAAAACGGTGACCGGTTCCGATCGATGCATGATCATCCTCAGGAACAATAAAGCATAATAGGGTCCACTTATGGTTCTGCCTTTTTTCAAGTAATCTATGAGGACTATTCCTCGTGAATCCCAAAAATACAGTGGCCATTTACCAGGTGACAAAATGGTCTTTGCCTTTTTCCATGCACTTTCACCAGCCGCTGTCTATTGTTTCGACTGTCATTTTGACTCAGGTGCGTAATAATGGACCCAGGTGTCATCTACAGTCACGAATCAACGAAAATGTCTTGCAGACTGCGATTGAAAATATTGTGACGGATGCAGTTTTGGTCCACTGTGAGCAGTCGCAGCCCCAGCCTCACACTCAGCTTTCTCACAGCCAGTTCTCCGTGTAGGATATTGTGCAGTCGCTCAGTTGAGTTACCTACAGTCTGAGTAATCTCTCGAATTTTTATTCGGCGGTCTTTCATTACCATGCCGTGGATTTTGCCAATGGTTACCTCTTTGGTGACCTTAATTGGTCGGCCGGAGCGCGCTTCGTCTTTGGTGCTTTTCCGACCACGTTGAAATTGTAATTCTTGAAGTTTTCCCGGCGTACTGAATATTCTACGAGATTTCGGGATTGCAGCCGGACCACGTTGACTTCGTGCCACAATATTTCGGCTGGCAACCGTTCAGCCGTCTTCAGGTGAGTGTCCACCAGTGGCTGCAATCCCGAAACCTTATAGAATACACGTCCAAATTATTCGAACACTGACTGGTCTTCAATGATGGTGCAGAGTCCTCATGAAATTTTTCCAATGCTGTTTTGATTTATGCGGCAGTCCAACCTTTTAAACAGAAGCAAAATCCCCAAAATTGGCGATCCTTTACAGAAGCTCGAAACTTAGCGCCGAGTTCAATGTGAGATGCTTATAACAGTTTCCACAACGAAACTTTGTCTCGTAACCTGGCAGAAAATCCAAAGAGATTCTGGTCGTATGTGAAGTATGTTAGCGGCAAGAAACAATCAATAATGCCTTCTCTGAGCGATAACAATGGAGATACTATCGAAGACAGTGTTGCCAAAGCAGATTTACTAAACACAGCCTTCCGAAATGTCTTCACAAAAGAAGACGAAGTAAATATTCCAGAATTCAAATCGAGAACAGCTGCCAACATACGTAACGTAGAAGTAAATATCCTCGGAGTAATGAAACAACTCAAATCATTTAATAAAAGCAAGTCTTCTGGTCCAGACTCTATACCAATTAGGTTCCTTTCGGAGTATGCTGATGAATTAGCTCCATACTTAACAATCATATACAACCGTCCGCTCGGCGAAAGATCTACCCAAAGGATGGAAGGTTGCACTAGTCACACCAATATTCAAGAAAGGTAGTAGTAGTAATCCACTAAATTACAGACCCATATCGTTAACGTCGATATGCAGCAGGATTTTAGAACACATATTGTGTTCGAACATCATGAATTACCTCGAAGGAAACGGTCTACTGCCGGTCGGAGTAGCCGAGCGGTTCCAGGCGCTGCAGTCTGGAACCGCGCGGCCGCTACGGTCGCACGTTCGAATCTTGCCTCGGGCATGGATGTTTGTGATGTCCTTAGGTTATCAAGGTTTAAGTAGTTCTAAGTTGTATGGGACTGATGACCTCAGGAGTTAAGTCCCGTAGTGCTCAGAGCCATTTGAACCATTTTGAAACGGTCTATTGACACAGTCAACATGGGTTTGGAAAACATCGTTCGTGTGAAACACAACTAGCTCTTTATTCACATGACGTGCTGAGTGCTATTGACAAGGGATTTCAGATCGATTCCATATTCCTGGATTTCCGGGAGGCTTTTGACACTGTACCACAAAAGCGGCTCGTAGTAAAACTGCGTGCTTATGGAATATCGTCTCAGTTATTTGACTGGATTTCCCGTCAGAGAAGTAACAGTCCGTAGCAATTGAAGGAAAGTCATCGAGTAAAACAAAAGTGATTTCAGGCGTTCCCCAAGGTTGTGTTATAGGCCCTTTATCTATATAAACGATTTGGGAGACAATCTGAGCAGTCGTCTTCGGTTATTTGCAGATGTCGCTGTCGTTTATCGACTAATAAAGTCATCAGAAGATCAAAACAAACTGCAAAACGATTTAGAAAAAATATCTTAATGGTGCGAAAAGTGGCAGTTGACCCTAAATAACGAAGAATGTGAGGTAATCCACATGAGTACTAAAAGGAACTCGTTAAACTTCGGTTACACGATAAATCAGTCTAATCTAAAAGCCGTAAATTCAACTAAATACCTAGGTATTACAATTACGAACAAGTTAAATTGGAAAGCACACATAGAAAATGTTGTGGGGAAGGCTAACCAAAGGCTGCGTTTTATTGGCAGGACCCTTTTTAGAATACTGTTGCGCGGTGTGGGATCCTTACCAGATAGGACTGACGGAGTACATCGAAAAAGTTCATAGAAAGGGAGCACGTTTTGTATTATTGCGAAATATGGAAGAGAGTGTCACAGAAATGATAAAGAATTTGGGCTGAAAATCATTAAAAGAAAGGCGTTTTTTCGTTGCGACGAGATCTTCTTACGAAATTCCAATCACCAACTTTCTCCTCCGAATACGAAAATATTTTGTTGACACCGACCTACATAGTGCGGAACGATCACCACGATAAAATAAGGGATATCAGAGCTCGTACGGAAATATATAGGTGCTCATTCTTTCCGCGCGCTGTACGAGATTGGAATAATAGAGAATTGTGAAGGTGGTTCGATGAACCCTCTGCCAGGCATTTAAATGTGATTTGTAGAGTATCCATTTAGATGTAGATTTAGATGAAAATGTTAAATAACGAAACACGGTTTTCTCCATTTTCAATGGCAGTCAACACAGTGACCAAATCAGACCGTTGTCAACGATGAACAGTACGCTGCATAATTGAAATTCTTTATACGATCTTTGGAATAATCAAGCTTGCCAACCAAGAAGGCGCAGCAAAAATGTTTATTCTTTCCTGTAAATTTACTAGTCTTGTCAAACCATCCGCGTTCTTCTGCTCACGGTGCGGGACGGAATAGAGTGGAACTTCATAGCCACGAGAGTCAGCTCTGACAGAATCGAAGTCCTCGCCAGCTTCTGGCGCCGACTGCCATCACAGCGCACGCCGAGTTTCTGCCGGAGACGACGTTTGCATGCGGCGCGCGCCCCCTCCAGATGTGTGACACGTCCTCCTAATACAGGCCGCTCGCTTCTCGCAGACGTATCTCTCGCCGTTCAGGCGAACTCCAAAATGGCGCGATCCTCATGAATACGTTCCAGACGCGGCGCGCGCCTCGGAGATTCGCGCGGTATCTGCTAATTCGCGACTCGGCGGAGGAGGCGCTCCATTCAGGCGCGACTGGATTAATATTTGCGCTGGGTAATCGCGTCTTTCTCTGCAGATTACCGCCTTCGGAAGTAATTCCTTCCAGCAGAGTCTAGGCAGCGCACACCTGCTCCGGATTAGGTGCCGATGTTGCTGGCAGTGGAAACAGATATGCGCAGAGCGGAAAGATGAGAAAAAAAAAGAAAATTTGTAAATACCGTACTGCTCGGTGAATAGCTTTATCGACTTTTCGAAGGAGGAAATGCAGACGCAGACGGTGAAACGGAGGGGCTATCTAATACAGTCAAGACGGAATCGGCTGTTTCTTTGAGACACAAATACACGGCCGAGAAAAAAATACAACACCCTCAGCGACAAGGTCATTTCATTGACAAGTGATTGGTCAGATAGTACGAGGACTGTCCCGAAAGTAATGCGCCGCATTTTTTTTTTCTCAGCCGTAAACAATGCAACAAATGCGAAACGCGATGTTGCTAGCAGTGGAAACAGATATGCGCACTGCGGAAAGATGAAAAAAAGAAAAAGAAACTTTGTAAATACCGTACTGCTCGGTGAATAGCTTTATCGATTTTTCGAAGGAGGAAATGCAGACGCAGACGGTGAAACGGAGGGGCTATCTAATACAGTCAAGACGGAATCGGCTGTTTCTTTGAGACACAAATACACGGCCGAGAAAAAAATACAACACCCTCAGCGACAGGGTCATTTCATTGACAAGTGATTGGTCAGATAGTACGAGGACTGTCCCGAAAGTAATGCGCCGCATTTTTTTTTCTCAGCCGTAAACAATGCAACAAATGCGAAACGTTAGCTATGTATTATTTGAAGTCTCCTGAGTGAGCGCGCCAAGTTCCGACAGATAGCGCAGCTGCAGGACAGTTTCAAAATGGCGTCTGTAGATGGTGTACGTTACAAGCAACGTGCCGTCATTGAATTTCTCACTGTAGAGAATGAAAAAGAGGGGAATATTCACAAAGGCTTGTGCAAAGTCTATGGAGCATCTGCTGACGGCAGTAGTACAGTTAGTCGCTGGGCACAGAGGCTGAAGTCATCACAAGGCGGTTCGGTGGAGCTCCACGATTTGCGGCTGTCATACCTGACCTAGGCCCCTCGGACTTCCACTTGTTTGGGCCATTAATGGATGCCATTCGTGGAAGACATTTTGAGGACGATGAGGAGATTCACAGTGAAGCACTGGCTCCGCCACCAGGACATGGATTGAAACCGACAGGGCATACACGCCCTTGTTTCGCGCTGGAGGAAGGCCATACAACGACATGGATTTTACATGGGAAAATAGAGTGTCTAGATAAAACACCATTTGTAAGTAGGCTGTTTAGGTTTTTATGTTGGTAACGCCACGTAGCGCCCTGTATGAAAATCAGTGACTGTGCTGTGTGCAGTCTATGGCTGGTTGGACTCATTGTTGGAATATTCGCTTGTGTAGTGTTGGGCAGTTGGATGTGAACAGCGCGTAGCTATGGGCAGTTGGAGGTGAGCCGCTAGCAGTGGTGGCTGTGGAGAGAGAGATGCCAGAGTTCTGAGAGGTTGCTACAAGCAGACGATCTGGACGTGTGTCCGCCAGAAAAAGGAAATTTGTAAAGATGGATGTCATGAATTGATATATATATGTTGACTTTTGAACACTATTAAGGTAAATACATTGTTTGTTCTCTATCAAAATCTTTCATTTGATAACTATGTCTATCAGTAGTTACTGCCTTCAGTAGTTAGAATCTTTTATTTAGCTGGCAGTATTGGCGATCGCTGTACTGCAGTAGTTCGATTAACGAACATTTTTGTGATGTAAGTGATTCATGAAAGTTATAGGTTACTGTTAGTCATGGCCATTCTTTTGTAGGGATTATTGAAAGTCAGATTACGTTGCGCTAAAAATATTGTGTGTCAGTTTAGTGATGATCAGTATAAGTAAAGAGAAAACTGTTTGAGTACGTTGATTTTTGCTCAGCTGTTTGAAAATCAAATAACGTAAGAGGTTTTTCAGCACTCTCATTTATGGATTTTCCTAAGGGGACGTTTCATATGGCGACAGCACAGTCAGTGATTTTCATACAGTGCGCTACGCGGCGTTACGAACATAAAAACCTAAACAGCCTACTTACACATTATTTCGTGTGAAAAATTCTCATTTTACTTAATAAAAAATTGTTGAAGAAAAAAATGCGGCTCATTACTTTCTTGGCAACCCTAGCCATTGTCGGACAAAACACAAACACTGTCCGAACAGGCCTTGAAATATGATGATAATCGGAACTGGAGACAATCGAAACATCTGAGATCCTACAGAAGAATACTTGGAATTAATTATGAAACAGTGTAGAACGCAAGATCACATGCTCATCTTCAGCCCTACAATCATATTTCTGGACTGCTGTTGTAAGTAGTTGACTATCGTCATTCAGCAATTCCTGCTTCATGCACAGCACTGTCCACCCATACTGTTGTAGGTCTGAAGACGGTCATATGATGATCGAAACCATTCACTTTTTTTTAATAAGCGTGCCTTGCGATCTAGACTGTCCTATAATTAATTTCAATTATTACATTGTGATCGCTGCTTTCTCCAACAACGTTTTCAAAAATTGCTACAGCAGAATACTGAAAATTAAGTGGACTGATGAGGTTAATAATCAGGAGGTTCTCCTTTGAATCGGCGAAGGGAGGACCATATGGAGAACACTGACAAGAAGAAGGGACATGTACACTCCTGGAAATGGAAAAAAGAACACATTGACACCGGTGTGTCAGACCCACCATACTTGCTCCGGACACTGTGAGAGGGCTGTACAAGCAATGATCACACGCACGGCACAGCGGACACACCAGGAACCGCGGTGTTGGCCGTCGAATGGCGCTATCTGCGCAGCATTTGTGCACCGCCGCCGTCAGTGTCAGCCAGTTTGCCGTGGCATACGGAGCTCCATCGCAGTCTTTAACACTGGTAGCATGTCGCGACAGCGTGGACGTGAACCGTATGTGCAGTTGACGGACTTTGAGCGACGGCGTATAGAGGGCATGCGGGAGGCCGGGTGGACGTACCGCCGAATTGCTCAACACGTGGGGCGTGAGGTCTCCACAGTACATCGATGTTGTCGCCAGTGGTCGGCGGAAGGTGCACGTGCCCGTCGACCTGGGACCGGACCGCAGCGACGCACGGATGCACGCCAAGACCGTAGGATCCTACGCAGTGCCGTAGGGGACCGCACCGCCACTTCCCAGCAAATTAGGGACACTGTTGCTCCTGGGGTATCGGCGAGGACCATTCGCAACCGTCTCCATGAAGCTGGGCTACGGTCCCGCACACCGTTAGGCCGTCTTCCGCTCACGCCCCAACATCATGCAGCCCGCATCCAGTGGTGTCGCGACAGGCGTGAATAGAAGGACGAATGGAGACGTGTCGTCTTCAGCGATGAGAGTCGCTTCTTCCTTGGTGCCAATGATGGTCGTATGCGTGTTTGGCGCCATGCAGGTGAGCGCCACAATCAGGACTGCATACGACCGAGGCACACAGGGCCAACACCCGGCATCATGGTGTGGGGAGCGATCTCCTACACTGGCCGTACACCACTGGTGATCGTCGAGGGGACACTGAATAGTGCACGGTACATCCAAACCGTCATCGAACCCATCGTTCTACCATTACTAGACAGGAAAGGGAACTTGCTGTTCCAACAGGACAATGTACGTCCGCATGTATCCCGTGCCACCCAACGTGCTCTAGAAGGTGTAAGTCAACTACCCTGGCCAGCAAGATCTCCGGATCTGTCCCCCATTGAGCATGTTTGGGACTGGATGAAGCGTCGTCTCACGCGGTCTGCACGTCCAGCACGAACGCTGGTCCAACTGAGGCGCCAGGTGGAAATGGCATGGCAAGCCGTTCCACAGGACTACATCCAGCATCTCTACGATCGTCTCCATGGGAGAATAGCAGCCTGCATTGCTGCGAAAGGTGGATATACACTGTACTAGTGCCGACATTGTGCATGCTCTGTTGACTGTGTCTATGTGCCTGTGGTTCTGTCAGTGTGATCATGTGAGGTATCTGACACCAGGAATGTGTCAATAAAGTTTCCCCTTCCTGGAACAATGAATTCACGGTGTTCTTATTTCAATTTCCAGGAGTGTATTAAGACGTCTGGGAATCACTTCCATGGTACTACTGGGAGCTTTAGAGGGTAAAAGCCGTAGAGGAAGACATACACTACTGGCCATTAAAATTGCTACACCAAGAAGAAATGCAGATGATAAACGGGTATTCATTGGATAAATGTATTATACTAAAACTGACATGTGATTACATTTTCAAGCAATTTGGGTGCATAGATCCTGAGAAATCATTACCCAGAACAACCACCTCTGGCCATAATAACGGCCTTGATACGCCTGGGCATTGAGTCAAACAGAGCTTGGATGGCGTGTACAGGTACAGCTGCCCATGCAGCTTCAACACCATACCACAGTTCATCAAGAGTAGTGACTGGCGTATTGTGACGAGCCAGTTGCTCGGACACCATTGACCAGACGTTTTCAATTGGTGAGAGATCTGGAGAATGTGCTGGCCAGGGCAGCAGTCGAACATTTTCTGTATCCAGAAAGGCCCGTACAGGACCTGCAACATGCGGTCGTACATTATCCTGCTGAAATGAAGGGTTTCGCAAGGATCCGTATGTGCAAATGGCGCACTGAATATATGCAAGTTGGTGGTGTCCGGTTCCAGTATGGAAAAATGGGCTCGTCGGAGAAACATGATGAATTTGCAATTAATTTCTCTAAATTACAACATTATGACATTACTGATGAGTTTAAGTTCTTTTCTAACAAATATAAGCCACGGGTCGTAACACATCTCAAATGTAACGTCCACTGTTCAAAGTGCCGACAATGCGAACAAGAGGTATCCGAGACGTGTAACCAATGGCATTCCATATCATCACGCCGGGTGATATACCAGTATGGCGATGACGAATGCACGCTTCCAATGTGCGTTCACCGCGATGTCGCCAAACACGGATGCGACCATCGTGATGCTGTAAACAGAACCTGGATTCATCCGAAAAAATGACGTTTCGCCATTCGTGTACCTAGGTTCGTCGTTGAGTACACCATCGCAGGCGCTCCTGTCTGTGATGCAGCGTCAAGGGTAACCGCAGCCATGGTCTCCGAGCTGATAGTCCATGCTGGTGCAAACGTCGTCGAACTGTTCGTGCAATGGTTGTTGTCTTGCAAACGTCCCCATCTGTTGACTCAGGGATCGAGACGTGGCTGCACGATCCGTTACAGCCATGCGGATAAGATGCCTGTCATCTCGACTGCTAGTGATACGAGGCCGTTGGGATCCAGCACGGCGTTTCGTATTACCCTCCTGAACCAACCGACTCCATAGTCTGCTAACAGTCATCGGCTCTCGACCAACGCGATAGCAGTGTCGCGATATGATAAAACGCAATCGCGATAGGCTGCAATCCGACCTTTATCAATGTCGGAAACGTGATGGTACGTTTCACCAGGCAACGCCGGTCAACTGTTGTTTGTGTGTGAGAAATCGGTTGGGAACTTTCTTCATGTCATGAGCACGTTGCAGGTGTCGCCACCGGCGCCAGCCTTGTGTGAATGCTCTGAAAATATAATCATTTGCACACCACAGCATCTTCTTCCTGTCGGTTAAATTTCGCGTCTGTAGCACGTCATCTTCGTGGTGTAGCAATTTTAATGGCCAGTAGTGTATATCAGATACAAACACCAATAATTGAGGCCGTTGGTTGCAAGTACTACTCTTACATGAAATGATTGACACAGGAGAAAAATTCGTGGTGGACCGCATCAAACAAGTCAGAAGATTGCTGATACTTCAAAAAAATCTCACTAAATGTTTACACGTCATAGTAAATGGCACCTAAACAGTCGCAACAGTACACAGCGTACCCGCTCTGGCGGCAACGCAAGCGTGTTTTGTCGTATGCAGTGCGATACATTGTTCCAAGCATTTTGCGCTTTTTGTTGTAGCTCGGCAATGGCTCTTGCAGGCTCTGGAGAACGAATGAGTTCAACCCGCCTCACCATGACCCACGTGTTCAATTGGCGAGATACCTGGCATATCATTGGCCAGAACAGCTGTTGTAACCCACGAAGAATACGTAGTGCCGCAGCAGCCGTATGTGAAGGTGCATTGTCCTGCTGAAAAAGCACATTACTTTCCTATCGAATAAATGGCAGTAGTACGTCGACAGCAACCTATACAATATGCGAATGCACTTCGGAATAGGCCTACGCCGAACACATGAACCAGGGGGTAAAAAAAAAAGAAAGAAGAAGAAGAATAACATTGCCGTGGGTAGTACACATTTCTGCTGCCTTCTAGGCGTGTTCTGTTAATATGCAGTGGTTGTTCTTGCTATCGCTCTTTCGTTCTTGTTTAGTTTTTTTATGATGGCAAGTTTAAGTGAACAACGTGCAGCTGTGAAATTTTCTTTTCTACTCGGTAAAAATGCTGCTGAAACTCCTTTGATGTTAAAAACAGCTTACCAAGATGATGCTATCGGGAAAACTCAAGTACCACCAGCTGCAACATTGTGGTGAATAAAACAGTGACCCGTATATAGAACACATTTCCTTTAATTTACATCTATGGTCACAAACTTTTTGTTCGCAGATTACCACTTTCGGTCTATAATGACCATCTTCAGATCTGTGTTAGGACACGGTTTTTATAAAACACAGATCTGAATATGGTTATTATACTTCAGATCTGTGTTAGGACACGGTTTTTATAAAACACAGATCTGAAGATGGTTATTATAGACCGAAACTGATAATCTGTGAACAAAACGTTTTTGACCAAAGACGTAACTTAAAGGAAATTTAAAACTCGAGTATACGAGTGATCTGCTCATTTTAAAAATGGCGACATGTCTGTTGATGACAAACCTCGTACTGGACGTCCATCAACTGCCCAAATCGTCGAAAATATTGAAAAAAAATTCGAGAACTTGTTCTCACAGACCGTCGAAAGACAACTGATCAGTTGTCGGAGATTAGTGAGTTATCTTGGAGCCCGGTTCAGCGAATTGTAACGGAAGATTTGTGGCAGACAGGACACTGGTTCTTTCACCACGACAACGCACCTGCACACACAGGCATGTCTTGTTAGGCAGTTTTTGGCTCAAAATGGCACAGTCTCACTGCCCCAAGCACCTTACTCGCCTGACCTGGCTCCGTGCGACGTTTTCTTATTTCCACGCATGAAAAGGAGCATGAAAGGACACCGATTTGACAACATTCAAGGAAAAAAAAAACGAGGGACGAGCTGTCTGCCATTTCTAAAGATAAGTACAAAAAAATTGTTTTTAATAATGGAAAGCAGGTGGGCCAAATGTATTAGTTGTAATGGAGAGTACCTTGAAGGGGAAAAGGTTTTTGTAAACAATTGGAAAATATATAGCTTTTAAAAAATAATTCCGATGTTTTGGGTACCCCTCGTACGTTAGGGTGTCCCTAATTTTCAGACTTTAATATTCTTGAGATCTCACCCTCCAATATCGTTTGAATGACTGAAAAACATGTCTGTACAAATCTTTATTGCGATCGAAGCTCTGTGCATCAGGTGCCGACTAGAGCGCGAATTTGCATGAACAACATGATTATTCACTCAGTTCGCATATGTCGCGCTGACGTCACAGCCGCTTATCAGGAAATACACGTGCAATACAGTCAGTTGTTTTCACGTTATCGATCGTGTCGCAAATATTTTCTAGTCGCTGTCTAAGATGTCAAAGCAATTACGCAGCGCAGAGGAACGTGTGTTTTTAGTAGGAGATGAAAAACACCAAACAACTGGGCATAAATTACAATCAAGTAGACAAATGCTGGATATTTTATTTTATAACATACGAGAAGTAAATTTAACTGTTAGTGACAGTAATAATGTTTTGGAGAAAACAAGAATTCCGACAAGTGCGATTTACCACTGTTCACAAAAACTTATTAAATTACATCTGGAATGGAGAAAAATTCAAAAAATCGCAAAAAATGTGTCAAGCTGTGTTTAAGCGCCGTGAAGAGGAGTTTATGAATAATTTGAAAAATTTATTTGATATCGCATGCGGCTGTGCTCTACAAACAATGTACTTCAAAGAAGACAGGTTGTTTTTACTTTGACAGAGCCAGGTAGCAAGGGCTACCTTGCAGGAGTAGACCGAATACCTGCGGATATAGAAGAAGGGATGGATGGGAGAAAGATGGTAGAAAATGAAAGACAAGAGAAACATACCCGCACAGCATCTACTTCTACATCTTCTGCTGTACTTCCTTCTACTGATGAGGCATTTTCAAGTTCAGATAAAATTGATGTAGATGATCGTAAGTTCTTAGAACGTACTTCGTGGAGTAGTTCAGTCGAGGATGCTGCAGGGCTAGCTAGTAAAGATTTTATAACTCAAAAATTAGCCGCTGTCTTGGATAGATGTCAGGTGAGTGTAACAGGTTCTGTATACACTCCTGGAAATTGAAATAAGAACACCGTGAATTCATTGTCCCAGGAAGGGGAAACTTTATTGACACATTCCTGGGGTCAGATACATCACATGATCACACTGACAGAACCACAGGCACATAGACTCAGGCAACAGAGCATGTACAATGTCGGCACTAGTACAGTGTATATCCACCTTTCGCAGCAATGCAGGCTGCTATTCTCCCATGGAGACGATCGTAGAGATGCTGGATGTAGTCCTGTGGAACGGCTTGCCATGCCATTTCCACCTGGCGCCTCAGTTGGACCAGCGTTCGTGCTGCACGTGCAGACCGCGTGAGACGACGCTTCATCCAGTCCCAAACATGCTCAATGGGGGACAGATCCGGAGATCTTGCTGGCCAGGGTAGTTGACTTACACCTTCTAGAGCACGTTGGGTGGCACGGGATACATGCGGACGTGCATTGTCCTGTTGGAACAGCAAGTTCCCTTGCCGGTCTAGGAATGGTAGAACGATGGGTTCGATGACGGTTTGGATGTACCGTGCACTATTCAGTGTCCCCTCGACGATCACCAGTGGTGTACGGCCAGTGTAGGAGATCGCTCCCCACACCATGATGCCGGGTGTTGGCCCTGTGTGCCTCGGTCGTATGCAGTCCTGATTGTGGCGCTCACCTGCACGGCGCCAAACACGCATACGACCATCATTGGCACCAAGGCAGAAGCGACTCTCATCGCTGAAGACGACACGTCTCCATTCGTCCCTCCATTCACGCCTGTCGCGACACCACTGGAGGCGGGCTGCACGATGTTGGGGCGTGAGCGGAAGACGGCCTAACGGTGTGCGGGACCGTAGCCCAGCTTCATGGAGACGGTTGCGAATGGTCCTCGCCGATACCCCAGGAGCAACAGTGTCCCTAATTTGCTGGGAAGTGGCGGTGCGGTCCCCTACGGCACTGCGTAGGATCCTACGCTCTTGGCGTGCATCCGTGCGTCGCTGCGGTCCGGTCCCAGGTCGACGGGCACGTGCACCTTCCGCCGACCACTGGCGACAACATCGATGTACTGTGGAGACCTCACGCCCCACGTGTTGAGCAATTCGGCGGTACGTCCACCCGGCCTCCCGCATGCCCACTATACGCCCTCGGTCAAAGTCCGTCAACTGCACATACGGTTCACGTCCACGCTGTCGCGGCATGCTACCAGTGTTAAAGACTGCGATGGAGCTCCGTATGCCACGGCAAACTGGCTGACACTGACGGCGGCGGTGCACAAATGCTGCGCAACTAGCGCCATTCGACGGCCAACACCGCGGTTCCTGGTGTGTCCGCTGTGCCGTGCGTGTGATCATTGATTGTACAGCCCTCTCGCAGTGTCCGGAGCAAGTATGCTGGGTCTGACACACCGGTGTCAATGTGTTCTTTTTTCCATTTCCAGGAGTGTACATTCTTCAAGCGGTAGCAGAGGCACAATACTAAAGAGTTCTTTATCAATAAATCTTCTCATCAGAGTCAGTCAGAAGAAGAGAAGAGAGCGGTATGAAAGAATAAAATCAGTTTTCAAGAACTATATCCCTGCACGTCTTACTGCTCATTGAGATGGTAAACTGCTGCCAACATTACATGTCAGGGACACAAAAGAAGAAAAGAGTTCCAATCATTGCTGCAGTTTGGGACAGGGGACAGAGAACAGCTCACTGCCATTCCAAAATTACATAATGGTTCTGGTAAAGAATAAGCAAACGCTGTTTGTAATACATTAAGGTATTGGGCTACTGAAGACAATGTACAAATTCCCCTCAAACACTGGCCGTCTTAATGAGACATGCAACCTACTTCAATACAAACTGGATAGGGCATTTCCCATAAATAAAGATATTTTTAAAAAGTGTATTTGAATGTAACAAGCAGTATTTGAGTGTAACAAGGAGTCCTGACATATCAGTTTTTAAACATTTGAGAGAATAATTGGAATGGTATCAATGCCATTAATTTTCACACTGGGCAGAGAGATTATGGATTTGGTTTTATTGTCTCATAAATTAAGGAGACGTTAGATTTTATGGAAGTGAATTAGACAATCCAACAGTGAGAGGTGATTACATGAATTCAAAGAGCTCTTTGTAATATTTCTGGAGAAATCTTTGGAAAAGGACTGAAAATATACCATCTTGGAGCAATGCATCGAACAAGGCGGATGGCAAGAGCAATGTATTGCTTAAAAACGTTTCTGGAAAGATCACAACTTGAACTATCTATTGAAAATAAAAAAATTCATTGAGAGATGTCTCTTTTTATTACAAGAATTTATGTCCAATAGTGGTTTCAGGGCAGTGGAGATGTAAAAGCTCGTCATCTGAATCTCTTCTTCTAAAATATCTCTGTCAAGCACGTAAGTGCGATTTGCAGATTATTCACGTAGATGTAGATACGAAATAATATGAAAGGATAGATTTCGCGATTTCAAAAGTAGCTGTAAGGAATTTTAGTCATCATTTGTGGTATTTTATCAGCGTTTATTTTTGGTTTTAATTCGTTAATTTACATCTCCTGAATCACTCTCATTTTCATTACAGAGAAAACATTAGTCGACTTCGTGCCATGAGAAAGCACAGATCTGTACGCTTTCCCGGAGGATGTAGACAGTACTTTTATTCAAAAATGTCCTTCGACATGGAGTAGCAGCACTTCATATTTAGACGCTGAAAGAGTAGTTAAGGAACTACAAGCCGTTGTCGACTGTACGGAGAGGTGTGTTAAATTAAAGCACAATCGTGACGGACACGGACTGTTGAGCGTAGATGAGGGGCGAAGGAATTTCTATTGCGCAGTGTTCAGGAACATAGTAGGCTCTAGCGGATTGCAAGAAAGAAACACTGAAAAGAAAATATTCTCAAAAATACTAAACACATCCTGTCTGTTGTTGTTGTCCGAAGACTGCTTTGATGCAGGTCTCCACGCTACTCTATCCTGTAACTACTGCAACCTATATCGCTCAGAATCTGCTTACTGTGTTCACCTCTTGTTCTCTCTCTACGATTTTTACCCTCCATGCTAAATTTGCGATTCCTTGATGTCTCAGAATGTGTCCTACCAACCGATTCCTTCTTTTGGTCAGGTTGTACCATAAATTTCTCTTCTCCCTAATTCTATTCAGTACCTCCTCATTGAATACGTGATCTACCCATCTATTCTTCAGCATTATTCTGTAGCACCACATTTCAAAAGCTTCTGTTTTCTTCTTGTCTCCACTGTTTATCATCATTGTTTCACGTCCATACGTGGCTACACTCCATACAAATACTTTCAGAAAGGACTTCCTGACACATCTACTCGTATACTAGACGTTAAAAATTTCTTTTCTTCAGAAACGCTTTTCACGCCATTCCCAGTCTGCATTTTATATCCTCCCTACTTCGACCATCATCAGTTATTTTGTTTCCAAATAGCAAAACTCATCCTAAAAATTTTAATTTTATGCAGTCATCAATAACTTCTACACTGACTAAAGACTAAAAGACCTAAAACTCCCAGTATTGAAATTTGTAGCTCTAGTCGGCTCGGGCTAATGTCATCCTATTGAGATGAAATTTTTGCCCCATTGAATCTAACCAAATAGAAAACGTTTATGGGGCAAGTGTAAACTTTTTTCACAAAAATAATTTTTAGGGCAAAGTTAGGGACATCGTAGTGTGGTCCATCACTCGCATACAGACAAAAACGTACTCTCACGCCTGAAAACAGCAGAAAGCCATTCTTTGGCGACACCAGAGTAGTGGTGTCAGTCGTAGTCTAGCCAGAGGCACACGTGATCTTAGACCTGCCACAAGCAGATGGTTGCCAATGGTCCCTGATGACACAGCAGATCCAACCGAGGTCCTGATTTCGTCCATGGATGATGTTCGGTCAGCTGCTGCGTGCTGGCGTAATACCTCAAACTTCACGTGCAGTTGTACTACATAGACGTCCAGAACCAGGTCTACGGGTGTGGGAATGCTCCACAGACCACTGAGTGAAGGCAGAGACATATCACCGATGCACTGTGCCGATCGTGAGCCTCAACCAGTCGATACGTCCATCCAGCTTCCAGCAGGTCCACAATGCGACCCCGCTGAAATGGCTGAAGCTGTTAAACAGGTTACGTACTCGCTGGTGGGATGTGGATGTACCCTAGAATGAATGTTGCATACACTGTTCGTGGTCAGGTGACTGGTTGTCACTTGTGTCATAGGTCTGTACGCGAGATTTCCACACTCCTAAGCATCCTTAGGTCCACTGTTTCCGATGTGATAGTGAAGTGGAAACGTGAAGGGACACGTAAAGCGCAAAAGCGTAGAGGCCGACCTCGTCTGTTGACTGACAGAGACCGCCGACAGTTGAAGAGCGTCATAATGCGTAATAGGCAGACATCTATCTAGACCATCACACAGAAATTCCAAACTGCATCAGGATCCACTGCAAGTACTATGACGGTTAGGCGGGAGGTGAGAAAACTTGGATTTCATGGTAGAGCGGCTGCTCATAAGCCACACATCACGCCGGTAAATAGCAAACGACGCCTCACTTGGTGTAAGGAGCGTAAACATTGGACGATTGAACATGGTGGTGGTGGTTAGTGTTTAACGTCCCGTCGACAACGAGGTCATTAGAGACGGAGCGCAAGCTCGGGTTAGGGAAGGATTGGGAAGGAAATCGGCCGTGCCCTTTCATCAAAGGAACCATCCCGGCATTTGCCTGAAACGATTTAGGGAAATCACGGAAAACCTAAATGAGGATGGCCGGAGACGGGATTGAACCGTCGTCCTCCCGAATGCGAGTCCAGTGTGCTAACCACTGCGCCACCTCGCTCGGTGACGATTGAACAGTGGAAAAACTTTGTGTGGAGTGACGAATCACAGTACACAATGTAGCGATCCGATGGCAGGTTGTGGGTATGGCGAATGCGCGGTGAACGTCATCTGCCAGCGTGTGTAGTGCCAACAGTAAAATTATTATGATGTGGTCGCGTTTCTCATGGAGGGGGCTTGCACCCCTTGTTGTTTTGCGTGGCACTATCACAGTACAGGTCTACATTGATGTTTTAAGCACCTTCTTGTTTGCCACTGTCGAAGAGCAATTCGTGGATGGCGATTGTATCTCTCAACACGATTGGTCACCTGTTCATAACGTACGGCCTGTGGCGGAGTGCTAACACGACAATAATTGCCTGTAATGGCCTGGTCTGCACAGAGTCCTGACCTGAATCCTATAGAACACCTTTGGGATGTTTTGGAACGCCGACTTCGTGCCAGGCCTCACTGTCTGACATCGATACCTCTCCTCCGTGCAGCACACCGTGAAAAATGGGCTGCCATTCCCCAAGAAACCTTCCAGCACCTGACTGAACGTATGCCTGCGAGAGTGGAAGCTGCCATCAAGGCAAAGGTCGGCCAACACCATTTTGAATTCCTGCATTACCGATGGAGGGCGCCACGAACTTGTAAGTCATTTTCAGCCAGGTGTCTGGATACTTTTTATCACATAGTGTATTATAACCTGGTAGCACTGTACCCACTCCTTAAGGACTGGTGTTACAGTTTCTTTCCGGCAGTGTACGAAGTCGCAGTCGTAAGGTGCACAAATTTACTTTTCACTTTTTTGAGAAACAATTCAAATACCTAGCACTGTCCCGATTTTCTACTACTAGAAACTTTGAGAAGGTTATAACGGGTTCAGCTCGAATTGTAAGCTGCTCGGCTGGAATAGCAGGTCATATCGAAGTTTATTTTACGACCAATATCAAAGTTTATTTTACGACCGTGCCCTAAACTGTCTAGCTGAAGCTTCAGCAGGGGCTTCTCCTTCCTCCATGGCGCTGTCGTTGTGGAAATTCTGACATTTCCAACACAGTACAATACTTCGACACCGAGGAAATGGGTTCTACAATGATACTTAAGGCAACTTAGTTTCGGTAACTGGAAAATATTCCTTTACGGGGTTGCACTGGTGCATAAATCCGTACCACTATCACAGCCAGATCATTCATCTGTGTCTCTCTTTTTCATGAGTGTTATCACCGAGCGAGAGGACTCAGTGGTTAGCACACTGGCCTCGGATTCAGGATCGGATTCAGGAGGATGGCGGTTCACATCCGTTCCCGACCATCCAGATTTATGTTTTCCCTGATTTCACTAAATCGCTCCAGGCAAATGTCGCGGTAGTTCCTTTGAAACGGCACGGTGGATTTCCTTCCCCGTAACTGAAAAAAGTCCGAGCTTGCACTACTTCTCTAACTACTACAATATCGACGGAGCGTTAAATCCTACTCTTCCTTCCTTCCTTACTTTCTTCCTCGAGTATTACCAAGTCTTTCATTGGGATAACCACTAAATTCGTTTCTAAATACAGAAATGATACTTTCACGTTCAGGCATGGTGTTTTACAATGTACTTAGTTCACTGTACCAAAATATGACAACAGTTTGTCGCGGCAGATGTATGCCAATATGTGTGAAACCACTTGCGAAATTTTGCACTAATCGCGGCACTGCGTTATTATGTGGCACATTCGTACACTTACCTTAGACAAATGACGTTTCGCTACGTGCTCTGACAAGCGATCCAAAGTTTCTTCATCTCTCTCTATCAGGGTGTCCCAATACGCTCAAAGATCCCGGTCCTAAAATATGAATATTTCAAAGATTACCTTCTTCTTTGTGTTTTAAACGTCTCTTCAACTCTTCACTCTCTTAATTAATCTGTTTAAAGCCCCCCCCCCCCCCACCAACTAGGGACAAATCTGACTCCCTTATGTAGTCAAGGCTGAGACTGTAAATTATAACCGATTTGCTTATGGACAGGATATTAAGTGGAGACACTCCATTGCCCGCATTTTAATGGAGTGACACCATCAAGCAAAAAACTATAAAACATCTACACCTGTTCAACAGGATCTGTGAGAAATCTAACATCGTGACACACACAATTAGATGTTTGGAGGACATACACTACTGGCCATTAAAATTGCTACACCACGAAGATGACGCGCTACAGACGCGATATTTAACCGACAGGAAGAAGATGCTGTGATATGCAAATGATTAGCTTTTCAGAGCATTCACACAAGGTTAGCGCCGGTGGCGGCACCTACAACGTGCTGACATGAAGAAAGTTTCCAATCGATTTCTCATACATAAAAACAGCAGTTGACCGGCGTTGCCTGGTGAAACGTTGTTGCGATGCCTCGTCTAAGGAGCAGAAATGCGTACCATCACGTTTACGACTTTGATAAAGGTCGGATTGTAGCCTATCGCGATTGCAGTTTATCGTATCGCGACATTGCTGCTCGCGTTGGTCGACATCCGATGACTGTTAGCAGAATATGGAATCGGTGGGTTCAGGAGGCTAATACGGAACGCCGTGCTGGATTCCTACTGCCTCGTATCACTAGCAGTCGAGATGACAGGCATCTTATCCGAATGGCTGTAACGGATCGTCCAGCCACGTCTCGATCCCTGAGTCAACAGGTGGGGACGTATGCAAGACAACAACCATCTGCACGAACAGTTCGGCGACGTTTGCAGCAGCATGGACTATCAGCTCGGAGACCGTGGCTGCAGTTACCCTTGACACTGCATCAGAGACAGGAGCGCCTGCGATGGTGTACTCAACGACGAACCTGGGTGCACGAATGGCAAAACGTCATTTTTTCGGATGAATCCAGGTTTGTTTACAGCATAATGATGGTCGCATCCGTGTTTGGCGACATCGCGGTGAACGCACATTGGAAGCGTGTATTCGTCATCGCCATACTGGCGTATCACCCGACGTGATGGTATGGCGTGCCATTGGTTACACGTGTCGGTCACCTCTTGTTCGCATTGACGGCACTTTGAACAGTGGACCCGTGGCTCCACCCTTCATTCGATCCTCGCGAAATCCTACATTTCAGCAGGATAATGCACGACTGCATGTTGCAGGTCCTGTACGGGCCTTTCTGGATACAGAAAATGTTCGACTGCTGCCCTGGCCAGCACATTCTCCAGATCTCTCACCAATTGAAAACGTCTGAACAATGGTGGCCGAGAAACTGGCTCGTCACAATACGCCAGTCACTACTCTTGATGAATCGTGGTATCGTGTTGAAGCTGCATGGGCAACTGTACCTGTACACGCCATCCAACCTCTGTTTGACTCAATGACCAGGCGTATCAAGGCCGTTATTACGGCCAGGGTTGGTTGTTCTGGGTACTGATTTCTCAGGATCTATGCACCCAAATTGTGTGAAAATGTAATCACATGTCAGTTCTAGTATAATATATTTGTCCAATGAATACCCGTTTACCATCTGCATTTCTTCTCGGTGTAGCAATTTTAATGGCCAGTAGTGTATATAGTCTGCGGCCGCAAGCTCGGCTCCAGTTCACCACCGGCAGTGGAGGGTGAAGCTTTGACAATGCCAGCCACTCGTGCTGGCGAAACGTCAGTAAAATCATCAGACGAACGTCGGCCAAAGAACCAGAGAGACGCCACCAGGCAGCTTGTCAGTCGTCGGAAGGGTACAGGACAGAGGAGGCAGCGTTATTGTACGTGTTTTCGCGGCTTTCCCTGAGAGACTTCGTCACTGCATCTACCAGCAGGATAATGTAATGAGTGACGTAGCTCGCAGAGTGGCTGTGTGGTTCGAAGAGAAACAAGATAAGTTTACCGTACTCCCCTGGCCACTCAACTGCCTGGATTTAAACCCAATCGAGAATCTGTGAGATCACCTCAATCGGGCTCTTCGTGTCATGGATCCTCAACTGAGAAACCTAGCGCAGCTGGCCACTGCTCTGGAGTCGTCATAGCTCCACGCCCTTGTCGGTTCCTTCCCGAACCTCAATGATTCTCTTCCTGTACGTCCGCGCTGCACAAGTTGGTTACTCAGGCTTCTGACAGGTGGTCACATTAATGTGACTAGACAGTGTATAACACTGAAGGGACCTTAGATGGCCAACAGCGTCGCAAGCCCTCGTCCCAAGAGACATTTCGAAAGCTTTGGAGTTCATTCCAGGACGCTGGTACACACAGTATGGTGATCAGGAAATTTACGCCAGCATGATTTGAGCCACTGGTCTCCAGCTCCAGTGCCATAATAGAAGTTTATACAGGTTTATGATCTACATATCTACATATGTACTCCGCTAGCCACCAAGCGATGTGTGGCAGAGGGCACAATTCGCGCCAAAGTCATATTCCCCCTTCTGTTCGACTCCCGGATCGCGCGAGGGAAAAACGACTGTCTGAACGCCTCAGTGAGAGCTCTAATTTCCCTTATCTCTGAATGGTGATCATTGCGCGATTTGAAAGTTGGTGGTAATAATATATGCTCTACATCCTCGGCGAAGATCGGGTTTCGGAATTCAGTTACCAGCCCCTTCCGTTTAGCGCGTCGTATATTTGCAAGTGTGTCCCACTACAAACTTTCTATGAGATTTGTAACGCTCTCGCGATGTCTAAATGTACCAGTCACGGATCTTGCCGCTCTTCTTTGGACCTTCTCAATCTCTCGAATCAGACCCAGCTGCTAAGGGTTCAAATGGTTCAAATGGCTCTGAGCACTATGGGACTTAACATCTATGGTCATCAGTCCCCTAGAACTTAGAACTACTTAAACCTAACTAACCTAAGGACAGCACACAACACCCAGCCATCACGAGGCAGAGAAAATCCCTGACCCCGCCGGGAATCGAACCCGGGAACCCGGGCGTGGGAAGCGAGAACGCTACCGCACGACCACGAGATGCGGGCAGCTGCTAAGGGTCCTATACAGACGAACAATACTCTAAGACTGGACGCACTAACGTATTGTAAGCAATTTCCTTTGTTGAAGGACTGCATCGCTTCAGGACTCTACCAATAAACCGCAATCTAGAGTTCGACTTGCCCGTTACTTGTGTAATCTGATCGTTCCAGCCGGCCAGGGTGGCCGAGCGGCTCTGGGCGCTTCAGTCTGGAACCGCGCGACCGCTACGGTCGCAGGTTCGAATCCTGCCTCGGGCATGGATGTGTGTGATGTCCTTAGGTCAGTTAGGTTTAAGTAGTTCTAAGTTCTAGGGGACTGATGACCTTAGAAATTAAGTCCCATAGTGTTCAGAGCCATTTGAACCATTTTTTGATCGTTCCATTTGAGATCATTTCGAATAATCACACCCAGGTACCTGACGGATGTTACCGCTTCCAAAGACTGGGCATTTATTTTGTTCACTTACATTAATGGGGATTTTCGCCTTGTTATACGCAGTAGGTTACCCTTACTAGTATTGAGAGAACTGCCAGTCATTACACCACACATTTCTTTTCTGCAAATCCTCATTGATTTGTTCACAACTTTCGTGTGATACTACTTTCTTGTACACTACTTCATCATCGGCAAACAGTGTAATGTCGCTGTCAATATCATCAACCAGATCTTTTATGTAAATCGTAAAAAGCAGCGGACCTATTACGCTGCCCTGGGGCACACCTAAAGTTACTCTTGTTTCTGTTGAAGTCACCCCATTCAGGACATCATACTGCTCTCTGTCTATTAGAAAACTTTTTATCCGACCGCATATGTCATCTGACAGACCGTAAGCGCGCACTTTTTGGAGCAAGCGACAGTGCGGGACTGAGTCGAACACCTTTCGAAAGTCGAGAAATATGGCATCAACCAGGGAGCCAGTATCTAGAGCCTGTTGTATATCATGCACAAAGAGGGCCAGCTGTGTCTCGCATGACCGCTGTTTCCTAAAACCGTGCTGGTTTCTGCAGATGAACTTCCCAGAGCTAGAAAAGTCATTATGTCTCAACAAAAAATATGTTCCATGATTCTACAACAAATCGATGTCAGTGAATCTGGCTGGTAATTATATGCATCCAATTTACTACCCTTTTTATAGATTGCTGTGACCTGGGCCTTCTTCCAGTCCCGTGGAACTTTCCGCTGTTCCAATGATCTCTGATAGATGACGGATAAGAATGGTACTATATTTGTAGCATAGTCAACATATAATCTTACAGGGATACCGTCTGGGCCCGATGCCTTCCTGGCGTCTAAGGATCTTAGCTGTTTTACAATCCTAGATTCACTAAACACTACGTCAGCCATCCTTGCGTTTGTTCGATAATTGAAAGGGGGAGTGGTGCTGCAGTCTTCTACCGTAAACGAGTTTTTGAAAGCTAGGTTTAGAATTTCGGTCTTCTGTTTATCATCATCCGTTACATTACCTGTACTGTCAATAAGAGAAGGTATTGAATTATTTGTAGCGTTCATAGATTTTACGTACGAGCAAAATTTTTTGGGGTTATTTTTAGACTCTGCAGATAAAATATTGCTTTCAAATTCGTTAAGAATCTCTCATTGACCTTTTCACAGCTCCTTTGGCTGAAGAAATGGGCGAGGAAATATTATGCATTTGATTGATTAAACGTAATGGAAAAGTGTCTAAAGCAAGTTGCTTGTGTCGCCAATCTAAAAAGCGCACTGGCAGAAGTACGAAGAAACCATTACACGTTTTAATAGGCCAAACGAATGAAGTCACTAACACAATAATTAACCAGTCCGATAGACTGTAGTTAGTATATTCTAGCTAAAGCACGAATATGTTGTCGACCTTCATAACCGAAATTTTTAAAGCATACTTTACTCTGATTTAAATTAGATGGCATTTAACATTTGAGGTCCGATGGTACAAAATTTTTTGCAGTGAATAGAAAATCGCTTTAAAGCCCCTATTTCCAACAAAATCACGAAGATTTTTGAAATTCACTAATGGTACAGATCTGTATAAAGTGTCAAAGTTTGTCAAAAGCGTGTTATTAATTTTAAACAGGACCTGAGTTTCGTTAATTTTTTTTTCTAACAATGATATTTTCCGATCCGGAAAGCAGCTTCAAACTTACCACGTAGCATCTGGAAGTCTATTGAACAAACTGGAATCCTTTTTTGTTGATTACCAAAATACCTTTGTCCGCCTCCGTAGCTTAGTGTTCAACGTGGCTGAAGGCTATGCAGAGGACCGGGTTCGATTCCCGGCACAGCCAGGTGGGAAGACTGGCACAGGGTGCATTCAGCCCCGCGAGGCCAACTGAGGAACTTCTCCATCCATTACAGTAGCGGTTCCAGGGTCGAGAAGCCCGACAGCGACCGGGAGGGCGGTGTTCTGACCACACGCCAGCCAGTGACGCCATTTCTGAGGATGACACGGCGGTCGGTCGGATCTGACAGTCTACATCTACATCGATACTCCGCAAGCCACCGTAAGCTGCGTGACGGAGGGTATCCTGTACCACTACTTGTCATTTCCCCATCTGTTTCATTCGCAAACAGCGCGAGGGAAAAACGACTGTCTGTGTGCCTCCGTATGAGCCTATCCTTATGCGCGATATAATATGTCGGGAGCATAATCGTTCGGCAGTCAGCTTCAAATGCCGATTCTCCAAATTTTCTCAATAGTGTTTTCCGAAAAGAACGCCGCCTTCCCTCCAGGGATACCCATTTGAGTTCCCGAAGCATCTTCGTAACACTTAATTTTTGTTCAAACCTACCGGTAAGAAATGCGTTGATACCTTCCTTCAATTCAACCTGGTACGGATCCCAAACGCTCTACCAGTACTCAAGAATAGATCACACGAGCGTCCTATATGCGGTCTCCTTACAGGTGAACCACTCTTCCCTAAAATTCTCTCAATAAACCGAAGTCGACCATTTGCCTTCCCTACCACAGTTTTCACATGCTCTTTCCACCTCATATCGCTTTGCAACGTTACGTCCAGATATTTAAACGACTTGACTGTGTCAAGCTGGACAGTACTAATGCTGTATCCGAACATTACAGGTTGGTTCTCCCTACTCATCCGCGGTAACTTACATTTTTCCACATTTAGGGCTAGCTGCCATTCATCACACCAACTGGAAATTTTGTCTGAATCGTCTTGTATCTTCCTACAGTCACTCTATTTCGACACCTTACCATACACCACAGCATCATCAGCAAACAACCACAGATTGCTGCCCACTCTGTCTGCGAAATAATTGATGCGTGTACAAAACAGCAACTGCCATATCACACTTCCCTGGGTCACTGCTGACAATACCCTTCTCTCTGACGAACACTTGCCGTCGAGGACTTTATACTGGGTTCTATTCTCTAACAAGGGAACCTCCCCATCGCACCCCCCTCAGATTTAGTTATAAGTTGGCACAGTGGATAGGCCTTGAAAAACTGAACACAGATCAATCGAGAAAACAGGAAGAAGTTGTGTGGAACTATAAAAAAATAAGCAAAATATACAAACTGAGTAGTCCATGCGCAAGATAGGCAATATCAAGGAGAATGTGAGCTGAGGAGCGCCGTGGTCCCGTGGTTAGCGTGAGCAGCTGCCGAACCCTCAGAGGTTCTTGGTTCAAGCCTTCCCTCGAGTGAAAACTTTAATTTTTTATTTTCGGTTTACATGACAAACTCTTATGTTTTCATCACTTTTTTGGGAGTGATTATCACATCCACAAGAAAACCTAAATCGGGCAAGGTAGAAGAATCTTTTTACCCATTCGCGAAGTGTACAAGTTAGGTGGGTCGACACCATACTTCCCGGGTTCCCGGGTTCGATTCCCGGCGGGGTCAGGGATTTTCTCTGCCTCGTGATGGCTGGCTGTTATGTGCTGTCCTTAGGTTAGTTAGGATTAAGTAGTTCTAAGTTCTAGGGGACTGATGACCATAGATGTTAAGTCCCATAGTGCTCAGAGCCATTTGAACCATTTTGAACAACATATTCCTGTCATGTGACGCACATGCCGTCACCAGTGTCGTATAGAATATCTCAGACTTTTCCTGTGGAGGAATCGGTTGACCTATGACCTTGCGATCAAATGTTTTCGGTTCCCATTGGAGAGGCACGTCTTTTCGTCTACTAATCGCACGGTTTTGCGGTGCGGTCGCAAAACACAGACACTAAACTTATTACAGTTAACAGAGACGTCAATGAAGGAACGGACAGATCATAACTTTGCAAAAATAAAGAAAGTAAACTTTTCACTCTAGGGAAGACTTGAACCAAGGACCTTTCGTTCCGCAGCTGCTCACGCTACCCACGGAACCACGGCGCTCCTGAGTTCACACTATCCTTGGTGTTGCCTATCTTGCGCATGGGCTATTCAGTTTGTATATTTTGCTTATTTTTTCATAGTTCCACACAACTTCTTCCTGTTTTCTCGATTGATCTATATTCAGTTTTTCAAGGCCTATCCACTGTGCCAACTTATAACTAAATCTGAGGGGGGTGCGATGGGGAGGTTCCCTTGTAAGAAGTCTTTGAGCCATTCACATATCTCTGAACTTAGTCCATATGCTTACCTTCGCTAACAGCCTGCAGTGGGACACCGAGTCAAATGCTTTCCGGAAATGTAGAAATATGGAATCTGTCTGTTGCCCTTCATACATAATTCGCAGTTTATCATTTGAGAAAAGGGCAGACTGAGTTTCCCACGACCGATACTTTCTAAAACCGTGATGATTCGTGGACATAAGCTACTTAGCCTCAAGAAAGTTTATTATATTCGAACTGAGAATGTGTCCAAGGCCAGAACGTGGGACTTAAAAGTTACCTTTACCGTACCAAAATACCTTACTTGGCAACGGATTTTTCGCAAGTTTTGTAACCCTTTGCGTTTGATAAGTTTAAGCTTTGAAAACTTTTTATCCCCAATTCTATCAGCATTGAACTAACAAGAAGACAAGTATGAAGTGTTCATGTTGAAATTCAGGTATGGAATAGATCTCTGCTATGTTCCCCCTGTGGTCCTCTTTCGACTATTTTCGTAACACAGGTACACTTTGCATGATTCTCCTATTGCAACGGTTCACTGAAAACTGCCAGGTAGAGAGCTTTGCGAGGCGAAAGTGACAACACGGTGGGAGGCTAGTCTACAGCTCCCACTGGTGTTTTGCCGGTGGCAACAGGCCAGCCACAAACTGTCAAATGTCAACCACTTTAAATCAGACTATAACTGCGTAAGGAACATTTATATTGCTTTAACATTTGCCACATTAATAACACGGTTGTCAGCCGGCCGAAGTGGCCGAGCGGTTAAAAGCGCAACAGTCTGGAACCGCACGACCGCTACGGTCGCAGGTTCGAATCCTGCCTCGGGCATGGATGTGTGTGATGTCCTTAGGTTAGTTAGGTTTAAGTAGTTCTAAGTTCTAGGGGACTTATGACCACAGCAGTTGAGTCCCATAGTGCTCAGAGCCATTTGAACCATTTTTTGAACACGGTTGTTTTGCATCTTGTTCACCCATATTTTATCTGTTTCCTGTCGAAATGAGTCACGACATGGGGGGAAGCAAGTTGGCTCTAGTGAGGCGAGTAAAGTATTGAATTTTTGCCATTAGTCATTTAGCAAAATTACTATGCAGTTATATAAAGTTAAACGTTGAAATATCGTTTCAAAACTTGGTCACATTACGTAAGACTATGTGTAAGTAGGCTGTTTAGGTTTTCTTATTGGCAACGTTACGTAGCGCTCTGTATGAAAATCACTGGCTGTGCTGTGTGCAGTCTGTGGCTAGTTAGCATTGTTGTCTGCCATTGTAGTGTTGGGCAGCGGCAGCTGGATGTGAACAGCGCGTAGCGTTGCGCAGTTGGAGGTGAGCCGCCAGCAGTGGTGGATGTGGGGAGAGAGATGGCGGAGTTTTGAAATTTGTTAGACTGGATGGCATGAACTGCTATATATATCATGATTATTGAGGTAAATACATTGTTTGTTCTCTATTAAAATCTTTCATTTGCTAACTATGCCTATCAGTAGTTAGTGCCTTCCGTAGTTTGAATCTTTTATTTAGCTGGCAGTAGTGGCGCTCGCTGTATTGCAGTAGTTCGAGTAATGAAGATTGTTGTGAGGTAAGTGATTTGTGAAAGGTATAGGTTAATGTTAGTCAGGGCCATTCTTTTGTAGGGATTTTTGAAAGTCAGACTGCGTTGCGCTAAAAATATTGTGTGTCAGTTTAAGCACAGTCATGTATAAATTGTTCAAAGGGGACGTTTCATATGACAAGGTTAAATATGTGAATCTCATTGTAGTTCACTGATTAGTTACTTCAAAAATAGCAATACGAGGGTTATTCGGAAAGGAAGTTCCGATTGGTCTTGAAATGGAGACCACTGTGAAAATGAAACATGTTTTATTTACAACAGTTAGCTACATAGTCTCCGTTATAACTTAGACATCTGTCATAGCGTTGTACCAAACTTCCCAGTACCCTCGATATACATAGCAGGCAGCCGCCACTGCTTTCCTCCAATTCTCTACGCTGATCTACAGCTCTTCATAGCCAGCGGTTCATGTGAGCAGAGATGAAACCCAGATGTAGCCCTTTACGGGTTGTATTGTGCGTAATCAAACACTTTCCAACGAAAACGCAACAGGAGACTCTTCATTGGCTCTGCAGAATGTGGCAGAGAATTGGTTTACAGAAGGAAAAACATGTCTGGTACGTGGGCTGCATAGCTTCAAGCGAAATTTCTCACCAGGCCCTCATATTCGGCACGAGACGCTATTTTCTGGGTATCTTTCCGTGCTCACTGTGCGCTCAGACCTGAAAACAGGCACCTGGTGCGGTAGACGGACATACTAGAGACGCTACCCAACACATCTGTGGAAAGTTACATTTCACGACTGATCAGAATTTACTTTCCGGATAGTCCTTGTATTTGTGTGATTGCCTGTTGTTTGGCCTTGCCGGACTAAATCTTCTTTTGAAGTTAGGCTAACTGTTCCCTACTGGATTGCGTTATTAGATTTAGAATTTCTATCAGGCTTTATCATTATCCTAAATGTGTTGTAAACTTTGAACAGATTTAGTTAATTTTCTCCAACAGACTCAAAACTTCACTGCAACAATATCTGATGCGTCTTATGAACTTCTGATCTTTTAGGTTAGTACAGCACTTTGTTTTCATTATTATCAGACAGTTGGACTATTTTTATGTTCTACCAGAAGACTTCATTTGGGTTTTTCCGTTACTAAGATAGTTCAGAATTACAAACTTGATTTTCTACACTCCTGGAAATTGAAATAAGAACACCGTGAATTCATTGTCCCAGGAAGGGGAAACTTTATTCACACATTCCTGGGGTCAGATACATCACATGATCACACTGACAGAACCACAGGCACACAGACACAGGCAACAGAGCATGCACAATGTCGGCACTAGTACAGTGAATATCCACCTTTCGCAGCAATGCAAGCTGCTATTCTCCCATGGAGACGATCGTAGAGATGCTGGATGTAGTCCTGTGGAACGGCTTGCCATGCCATTTCCACCTGGCGCCTCAGTTGGACCAGCGTTCGTGCTGGACGTGCAGACTGCGTGAGACGACGCTTCATCCAGTCCCAAACATGCTCAATGGGGGACAGATCCGGAGATCTTGCTGGCCAGGGTAGTTGACTTACACCTTCTAGAGCACGTTGGGTGGCACGGGATACACGCGGACGTGCATTGTCCTGTTGGAACAGCAAGTTCCCTTGCCGGTCTAGGAATGGTAGAACGATGGGTTCGATGACGGTTTGGATGTACCGTGCACTATTCAGCGTCCCCTCGACGATCACCAGTGGTGTACGGCCAGTGTAGGAGATCGCTCCCCACACCATGATGCCGGGTGTTGGCCCTGTGTGCCTCGGTCGTATGCAGTCCTGATTGTGGCGCTCACCTGCACGGCGCCAAACACGCATACGACCATCATTGGCACCAAGGCAGAAGCGACTCTCATCGCTGAAGACGACACGTCTCCATTCGTCCCTCCATTCACGCCTGTCGCGACACCATTGGAGGCGGGCTGCACGATGTTGGGGCGTGAGCGGAAGACGGCCTAACGGTGTGCGGGACCGTAGCCCAGCTTCATGGAGACGGTTGCGAATGGTCCTCGCCGATACCCCAGGAGCAACAGTGTCCCTAATTTGCTGGGAAGTGGCGGTGCGGTCCCCTACGGCACTGCGTAGGATCCTACGGTCTTGGCGTGCATCCGTGCGTCGCTGCGGTCCGGTCCCAGGTCGACGGGCACGTGCACCTTCCGCCGACCACTGGCGACAACATCGATGTACTGTGGAGACCTCACGCCCCACGTGTTGAGCAATTCGGCGGTACGTCCACCCGGCCTCCCGCATGCCCGCATGCCCTCGCTCAAAGTCCGTCAACTGCACATACGGTTCACGTCCACGCTGTCGCGGCATGCTACCAGTGTTAAAGACTGCGATGGAGCTCCGTATGCCACGGCAAACTGGCTGACACTGACGGCGGCGGTGCACAAATGCTGCGCAGCTAGCGCCATTCGACGGCCAACACCGCGGTTCCTGGTGTGTCCGCTGTGCCGTGCGTGTGATCATTGCTTGTACAGCCCTCTCGCAGTGTCCGGAGCAAGTATGGTGGGTCTGACACACCGGTGTCAATGTGTTCTTTTTTCCATTTCCAGGAGTGTACTTCCAACGGTTGAAAGACAAGCTTCCTGGCGGGTTAAAACTGTCTGCCATACCAAAACTCGAACTTGGCACCTTTGCCTTTCGCAGTCAAGGGTTCTACCAACTGAGCTACCCTTCTTCACAGCTTTACTCCGGCCAGTATCTCATCTCCAACCTTGCAAACTTCATGAAAGCTCTCCTGCGAAACTTGCAAGACTAACACTCCTGAAAGATAGGATGATGCGGAGGCATGGCTTAGCCATAGCCTGGGGGATGCTTCCACAATCAGCACACACACCGTTGCAGAGTGAAAATCTCTTTCTGGAAACGTCCCCCCACCAGTGGTTAAACCATGTCCCCGCTATATCTTTTCTTCCAGGAGTGCTAGTTTTGCAATTTTTGCAGGAGAGTTTCTGTAAAGTCTGTAAGGTAGGAGATTAGCTACAGGCGGAAGTGAAGCTCTGAGGATGGGTCGTGAGTTGTGTGTGCTTGGCTAGCTCAGCTGGTAGCCTGCCTCGACTCTCGGTCTGGCACACAGTTTTAATCTGCCACAGAGTTTCATATCAGCGCAGAATCCGCTGCAGAGCGAAAATCTCATTCCAGTTGAAAGCCTGACCAATCAAATGAGGCTAGTTCTTTTCACAGTTTGTCATTATCAAGTTCATTTGTGTTTCTCTCTATTCAAATAAACGTATTTCGGCTTTTTACACATAGGCTGTTTATTTGTGTACCGCCTATGGCGCACTCTTCAGTAACTGCGTAAGGAACATCTATATTGCTCTTTGACGTTTGCCACATTAATAACATGGTTGCTTTGAAACTGATACGTCCATGCTTTACGTCTTTCCTACCAAAACAAGTAGCGATAGTTCTTTTTGTGGTGTCACCGCCAGACACCACACTTGCGAGGTGGTAGCCTTTAAATCGGCCGCGGTACGTTAGTATACGTCGGACAGGCGTGTCGACACTATCAGTGATTGCAGACCGAGCGCCGCCACACGGCAGGTCTAGTCGAGAGAGACTCCCTAGCATTCGCCCCAGTTGTACAGCCGACTTTGCTAGCTATGGTTCACTATCTACATACGCTCTCATTTGCAGAGACGACAGTTTAGCATAGCCTTCAGCTACGTCATTTGCTACGACCTAGCAAGGCGCCATATTCAGTTACTATGAATGTATTCTGAGCAGATAATATTGTGAATCATGTACTGTCAAGAGCGACGTTCATCATTAATGGATTAAAGTTAAGTATCAAACTAATTCCGTCCGCTTTCTGAATTCTAATTCCTTGTCATGTTCCAGACCTCACGTCAGTATAGTCCTACCCTCCTCACGTCAGCCTGCGTGAGCTAAAACGCGTGCATTTCGGCCTCCTCTAGTAACACGGTGTTGGCTCTTCTGCCAACACAACACTTTTGATGTACACAGCTCTAAAATTTGGAGTTCTCTGAATGGTACGAGCGAAATCCTTCTGTCTGTTCCAGCCCTTTTCCTATTGACGAGAAATAACGAAATGCAAACAGACTACATGTACCGGCCGCGCGGGGTAGCCGAGCGGTCAGGGGCGCCTTGTCACGGTCCGCGCGGCTCCCCCCGTCGGAGGTTCGAGTCCTGCCTCGGGCATGGGTGTGCGTGTGTTGTCCTTAGCGTAAGTTAGATTAAGTAGTGTGTAAGCTTAGGGACCGATGACCTCAGCAGTTTGGTCACATAGGCTCATATCACAAATTTCCAATGACACCTGTTCCTGAGCAATCTGCATTATTGTTGTTGTTGTTGCGGTCTTCAGTCCAGAGACTGGTTTGATGCAGCTCTCCATGCTACTCTATCCTGTGCAAGCTTCTTCATCTCCCAGTAACTACTGCAACCTACATCCTTCTGAATCTGTTTAGCGTATTCATCTCTTGGTGTCCCCCTACGATTTTTACCCTCCACACTGCCCTCCAATACTAAATTGGTGATCCCTGGATGTCTCAGAACATGTCCTACCAACCGATCCCTTCTTCTAGTCAAGTTGTGCCACAAACTCCTCTTCTCCCCAATTCTATTCAATTCCTCCTCATTAGTTATGTGTTCTACCCATCTAATCTTCAGCATTCTTCTGTAGCACTTCTATTCTCTTCTTGTCTAAACTATTTATCGTCCACGTTTCACTTCCACACATGGCTACACCACATACAAATACTTTCAGAAGCGACTTCCTGACACTTAAATCTATACTCGATGTTAACAAATTTCTCTTTCTCAGAAACGCTTTTCTTGCCATTGCCAGTTTACATTTTATATCCTCTCTACTTCGACCATCATCAGTTACTATGCTCCCCAAATAGCAAAACTCCTTTAGTACTTTAAGCGTCTCATTTCCTAATCTAATTCCTGCAGCATCACCCGATTTAATTCGGCTACATTCCATCATCCTCGTTTTGCTTTTGTTGGTGTTCATCTTACATCCTCCTTTCAAGACACTGTCCATTCCGTTCAGCTGCTCTTCCAGGTCCTTTGCTGTCTCTGAGAGAGTTACAATTTCATCGGCGAACCTCAAAGTTTTTATTTCTTCTCCATGGATTTTAATTCCTACTCAGAAATTTTTTTTGGTTTCCTTTACTTATACAGATTGTATAACATCGGGGATAGGCTACAACCCTTCCTAACCACTGCTTCCCTTTCATGCCCCTCGACTCTTATAACTGTCATCTGTTTTCTGTAGAAATTGTAAATAGCCCTTCGCTCCCTGTATTTTACCCCTGCCCCCTTCAGAATTTGAAAGAGAGTATTCCAGTCAAGCAGTCTGCATAGCCCGATTTTTTCTTTCGGCGGTTTTCTGCTTTTCTTTCCCAGCGGTAAAGTCCTCTGTCGGGCCGTTAAACGAGGCAAAAATCGACGCGCGGCAGCGCCGTATTCGGCGCGTCGGTCGGAGCTGAGGGTGTGGGGCAATAAAAACATCACACGGCAGTTTATCGGCGTCGCGCGCCGCCGGCAGTCAATATTGGCAGCCCTGCGCATCCATCCGCCAGCGCCGGCTGCGTCCCTGCGGATTAGCTGGCGTGCGGGGAAGCCCCGGGGAGGCCAAGCGGCGAGAACCGACGGGGGCAGAAGCGTAGCGAAGCGCCGCTCGGGTAATCGCGGCTAATGCTGGCGGTAGGGGCAGGCAACAGGCGGGGCGGTCCGCGCCGATCGGTCACACACACACACACACACACACACACACACACACACACACACACAGAGCAGGAAATACAGCGACACGACTGTGCCTTTGTGACAACAACAGCAACGGCCGCAGAGCGGCGGGTCGCTTCCAATAGGTCATCTCTGTTGCTCCAGCGTGCCAAATACAGCAGCGCCACGTTATGTGCCCTTCCGTTCATGCTGAAACCAACTGGGGGAGGGGGCAGGTACTTCAGCTATTCTAGAGACGATGCCCGTCTATGCAGCTACCCTGAGGTGACAAAAGTCATGCGACACCTCCTAATGAAGTGTCAGACCTACTTTTGCCCGGTGTAGTGCAGCAGTTCGACATGGTGTGGGCTCAACAAGTGGTTGCAAGTCCGCTGCAGGAATATATAGCCACGCTGCCTCTATAGCCGTCCATAATTGCCAAAGCGTTGCTGGTGCAGGATTTTGTGCACGAACTGATTTCTCCATGATGTCCCGTAAATGTTCGATGAGATTCAGGTCGGGCGATTTGGGTGGCCAAATCATTCGCTCGAATTGTCCAGAATATTCTTCAAACCAATCTTGAACAACTGTGGTCCAGTGACATGGTGCACAGTCATCCATAAAAAAATCCCATCGTTGTTTGGGAACATTCGTTCCATGAATGGCTGCAAATGGTCCCCAAACACTCGAACATAACCGCTGGACCACAGCACCCTAGCCATTCCATGCAAACACAGCCCAAGCCGTTATGGAGCCACGCTGGCTCTATACCCGTCCATAATTGTCAAAGCGTTTCCGCTGCAGTATTTTGTGCACAAACTGATTTCTCCATTATGCCCCGTAAATGGTCGATGAGATTCATATCGGACGATTTGGGTGGCCGAATCATTCACTCGTATAGTCCAAAGTATTCTTCAAATCAATCGTAAACAACTGTGATCCAGTGACATAGTGCACTGCCATCCATAAAAAAATTCCATCGTTGTTTGGGAACATTCATTCCATGAATGGCTGCAAATGGTCCCCATGTAGCCGAACATAACCGCTTACAGTCAATGATTGGTTCAGCTTGACCACAGGACCCTAGCTATTCCATGTCAACACAGCCCAAAGCATTATGGAGCCACCATCAGTCTGCACAGTGCCTTTCTGACGATTTGGTCCATGGCTTCGTGGGGCTGCACTACAGTCGAACGCTACCATCAGCCTTACCAACTGAAACCGGGGCTCCTTTGACCAGACCACGGTTTTCGAGTCGTCTAGTGTCCGACCGATATTGTCAACACACCGGGAGAGGCGCTGCAGGCGATGTCGTGCTGTTAGCAAAGGCACTCGCGTCGGTCATCCGGTGCCACAGCACATTGGCGCCAAATTTGGCCGCCCTCAACTCGGTGTCGCGCATGGTGGTATACTTTCTCTGTGGCTGCTAAGCGTCTTGTCATGCGCTCACCGTTGGTCGGGAATCTTGAGTTACCCACCCACTCAGTTCGTCTTAACGGTTTGGTGTAAAGTGTCGTTAATTTCGTATGTATACAAGAAAAAAGCAGGGACGCTTCCTTGAAGAGCAATCTCGTGAGTTCGTATAGTAATGTCCGATGCTACGTTGGTGTGCAAAACGTAAGGACGATGATGTTTGGTTTATGGGACGCTCAACCGCGCGGTCATCAGCGCCCGTACAAAGTCCCAATTTTTGCACAGTCCAATTTTTGCACAGTCCAATTTTTGCACAGTCCAATTTTTGCACAGTCCATTTTTCGCACAGTCCATTTTTCGCACAGTCCATTTTTCGCACAGTCCATTTTTCGCACAGTCCATTTTTCGCACAGTCCATTTTTCGCACAGTACATTTTTCGCACAGTACATTTTTCGCACAGTCCATTTTTCGCACATGTTTTTCACAGTCCAATTTTTGAACAGTCGATTTTTTCGCACAGTCGATTTGTTGTACAGTCGATTTTTTCGCACAGTCCAATGTAGCCTCTGTCACGAATTATGATGTGATGAAATGATGAGGACAACACGAACACCCGCTACCCGGGCAGAGACAATCCCCAATCCGGTCGTGAATCGAACCCGGGACACTGTGATGCAGAGGTAGCAATGCTAGCCACTAGACTACGAGTTGTGGGCAAACTTACGGACGAAAGTAGCTTTCGCATATGTTCAGCTGCCAAGTAATATGGAACTTATTCTACAGATCGAAAGAACCGCTACAGTATAACACAGAAGATAAAAGAGAGAAATACTCAATGAAGCGAACAGAAATGACAGTATTATTCGAAGACAATAATTACACTGAAGTTATAGCGATTTTTGATGGCCCCCTGTACATTACAAAAGCCGGGGAATGGTTCCTAATATGGTGTGCGATCACCACCGTCAGGAATGCATGTTCTGCAACGTGGTCCCATGCTGGCCACAAGGTTGATGCGGAGTTCCTGTGGTATGGCGTTCCATTCCTCCACCAGTGCGGTTGGCAGCTCCTGGATGGTCGCTGGTGACTGTGGACTTGCTGCAATACGACTCCCCAAGGCCTACCGCACGTGCTCGGGGAATGGGCAGGCCTGTCCATTCACCGAATATTTTCTCGTTCAAAGAGCTCCTCCAGCAGCGCTGTTTGATGAGATCGCTCATTGCCGTCCATAAAAATGAAGTCAGGGCAGAATGCAGCCGTGAAAAATCCTCATGAAAAAGGAGTATAGTGTCACAATGAATTTGCCAAGTAGGAGTACCGCGTTAAAATATTTGGACGCCAATACGTGAGTGAAACATTATGCCTCTCCATATTGTAACACCTGGACCACCCAAAACGATCATGTTCGACAATGCTGGGAGTACGCTGTATGGTGACAGGTGGGAATACGTGATGGACCTAGCAACATTGCGAAATACGTGAAATACTGCAAATCAAGCTATTATCCTCAAAGGTACAGCAGCTAGAGAGGTCTCCCTCGTGCCCGCCGATTTATCCTTTCATGTTAAGTGACGTGAGTTGCCGATCAAGGATTCGTACGGAATAACTCGAGTTCAGAGATAGCAGGGAAAAGACATGGAGGGGGAAGGAAATGATGCACAGTGAGAGAGAGAGAGAGAGAGAGAGAGAGAGAGAGAGAGAGATGGGGAGGAGGAGACGGACAGGGAGAGGGGGAATGAGGACATGATGGACAGAGAGGAAAGGAGGAGGAGAAAGACAGAGGGGAGGAAATCGACAAAGCGCGATGGGGGGAAGGAAAGGGAGTCGACAAATCTTATGACGCCTCTCGAGTTTTCTTCTGTCTGTCTTCCATTATCAACCGCATTGTGAGAACTGCCTCTCTGGCGCATTCACCTTTCCTAAATCCCAAAATGATCGTCATGAAACCGATCATCAATTTTCTTTTGCATTTTTCTGTAAGTTATTCTTGTCAGCAACATAGATGCATGAGCTGTTAAGCTGACTGCGGTAATTCTCGCATTTGTCGGCTCTTGCTATCTTTGAAATTTCGTGGATGACGTTTGTCTGAATGTGTGCCAGTCTCATACTTCCTGTCAAAATTAGTGCTTGGAGTGTGACACGTTTTGAAACACATCAATGTGTGAGAAGAAATTTTTTTTAAATTTGCCACCTGAAACTTCCTGGCAGATTAAAACTGTGTGCCAGACCGAGAATCGAACTCGGGACCTTTGCCCTTCGCGGGCAAGTGCTCTACCATCTGAGCTACCCAAGCACGACTCACGCCCCTTCCTCACAGCTTTACTTCTCCCAGTACCTCGTCTCCTACCTTCCAAACTTTACAGAAGCTGTCCTGCGAACCTACAGAACTAGCACTCCTGAAAGAAAGGATATTGCGGGGACAAGGCTTAGCCAGAGCCTGGGGGATGTTTCCAGAATGAGATTTTCACTCTGAAGCGGAGTGTGCAATGATATGAAACTTCCTGGCAGATTAAAACTGTGTTCCAGACCGAGAATCGAACTCGGGACCTTCGCCCTTCGCGGGCAAGTGCTCTACCATCTGAGCTACCCAAGCACCACTCACGCCTCGTTCTCACAGCTTTACTTCTGCCAGTACCTCAGATGGTGTAGCACTTGCCCGTGAAAGGCAAAGGTGCCGAGTTCGAGTCTCGGTCCGGCACACAGTTTTAATCAGCCAGTAAGTTTCATATCAGCGCACACTCCGCTGCACAGGGAAAAATCTCATTCTGTAAATTTGCCACTTGTTGGATACTTCTGTGTGGATGATGATGATAATGATTTGGGTTGAGGGGGCGCTCGACATCACGGTCATCAGCGCCCTGACGAGAAGTCAGCATGCAAATCTCATGGGTGGGGACGAAGGCTGTTCCCACATGCGGAGCAGTTTATAATGTATTTAAGTCTGTCGCCCTTCCCCACCAATTTAGGGATGAGGCCTGACAGTTTACATAATTTCACCACTCTGTTAACACTGGTATCGGCATCTGCAAGGATGGTGGGCACATCTCCAGCGAGACTGAGGGCTGCGCTAATACCAGTATGTAGGACACACGTAGCTACAGTATGCTGAGCTGAAATGTGGATCCTCCCGCCGGAGGAGGAAACCATGTGTTAAACGGCTATTCCCGATGCGCAGTCTGGTAAGAAAAACTTCCTTCCAGCGGCTGGACACGAAATCCCCCGTGCCTGTGTGGCCGATTTGAGCGACCGCTGTTTGCTTTCTGTCACCTGGAGCCATTCAGTCTTATGGACAGTACCATCTCAACATGCTTCCTTGGCGGCTTCGTCGGCCATGTCGTTGCACTGTATTCCAACGTGGCCAAGTACCCAGCAAAAGATCACCTCCTTGCCACGGCGTTGGAGCCGCCGTAAGGAGTCATGGATGAGCTGAATCAGCAGGTCTACCCGATACATTTGGTTCAAATGGTTCAAATGGCACTGAGCACTATGGGACTCAACTGCTGTGGTCATCAGTCCCCTAGAACTTAGAACTACTTAAACCTAACTAACCTAAGGACATCACACACACACCCATGCCCGAGGCAGGATTCGAACCTGCGACCGTAGCAGCAGCGCGGTTCCAGACTGGAGCGCGTAGAACCGCACGGCCACCGCGGCCGGCGATACATTTGGTGAGGTGCTTGCAGTGCAGTAAGAGAGTCGGAACAGACAAGAAACCTTGTGCGGTGATGTCTGTGAACCCTCAACAGTGCCATCAGAATGCCATATAACTCCGTAACATAATTTGTAAACTATTCTGGAAGACGCACTTTAAAACGCTGTCAGGAAAAACAGCAGAACAACCGAGAGCATTCTCCTGCTTGGATCCATCTGTATAAATAAAACTTACTTAAAATAGACGAAAACAAAGTTGTAAAAACAAAATCTCGAACCGAGCGAGGTGGCGCAGTGGTTAGACACTGGACTCGCATTCGGGAGGACGACGGTTCAATCCCGTGTCCGGCCATCCTGATTTAGGTTTTCCGCGATTTCCCTAAATCACTCCAGGCAAATGCCGGGATGGTTCCTTTGAAAAGGGCACGGCCGACTTCCTTCCCCTTCTTTGCCTAATCCAATGAGACCGATGACCTCGCTGTCTGGTCTCCTTCCCCAAACAACCCAACCAACCCAACCCAAAATCTGGAGTAGAAGTTTTCTTGTCCTGTGTCAAGCCTAAAATCACTTTGGGCCTCTAAAGATGCCAAGGCGGCAGTGCATTCCATCCCTGGCTTTGTATTCTGATGCTGGAGAGATTCAGATCCTTGAGACGGTCTGTAGCACGTACACCAAATGGCTTGATCACTTGGGGCCGATTCCTGAACAGTTGTTCAAAGGTGCGTTGGACCACTGAACTAAATGCCAATGACTGAGGCCACTGTGTGGAAGGCCACGGCAGCGAGTGCTACGTGAGGTGTTTCTTTTTTTCATGTTACAGCTAGAGGTCGCACTGGGGATGGTCGGTACCCGCGCGGAGTGACCGCGCGGTTTGAAGCGCCATGCACGGACTGCGCGACCCCTCCCACCGGAGGTTGGAGTCCTCCCTCGGGCATGGGTGTGTGTGTCGTTCTTAGCATAAGTTATTTTAAGTAGTGTGTAAGACTAGGGACCGATGTCCTCAGCAGTTTGGTCTCTTAGGAATCGACACACATTTGAACAATTGATGGTCGGTACTCACGCAATGGACTCGGCGCCGTCTTCGTCGTCCTCCGGCTCGTCGTCGCTGTCGTAGAAGACGTCGTCCTCGGAGTCCTCGGAGCTGACCGGTGGCGGGGCGCGGGTCCGCGACACCACCACGTCCCTGCAACACGACCACCACACGGCCCGTCAACGTCGAGGTCGTAACGGACCGGCTGTACAACGGTGCCTGAGAAAGTCCCCCGCGTTTTCGCCGGGGGGGCATCATTTCAGAACCTACATATTCACTTTAACTGCTTACCGGGAAATTGGCCTCAATTCGAAGTCTACCGAAATAAAGACGTCAGAAAACTTAACAAATACGAACACGTTTCAATTTAAACAAAGCTTTGGTGGGCAGGCACGCAATTGATTGAGATCTCGCCGGCTACTACATCCGCGAGAGCTGAAAAACGCTCGGATAATGTTTCGCACAATATCCGCGAGGGCACTGAAAAACAAAACAGCATCAACGGGCGCAGTACGCGTCGGGAGTCGAACTACGAACTTAACGCAATGAGTCACGAAACTCCCACCGCTTCTCTGCTTCTTCGCTAATGCAGCACTGCAAAGCGGTTGGCTTGTATAAACACACTGCGAAACGATTGTGTGTTGCTTATATGGAGTTGAGAAGCAAATTCAAATGTTTACTACAAATGGAAATACACTACTGGCCATTAAAAACGCTACACCTAGAAGAAATGCAGATGATAAACGGGTATTCATTGGACAAATACATTATACTAGAACTGACATGTGATTGCATTTTAATTCAATTTGGGTGCATATATAGAAATCAGTACCCAGAACAACCACCTCTGGCCGTAATAACAGCCTTGATACGCCTGGGCATTGAGTCAAACAGAGCTTGGATGGCGTGTACAGGTACAGCTGCCCATGCAGCTTCAACACGATACCGCAGTTCATCAAGAGTAGTGACTGGCGTATTGTGACGAGCCAGTTGCTCGGCCACCATTGACGACACGTTTTGAATTGCTGAGGGATCTGGAGAATGTGCTGGCCACGGCAGCAGTCGAACATTTTCCGAATCCAGAAAGGCCCGTACGGGACCTGCAGCTTGCGGCCATGCATTATCCTGCTGAAATGTACGGTTTCGCAGGGATCGAATGAAGGGTAGAGCCACGGGTCGTAACACATCTGAAATGTAACGTCCACCGTTCAAAGTGCCGTCAATGCGAACAAGAGGTGACCGAGACGTGTAACCAATGGCATCCCATACCATCACGACGGGTGATACGCCAGTATGGCGATGACGAATACACGCTCCAATGTGCGTTCACTGCGATGTCGCCAAACACGGATGCCACCATCATGATGCTGTAGACAGTACCTGGATTCATCCGAAAAAATGACGTTTTACCATTCGTGCACCCAGGTTCGTCGTCGAGTACACCATCGCAGGCGCTCCTGTCTGTGATGCAGCGTCAAGGGTAACCGCAGCCATGGTCTCCGATCTGAGAGCCCATGCTGCTGCAAAGGTCGTCGAACTATTCGTGCAGATGGTTGTTGTCTTGCAAACGTCCCCATCTGTTGACTCAGGGATCGGGACGTGGCTGCACGATCCGTTACAGCCATGCGGATAAGATGCCTGTCATCTCGACTGCTAGTGATACGAGGCCGTTGGCATCCAGCACGGCGTTCCGTATTACCCTCCTGAATCCACCGATTCCATATTCTGCTAACAGTCATTGGATCTCGACCAACGCGAGCAGCAATGTCGCGATACGATAAACGGCAATCGCGATAAGCTACAATCCGACCTGTATCAAAGTCGGAAACGTGATGATACGCATTTCTCCTCCTTACACGAGGCATCACAACAACGTTTCACCAGGCAACGCCGGTCAACTGCTGTTTGTGTATGAGAAATCGGTTGGAAAGTTTCCTCATGTCAGCACGTTGTAGGTGTCGCCAGCCTTGTGTGAATGCTCTGAAAAGCTAATCATTTGCATATCGCAGCATCTTCTTCCTGTCGGTTAAACTTCGCGTATGTAGCACGTCGTCTTCATGGTGTAGCAATTTTAATGGCCAGTAGTATAGTACGAGGGTTGGAACTTAAACAGTGGCAACTATTTATTCACAGCCGATACGAAAGAGTTACATGTTTGCACCTGTTACTGTCCTTAAAAGTAGTCACCAGCGTTTTGTAGAACCCGTTGCCAGCGATGTGGAAGGCGTACTATACCGTTAGCAGACTATGTTCTGTTGATAGTGCGAATGGAGCGGTTTACTGCCTGTCGAATCTGCGGAACAGGTGTGAAGCGAATGCCACGAAGTGGTTCCTTTATCTTCAGAATCAAATCGAAGTCACAAGGACTTAAGTCCGGGGAGTATGGTGGATGGTACAGTACATTCGCAGTCCCATCGATCGAACAGAGCAGCCACAGCTTGCGCTGTATGCGAGCGCGAATTGTAGTGCAAAATGCTGAGTCGGTTGCGCAGAATGTGTCGACGCTTCTTTCGCAAAGCTGGTCGCAGGTGATACTTCAAAAACGAACAGTAATACGGTCTGCAGTGGAGGAACGTAATGCGTTAGGAGAACACCATCGCAGTCGTACACGAGAATCATCGTAACTTTCACCATACTGGGGCTCTGACGCACTTTCGACTTTCGCGGCGACTCATAATGACGCCATTCGTTGTATTGGCGTTTCAGTTTTGGCTCGTACGATGTGGTCTATGTCTTATCCAGTGTTACGATACGGCGTGAGAACCTCTCCTTCGTGCTCATAGCGCTCCAAGTGAGTCTGGGCAGCGTCCTAACGCATCCATTTCTGCATTTCCGTCACGTCATGCGGAACCCAACGTGATGCAATTTTTCGCATGCCCAGGCGTTCCTTCAGGATGTGAAGCAAAATCGTATGCACTAATCCGGATTCGTGGGCGAGCTGACGAATGGTATGACGTCGATCAATGTCCACTAACGCGGCAACAGCATGCACTTCTTCTTCAGAGACGCTAGGACGACCTGCCGGATGCATGTCTGCCACAGTTTGCCGACCTTCGGTGAAGGCTTTCACCCAACGTGCCACTATTCTGTACGGCATTGCCGATTTCCCGCACGCCTCTTGAAGACCTTGATGACACTGTCGTACTGTACGACCTCTGGCACAATCAATGTTGATCCAACTCCGTTGTTCCTGTTTCGAAAACATAGTGACATCGTTACGGTAGACCGCTCGCTCACAAGTGACTGTGTTTCCCTCGATTGTGCGCACGCCGGTGACGTGGGACATGCGAGTCCATTTGCTCGGAGGTAAGGTAGGTATGTCAACGACGTGTGCTATCAGCGACAATAGTTGATTCCAATGCATAGTGTCTCCACAGCAGTGTTGCCACTATTTAAGTTAAAACAAACGTATTTCGGAGCTTCGTGTGGTTCTTTGATTACGGAAAGGTTTTTTATAATATGGGGTCAAATAAAACGTTTTTCAGTTTTTAGGCAGCGTAGTTTCGATGACGGAAAGATGGAAACCCACTCTTTTTCTTCGAAGAGGATCAGAACAGTCTGTAATGGTAGATTTGTATAGGGAGTCAGGCAAGGCAAGTTCGTTGTCACCATAATCGTTGAAACTGGAATGGGGGAATTAAAGGACTGTTGTTGTTTGTCAGGGACCTAAAATCAGCGCAATACGATGCACTGAAGATGCAGCAGTCGTAGCCGAAAGTCAGCAGGGTTTGGATTCTGGGCTAACTGTAACGCGGTGGTAGCTGTAGTTTCACATGTAAATACGAAGAAAGCGTCACATGTGGACGTGCCGGAGGACCAAGTGTTACAGACGGGAAAGAGAATCTGGAAGGGATGTAGAACATTTTGATACCTGAGAAGCAGAACAGACAAACACGATAGGTAGACGCAAGACACAAAGGCACAGACAAGGCGAAAAGGTCTTTCATAAGGATAAATGGCGGCTAATGTGAAAGAACGTAAAAATCGTTCCTAGTCTTGAATGTATTAAAATGAATCTGAAGTTCGTAAAGAAATGAACTACCGTCACCGCTAAGCGACGGAATGTATGCGCATGTGCTCACATTTTTGAGGTTTAGAACTTAAAACACATCGCCTCGCAATTCATTTCTCATTTCGTGGGCTTTCCATGATACAGGTACGACTCTATTACTGTCAGCCGTATATATTACGTTGCACTCAGATTTTATTTTTATTATATGTCGACGTTACCAGGAGATGGAATATTAGTTTATTACATTTTCCTATTCCCGTCGTAAGAATCAACACCACCTTTAGTGAATGGGACATACGGAGATAACAGCATTAAAAACAGCAGTTTGTTAGTTGACATAATGCCATACTTCTGTTACTATATTCTAGTCGCTTGGAGAGCTAGCAATGTGGCAGCTGTAAAGTGGACGCTTTTTCGTTCTTTTTTTTTTTCTTTCTTTCTTTTTTTTGCCCTACACAGTTTTGCCGCTGTTTATCGTAGACTGTGGTCGAGCAGGCAATCGCATATGTCTTATAAATGCGAAAGTTTGGGTGTGTATGTGTGTGTTGTCCGCAGCTCGTGGTCGTGCGGTAGCGTTCTGGCTTCCCGCGCCCGGGTTCGATTCCCGGCGGGGTCAGGGATTTTCTCTGCCTCGTAATGACTGGGTGTTGTGTGATGTCCTTAGGTTCGTTAGGTTTAAGTAGTTCTAAGTTCTAGGGGAGTGATGACCATAGATGTTAAGTCCCATAGTGCTCAGAGCCATTTATGTTTGTGTTACAGCTTCACGCTGAAACGGTGGAGCTGATTTGGAAGAACTCTGGAAAGGAATTAGCGTATACTCCGAGTTAACACGTAGGCTATTTTGAAAAGTGTGCAGAACAAGATATTTATTGGTTCAAAGAATACAACAAAAAAATTGGACCAATATTGGCTCATAGAAAAAGCTTGTCGCAAGTTCTGTATGTTGTACTTGCGATCTCGTTAACGTGTTCTTGTCCGCAGGGAGAATAAGATACGCGCGACGTATAATTCTGTTCAACATTTTATTTCGACGAGAAGTTTGTTTTAAGCTCACACGACAGTAGGAAAAACGTCATGAAACATTACCAGTGCAACAAATATTACCAGTTTTTTGGTAACAAAGTGAGGGAGAACAATAACAGGAATACTAAAGAAGTCAAAGTTAATTATGAAATTCATGGAGCGCGCGCAGCAGCAAGGAGAAAGTAGAGAGCCTGTATAGGGAGAGAGTGGCCATAGGTGAAGTTGCTCGTGATTGGTTGATTAGCTTCGGCGCCGTTTTTCTGCCAGACGTCTCTCGCGCTTCCTATGTTCGCCGTGCTTTTGAGTTGACTTGAAGTTCAGAGGACTTTTGGAAACGATTATGAGGTATTTGAATTATTGAGAGACTTGATATGCGTTGTGCATGCATGTTCGATTTAGTTGTATATCGTTTTTAGTACGTAATTAGCGTTTGGTGCATACTGGTAGCATCACAAGCTTTTCTGAAGCCAATATATGACAGGCCTTGCTGGAAACGGAAAGTTCCTGTATTTGCTGTGCCATGCTCATTCGACTTTATGGCGTCAAACTTTATTTCGTTCCGAATCAGAACACTACGCGTTATTTTAGTTTCAGTATTATTGCCTGACTGTTGACACAAGCAAGTTGTAGGCGCGTTTTCCGCAGTTGTCGCGTTTACTGAAACATTATTCGTAGTAAATAATTGTAGGTACTCTTGAAGACAGTTTTTAATGGACCTACTTACTGTCGGGTAGAAGGGATACAGTAGTTTTCTTGTTATATTTAGTCGTTATTACAGTAGCCTACATTTAACATTACCTGATTTTTGTAATCTTTTTCGTTTGCTATCTACGAGAGGTATTCAGTTGTTTACTTGTGACATGCAAAATGTTTGAAGATGTGACAAGAAGTACTAATACGTCTCAAACTTTTTGCATGTCACAAGTAAACAACTGCTTACGACTTTCATTCATCTGACGTAATACAGGTACGTTAAATCTTGAGCGTTATACACTTACGATACAAAACAAATGATATACACTATACTTTTTTCTTTAAGTTACTTTCATTGCAATATGTCTAGTAAACGAACTTTGAAGGAAATAAATGCAAGTAACGAATAATTTTTACAGCCACTGTATCAAATTTTCCTGTGCTGTACGTAGTAGGCTACTATGAGTATATTATAGCTGTAAAGAAAGGCATTTAACGAATGATTTCTCCATATTGTCTCGTGCTTTTGATTCGGTGAGTGTGTACTCCACTACTGGCCATTCAAAAGTCCCGCCCGCAGTTTGACAGAAAAATGGCCGCCGTATCGTTCTGTTGGCCACTCTCTCCCTATACAGGCTGTCTAGGAGAAAGTGTCTCGCAGCGCTCCTGGCGGCCAGTGAGCGAACCTTGTTGACATACGCCGGACGCTCAGCTGAACAACTGACATCCGTTTCGGCTGACGCCCGACGTCACTACAAGTATTTACTCTTCTACTTTTGAACTCCCCCCATGAACCATGGACCTTGCCGTTGGTGGGGAGGCTTGCGTCCTCAGCGATACAGATGGCCGTACCATAGGTGCAACCACAACGGAAGGGTATCTGTTGAGAGGCCAGACAAACGTGTGGTTCCTGAAGAGGGGCAGCAGCCTTTTCAGTAGTTGCAGGGGATGATTGACTGATCTGGCCTTGTAACAATAACCAAAACGGCCTTGCTGTGCTGGTACTGCGAACGGCTGAAAGCAAGGGGAAACTACAGCCGTAATTTTTCCCGAGGACATGCAGCTTTACTGTATGATTAAATGATGATGGCGTCCTCTTGGGTAAAATATTCCGGAAGTAAAATAGTCCGCCATTCGGATCTCCGGGCGGGGACTACTGAAGATGACGTCATTATCAGGAGAAAGAAAACTGGCGTTCTACCGATCGGAGCCTGGAATGTCAGATCCCTTAATCGGGCAGGTAGGTTAGAAAATTTAAAAAGGGAAATGGATAGGTTAAAGTTAGATATGGTGGGAATTAGTGAAGTTCGGTGGCAGGAGGAACAAGACTTTTGGTCAGGTGATTACAGGGTTATAAATACAAAATCAAATAGAGGTAATGCAGGAGTAGGTTTAATAATGAATAAAAAATAGGAGTGCGGGTTAGCTACTACAAACAGCATAGTGACGCATTATTGTGGCCAAGATAGACACAAAGCCCATGCCTATACAGTAGTACAAGTTTATATGCCAACTAGCTCTGCAGATGATGAAGAAATTGATGAAATGTATGACGAGATAAAAGAAATTATTCAGGTAGTGAAGGGAGATGAAAATTTAATAGCCATGGGTGACTGGAATTCGTCAGTAGGAAAAGGGAGAGAAGGAAACATAGAAGGTGAATATAGATTGGGGGGAAGAAATGAAAGAGGAAGCCGCCTGGTAGAATTTTGCACAGAGCATAACTTAATCATAGCTAACACTTGGTTCACGAATCATAAAAGAAGGTTGTATACCTGGAAGAATCCTGGAGATACTAAAAGGTATCAGATTATATAATGGTAAGACAGAGATTTAGGAACAAGGTTTTAAATTGTAAGACATTTCCAGGGGCAGATATGGATTCTGACCACAATCTCTTGGTTATGAACTGCAGATTGAAACTGAAGAAACTGCAAAAAGGTGGGAATTTAAGGAGATGGGACCTGGATAAACTGAAAGAACGAGAGATTGTAGAGAGTTCCAGGGAGAGCATAAAGGAACAATTGACAGGAATGGGGGAAAGAAATACAGTAGAAGATGAATGGGTAGCTCTGAGGGATGAAGTAGTGAAAGCAGCAGGCGATCAAGTAGGTAAAAAGACGAGGGCTAATAGAAATCCTTGGGTAACAGAAGAAATATTGAATTTAATTGATGAAAGGAGAAAATATAAAAATGCAGTAAATGAAGCAGGCAAAAAAGAATACAAACGTCTCAAAAATGAGATCGACAGGAAGTGCAAAATGGCTAAGCAGGGATGGCTAGAGGACAAATGTAAGGATGTAGAGGCTTGTCTCACTAGGGGTAATATAGATACTGCCTACAGGAAAATTAAAGAGACCTTTGGAGAGAAGAGAACCACTTGTATGAATATCAAGAGCTCAGATGGAAACCCAGTTCTAAGCAAAGAATGGAAGGCAGAAAGGTGGAAGGAGTATATAGAGGGTTTATACAAGGGCGATGTACTTGAGGACAATATTATGGAAATAGAAGAGGATGTAGATGAAGATGAAATGGGAGATATGATACTGCGTGAAGAGTTTGACAGAGCACTGAAAGACCTGAGTCGAAACGAGGCCCCGGGAGTAGACAACATTCCATTAGAACTACTGACGGCCTTGGGAGAGCCAGTCCTGACAAAACTCTACCATCTGGTGAGCAAGATGTATGAGACAGGTGAAATACCCTCAGACTTCAAGAAGAATATAATAATTCCAATCCCAAAGAAAGCAGGTGTTAACAGATGTGAAAATTATCGAACAATCAGTTTAATAAGTCACAGCTGCAAAATACTAACGCGAATTCTTTACAGACGAATGGAAAAACTGGTAGAAGCGGACCTCGGGGAAGATCAATTTGGATCCCGTAGAAATGTTGGAACACGTGAGGCAATACTAACCTTACGACTTATCTTAGAAGAAAGATTAAGAAAAGGCAAACCTACGTTTCTAGCATTTGTAGACTTAGAGAAAGCTTTTGACAATGTTGACTGGAATACTCTCTTTCAAATTCTAAAGGTGGCAGGGGTAAAATACAGGGAGCGAAAGGCTATTTACAATTTGTACAGAAACCAGATGGCAGTTATAAGAGTCGAGGGACATGAAAGGGAAGCAGTGGTTGGGAAGGGAGTAAGACAGGGTTGTAGCCTATCCCCGATGTTATTCAATCTGTATATTGAGCAAGCAGTAAAGGAAACAAAAGAAAAATTAGGAGTAGGAATTAAAATCCAAGGAGAAGAAATAAAAACTTTGAGGTTCGCCGATGACATTGTAATTCTGTCAGAGACAGCAAAGGACTTGGAAGAGCAGTTGAACGGAATGGACAGTGTCTTGAAAGGAGAGTATAAGATGAACATCAACAAAAGAGAAACGAGTATAATGGAATGTAGTCGAATTAAGTCGGGTGATGCTGAGGGAATTAGATTAGGAAATGAGACACTTAAAGTAGTAAAGGAGTTTTGCTATTTAGGGAGTAAAATAACTGATGATGGTCGAAGTAGAGAGGATATAAAATGTAGGCTGGCAATGGCAAGGAAATCGTTTCTGAAGAAGAGAAATTTGTTAACATCGAGTATAGATTTAAGTGTCAGGAAGTCGTTTCTGAAAGTATTTGTATGGAGTGTAGCCATGTATGGAAGTGAAACATGGACGATAACTAGTATGGACAAGAAGAAAATAGAAGCTTTCGAAATGTGGTGCTACAGAAGAATTCTGAAGATAAGGTGGGTAGATCACGTAACTAATGAGGAGGTATTGAATAGGATTGGCACAACTTGACCAAAAGAAGAGATCGGTTGGTAGGACATGTTTTGAGGCATCAAGGGATCACAAATTTAGCATTGGAGGGCAGCGTGGAGGGTAAAAATCGTAGAGGGAGACCAAGAGATGAATACACTAAGCAGATTCAGAAGGATGTAGGTTGCAGTAGATACTGGGAGATGAAGAAGCTTGCACAGGATAGAGTAGCATGGAGAGCTGCATCAAACCAGTCTCAGGACTGAAGACCACAACAACAACAACTTTTGAACTGTATCGAATTTGTGGCTAATATGCCCTCCATAATATCTTTCAATACACTGAATGCACTGCTTATACAATCCTCAAAGTGTTTAATCCGTACTTCAATACAAACCCGCTTCATTTTATCCGCTGAGCTGCTGTCCTATCTTACAGCTTCTGAGACGCGCGAAGACTCACAACGGCAGTATCACTTAAACGCTGAACGACAGACGTCGCGCCTTTACGTGTAGAACGTGGCAGGCTTTTGGTGAGACTGGATTTGATTGTGATGTGCGAGATATGGTAGCATTATCGCGAAATATAGGAGAGAGTGTCACAGAAATGATACAGGATTTGGGCTGGAAATCATTAAAAGAAAGGCGTTTTTCGTTGCTACGGAATCTTCTCACGAAATTCCAGTCACCAACTTCCTCCTCCGAATGCGAAAATATTTTGTTGACACCGACCTACACAGGGAGAAACGATCACCAAGGTAAAATAAGGGAAATCACAGCTCGTACGGAAAGCTATATGTGTTCTTTCTTTCCGAGCGCTATACGAGATTGGAATAATAGAGAATTGTGAAGGTGGTTCAAGGAACCCTCTGCCAGGCCCTTGAATGTGATTTGCAGAGTATCCATGTAGATGTAGAACAGGCACACACGTGAGGGCAGATGACATTGTTGCACGCACAAATACTATAAAATCTGCGCTGCATCGAACTAGAAATTCCTTATTTTTCTTTCTTCGTCGAGTTAGTATGTTTGTTATTCCTTCACGCTAAAGCGGCTGAACGTGTTTGGATGAACTCTGGTATGGAGATAACTTATACCCTGAATTAACACACCGGCTGTCTTATTTTTAAAAAAAATCACTATTCCCGTGAGGTGGCCAGCGTGAGTACTGTTCCCGTGGGATGGGTATCGTGACTAAACAGTCATCTACGAAATTTAACTATCGAATGGGTGAAATACGTTTAGCGTAAAGATTTGTTTCTGTTTTGACAAATGAAATTATGACACAACGAATTACTATCGTCCCGTCAAACTTGCCTTTCCAGTTCAAACGCTTGCAGTTTCCTTTGAAAGTGGCCTTCTCGATCACTACATATAAGAGTTCAGGACAAACGTTAAAAGTGGCAGGTGTTCATCTAGGCACACCATATTTTTCGCATGACAGCTACACGTTGACTGTTCGCGTGTGTCGAGGGTCAGAAATCTCTGCAAACAGTATATGCAGAGAACGACGAGTCTCGGAACGTTGTTTACAGTAGTTTTCCGGCTCTCCATAGAGACCAAGACAATTACGGTGTTCTCTGTGCTAAGCATGTCGCAAACAGCAGTGAAATTATTTGCTTCCTTTCCTCGCACCTTCTGTAATTCGCTACTCGGTGGCGTAACAGGTTTTAAGTAAACGGGTAACTTGTGAGAGGCACGTATTCTGTCAGTTTCTCCCAGCGTCTCAAAGTCTAGTGTTCTTCTTCTTCTTCTTCTTCTTCTTCTGTTTCTCTTCTCTTGATGTCGCGCGATTTGGTGGGCCGCAAGTGGTTCGCGCCACAATATCGCCAAGAGATAACCCTTTTTGATGGTGGTTGCGCGTGTATAGTGAGTTTCAGCATTAACATGTCTTTATAAGTCACTGTGCAACCCGAGGTAACACCATGGGACGCAGCTAGTCGTCTGTAAATAGCAGCGCGAGACCAACAATAGGTCTACGCGTATTTTCAGTTATCCTGGTCTTTCTCTTATCCTTGCAGCGTGGGGCCCGCATTAACCGGGAAAAATTGGGAACTTGCTGTAGAGTAAATCTAATGGATGAACCGGCCGACAGGAGCCAGTACTCCAGTTGTTAGCGTCGAATGGCGCCTTCACCACGGCGCCCTCCTCTCCCTTTAACAGAAGCAGCCGTGTTGTTACGGGATGTGACGGGATAAATGGAGCATCCACCCGCGGCGCTGGCACAACGTCTTCTCTCGCGGGTCGAGAGCTCGAGGCGAGTCGCAGATCGATAGCGGGGCGGCACCACCAGCAGCAGCAGCAGCAGCCCGCTAAAAGTTTCCGCCGCTCCGAGCAGATAGACATCTGTATTGAAAGCGAGCCGCGTCCGCGAGAGTGAAAGAGTTGCAGCGCAGGAGCGGTGATAGGGTGCCCCGTGAAGAGGTGGAGGAGGAGCAGCAGCCAGTTAATCTCTGGCGAGATGACGGATGCCCGCGGGGCACGAGTCTCCAGTTGGCCATTCATCTCGGCCCCGGAAACATCCATTTGCTGCCCTCCTCCGCCTCCGGACACTGCAGGCCCCGCTGCGATGCGCTGGCAGACCCCCCCCCCCCCCCACCCACCCTCCCGGAGGCCATCACCTGCAGGTAAACGCGCTCCCGTGACACTGCTGACGCGAGGTTTCTCCCTCCCCACCTCCCCAACTCCGATATCAGCCAATGCTGGCGAATCAATGGTGGATGAGTTGGTCACCAATAAGGGGAGAAGTACAAGAGCTGAAGGTTTTACAGGGTGGCCCACTGGAACAAGTACAGTTTCAGTTGCTCGCGTATCATGTCATCTCTGGAAACCCAGAACCTACTCTGTAGGAATCAACATGGATTCCGGAAACAGCGATCGTGTGAGACCCAACGCGCTTTATTTGTTCATGAGACCCAGAAAATATTAGATACAGCCTCCCAGGTAGATGCCATTTTCCTTGACTTCCGGATGGTGTTCGATACAGTTCCGCACTGTCACCTGATAAACAAAGTAAGAGCCTACGGAATATCAGACCAGCTGTGTGGCTGGATTGAAGAGTTTTTAGTAAACAGAACACAGCATGTTGTTCTCAATGGAGAGATATCTACAGACGTTAAAGTAACCTCTGGCGTGACACAGGGGAGTGTTATGGGACCATTGCTTTTCACAACATATATAAATGACCTAGTAGATAATGTCGGAAGTTCCATGCGGCTTTTTGCGGATGATGCTGTAGTATACAGAGAAGTTGCAGCATTAGAAAATTGCAGCGAAATGAAGGAAGATTTGCAGCGGATAGGCACTAGCTGGAGGGAGTGGCAACTGACCCTTAACGTAGACAAATGTAATGTATTGCGCATACATAGAAAGAAGGATCCTGTATTTTATGATTATATGACAGCGGAACAAACACTGGTAGCAGTTACTTCTGTAAAACATCTGGGCGTATGCGTGCGGAACGATTTGAAGTGGAATGATCATATAATATTAATTGTTGGTACGGCGGGTACCAGGTTGAGATTCATTGGGAGAGTCCTTAGAAAATGTAGTCCCTCAACAAAGGAGGTGGTTCACAAAACACTCGTCCGATCTATACTTGAGTATTGCTCATCAGTGTGGGATCCGTACCAGATCGGGTTGACGGAGGAGATAGAGAAGATCCAAAGAAGAGCGGCGCGTTTTGTCACAGGGTTATTTGGTAAGCGTGATAGCGTTATGGAGATGTTTAGCAAAAACAAGTGGCAGACTCTACAAGAGAGGCGCTCTGCATCGCGGTGTAGCTTGCTGTCCAGGTTTCGAGAGGGTGCGTTCTTGGATGAGGTATCGAATATATTGCTTCCCCCTACTTATACCTCCCGAGGAGATCACGAATGTAAAATTAGAGAGATTCGAGCGCGCACGGAGGCTTTCCGGCAGTCGTTCTTCCCGCGAACCATACGCGAGTGGAACAGGAAAGGGAGGTAATGACAGTGGCACGTGAAGTGCCCTCCGCCACACACCGTTGGGTGGCTTGTGGAGTATAAATGTAGATGTAAACGTAGATTTGATTATTATGAGGTTTATCGTATTTTACACCAATATAACAAAGATAGCGCTTCTACACACTCTGCCATTACTAAAAGGTGGAGTTGTAAAATTACTGTAGACTACCGTAGACTATCACATGCAAGCAAATATAGACTAGAGTAGTGCTCCTAGCAACTTTGCTTAGTTAATATTGTACCTGCGTTACCTGTATATTAGTTGTGTTGCATACCTATCAGGCGTAACTTAATAACGATCGCATTCTTAGTGTAGGTGCCCCTAAAAACTGGAAGCAGTTAAGTGCGTAGAAACTGAGTGAGGATATATAAAGGGCCAGGTAATCTATAGAACGTTTTTGTCCTACATAGTTAGCCTCCTGTCTGTTACTCAAAAATGAACAGTATTTAAAACAATATTGAAATCGTCGATGTTCAATTCAGGTTTTATTCCAGAATGGTTGAATTGTAACGAGGAACAGAGGAATGCTGTAGTAAAAATGAAGAAAACAATACAGATTTCGGATGTAATGCTAGAAAACGCTAGCGAAAAATATATCAAACATCGCTTCAAAATTTCGTCAAGCTTATATAAAACATGTTTCTTTTACTCATAAACGACTTTCGCGTTATCTATAATAAAAGGAAACTCTTGCCTTTGGTTACGATGAAGAACGTTTTGTTGAGTAGAAAAACTGCAATAATTATATATACACTGCTGGCCATTAAAATTGCTATACCACGAAGATGACGTGCTACAGACGCGAAATTTAACCGACAGGAAGAAGATGCTGTGATATACAAATGCTTTTCAGAGCATTCACACAAGGTTGGCGCCGGTCGCGACACTTAGAACGTGCTGACATGAGGAAAGTTTCCAACCGATCTCTCATACACAAACAGCAGTTGACCGGCGTTGCCTGGTGAAACGTTGTTGCGATGCCTCGTGTAAGGAGGAGAAATGCGTACCATCACGTTTCCGACTTTGATAAAGATCGGATTGTAGCCTATCGCTATTGCGGTTTATCGTATCACGACATTGCTGCTCGCGTTGGTCGAGATCCAATGACTGTTAGCAGATATGGAATCGGTGGGTTCAGGAGGGTAATACGGAACGCCGTGCTGGATCCCAACGGCCTCGTATCACTGGCAGGCGAGATGACAGGCAACTTATCCGCGTGACTTTAACGGATCGTGCAGCCACGTCTCGATCCCTGAGTCAACAGATGGGGACGTTTGCAAGACAAAAACCATTGCACGAACAGTTCGACGACGTTTGCACCAGCATGGACTATCAGCTTGGAGAGCATGGCTGCGGTTACCCTTGACGATGCATCACAGACAGGAGCACCTGCGATGGTGTACTCAACGACGAACCTGGGTGCACGAATGGCAAAACGTCATTTTTTCGGATGAATCCAGGTCCTGTTTACAGCATCATGATGGTCGCATCCGTGTTTGGCACCATCGCGGTGAACGCACATTGGAAGCGTGTATTCGTCATCGCCATACTGGCGTATCACCCGGCGTGATGGTATGGGGCGCCATTGGTTACTCGTCTCGGTCACCTCTTGTTCGTATTGACGGCAATTTGAACAGTAGACGTTACATTTCAGATGTGTTACGACCCGTGGCTCTACCCTTCATTCGATCCCTGGAAAACCCTACATTTCAGCAGGATAATGCACGACCGCATGTTGCAGGTCCTGGATACAGAAAATGTTCGAGTGCTGCCCTGACCAGCACATTCTCCAGATCTCTCACCAATTGAAAACGTCTGGTCAAAGGTGGCCGAGCACCTGGCTCGTCACAAGACGCCAGTCACTACTCTTGATGAACTGTGGTATCGTGTTGAAGCTGCATGGGCAGCTGTACCTGTACACGTCATCCAAGCTCTGTTTGACTCAATGCCCAGGCGTATCAAGGCCGTTATTACGGCCAGAGGTGCTTGTGCTGGGTACTGATTTCTCAGGATCTATGCACCCAAATTGCGTGAAAATGTTATCACTTGTAAGTTCTAGTATAATAAATTTTTCCAATGAATACCCGTTTATCATCTGCATTTCTTCTTGGTGTAGCAATTTTAATGGCCAGTAGTATATTTTTTTATGTTTGTGCATTCTAGCAAAAGTAATTTCTTTAGTTACATAAAAGCGCAGAAGTTACGGGATCACTAAGTTTGATTACTAATAAAATGCACCTTATAGAATACAAGGATATAAAATGCACAAAGGATAACACTGAATGATGTGCGGTTCTAATTATATGCAAAACGAACAACCAAACAAACAGAAAAACAAAGAAATCTTCGGATCTCAATTTCTCTTTTACACATTTATTTATTTTTCTTTCTCTACCAATGTTACCTCTAATTCTACCATTTACTATGTCATTTATGTTGTGCACCAGGACTACTGAACCGTAGCTTTTGGGAGCACAACACTACTGAAAAGCTAAACACAAGTTTATTTTTAAAAATTACATCACACTAATCGTTTCCATCATTGGCGAGGCATTGCTCAAGACTTTCGTGGTTGTGATGATTTAGACCTCTGTATGGGGCGTACAGCGGCAATCGGCCCTAAAAAATTGGAAGTGTGAGATCATCCACGTGAGTACCAATAGTAAACCGATAAATTTCGGTTACAAGATACATGACACAAATCTAAACGCTCCTAATTCAACTAAACACCTACGTATAACAATTATGAACAAATTACGGGGTAGACCAGGATGACGCTCCATTTTGGAACCGCTGTTAATGATTTTCTTCAATAAAAACAAGAAATTACAAAACTGATTTAAGATCTTTATTGTAGATCCTCAAGATTGTATTATATATTTTTTGAGTGAAAAAACTTGCACCCAAGGGACACCACACGACATCGACGAAAGGCCTTTACAGAGTGCGAGAGCGATTGGTGGGAGCTCTGAAAGCCACAATTTTCAATCTAGGAGAACATTTCATGCTTCGAAACTAATGATATTGTCTACCGTAGCACTTAGGGATATTAAAAATAAACGTTTTAAGAAAATGGCGGCACTTTGAAATAAAATTCAATTTTTTCGATAAAAATGTTTTATAATAAAAGTGCACCAAAATCGAAATTACAATGTATCTCAAAAATTGTACGTTCTAAGTTAGAAAAAACGCCGACTCACAAGTTACAAAATGGTATAATCCAATTGCATGTATATCTCATGTGTTATAGCTCGCACCAACTTGAAAAACGTTAAAACTTTTATTCATCATGGATGAGGGAAACTGTGACTGTGATGAATAAAGGTTTCTTGAAATTAGTGCAACCAATCGCTTTTTGTTTTGTTCTTCAATTTTTTGTAGTATCCCATTACCGGTTTCGAATTGCCTAGCGATTCATCATCGGATGGTACATATTTATTTTGCATCTGCAGCAATGTGAGAGTCGTGTAGCTGTAGCAAGATGTATAAACGAAACATGTAAGCACTGAGAGTGGCGAGAATTATTCACGTTGTGAGATAGACGTTGTTGCCAACGGATACTAATCGTTGTAAGCAAGGAAACAAAATCTCTCACATCATGTGGATAATTCTCGCCACATACAGTGTTTACACGTTTCGTTTACATACATACCTTGCCAAAGCTACACGGCTGCTGCACTGCTGCACACAGTTAATAAATATGTACCATTTGATGATGAAACGCTAGGCAGGTCAAAACCGTTACTGCATTAACAAAAAAATTGAAGAACAAAACAAAAGGCGACTGGTTGCAGAAATTTAAAGTACCCTTGAAAAACATTTTTTTGAAAAAAAGACAAGAGTTTTAAATTTTAACTTACGTTTTTTAATATTGAAACTGAAATAACTTTTAATCGGCACCTTAGAGTTGACTGGTTTCTATGCCGATGTCGGAACACATCGATTAACTAGCTTCCGCTTACGATGCTCAATAACGTTCGTGACTGGGGAATTTGGTGGTCAGCGGAAATGTTTACACTCAGAAGAGTGTTCCTGGAGCCACAGTGTAGAAATTCTGGATGTGTGAGGTGTCGCGTTGTCCTGCTGGAATAGCCTAAGTCCGTGGGAATGCACAATGGACCGTTCGGATGCAGGTGATCAGACAGGATGCTTACGTACGTGTCACCTGTCAGAGACGTATCTAGACATGTCAGGGATCCCATATGCAGAGCCTTCACCAGCTTGAACAGTCCCCTGCTGATGCAGGATCCATGGATTCATATCCATATTCTTACACGTCCATCCGCTCGGTACAATTTGAAACGAGAGTCGTCCGACCAGCCAACATTTTTACAGTCAACAGTCCAATGCCGGTGTTGACGGGCCCAGGCGAGGCGTAAAGTTTTGTGTCATGCAGTCATCAAGGGTGCACGAGTGGGCATTAGGCTCCGATAGCCCATATCGGTGATGTTTCGTCGGATGGTTCGCACTCTGACATTTGTTGATGGCCCAGCACTGAAATCTGCAGCAATTTGCGGAAGCGTTGCACTTCTGTCACGTGAACGATTCCCTTCAATCGTCGTTGGTCCCGTTCTTGCAGGATATTTTTCCGGCCGCAGCGACTTTGGAGATCTGATGTTTTACCAGATTCCTGATATTCACGGTACACTCGTGAAATGGTTGTACGGAAAATCCGCACTTCATCGCTACCTCGGAGATGCTGTGTCCCATCGCTCGTGCGCCGACAGTATCACCATGTTCACACTCACTTAAATTTTGATAACCTGCCACTGTAGCAACAGTAACCGATCTAACAAATGCGCCAGTAAGTTATTGTCTTATATAGGCGTTGCCCACCGAAGCGCCGTATTCTGCCTTTTTACATATATCTGTATTTGAAGACGCATGCCTGTACCAGTTTCTATGGCGCTCCAGTGTAGTACTACGTCGGTTGGATTCGAGCGCTCGGATGCGCCAGACCTACTTGCAGTAAATTGCGGTTTTAACATATTTTAACATTTATGGTAAACTTAATATGAATGAATCTTAAAACTAGATTCTCTATGGAACATTCAAAGCGAATAAAAAATACGAAAAAATGTTTTTACTCTAGTCTTCCCCCATAAATTGGGATGATCAGACAGATAAAGTTGTGTGGAAGCCTAACCAAAGAGTGCCTCTTGTTGGGAGAACGGTTTGAAGATGCCTGCACTAAACTTGTCCGTTCTCTGCTAGAATATTGCTACACATTGTGGTATCCTTACCAGATATGATTGACGGAAGCTGGAAGAAAGCAGCTCGTTTTGTATAATCGCAATACAGGGGAGGGAGTGTCACGGATATCATATATGAGTTGTGGTGGCATTCATTGAAATCAAGGCGTTTCTGTCGTGGCGATATCTTTTCACAATATTTCAATCTGCAGATTTCTCCTCTGAATGCGAAAATATTTTGTTGACCCCCACCTACATAGGCAGAAACGAACATCGTAATAAAATAAGAGAAATCAGAGATCGCACGGAAAGATTTAAGCTGTTTCCCCACGCGCTGCTCAAGCGTGGGATGGTAGGGAAGTAGCTAGGAAGTGGTTCGATGAACCGTCTGCCATGCACTTAGGCGTAGACGTAGATGTTCTCCGTCATTTCTTCAGGAATGGTGTTTCTCTCTTGCCGTTTGCCGACTTTCAACTACTCAATATTGTGGAGTCGTCGTGAAAAAATTTTGTTCTTGACATGACCCCACAGAAAAAAAAAATCGAGGGCTTGAAGATCATATGATCTCACCAGCCACGCGGTATCATCGAATCGTGGGAGAAATCGAAGTGGGAAATGACGCGTCCGTGTAGTCACTGAATTACGGATCGTATGGGATGTAGCCTTCCTTACCTTGCTGAAACCATATTGCGTTTAGACGGCAGTGTACCTGCGAATGTTCAAAGAAGGAATTGTTACTCAGGGCTGCAAACCGCTCGGCATTTTCAAAACTGGACGGCCGTTGCTGTCAAGGCCAATGTACTGTGCAGTGACGATCACCTTTGGGCTACTCTGGGCCTCTTCAAGAATGAGCTGCGAGACTATGTCCGAGGGTTATCGGTAGTTTTATTTATTGCCAAACCCATTCAGATGAAAGTGGCCTCGTTAGAGTTAGTTACATGTTTGAAACTTCCTGGCAGATTAAAACTGTGTGCTGGACCAAGACTCGAACTCGGGACCTTTAGAGTTCGACTCTCGGTCCGGCACACAGTTTTAATCTGGCAGGAAGTTTCATATCAGCGCACACTCCGCTGCAGAGTGAAAATCTCATTCTGGAGTTACATGTTTCATAGATCATTTGAACGATTCTTTTATCAAAATACTGTGGAAGAGCAAGTTTACAGGACATGCATAAATGATGGTTAGTGTTAACATTAATGAACATATTTTTTAGAACTACTCTCGAAATTACATGTGAAAAAACAGATTTTTTTCATTTTTTATTTTCTTTTATCACAATATTTGTCAGAAACGCGTCACCCTGATCAGTTCCGCCCAGTAATGTTGTGCGAAAACTGTGGCTACTCACTGTACTGTTAAGCCACTTGCAGCTTATAAGGATGAAACTTTAAAAATCCTTTTTTCATAATCCTCTGCAAAGGCGTGCAAAGGATTTGTAAAGTTCTGGAATGTGGACGGAATACCGCTGTGGGCTTTGCTGTAGAGCTGCGAGAACTCTTCTGATACTTTCGAGCTTCCGAACTGTCGCTTCAGGTCCCTTTTGCTTCACAGGTGTAGCGGAATCAGTCTTATCGAGGTGGATTTGTCCTTCTGTCTGAAATGGCGGTGCTTCCCAAGGGCGCACTGCGTGTTGGACAGCAGCAGCGTTCTGCACGCTATGGAACTACTCCTCTGTCTCAGTACACACTTGCACCGGAGCAAGTTATTTCGCATACTCCGTTAAGAGTCGTACTGTCATCTTTACAAGAGCAGGGGCCTTTCCTCTGTTGAGCTATTTCATTTGCTTTTCTATCCGACGGTTGTTTATTTCGATATCTGTCATGTTGTCGTTCGTGCGGCTGTTTAAAGGAGGAAGTACAGTGCGATCGCCCTCTATGAAACAGTTTTGTAAAAAGGATTTTAGTATTTCGGCCTTTTCCTTACCACCCTCTGTTTCGACCCGGTTATGCTGACAGAGTGTTTGGACAAATGGTTTCGATCCATTTACTAATTTAACGTAAGACCAAAATTTCTTAGGATTTTCTGTGGAAAGCACCAGAGCCGAGTTGTTCCACGCAGTGGAAGATATGGCCCGTCCCTGTGGCCTCCCTTTCTTCTGCAGAGCACTCTGGACGAGGAGTGGCAGTCAGGGGCTGCCGGCAGGTGACCTGAAACTCGTGCCCCCTCCAACGGCCCCAGAGACGGCGCGCGGTGTTTATTTGGGGATAAGCCGGAGATGAGGGCGCCGCTGCAGAGGCCGCGCGGAATTAGCGGGGCGCGCGGCTGCAGCCAGCTGATGGAGTCGGCTAAAGGTCACGCCCACTGCCGCCTGCGTCACAGCCACCAGGCCTGGCGTCTATTCCTAGCCGGCACATGTACTGCACCACTCCAGCAGACGCGGCGGGAGCGCAGTCACCCGTAACCTCCAGCTGGAAAGCTGGCTGGCCTGGACGAAATGTAGAATGCTTCTGACGTCAAATCTGACGGGTTCTACACTGAGGGAACCAAGGAGAAGGGAGTACAGTCTTTGTACTGCTCGAGCGTTTGGGATCCCTATCAGGTCGGATTGAGGGAGGACATAGAAGCAATTCAGAGGCGGGCTGCTAGATTTGTTACTAGTAAGTTTGATCATCACACGAGTGTTACGGAAATGCTTCAGGAACTTGGGTGGGAGTCTCTAGAGGAAAGAAGGCGTTCTTTTCGTGAATCGCTACTGAGGAAATTTAGAGAACCAGCATTTGAGGCTGATTGGTTCAAATGGCTCTGAGCACTATGGGACTCAACTGCTGAGGTCATTAGTCCCCTAGAACTTAGAACTAGTTAAACCTAACTAACCTAAGGACATCACAAACATCCATGCCCGAGGCAGGATTCGAACCTGTGACCGTAGCGGTCTTGCGGTTCCAGACTGCAGCGCCTTTAACCGCACGGCCACTTCGGCCGGCATTTGAGGCTGACTGCAGTACAATTTTACTGCCGCCAACTTACATTTCGCGGAAAGACCACAAAGATAAGATAAGAGAGATTAGGGCTCGTACAGAGGCATATAGGCAGTCATTTTTCCCTCATTATGTTTGGGAGTGCAACAGGGAGAGAAGATGCCACTTGTGGCACGAGGTACCCTCCGCCACGCACCGTATGGTGGATTGCGGAGTATGTATGTAGATGTAGATGAAATGAGAGGGAGGGGGAACTGCAACTTGAAGGTCTGATGATGTCAGTCGTAGCTACAGACTTGGAAGAGCAGCTGAATAAAACTACCTTTAGCATTACATTTCGAAACTAAGTATAAAGGATCAGTCTGTGATAAAGTAATGGGTTGTCGACACGAAAGAGCAAGTTTGGCAGGAGTCGTAAATGCTTTTGTACTGCAATGAACAGGTAGATACTTCTGTATAAAGACGCGTTGGTAGATGACCTCTGGCATTTCATTTTTAACGTCGTTGGTATACTTGACACAGTGTTGGGGTAACAGATCTTGGCTGCAGTAGTCCTGTATAGATGATGCTTTTACACGATAAACTATCGTGGATATGCATGAAACCAGTCTTTGGACTGCAGGCCACATCAACACTACGAATTACTTTCACACCCACCAAAATTACTACCAGACAAAATAGCAGAGAAGAGTATGAAGCGCGATCTGCAGTAAACTGTAATGAGGAACGGCAGGTGTTAAAATTTCGACTAACCGTTTTATAATAATACGTACTTTAGCACTGATATTATTCCTATCCATATTCTATAGTTCTTTCATCGTTATCGCCGGCCGCGGTGGTCTCGCGGTTCTAGGCGCTCAGTCCGGAACCGGGCGACTGCTACGGTCGCAGGCTCGAATCCTGCCTCGGGCATGGATGTGTGTAATGTCCTTAGGTTAGTTAGGTTTAAGTAGTTCTAAGTTCTAGGGGACTTATGACCACAGATGTTGAGTCCCATAGTGCTCAGAGCCATTTGAACCATTTTTTTTTATCGTTATCAGTCTTCCGACTGGTTCGATGCTGCCCATCACGAATTCTCCGACACCTTCACACATACCTACCTCACCCTATAGTGTTTCGCTCTACACTCTACAGCGCCCTGTAGTATCACGAAGTAATTCCCTGGCGTCATAACACGTGTCCTATTATCCTATCGCTTCTTGTCAGTTCTCCCTGAATGTTCTTTCTTCGCTGGTTCTGGGGTGAACGTCATTCATTAACCCTTAATTTTGAACATCCTTCCGTAGCACAACATCTCAAACGCTTCGATTCTCTTCTGTTCCGGTTTTCCCACAGTCCATGTTTCACTGCTATACAAGTCTCTGCTCCGAACGTGCATTCTCAAAATTTTCTTCTTCAATTTAAGGACAATGCTTGATATCAGTAGATTTCTCTTGGCCACGAATGCCTTCTTTGCCTATGCTAGTCTGTTTTCTAAGTCCTTCTAGCTTCGTCCACTATACATTTGTTTTGCTTCCAAGGTGACAAAATACATTATTATTTTTTGGTTAGGAACAACACCTATAATACACTTTATTATCGCGATTTCAGCTATAAAGCCATATTCAAGAGCTATGGCGAAAAAAGTTAGTAAATATCAAACGTATCTGAATGACTTGTCCCAGTTGACATATTACAGAACATACTGTATGTGGACATATATGCCATTCGACCGCAATTATAGTCAAATGGTGGCATGATTTTATAAAAGAAAAAATCTCTAACTTCGTCCAGTTCGTGACCTCCAAGTTGACTGTATCGCTTTTTCATTTCTGCTGCTCCTCATTACTTTCGTTTTCCTTTGGTTTTCTCTTAATCCATAACGTGTGCTCCTTAGACTGTTCATTTCTTTCGACAGGTTCTGCAATTCTACTTCACTTTCACTGACGGTAACGATGACTTCTTCAGTATTTTTTCTTTTTTTTGTCATCAGTCTTCTGACTGGTTTGATGCGGCCCGCCACGAATTCCTCTGCTGTGCCAACCTCTTCATCTCAGAGTAGCCCTTGCAACATACGTCCTCTATTATTTGCTTGATGTATTCCAATCTCTGTCTTCCTCTACAGATTTTGCCCTCTACAGCTCCCTCTAGTACCATGAAAGTCATTCCCTCATTCCTTAACAGATATCATATCATCCTGTCCCTTCTCCTCATCAGTGTTGCCCACATATTCCTTTCCTCTCCCATTCTGCGCAGAACCTCCTCAATTCCTTTCTTATCAGTCCACCTAATTTTCAACATTCGTCTGTAGCACCACATCTCAAATGGTTCGATTCTCTTCTATTCCGGTTTTCCCAAACTCCATGTTTCACTGCCATACAATGCTGTACTCCAGACGTACATTCTCAGAAATTTCTTCCTCAAATTAAGGTCGATATATTAGTAGACTTCTCTTGGCCAGGGATGCCCTTTTTGCCATTGCTAGTCTGCTTTTGATGCCCTCCTTGCTCCGTCCGTAATTGGTTATTTTACTGCGTAGGTAGCAGAATTCCTTAACTTCATCTAATTCGTGACCATCAATCCCGTTGTTAAGTTTCTCGCTGTTCTCATTTCTACTGCTTCTCATTACCTTCGTCTTTCTTCCATTTAATCTCGATCCATACTCTGTACTCATTAGACTGTTCATTCAGTTCATCAGATCATGTAGTTCTTCTTCACTTTCACTCAGGATAGCAATGTCATCAGCGAATCGTATCATTGATATCCTTTCACCTTAAATCTTAATTCCACTGCTGAATCTTTCTTTTATTTCCATCCTTGCTTCCTCGATGTACAGATTGAACAGTAGGGACGAAAGGCTACATACTTGTCTTACATCGTTTTTAATACGAGGATTTCGTTCTTGGTCGTCCAATCTTATTATTCCAAAAAATGGCTCTGAGCACTATGGGACTTGTCATCTATGGTCATCAGTCCCTTAGAACTTAGAACTACTTAAACCTAACTAACCTAAGGACATCACACAACACCCACTCATCACGAGGCAGAGAAAATCCCTGACCCCGCCCGAATCGAACCCGGGAACCCGGGCGCGGGAAGCGAGTACGCTACCGCACGACCACGAGCTGCGGACTCTTGTTATTCCCTCTTACCTGTTGTACATATTGTGTATGACCCGTCTCTCCCTGTAGCTTGGCCGGCCGTTGTGGCCGAGCGGTTCTAGGCGCTTCAGTCTGGAACCGCGCGACCGCAACGGTCGCAGGTTAAAATCCTGCCTCGGACACGGATGTGTGTGATGTCCTTAGGTTAGTTAGGTTTAAGTAGTTCTAAGTTCTAGGTGTCACATGCGTCGAAGGTTACCGGCATTGGTGTTTACGCACACGAAAAGAATTCTATTTAGTATCTGCAGAAAGGTAAAACGAAAACTGGGATTATTATTTTAAAATTCTAACGGATCTGGATCAACAGATCCAAAAAGAAGAGCTTGATTTTCAGAAGGAAGAATAGTATCTCTCGTCATGATAATGCGCCTACCTACAGAAGTATTTTGACAGTGCAAAAAAGTGAAGTATCTGCGCTTCGAAGTGTTCGGAAACAGCCATATTTGGCCGCCTCCGACTTGCATCTCTTCCCAAAACTCAAACTCTTGAAGAGACCGCAACTGCGGATGAATTTTGCAGCATTTTCAGAGGAACGCTACAGTGATGGAATACATACGAGAACTATACTCCGCAAACCATCTTACGGCGTGTAGCGCATGGTGGTCTACTCTTCTCCTTCTTCTCCAACTCCCCCCCCCCCCCCCCCTACCCGGATTGTCCGTACGACATCGTGATGATTTCGCGCTTTGCTGCTCGTCTCTTCTTCAAACGTAAGCTCTTGAAATTTCTACAGTAAACGAGGATCTCCGTAACTTTCCCCTGCCGAATAAACGGTTCCTTGACGAAACGTGCCGGTCTTAGTTGGATTTTCTCAATCTATTGTACTAATCCTAGTTCGTAAGGGTTCCCGACTCTTGAACAGTACAGTTTGTAAGCCAGTTTTTTCGTGGATGAATTACATTCCGTTAAGATTCCCCTTATGGAACACAATCTGGCATCTGCTTTTCGAACAGTTTGTTTTACAGAGTCATTTTACTTTATGTCGATCCGGATGGTTACTCTGATTCCATCGATTTTTTTGCCTGTACTATAATTGAACAGCAGTGGATCTCTTCGCTTACTTATACGGAACACGTTACATTTACTTACGTGTTTGCAACGCTGTAACGCCGCTGTATGAAGTGTATTAATATTACAGGAGATTACATTGCAGAAAAAAAAGGTTCCGAAAACGTAAATTCTCATCTCCACCATCAGGCCGAGAACTTGCGAGACCACGCTCATATTTCCGCACCGGCCGCTAGGGAGTAGAGCCGAGATGTGCTGTCTGACGGGCGTATGGAGACTTCTGCTCGGGGTATTTTCATTTGCAGTAATATACGCTGCGTCCTAGGCGGATGCTGTAACGGAAAAAGCGAGATGGAAGCGGAGGTATAGGAAAAAAAAATACCCCGCGTTTTATTTTGCCGTGGAAGCGTTTAAAATTGGAAACAGGAGGGTCGGGTACTTTCGCCTAGCGTAAGGAAGCGCTGCGATGATCAAAGCGCAGCACTTGGGGGGGGGGGAGGGGGTTTGTCTGCTGCAGCGACGACGAGAGGAGGGGAGCGCACCAAGCGCCGGACTTCATCTCCTCCAACTCCGCAGCCCCACCCAGGACGGCCCAGAAAGAAGTTTGCCCGCTGCGGCGCAGAACACAGCAGAACAGAACAGAACAGAACAATTGGCGCGAAGGGACGAAGGACGCTCCACCACATAACTCGGGCGGGTGCGCCCTCTGGCGTTATGCAGCAAACCATCTGCCGCTCCACCTCTACAGATGGATAGGAAGGCGTGGGAGGGGATGGGGCACAGGAATTCTTACACTGGCTGTTCAGTGGCGGAATCAGTATCAAATAAACTTTTTGTTCCAGAGAACAGAAGCACTTCAGGGTAAAAAAACAGAGAGAAAGCGAAGAGCGGTGAGCGTGAGGGTGTAGGGAGAAGGGTTTCTTTGCAGGGGGGATGGAGGGATATTGTATTGTATCAGTTGCTCTATCTCTGATAGTTATAAATCGTAATAAAGACATTCCCCACAGGCTAGATCACCCTCCTCCCCCCCCTTTCTCTCTCTCTCACACTCACACTCACACACACACACACACACACACACACACACACACACACACACACACACACAAAGAAAACCTCCCTCCTTCCCTTTCTAGCATCTCTCCCTCTCTTTTTTTTCCCAGGAGTGGTTTCATTTCTTACCTCTCACAGGGATGGCCGTTGCTCTTTGGTTTTAACTCTTTATGTATACATGTTATTCTGAGGAAGAAATATCTGAGAATGTACATAGCGAGCACAGGATTGAATGGTATTGAAAAATGGACTATGGGAAATCCGGAACAGAAGAGAATCTAAGCATTTATTTGAGATGTGGTGCTACAGACGAATGTTGAAAATTAGGTGGGCTGATAAGGTAACGAATGAGGACGTTCTGTGCAGAATCGGAAAGGAATATGTGAAAAACAATGAGAAGGAGAAGGGACAAGATCATAGGAGGTCTGTTAAGACATTGGGAATGACTTCCATGGTACTAGAGGGAGCTGTAGAGGGCAAAAACTGTAGAGGAAGACAGAGATTGGAATACATCCAGCAAATAATTGAGGACGTAGGTTGCAAGCGCTACTCTGAGATGAAGAGGTTGGCACAGGAGAGAAATTCGTGGCGGGCCGCATCAAACCAGCCAGAAGACTAATGACCCCCCCCCCCCCAAAACACACACACACACACACACACACACACACACACACACACACGTATCGTTGGATAAAGTACAGTTTGTTCTACAAGATAGAGTACGTCATAATTTTAAGTGTAACTTCTATGGCGACATCTCTGTTTGTGGGCTCGAATTTGTACTCAATCAGCTTTTACACACTGTACAGATAAACAATTTGAGAATTGAATGTTTTCTTTTGTCAGCTGAAGTTTTCGCTATTTGTACTTATTTACAACCAGTTTAAACGCTGATAAATGTGCAACATTTATCAAGAATGCCTTCTGAAGTCCATTAAGAAGCTATCTGGTCCGAACGAGGCAAACTGGGTGCTTCAAGAGGATAATGATCCGAAAAATCGCAGCCGTCTCTGTGCAGACAATGGGGTGTCCACGATGGACTGGCCTGCAATGGCTCCGGGTGAAAATCCGATCAGAAATGTTTGGTCGTCTATTAAGATAAAAATAAATGTCGTGTGACTAGGGCCTCCCGTCGGGTAGACCGTTCGCCGGGTGCCGGGTGCATATGACGCCACTTCGGCGACTTGGACGTCGATGGGGATGAAGTGATGATGATTAGGACAACACAACACTCCGTCCCTGAGCGAAGAAAATCTCCAACCCAGCCGCGAATCGAACCCGGGCCCTTAGGATTGACATTCTGTCGCGCTGACCACTCAGCTACCGGGGGCGGGCGTCTATTAAGATGAAGATTAAAGGAAAGCCAATATATACTTAGAAGCAGCTGTCATACAAAATCACCAAAAAGGTGCCCAGCTATAATCGATAATGGCGGCGATTGGATTAACTGTTAGGTAATTTTACATTTAGTAATAACATGTATTTTTATGTAAACAAATATTTATAATAGTGTCTTATTTCATACATGAGGAAATGAGACACTTAAAGTAGTAAAGGAGTTTTGCTATTTGGGGAGCAAAATAACTGATGATGGTCGAAGTACAGAGGATATAAAATGTAGAATGGCAATGGCAAGGAAAGCGTTTCTGAAGAAGAGAAATTTGTTAACATCTAGTACAGATTTCAGTGTCAGGAAGTCGTTTCTGAAAAGTATTTGTATGGAGTGTAGCCATGTATGGAAGTGAAACATGGACGATAAAGCGTTTAGACAAGAAGAGAATAGAAGCTTTCGAAATGTGGTGCTACAGAAGAATACTGAAGATTAGATGGGTAGATCACGTAACTAATGAAGAGGTATTGAATAGAATTGGGGAGAAGAGGAGTTTGTGGCACAACTTGACTGGAAGAAGGGACCGGTTGGTAGGACATGTTCTGAGGCATCAAGGGATCACCAATTTAGTATTGGAGGGCAGCGTGTTGGGTAAAAATCGTACGGGGAGACCAAAAGATGAATACAAAAAGCAGATTCAGAAGGATGTAGGATGCAATTGGTACTGGGAGATGAAGAAGCTTGCACAGGATAGAGTAAAATTGAGGGCTGCATCAAACCAGTCTCAGGACTGAAGACCACAATAACAACAACAACATTTCATACAGATAACGGTGAGCATTTTCTTGTGGAAAAGACTGTAGATACATCATGTTCTCATTTGCCATCATGTGTCCTAGACTTCTGCGCAGTGGAAGACACTGAGCGTTTTAATTTATCTTTTACCTACCAAGTGTCATTAAAAGTTTTTTTTTAGGTTTATATTCGATTAGGTTTACTTCTGGTTAAGTGTTTTACGAGTATGAAGTAATTCGAAAGGCGATGTTTTTTCATTTTCATTCTATGTTTCTTTTCAAACTTTTAATGTCTCATAGTGAACGATGTTATGTGTCACCATGGATATGACTTTTGTTTATGAACGCCGTATGTGGCGCTGGTGTTGTTTAATGTTGATTGGCTTTAAGTGTACTTGCCGCTTTTGAACACAAATTAAGAAGGTTTTTAATTGTCCTATTGTTTCTAGAGTGTTTTAAAAACTTTAAATGTGGTAGCCGACTTGCACGTTTGTTGTATTTAATATTCTTTCCTTGATGATTGGATATTGTAATGAATAAATTCCCTGAAACCTCATAGGGCGCCCCATATCTGAATTTTTCTTGTGGCAGCATACGAAGTAGACTGTTAGTTGCACTGTATGTCTGTCCAGCCAATGTTCATAGAAAAACTTTTATGTACTTGTATGTACAAACTTAACATAGCTTGCATGCTATTATGGCACACGCCATTCTTTCTGTTTGATAAGCATAACCTGCTACGAATGTTCTGTATTCCGTTATACACACACAATTTTTTAACAGTTTAAAGGACAAATTGTAACTCTAACACTTTGTCTCACAGGATGGTTTGAAAATGGGTTCAGATAACTCTAAATTAATCAGCAATTAAATTTAAAAAACTGAATCTTGCAACTTTGGCTGTTTTCGACATCAAAACGTACCTCGGCCAGCAAGGTCGCCGGATCTCTATCCAACTGAGAACCTTTGGAGCACTATGGACAAGGCCTTCCAGCTAGCTCGGGAATTTGATGAACTAACGCGCCATTTGGACAGAATTTGGCACAATATCCCTCAGGAGGACATGCAACAACTCTGTCAATCAACGCCACCCCGAATAGCTGCTTGCATAATGGCCAGAACTGGACGAACGCGTTATTTACTTGCTCAATTTGTGAAGCTCTTTCTCTTGAATACATCATCCAGTGTTTCTGAAACTGTAATCATTTCTTTGTCGGAACATGTACATCACATCTGCTGCTTTCCAGCCCAATAGCATAATTCCTTCGTAGTGCGTCGGTCTTTTGTTTTTCTTGTCCTCTTCCGACATTTTTATCAAGAACCAAAGTTCACATGAGTCACAGACTGGTAGCAGACACGTGTTCCCTCCCTTGGGTTACCTTGACGACTGTGCCGTCAGGCAGAGCATAAATGCATCCGGACACGATCTTAAATAATGATACAAAATGCGCCAAATCCTGATGATGCGGTCTCCGTACTAGACGAGAAAAACTCCAGCGAAAATTCGTACCCGCTAACGAGCTTAACTCCATACTTCTGAGTTCAGTTTTTACCGTACTCTCCGTCAAGTGATGTATTGTTAATAGAAATCTGATATCTTTATTTTGTCCACTTTGTTAGCGAATACTGCAAACATTTTTGTGTCCTATGGCGGCAGAGTTTTTGCTGCGACGAAAGGGGTCGTATTTAGCTGCCGCTATTGATCGTTTCGGAGGCACGTCAACACATCGGCAGAAATACTCCGGATAACCGGGGATATTACGGCGGAAAATAGCTTCACTGACGTTTGTATGATTCATCATATGTAAACTGCAGTTAAATGCTGCTGCAGTTCCAACTGACAATGGAAAATCCCTTAACTGCGTTGTTAATGCGAGATACAAATTGCCAGGGAATCTGGGAACCACACAGATTGCCAATCACGTTTCACACTGACAAACAAAAGGCTCAGCCGTAGGTTGAATATTAGACAGGAGGGGGCATATGTGCAGAGCTGTTGTACAACAGTCGGCATTAGGACTGCAATGAGCCATGTACTGCATTTCCCCTTTTTTTTCCTGCGTGTGATATTCAACTTCACAATTCACCTTGTTTCGTCCGCCACGCGTTATTTTGTTTCCAAAGAAAGCAAAATTAAAGTCTTGCTTTCATTACCAAGTGCCGGCCTCTCTGGTGTCTTCACATTTCCTACTGCCAAGCTGGTGGTCGTCTACAACACTCTCCATTTTCTTTCTCCTTCTTCTGTATATTGTTGTAGTCAGTAAGCTGGAAAGTGAGTTATCAAGCTCATTGTGCGATAGTTCTCTCATTTATCTGTCCTAGACGTATTCGGGATTAAGTGGATGATATTCTTCGGAAACTTTGATTATTTGTCTCTGTTCTCAAAGATTCTGCACACAAACTTGTCCCAACGGTTTTAGAAATTCAAGTGGAATGTTTTCTGTCCAATCTGCTTCGTTTGATCGCAGTTCTTCCAGTGGTTTGACAGACTAATACCGGATCCCTTATTTCTTCCAAATCGAAACGAATTTCATCTTCTATCATGTTATCAGTTCCTTACCTTCTTAAAGACCCTTCTCCTTTCACCTCTCGCTCTCTCCTCTGCAATTCCTCTTGCACTCTTAATGTTGGTTCCTTTGCTTCCAAATGCTCTGAAAGTTATTTGGACATTTTCTGTTTGCTGAATTTTTCGTACCGGCGACCACTTCTTTTTCAATTTCTTCACATTTTTCTTGCAATCCGTTCTCTTCAGCTTCCCTGCACCTTCTACTTATTTCATTCCTATGTGACATATATGTTCCTTTATTTACCTGAACGTTTTTGTATTTCCTTCTGTTATCGATCAGTTGAAGAATTTCTTCTAATACCGAATGTTTCCACGCCATTACGTTTCTTATACCCACAGCTGTCTTTCCAACTTGGGTGACTGCTCTTTTTGTGGATGTTCATTCCTCCTCAACTGAGTTACATAATGTGCTGTTCACTGTCGCAGTATCCAGAGCTCCAGAAAATTTCGAAAGCACCTTATTATTTTTAAATACTTCAGTATCCCACTCCATTATGCTGCTACCAGTTATATGAAATCCATAGAAATTAAATCGGTGGTATCCGATCAGACATAGTGAACTACAGTGTAACAGATAGGTCGTGACGAATGGAAAACTGCGATACACCGGGCTTTGTGCCGGTGTCTTCTGCCTCTCACGAGCAACTGCCTTAACCATTAGCCTGTTTTACCATCCATCCAGACCTGGTTCAAACACCCACTGTCGACAATCTCAGCTTCTACTTGTTTATGAGCAATGGAGTCCGAGGTTCTCCCACTACTCGGCGCTGCTGCCAGGTCTGTGCAAGTGCAATACCGGCAGTTCAGTAGTTTTTACTCCTGATGACGATGGTAGAGACAGCTGTCGTAAGTTCGAGAATTTTGATAGAAATGACGCGATTTGAAAACCGAGAAGATTTTAGTCAGGCATACCACCGTAAAAGATGCCCAATATAGATATCTTACCCTTTCACTGGGACATGCTACAGACAAACATCCTGGCAGATTAGAACTGTGTGCCAGACCGAGATTCGAACTCGGGACCTTTGCCTTTCGCGGGCAAGTGCTCTACCATCTGAGCTACCCAAGCACGACTCACGCCCCGTCCTCACAGCTTTACTTCCGCCAGTACCTCGTCTCCTACTTTCCAAACTTCACACAAGCTCTCCTGGGAATCTCTCGTGCTTGGGTAGCTCAGATGGTAACACAGTTTTAATCTTGCAGGAAGTTTCATATCAACGCACACTCCGCCGCAGAGTGAAAATCTCATTCTGGAAACATCCTCCAGTCTGTGGCTAAGCCATGTCTCCGCATTATCCTTTCTTCCAGGAGTGCTAGTTCTTCAGGTTCGCAGGAGAGCTTCTGTGAAGTTTGGAAAGTAGGAGACGAGGTAGTGGCGGAAGTAAAGCTGTGAGGACGGGGCGTGAGTCGTGCTTGGGTGGCTCAGATGGTAGAGCACTTGCCCACAAACGGCAAAGGTCCCGAGTTCGAGTCTCCGTCCGGCACACAGTTTTAATCTGCCATGGAGTTTCATATCAGCGCACACTCCACTGCAGAGTGAAAATCTCATTCTGGATGCTATAGAGAACTCCGACACATAAGCATTCGTGGCTTTTATTTTATTTAATTTTTTAAACACTTAATATGATCCGGACAGAAATCATGGACAACTGGGGATCGACCATCAAACTGACGTGGCTTAAGCGCCCCTAGACGGCTAATATTTCTGCGCAGTATTTTTAGAAGCGCAGTAACAATGAAGTGCAGAGGTGAGGTTGAGAGGTGGTACAAAAGCACTGACCACATCAAAAAATTCCAAATATATTGCGCTGTCTGGAAATATTGCCCCATCTGTGAGTAGCACTGGAAAAATCCTCATCAGTCTCCTGCGTGCTACAGACTCTGCATATCTGTGTGTTCACTGTTTGTTGCTGTCATATTGAAAATGAATTCAAAACACGATGAAACAGCGTCATTATTCGTGTGTATCTAACTGTACAAATCATTACCGGCATTGTGCAATGTTGTGGCAGATTAGAACAGCAGAAATATTAAGAAAGTCTCCTACGACTTTTTGTTCAGAAAATAAGGAAACAGCCGCGAATGGCGTAGTTTTTTTTTTTTTTTAAAAAGAATTAACTTAATCAATGCAATGAATAAAAGTACATATAGATATATACGCGTGTGTATACCTTACCTTTCCGAATGTAATGTTTCAGTGCAGGTGTTATTGCATGACATCTTTCAATAACTATGTCTCAGATACTTTGGGGTGGAACTGCACTTGTAAGTTTTAAGTCTTCGAAAGAATACCCAATAGCAAGGTACCGTAGCGTAGTAGATGAGCGCTGACTTGGGGTAGAATTGCAGCAACATAAAAGAATATTTAAAAACGGCAAAAGACATATGACGTCCATGGCTACACCGCGTGTATATACACTCCTGGAAATTGAAATAAGAACACCGTGAATTCATTGTCCCAGGAAGGGGAAACTTTATTGACACATTCCTGGGGTCAGATACATCACATCATCACACTGACAGAAGCACAGGCACATAGACACAAGCAACAGAGCATGCACAATGTCGGCACTAGTACAGTGTATATCCACCTTTCGCAGCAATGCAGGCTGCTATTCTCCCATGGAGACGATCGTAGAGATGCTGGATGTAGTCCTGTGGAACGGCTTGCCATGCCATTTCCACCTGGCGCCTCAGTTGGACCAGCGTTCGTGCTGGACGTGCAGACCGCGTGAGACGACGCTTCATCCAGTCCCAAACATGCTCAATGGGGGACAGATCTGGAGATCTTGCTGGCCAGGGTAGTTGACTTACACCTTCTAGAGCACGTTGGGTGGCACGGGATACATGCGGACGTGCATTGTCCTGTTGGAACAGCAAGTTCCCTTGCCGGTCTAGGAATGGTAGAACGATAGGTTCGATGACGGTTTGGATGTACCGTGCACTATTCAGTGTCCCCTCGACGATCACCAGTGGTGTACGGCCAGTGTAGGAGATCGCTCCCCACACCATGATGCCGGGTGTTGGCCCTGTGTGCCTCGGTCGTATGCAGTCCTGATTGTGGCGCTCACCTGCACGGCGCCAAACACGCATACGACCATCATTGGCACCAAGGCAGAAGCGACTCTCATCGCTGAAGACGACACGTCTCCATTCGTCCCTCCATTCACGCCTGTCGCGACACCACTGGAGGCGGGCTGCACGATGTTGGGGCGTGAGCGGAAGACGGCCTAACGGTGTGCGGGACCGTAGCCCAGCTTCATGGAGACGGTTGCGAATGGTCCTCGCCGATACCCCAGGAGCAACAGTGTCCCTAATTTGCTGGGAAGTGGCGGTGCGGTCCCCTACGGCACTGCGTAGGATCCTACGGTCTTGGCGTGCATCCGTGCGTCGCTGCGGTCCGGTCCCAGGTCGACGGGCACGTGCACCTTCCGCCGACCACTGGCGACAACATCGATGTACTGTGGAGACCTCACGCCCCACGTGTTGAGCAATTCGGCGGTACGTCCACCCGGCCTCCCGCATGCCCACTATACGCCCTCGCTCACAGTCCGTCAACTGCACATACGGTTCACGTCCACGCTGTCGCGGCATGCTACCGGTGTTAAAGACTGCGATGGAGCTCCGTATGCCACGGCAAACTGGCTGACACTGACGGCGGCGGTGCACAAATGCTGCGCAGCTAGCGCCATTCGACGGCCAACACCGCGGTTCCTGGTGTGTCCGCTGGGCCGTGCGTGTGATCATTGCTTGTACAGCCCTCTCGCAGTGTCCGGAGCAAGTATGGTGGGTCTGACACACCGGTGTCAATGTGTTCTTTTTTTCATTTCCAGGAGTGTAAATTCCTTGTCGTTGTGGGCTGGTTTATGTTGGTACCACGTAAAGAATTGTTAACACCCGTCTCATTGAACACAAGAGGAATTGCCGCCTAGTACATACGGATAAGTCTGCCTTAGCGGAACATCTTTACCAAAAGGGTGATCACAAAATTCACTGAGACGACTATCATATCGAAAACACCGCATTTTCACGCGCGTATGTGCAGAGAGGGTATTGAGATAGGTGTTGAATAAGAGAAAATTTGGATGTCAACATTGCAGCATAAGAGTGACGATCGATTACTTTCAATCGAGAATGTTGGCAATGCCAGCGATAATCTTGTAGTCGATGTCACGTTGTGGACAGTGATGCTCTCTATACTGCTCATATATGCGGCGTCCCCCCGAGTTCTGGTTGCAGTTAGCTATTTTACCTCTGAAGATGTCTGCCGCAGTCGGTGAGGAAACGTCAGGAAAAAGTTTTATACATCGACCACGGCCTAATAGCCTGAAAGTTTTAAGTGAGACTGTTATAGTTCGTTAAGGTAGCCACTGACCGCTAAGATTGATAAGTAAAGACTTGTTGTGACAGACTTCCGGTTCTGTTCGCATGCAAATCTGGTATGTAATATAGTTACTGAACAGGGCTGAAACATACAACAACAAAAATCACTGCAAAAAATACGGAAAGTAAAATGAAAAAATGTAATCATGATGTACATCAAATGATTCCGTTTGATCGCAGGATAACTAAACGGAAATTGGATTTCGATTCGGAAAGTATTACGAAAGTTGTCGGAAAGGTTTATAATTAAATATCCTCCTCCTCCTCCTCCTCTATTTCCATCTGCTTCTTCCACCATCTCTCTGTCCACCTCGTACTCCCGCTCTCCCTGTCCATTTCTTCCTTCCCTCTCTCGCTGCATGTCTCCTTCTTCGCATCTCTCTATTGCTCTCCCCCTCTCCTTCCTCCTTTTCCACCACTAATCCTCTCGATCTTTGACTGACCTTCTATCACTCTCGTTCCTGCCCCTGTGCAACCCTCCTCTATTGTCTCTCTGTACATTTCCTCCTCCCCATGTCTCTTTCCATTTCATCCTCTTCCCTCTCACTCTCTCTCTCTCTCTCTCTCTCTCTCTCTCTCTCTCACTCACTCACTCACTCACTCTCTCTCACTCTCACTCTGTCTCTCTCACTCTCACTCTGTCTCTCTCACTCTCACTCTGTCTCTCTCACTCTCACTCTGTCTCTCTCTCTCTCTCTCTCTCTCTCTCTCTCTCTCCCTGACTCACTCACTCTGCCTCTCTTTCTCTTTCTCTCTCTCTCTCTCTCTCCCTCCCTCCCCCCCCTCTCTCTCTCTCTCTCTCTTTCTCTCACTCACTCACTCACTCACAAAAACACACACACACACACACACACACACACACACACACACATACACACACACACACACACACACACATGTACAGATGGAAGCTACTTAAGATGTTCTGTTGTCTTTGATGTTATGACACAGCGATTTTGTACTCCTTACTTACTTGTGCCTTCTGGAATTTCCGAAGCTGAGCACGCATTTTCTGCAGAAGGAGCACTGTATTGCTGTACAACGTCAACAATGCCCCTGCGTTACTTGTCACACACATACTTCGTGTGTATGGAGAGCCGTTGTTTTAGCTTCAGTACGAAGCACTAGTACACAGCGCGGAAAATTAGTATTAAGAATCTGATAAGAAGTATAATTAAGAGTTGAAGTATTAAGTCGATTTGTATGAGAAGAGTGTTTTGAGTAATTCAGTTATTTCGTGGAAAAGCGTTTGGGATTAATTTTGTAATTTATAGCTGAAGCAAAACCACGCTTGTTAATCAGTGCCTTTCGTGTCGGAACAAACTGATAGTAGAACGTAAATGAAACGGCTTCTGTGGTAAGTGATTACCTGTGTAATTAATGTGGAAACGCCTACTTCTATGTGAATGTTAGAGGTGCTTGATGCAAGAGTGAATGAGGATAGACACTGTAGAGAATTGTATTACGTACCTAAAGAACAAAAGAACAACGTAATTTGACTTACTGTTATTGTTACAAAGTGATAGTCTCCATTTTTCAACTAAGCAACTTTATTTAATATATGAGAAGTAGAAAAGACACGGTTCGCGTTAGGCACATGGTCGTAACGAAGTGTGTTCTCTCAGCAGAACCACCAAACTGAAGACCGACAGCCGCAAAAATTTCACTAAATCTAAAGACAGTGGGACAGACATATTACAGTAGTCTGTGCGAGGGTACACAGTTTACATTTTTATCATCGCAACACAGAGGGGTCTAACATTACACCTGCCTGCCACTGCGAATAAGAGGTGGTTTTGGCTCCCAGTACATGTTATCAACACTGGGGATAATTTTAAAAGATAATCAAAATACGAAAACTTGAATCACACCAAGAAAGCTGATGAAATCAGTTCTTGTAAAAGGATCCATAGGGCAAGGAACGGATAGGATAACTTCGAGCAGTTTAGTGTAGCGACCGAAAGTGACTGTTGTTACCTGAGAACCAACTTCTAATACGTAGGCTTGTAAGTGATGGTTACAAAACAGGTTACATCTTAAGCAATTGATTTGGAACGGATCAATGGCCTCAGTATTTGTTTGATTTATGAAAAGGGCGGCGAGTTCAGCAGCATCAGATCACAACGCTGCTACAGGAACAAACGTTTTTTAACCGGAAAGATGCCTGCAAAGAATTGCGATGCTCAGAACTCAGAACCAGATGCCGCACTATGGTGTGTCTGCAGCGCCTGTTAATTTGCGCGACGGACTTCAGCGCCTCGCTCGCCTCTTGTAAGCTGACGCGTGACTATTTCATCGCGAGCTGGTCAGAGGGAACTGGGAAAAAAGGACGGGATTCGAGAAGGGTTGGTAGCAAGGAGAGAAAGGGAGTGACCGTATGACTTGCTGAATCTCGTTCGCTGGTGTTGCAATCCCACGGCGGACACACAGACGAGAGGGAGAGAGATTTTCAATTTACATGCTGTAACAGCGCGGATCCCGTTACTTGTTTAATTTGCCTAATTGGTTTTCCGGGACGCGAGTGGCGAATTATCTCGTCCCGGCGCTGGCGGCACACAGAGAAGGGCTGGCAAGGATGGTCGCTCCCTCTCTCTGGGCACGTCTGCGCCAGGCTTTGTTCGGCCCGCAGAGTCGCGCGCTATTGATTCACGGTCATATCTGGCCAGGAGGCGGCGGCGGCAGCGGCGCTCGGACAGAGGAACCGGAAGACGCAGTGGGGGCGGCGAGGGCGGAGGATGAGCAGGGGGGAGGTGGGGGGGGCGGGCGCCGCCGCGGATGGAAGCCATTACGGGCGCGGACTCAGACGGAGCAAAGCAAACCCCCACCCCACGCCAGCCAGCTCCACCCCCACCCTGCTGGCGGGACGATTGTTCCGCGCAATCTGGGAACACGCGCCGCTGGGCAGCGACACACACACTCCAGCAGCTGGTCCAGCCACAGCCTGGAGCGACGGCCGCCCAAGCCACCGGCCCATCCAGCGTCGAAAGTCGAGCGACATTCTGCGGCGTCGTCGATTTATCGATAGTTATCTCCAGTCTTTCTTCTCGTCTGTGTGGTGTACTAATATTTCCTCTCTGGTTTTCTTTATAGATTTGGGCCTCTCACCGCCGCCACCATCACCACCACCTAAATAAAAGGCAGCGGCGCGCTCGTGTGACGTCACGAAGATGGTGCCATGGTTGGCAAGGTTCTCCACTGAAATACCGAGCGAGGTGGCGCAGTGGCTAGCACACTGGACTCGCATTCGGGAGGACGACGTTCAATCCCGCGTCCGGCCATCCTGATTTAGGTTTTCCGTGATTTCCCTAAATCGCTCTAGGCAAATGCCGGGATGGTTTCTTTGAAAGGGCACGGCCGACGTCCTACCCCGATTGCCTAATCCGATGAGACCGATGAACTCGCTGTCTGGTCTTCTCCCCGAAACAACCCAACCCACTGAAATAATCGAGGCACACGTCCTGCAGCCTTTCTCAAACGATTTTACAGATTCTGTTCGGTATAAAAAAAGGGCGAGTTCTACGTTACTTGTTGCTTTATACGAGGAGTATTCAACAAGCAATCCAACACTCTTTTTTCTTAGAGGAGGTTGGTTTCATTCAGGATTGCATTACACCATACACTGGCTAGAAAACTCTATTTTTCATCATAATCTCCGTTCAATGCAACGGCCTTACGCCGTCTTAGTCGGAGGGCCTCCATGCTCGCATGGAACCATTCTACTCGTTGGCGGCGAAGTAGTAGGGCGAAGTTCGTGTCACTACACATTGCGGGTTGCCTACATCAGGGGTTAGTATGCTTTCAGGGGTAAACATATTATTCTCTTTCGTTTGACAGATCCTTACGCTATTGCTCTGCTGAGAAGATTAACAAACCCTGGGGATAACCCATCCTTTTCATCGACAGGTCCTTAACCCTACCCATCTCCCTCTCCTCCCCCCTCCCTCCACCGCCATCACTCTGGGAACTCCCATCGCCAATACGAGCACACTTTTGATATCAATTCGATTGACGAATTAATTAAATTAATTAATCAACTTCCTTCTGGGAAACGCCCAGCCCTTCCCCTCCCCTCCCCCTTCAGGGAATTGGCGGGAAAAAGACTCGACTGGCCATTTGGAGGGAAATCAATTGCAGTATATGAAATATTGTTTATACAATTTAGACAGTGTTTGGAATATTTTTTATCTAAACAATTTACGGGATACACGGTGATGTAAGAAATATTTAAACAATTGCGGCGTTTTTTTTATTTCGGTCGCATAAGGCAACACGTATTTACACTGTCACAGACCACTTAAACATACTGAAAAACTTTCTCGCTTCTCGCCATGCGTGCAGGCTGCCCGGAGTCAGGACACACCAGGGGTGAGTTCTACGTTTCTTGTAGCGTTGTGTGAGGGATCTTCAATGAACAATCTAACACATTTTTTTCTGAAAGCAGGGTGGTTTTATTCAGGATTCGAGTACACCATACACTGGCTCCAAAACACTAGTTTTCAACATGATCTCCGTACAATGTGTCGGCTTTACGCCACCTTGGTCGGAGGGCTTGTACGCTCGTATGATACCACTCTACTGGTCGACGAAGGAGCCAACGTCGTGCCACATCTACAGGGTGCTACAAAAAGGTACGGCCAAACTTTCAGGAAACATTCCTCACACACAAATAAAGAAAAGATGTTATGTGGACAAGTGTCCGGAAACGCCTAATTTCCATGTTAGAGCTCATTTTAGTTTCGTCAGTATGTACTGTACTTCCTCGATTCACCGTCAGTTGGCCCAATTGAAGGAAGGTAATGTTGACTTCGGTGCTTGTGTTGACATGCGACTCATTGCTCTACAGTACTAGCACATCATCAGTACGTTGCATCAACAGGTTAGTGTTCATCACGAACGTGGTTTTGCAGTCAGTGCAATGTTTACAAATGCGGAGTTGGCAGATGCCCATTTGATGTATGGACTAGCACGGGGCAATAGCCGTGGCGCGGTACGTTGGTATCGAGACAGATTTCCAGAACGAAGGTGTACCGACAGCAAGACGTTCGAAGCAATTGATCGGCGCCTTAGGGAGCACGGAACATTCCAGCCTATGACTCGCGACTGGGGAAGACCTAGAACGACGATGACACCTGCAATGGACGAGGCAATTCTTCGTGCAGTTGACGATAACCTTAATGTCAGCGTCAGAGAAGTTGCTGCTGTACAAGGTAACGTTGACCACGTCACTGTATGGAGAGTGCTACGGGAGAACCAGTTGTTTCCGTACCATGTACAGCGTGTGCAGGTACTATCAGCAGCTGACTGGCCACCACGTGTACACTTCTGCGAATGGTTCATCCAACAATGTGTCAATCCTCATTTCAGTGCAAATGTTCTCTCTACGGATGAGGCTTCATTTCAACGTGATCAAATTTTAAATTTTCACAATTAACACGTGTGGGCTGACGAGAATCCGCACGCAATTGTGCAATCACGTCATCGACACAGATTTTCTGTGAACGTTTGGGCTGGCATTGTTGGTGATGTCTTTATTGGGCCCCATGTTCTTCCACCTACGCTCAATGGAGCACGTTATCATGATTTCATACGGGATACTCTACCTGTGCTGCTAGAACATGTGCCTTTACAAGTACGACACAACATGTGGTTCATGCACGATGGAGCTCCTGCACAGTTCAGTCGAAGTGTTCGTACGCTTCTCAACAACAGATTCGGTGACGGATGGATTGGTAGAGGCGACCAATTCCATGTCCTACACGCTCTCCTGACCTCAACCCTCTTGACTTTCATTTATGGGGGCATTTGAAAGCTCTTGTCTACGCAGCCCCGGTACCAAATGTAGAGACTCTTCGTGCTCGTATTGTGGACGGCTGTGATACAATACGCCATTCTCCAGGGCTGCATCAGCGCATCAGGGATTCCATGCGACGGAGGGTGGATGCATGTATCCTCGCTAACTGAGGACATTTTGAACATTTCCTGTAACAAAGTGTTTGACGTCACGCTGGTACGTTCTGTTGCTGTGTGTTTCCATGCCATGATTAATGTGATTTGAAGAGAAGTAATGAAATGAGCTCTAACATGCAAAGTAAGCATTTCCGGACACATGTCCAGATAACATATTTTCTTTGTGTGTGAGGAATGTTTCCTGAAAGTTTGGCCGTACCTTTTTGTAACACCCTGTATAACCTCCCCATCATCCTCATACTGCTTCCCAAGGAGTGCATCCTTCATCGGGCCAAACAGATGGAATTCAGAGATCGGGACTGTAGGACGCGTAACGAAGAAGAGTCCAATGGAATTTTGTGAGCTGTTCTCGAATGCCCAGACTTGTGTGAGGCCTTGTATTGCCATGGAGACGACGAAGTTTGCCGCGCGGCATCGGCCGAGCGGTCTAAAGGCGCTGAGTCATGGACTGTGCGGCTGGTCCCGACGGACGTTCGAATCCTCCCTGGGGCATGTGTGTGCGTGTTTGTCCTTAGGATAATTTAGGTTAAGTAGTGTGTAAGCTCATGGACTGATAACCTTAGCAATTAAGTCTCATAGGATGTCACACACATTTGAACATTTGAAGAAGTTTATTTCCATTTTTCTCGCGACAAACATGCTGAAGCCGTTTCTTCAATTTCCTGAGGGCAGCACAGTACACTTAGAATTGATCGTTGCTCCATTAGGGAGGACATCGAACAGAAAAAAATCATCGCCATGACTTTACCAACTGAGGGTGTGGCTTTGAATTTTTTCACAAACGATCCAATCGGAGGAACATCCGCAGCTTAGCATTACAGCTGGAGCTGTGCGCCCGCTGGTGATAAAAAAAATGGTTCAAATGGCTCTGAGCACTATGGGACTTAACTGCTGTGGTCATCAGTCCCCTAGAACTTAGAACTACTTAAACTTAACGAACCTAAGGACAGCACACACATCCATGCCAGAGGCAGGATTCGAACCTGCGACCGTAGCGGTCGTGCGGTTCCAGACTGTAGCGCCTAGAACCGCTCGGCCACTCCGGCCGGCCGCTGGTGATACACCGCGTCCTGTACTCGTCCACCGTGGCGCTCGGGGTCGCAGCACGAAGTTATAACACTTCATGATGGTCATATAAGAGCCCGAAACCGGTCTTGTTTTAAATGGATTGCCGTTTTGTTTTCGATTCGAAGAGATGGAGCCATGTTTCGTCACCTGTGGACGATATTTGCGACAAAAAATTGTCACGATCAGCCTTGCAACTCGCAAGTAACATATGGTCCGTCGTTGCTATTTATATTCTTTTGTTAGTGCCGAGGCACCCAGGGGCCCACACCTTTGAGTACACCAACTGGCGAAGGAGTGTGTCAGCGCTACCAACAGAGACGTCCAGTTGAGCAGCGAGGTGTCTCACTGTGATACGTCGATCACCTCGAATGAGAGTGTCCACACGTTCCAACGCTTTAAAAGTCACAGCTTTGTCCAGCTGGCAGGCACACAGAAGATCAGACAGGTTTGTGAAACCTTGTTGCGATGCCGGGTCTCCATAGGCATTAGGCAAGTGGCTGTGAGTATCAGTAATGCTCTGGTTTCCCCCCAAGAGAAACTCAATGATAGTTTTCTGCTTGGAACACACCTCCTTTAGAGGCGCCATTTTGAAGGCTACATATAACCTGCCATTTATCAGAATGTCATGAAACTATAGGGACTGAAGCGGGAACATCCACGACGTCCTACATGAAAATCTGTATCCGAAATTGGTTGAAAAAATAATGCGTTCCATTACCTGTTGAACACCTTTTATATGCCAGCTTCATGCTGAAGTGCCCTAGCCAATGGTAATAATTACTGTGATATCTGCATTTAAATAAAGACACTGCGCGAAGTTCAAGAAGTTTGCAATGAAAATTACAGGACAGGTCACTATGATCTTGCGTTTGGTGTATATTACACCGCCAACGCCCTTGCCGCAGTGGTAACACCGGTTCCCGTCAGATCACGCAAGTTGAGCGCTGTCGGGCTGGGCTAGCACTCGGATGGGTGACCACCCAGTCTGCCGAGCCCTGTTGGGAAGTGGGATACACTCAGCCATTGTGAGGCAAACTGAGAAGCTACTTGATTGAGAAATAACGGCTCCTGTCTCGGAAACTGACATACGGTAGGGAGAGTGATGTGCTGACTACATGCCCCTTCATATCCGCATCAAGTGAAGGCTGAGGATGACACGGTGGCCGGTCGGTACCGCTGGGCCTTTCTTCCGAGGCCTGTTCGGGAGGAGTTTTAGTTTCATTTAGTATATTACACCATATGTTATGGTGGATAAAATTTAGCTAACATACTGAATTTTTCTTTAGATTTGGGAGTATGTCTCCATCTGTCTTCAGTCTGAAGAAAATGGATTTTATGTAACATGTTCATTTCTGATCGCACTCGCGATAGAGTCATATTCGTAGCATCCCTCATATCTCTTATACCTTTCAAGATATTGAAACGAGATTTTGGCAGATGATAGCAAGCGAAGAGGGGAGTATTTTACCATATGCTTAACACACAGAAGTTTCTTATCTTCATCGATAAAGCAGTAGCTATAGTCGCTGTTCTGACTTTGACATCTGGTGTAGCGTAGTACCAACTTTTCAGTGGCCTCGCCGTATAAGGAGGCCGCCTGTGGTATCCGCCATTTCTGTACGGTAGTCTGCAGCTCGTCGTATGTGCAAAAATGCTGTCCTCACAATCAGCGTTTCATGCAAGCAAAGAGATGAAAATCTCTTTCCCTTCTCTTTCCACATTTCATGTTTACATGAAGAAGGAAATGCTTAACAGTTACGTTATATGGGCTGCATGAAACTATCACCTGTTCTTTATTTCCTTAGGAGGTACTTACGGCACTCACTGTTTTGCCGTCAAAAGAATCACCAGTCTACGATTAAAGACCTGGGTTCATCAGCTAGCTGATCGATACTCGCAAATCGGCGTGACACTGACTGATATTTAATCTGACATCCTGTCTGATGAACCTGTTTCTATATAGCTCTGCACCTGTTTTACTAATCGTATTAGGAATCTGTGAGTACTTCACATTTGAAAGTTCTCAAGGACTGTCACATCCTGTACAGTTCAGATCCGCTTATTTATCTTTAATAATTTTAGACATAATACCTATGGAACTACAACAATTGCTATAACTTTAATGCAAAAAAAACTCTTAACCGCGTTTATTTAATGTTAATGTTATCTGATAATGGTCTACTGAGCAGAAGTGCTAAGAAGACGAACATTATTTCCATTTAATCATCTCCGGAATACATCAGGCTTATATTACCACTGCGGTAGTCTCCACACTTAATTGACAGTTGTCAATGCTAGAAACGTTTGGTACGCCGAAAAGCTATCACGTCTCTTCGACGTCGAGGTAGGAATGGGGAACGAAATGAATAGCAACCTTCTTTAGTATTCTCTCTACATCTGGCTCAGTGACACTACAGAAAACCTGAACAGGAACGTCTGGCTGGGGTTTCAAACGCCGTAACTGCCGTATACGGGACCACTGTCGTAATTTTACGACGAAATACACCGGTTAAAATGCGGGCGCATCTGTTAAAAGCGCGCCAGAGAGCTTCGTAAAGCGCATATTTCACTTTCACTTTCTCTCTCTCTCTCTGTCCTTCCCCCCTCCACCCTTGTTCGATTGTAATTATTTACCTCACTTAGTTGAATTTCAAATTTCAAATGATGCATAAAATTAAGTTCGTGAAAACAGTAGGGGGAGGCAGAAGCTAGTTATGGAATCGGGAAACAATCACCATTATTTATTTTTAAAGGGCAGAGCATAATGTCGACCATCAAAATTCAGAATACACAATTAAATACATGTGCATTTGTAGCAGTTCACTGTAAACAACTAATAAATCATTTTGTGATTCGTACCATACTTTGTATCGATATTTCCAGAACAAAATTTAATTTTTTTAAAAAGGCCCTAAACAATCGCACCTCCACTGATGAAAGTTTGACATCAACAGACTGTCAGCAGGTTTGCCGCTTTGCTTTTATTTGATAACTTTCTCGGACTGAAGAAACCATCTTTTGTGTTGCACCTTCAGTTTTTGCAGGGTAGAATCGGCCATGTGTCACTGTCGTGCCTGGAAGCAGTGTAATTTGCAACCTCTGCATGTTCGTTACGAGTGATCGCATGAAAGGAAGGCTCTTTCAGTATTGCTCTACGGTTTCTAAAAATGGTTCAAATGGCTCTGAGCACTATGGGACTCAACTGCTGAGGTCATTAGTCCCCTAGAACTTAGAACTAGTTAAACCTAACTAACCTAAGGACATCACAAACATCCATGCCCGAGGCAGGATTCGAACCTGCGACCGTAGCGGTCTTGCGGTTCCAGACTGCAGCGCCTTTAACCGCACGGCCACTTCGGCCGGCTCTACGGTTTCTCTCTAGCAGTGAGGTACCTGAAGTGTACGAGTCGGCCGCCGCCATACGCGGACGCCACTCTCTCTCTCTCTCTCTCTCTCTCTCTCTCTCTCTCACGCACACACACACACACACACACACACACACACCACTACATCTGGGAAACTGCAGCGCAATTTCCTGCTGCGGGGACAGCCTGCCGCAAAACCGCTGTTTGTACTTCTCCGGACCGAAAATTGATCTCAGCCTTCGCCGACGAAAAAAGTCCTCGTCAACAACGGAATACCGCAGCTTCTGTCGTGCACTGCCTTTGTGGAAGCGCTGTCTACACGAAAAGCCTTTTCGGCTCCGTGATTTTTCATATGACATCTCGCTGTAATTAACGTCCCTTTGGACTGTAACTATACTGAAGCGCCAAAGAAACTGGTACAGGCATGCTTATTCAAATACAGAGATACGTAAACAGGCAGAATACAGGCTGCGGTCGGCAACGCCTATATAAGACAACTGGTGTCTGGCGTAGGTGTTAGATCGGCTACTGATGCTACAATGGCAGGTCATCAAAATTTAAGTGAGTTTGAACGTGATGTTAAAGCCGGCGCTCGAGCGATGGGACACAGCATCTGCACATGACGTGCAGACTTTCGCCGCTGTGGCCGAGTGGTTCTAGGCGCTTCAGTCCGGAACCGCGCTGCTGCTACGGTCACAGGTTCGAATTCTGACTCGGGCATGGATGTGTGTGATGTCCTTGGCTTAGTTAGATTTAAGTAGTTCTACGTGTAGGGGACTGATGACCTCAGATGGTAAGTCCCATAGTGCTTAGAGCCATTTGAACCATTTTTTGCGGAATTTCCCGTAACACCTTTTCACCAGTGAACCGTGAATATCAGGAAGCCGGTGAAACTTCTCATCTCCGACATCGCTGCGGTCGGAAAAAGATCCTACAAAAACGGGATCAACGATGACTGAAGAGAATCGTTCAACGCGACAGAAGTGCAATTCTTCCGCAGATTGCTGCAGATTTCAATGTTCAGCCATCAACAACTGTCAGCGTGCGAACCATTCAACGAAACATCATAGATTTGGGCTTTCGGAGCCGAATGCTGACTCGTGTACCTTTGACGACTGGAAACATGTTGCTTCGTCGGACGAGTCTCGTTTCAAATTGTATGGAGCGGTGTATGGGTATGGAGACAACCCCATGAATCCATGAACCCTGCGTGTCAGCAGGGGATTGTTGAAGCTGGTGGAGGCTCTGTAGTGGTGTGGGGTGTGTGCGGTTGGAATGATATGGGACCCTTGATACATGTAGATACGACTGTGACCTGACACGTACGTAAGCATTCTGTCTGATAACCTGCATCCATTCATGTCCATTGTGCATTCCGACAGACTTGGGCAATTCCAGCAGTATTGGTACAGAGTGTCTCCAGGAACTCTCTTATGATTTTAAACACTTCCGCTGGAAACCAAAATGAACATTATTGAGTAATCAGGGATGCCCTGCAAAGTGCTGTCTAGTTGAGATCTCCACCCCCTCGTATTCTTACGGATTCATGGTGTCAATTCCCACAAGCACTGCTTCAGACGTTAGTCGAGTCCATGTCACGTCGTGTTGCGGCACTTCTGCGTGCTCGGAGGAGCCGTACACGATATTAGGCAGGCGTATCAGTTTGTTTGGCTCTTCAGTGTATTATATGAGGATGAAAGATCCTTATATCAGGTTACGTTCCATTCAGAAGGCTGTTGGACGCAGAGACTGTTATGTTAACTTGTAAATAATAGATTTCAGCTATCAGTCTTCTTTTTTAAATTTCATTGGCAGATATAGATTTCAGCTAGAAACTAGCCATTGTCAATGCACTATCATTTTTGATCAATGCATGTAATGCCTGTTGGTCGGGCTTCGTCAACAGTTCAATGGAAGTTTCTAACACACAATTCAACAAAACCTGACGGTTTTATTTCACAGAATGGGCATATGATTTGTGAAACTGGAAAGCTCAAATTTCTAGGTGTTCAGATATATAGTAAACTGTCGTGTAAAGCCCACGTCCAAGATCTTGTTCAAAGACTTAATGCTGCCATTTTTACTACTCGTACGGTATCCGAAGTAAGTGATAGTTCGACACGAAAAGCAGTCTAATTTGCTTATTTTCATTTGCTTATGTCGTATGGTATTTTATTCTGGGGTTACTCTTCCCATTGTCAAAGGATATTTTTGGTTCAGGAATGGGCAGTTCAGGCAATAAGTGGTGTAAATTCTCGGACCTCTTTACCCCTGTTCACTAGTCTGGATATTTTGACATTGGCCTGTCAGTATATACATATAATCCTTAGTGCCGTTTCTTGTTAACAATATCAGCTTATGCACAAGAAGCCGCGTGGGATTAGCCGAGCGGTCTACGGCGCTGCAGTCATGGACTGTGCGGCTGGTCCCGGCGGAGGATCGAGTCCTCCCTCGGGCATGGGTGTGTGTGTTTGTCCTTAGGATAATTTAGTCTAAGTAGTGTGTAAGCTTAGGGACTGATGACCTTAGCAGCTTAAGTCCCCGTAAGATTTCACACACATATGAACATGCCCAAGAAGTAGCAGCTTTCACTCACTTAATACTAGGCAGAAATCCAATCTACATTTGGATAGCACTTCCTTGACTCAGGTGCAGAAAGGTGTGCAGTATACAGAGGCACCCATTTTCAATATGCTACCACTAGAATTCAAAAATCTTAGCAGTAATCCAAGTGCTTTCAAATCGAAACTGAAGAGTTTCCTCATGTGTCACTCCTTCCATTCTGTCGAGGAGTTCCTTTAAAAAAATTAAGCTGATTCCTATTTTATATTGTTGACTGCGTTTATGTAAACTTATGGCTTGTCTTTTTTCGGGTTCATGAACATTTAATTTTATCTGGTATTACTTTTATGTTGTAATTTCATGTTCCATGACTACGGATATTTTCTCCTCAATTTGGTCCTACGGAACTAGAGGCATAAAATAAAAAATAAATAATAAATTATTTACGAAATGTTCCTCGTGCATGGTTCGGTGTTGCGTTTTTGGTCTTTCCATATTCTTGTCTACCTCCTGTAGTTCCGGCACTGCTGGTGCCAGCGAAGATGTTTTCTGCGGTCTCTGGAGCGGCAGAGGCGTCGTCGTCTTATTCCTGTCGCCGGACTCTTGACGAGCGTCTCGGAGAAAGCAGGATTGAGGATAGAGGAGAGTAGAGTAGAGAGGAGAGGAGAGAGAGAGAGAAGGTGGGGGAGGGAAGGGGAGGGGACTCCTTTGTCCCGACACGTCGGCGCTAAGCTCCTTAGGCGGGGATCAGACGGCAGCGCGCGCAGCTCACTCCGCCACTCTCCACGGTCCCGATTTTGTCAAATCCCCGGCCGGCGGGCTCAACGCCAAAGGGGAGCGCGCCACCACCCAGCTAGCGAACGTCACTCAGCTACTGTACTCTCGGCTAAAGCGCTTCTAATACAGCGCTACTGCCATGCACTTCCGCGCGATTTAATATATAGCCGAGGTACGAGCTGCCGTCGGGATTTCGCGAGCGTCGAGAAAGAAATTCGCCGTATTACCGCGTCCGGACAAAGAACAGCAGAGCCCGTAAGAGCGCAGAACAAGTAGTCGGGCTAGCAACAGCTTCTGCGCAGCCGCTGTTCTCCTTTTACTTCTGTAGCACCGCAGATCACCGCACGGATTAAAGAAAGCCGCCATTGTGTCGCAAGAGACTGAAGTGGCCTTGTTTTATATTAGTACTAGATTAGCGCCCCGCTGCTTCGCTCACGTTTCTTTTCCTATGCAGTTCTGACAAAGCCGATTTGTCGTGCTGACTGTCGAATATATATACTGTATACGGAGTGACAATTTTTTAACTATATGGAAAGAACGTAAAATAGTTACAAACTACTTCTTGCACACAATTTATTCAACATGTAAACGTAACTACAGATATTCAGATTTAGGTTATGACTAGACCGCGGATTTTAGGTAAAAACCTATTTTGTTCCTGAGTTCCTATTTGCATAAACATTTGTACTTATGTGTTTCATGACTATTTACACTTAATAGCGTTAATTCTATAGGACCTAAAAAAGCCTATTTCGACGTTAGTGCCTATTTTGGCTTTAATATCCTAAAAAGTGCCTATTTCATCATATAAGACAGTGGCTCCAAGTTTTTCCACACTATACGATAAATGGAAAAAAATATTTTCTGCCCAGCGTGCAGCAAGATGGCTAGTTGATATGCGCTCATGCTTCGTATTTGCCTAACACTTCGGTCTTTTTTTATTTTTTATGTCCCTATCCCTGTTAATACCAAATACTCTTTATAGGTGTTTTATTATTCATATGTAAAAAATAGATCACGGATCTTTAGGTTAAAACCTATTTTTTTCCTAAGCTCCAAGTTGCATATAAGTTGGTACTTATGCGTTTCATGACTAACTAAACTGAATACCGTTAGTTCTATAGGACCTAAAATTGTGTATTTCGACGTTGACGCCTAATTTCGCCTATTTCGGCATCAAAGTCCTAAAAAGTACCTATTTCGTTAATCTGACATAGAGTTCTTGTGTTTTCAATGATTGGAAAAAGGAAGTAAACTTAGGGCTTTACGTCTCGTCGAAGGCGAAGGTCGTTAGAGACTGTTTACAATTCCTTTGCTTTCCTTACTACCAACAGCACTCGGCACGGTTGAATGGTTATCCATCCAAGTACGCGCCGAGCGCGACAGTGCTTAACTTCGATGAGCGAATGGGAACCGGTCAAAGATTTGAGTTACACATTAGAATCGAACGTGGGAGTACTAAATGTTATATCTGAAAATATTTCGTTAGTAGGATTCTGGCCAGCTGTGTATGTTCGCAAAGAATCGGTTTCATAGGTCTTAAGCTGAGCACGAATTAAAAAATCACAATGTTAATCGTAGACGCCCTCTACAGCTAAATTACTGCCCTTCGCGCATTTTCTCGCTGCTGTCTACAGGCAGTCCTATCAAACTACTCTGTTTCGTGAAAGGTATTATACGTGAATTTTCCGGTTCGAAAAATAAATTGCCAGTAGTGAGATGTTTTCATTTGAAGCACCGGTAGATTCCACTCGCTTGTTCAGAACGGGCGGCCATCTGTCAGGTGCCATATGTCCAGCAACGAGTACGGTACTTCCCCTACCGCTCCCACGCACCGCAGTAAAAGGAAAAAAAAACAGGTCATCGTTCACTTTTTCCCAGCGAAAACAAATCAGTACATTGTGTAGCGACAGACGTGTTAAGTGTTACTGACGTTCTAAGTGCAAAATAAACTCTAGTTTCTGTGTGAGAATACTACGCCATGCTGAAAACAGCTAGGTTCAAATGGTTCTGAGCACTATGGGACTTAACATCTGAGGTCATCAGTCCCCTAGAACTTAGAACTACTTAAACCTAACTAACCTAAGGACATCACACACATCCACGCCCGAGGAAAACAGCTAGTTCAAAGTCTACTCATATAAGGCAGTGGCTGCAAGATTTTCCGCATTATACAACAGATGGGAAAATTATTTTCTGCCAAGCATGCAACAAGGAGGTTAGTTGATGTTTTTCTTAGACTTCTTATTTTCCTGTCACTTGGGGTTCTTTTTTATCGCTATCCTTTAGTAATACGAAATACTCTTTATATGCGATTCTAAACTGCATTTCCCTTTTCTCTCATATTAGGTTTCGAGTGTTAAGAAGTCTCACTTAACTCAGCATGCAGATGGAATCGCACATAAAGCTAATGTTGAACGAAAGTCAAAATTGAAGCAAACTCTTTTAACCCATAAATCTGGCGAATCCTCCGAAAAAAAAAACTAGTTCTGCAGTGATTTGTGTCATGCACTTGTGGCAGCAAAAATCCGCTTTCGGAAACTAGAAAACCCTATTTTCAGAGATTTTCTTGAGACGTACTGCCATCAGTCTATTCCTGCAGAGTCAACTTTACGTAAGAATTATGTGGATTCAGCGTACAATGCTGCATTGCACAGAATCCGAGAAGATGTTGGAGAATCTTGTATATGGATTTCTGTGGATGAAACTACTTACAGTCTTGGCTGTTACATTGCAAACCTGATTATTGGCTAGCTAGATCCAGATGCTCCATCCAGGGCTCATTTGATTTACTCAAAACAGATTGCAAAAACTAACCAACAAACAATAGCACAGTTTGTGAACAATGGGCTTAAGGTGCTATACCCAAACGGAGTGGATGAGAATAAGGTGCTTCTGGCCGTCACTGATGCTGCTGCATATATGATACCAGCGTTTCATCTATTTAAAGTATTCTACCCATTGATGCTGCACGTAACTCGTGTAGCGCATGGGATCAACCGCATAGCAGAGCAAGTAAGGCTACAATGGCACCATCAAGAACACAGGCATTCAAAGAAAAGCTTCCAGATGTCCCATTGCCACCAGAGCCTGTTGTCACCCGCCGGGGCACGTGGCTGATAGTAGCAGAATTCTATAGTACGCTTCTCTCAGCTGTCCAGAAGGTGGTTGAAAATATACCGGAGGATGCTGCATCCGTAACTGCAGCAATGGAGTTACTCAAAGATTCTTCTTTAAAACGGGACTTATCTTACATTAGGGCCCACTATACATTCATGGCAAGAATAATTTCACAATTAGAAGGCTCAGGGAGACCTATCTACGACAATATTCCTTTGCCTGAAGAAGTCAAAATAAAAATTAATGAAGCGCCAAGTGAAGTAGGGGAAAAAGTACGGTTTTGCAGAAGAACACTGGCCTGAAGGAGTTGTGTGCAGCTGCCGACATACTTAGTGGTAAATCCAGCACCCCTGATTGCAGCATTCCTGTCCAACATGTGCCGAAAATGAAGTACGCCCCTGTCACTTCTGTTGATGTAGAACGTTCTTTTTCAGCGTATAAATTGATTCTGAGTGACAAGCGCCACAGTTTTTCACTAGAAAACCTAGAAAAGATTTTGGTTATTTATTGTGAAGCCAACTATGGTCAGAATATGTGAAACTACGAATGTATTAATTAAACCATTGCCACATCTTTTTTACGGAGATCTTTATCTTGCAGGAACTCAAAAATATTTGGAGTAATGTTCAACATTAATGTTGTAGATTGCTGTGCTCTGTAACTGTGTAAATATTCATTCTCCTTGTTTTAATGACTAATAAGATGTTCATACTGTCAACACTGCGTATTTTAATTTATTTTTATTTTCTCTGCATCATTTTTATTAGAGCCTATTTTAGGTTTTTTATAGCCTAAATGAACTGCTGAAGGAGCCTATTTGAGGTGCCTAAAACACACGTTTTTACGACCTAAAAATCCGTGGTCTAGTTATGACATGTTTGATATGCTTGTCATCATTGGTGATGATACGGCGCAGGAGAATAGCGAAATTCTGCACGACCCGCTGAAGCGTCGGTACATCAATGCTGTCGATGACCTCCTGAATGGCCGTTTTCAGCTCAGCAATGGTTTTGGGGTTATTGCTGTACACCTTATCTTTAACAAAGCCCCACAAAAAGGAGTCGCATGTGTTCAGATCCTGAGAATATGGCGGCCAATCGAGGCCCACGCCAGTGACCTCTGCGTACCCCAGCGACAGAATGCGGCCCCCAAAGTGCTCCTCCAGGACATCACTCTCCTGCTTCGATGGAGTCGAGCTCCATCTTGTCCTCCTTCCTCCCTCCTCCTCCCGCTCCCCCATACTCAGTACCTGATCCTCATGTGAGGAAAGAATGGGTGCCTGGGTGTTTGAAAGTCCCCATGTGAGCTTCAGTCTGAATATTGTATCTTCATGATCATTTCTCGACATATATTTAGGAGTTGGAAATGTACTGATTAATTGTTCTACGAATGTACGCTACCGGAATTTTAGCGGTAAATCAGAACGCTTCTTTTGCAGCGTCTTCCATTGGAGTCAGCTGATCATATCCGTGACGTTTTCGTTCTTAGTAAATGAACCTGCAACGAAACACGTTGCTCTTCTTTCGATCTCTATTTCCTCTATCAGTCCTATTTGGTACAGGTTCCACACTGACCATCAACATCAAGCATTGCTCGAAAGACATCAGGTATTTGTCGAACAAAGGTTTTGTCAGTTGCCTCCTTTGTTGGTGAACAACACTTCCGCAGAATGCTTGGAATGGAACTCAGTCTGGTATATGCCTTGCCGGTGATAAGTTTTATGCGATTCTTCCACTGTAAACTTTGTGTGTCCTGATTGTTCTGCTATCGTGTAGACCTAATCATACAATAATGGGTGTTTTCCGCTACTTCCGCGCGATACGTTACCTCTATCCACGTTGATTGTCAACAGCCAATCCCTATAAGTAGTACAGATTATCTCTGGGTCTGCATTGTACTACGATTTTTCCGCGCTGCGTTTCCTCTATATAGTGAAGAATCGTCTGCGGACAACCTGATGGAGCTTTCAATGTTAGCTCAAAAAAATGGTTCAAATGGCTCTGAGCAGTATGGGACTTAACTTCTGAGGTCATCAGTCCCCTAGAACTTAGAACTACTTAAACCTAACTAACCTAAGGACATCACACACATCCATGCCCGAGGCAGGATTCGAACCTGCGACCGTAGCGGTCGCACGGTTCTAGACTATAGCACCTGGAACCGCTCGGCCACAACGGCAGGCTTTCCACGTTAGCCTCTAGTTCATTTGTATACGAGGATGGATCAAAAAGTGATGCCTCCTGTGTTATAGAATTTAGTAATGGACATGTAAGACCGGAATTAGCGCAGATCGTAACCTGAACTGTCCTCTACACAACACCACGCTTGAACACAGTCAACATGCGTTTGTACTTATCTGCGCTATCGTTAAACCCAAGCATCAAAAGCAATCTTGAAAAATTTTGCTTCGTGATAAAAGATTTTAAAACTGTTTTAACCTGATCCAGGTGATTGAATCTTAACCATGTTGGTTGTCTTTCATAAATCCAAACAGGCAAAAGCCAGATGGGGACAGTTCAGCGCTGTAGGGTGCATGAGACACCAGTGACCAGCTTATCTTTGCAATCGCCTATGAAAAATGATGTGTGGGAGTTCTGAAGGATGGTTATATCGGTTTCGCTGCCTATTGTGAAATCAATGCGTCTTTCTTCTCGTATCACATCATTGGCACGTCCTGTCTGCAATGTCCGTTTCTCGATACCAAACTTCTTCACTGAACGCCGTGCAATGCTGGTGTCTATTGCATACACATTTTTCATGGATGAGGTTAAAACACGTTTAAAATTATGGGTCAAGACGCAAAACCACGAGTTTTTTTTTTTCCAAACTGCATTGGATGCTTGTGTTCAACGATGGGGAAAATGTACAAAAATGTTTGGTGAGTGAGTTGAACGATACTGTTGTATGGAGAACAGTTCAAGCTATGATCTGTACTAATTCCGCCGTTATATGTTCACCGTCATATTTTTTCATAACACAGGAGACACTACTTTTTGATCCTCCCTCGAATGGTCAGTAATGGTAATGTGACACTCCGGGAGCGAGGGGAGGGGGGGGTTGGAGAAAACTTCCTGAAACTACTTTTACGCCTAAGGACTTCTGACGTTTAAGAATGACTAACTGTATTCTGTTATGGCTCCTCCCATTCGATCCCAACACGGTCTCTTATTCCGTTCGCTAATAATTTGTTCCTTAGGCGATAGTGCGGAACTGTAGCTCTGTATGGAATAGCCGTTTGCATCTTCAGAAGCACAAAATACCAACGCTGAGACACCTCAGACCTGAAATACGCCTTGTTAGTTGGTATTAAAATAATTGTTTAATGTAGATAACTGGTCATTACAGAAACGCTAAATAATCAACAACAGGTTACTTAGTCCAGTCAGGTTATTTCTTGGTCCCGTGTAGCGTGAAGGCCTCGGTAATGTCTGGATGGCGCCATTCAGTTAGTATGAAGTGTGTACCACGGGGTGACGTGCTGCAGTGCGAGAGAGACGCCCACTGCCTGCGCGCGCATATCTCAGCAAAGCGAGATATCCGGAGCGCCTCCGACTGCCCAGACTTACTCGGGGGCGCCGTCTGTCGAAACGCCGCCTACCTGCCGCGCCGTGCCGCCCTGAACTAAGATATGCACGCCGGCAACGTGGACAGCGCCGGCATTCCCTGCCACTCCGCTATTGGATTCCGCCGCGCTGCAATGCTAATGGAATGATAGCAGTGTCGGCACAAAGGGGAGGCAGGCTGCGGATTTAATTAGGCGGCAGAGGCAAGGACGCGTCCAGACGGCGCCGGGCGGCGCGGCGGGACGTGGCCCGCACAGTTTGCGGCTGGGTAGAGGGTGGCGCGTGGCAGCCGAGCTGGCGGGCAGCGGCTGTGGCACGCGGGACGGTATACCAGCCTGGCGCCTCTCCGCGTGCCGACACGTTCTGCGGCCTGCCGGCTGCACACGCGCAAACGCAATCGATACGCACGAGCGAGCAACAACCCCTACATCTGAAATCTATAATGGGCGTTCAAAAATAAACAAGCCGGAGGCATAATTACAGAAACCTGAAACTATATGTTAGACATATTGACCCTGGCTGTCGAGACACTTGTCCCACCGTGACACAAGGCGGTGAATGGATGTCTCTCAAAATTCCCGGGGCTGCGATGTTAAACTACACTACCGGCCATTAAAATTGCTACACCACGAAGATGACGTGCTACAGACGCGAAATTTAACCGACAGGAAGAAGACGCTGTGATATGCAAATGATTAGCTTTTCAGAGCATTCGCACAAGGTTGATGACGGTGGTGTCACCAACAAAGTGCTGACATGAGGAAAGTTTCCAACCGATTTGTCATACACAAGCAGCAGTTGACCGGCGTTGCCTGGTGAAACGTTGTTCTGATGCTTCGTGTAAGGAGGAGAAATGCGTACCATCACGTTTCCGACTTTGATAAATGTCGGATTGTAGCCTATCGCGATTGCGGTTTATCGAATCGCGACATTACTGCTCGCATTGGCCGAGATCCAGCGACTGTTAGCAGAATATGGAATCGGTGAGTTCAGGAGGGTAATACGGAACGCCGTGCTGGATCCAAACGGCCTCGTATTACTAGCAGTCGAGACGACAGGCATCTTATCCGCATGGCTGTAACGGATCGTGCAACCACGTCTCGATCCTGGAGTCAACAGATGGGGACGTTTGCAAGACAACAACCATCTGCACGAACAGTTCGACGACGTTTGCAGCAGCATGGACTATCAGCTCGGAGACCGTGGCTGCGGTTACCCTTGACGCTGCATCACAGCCAGGAGCGCCTGCGATGGTGTACTCAACGACGAACCTGGGTGCACGAATGGCAAAAAGTCATTTTTTCGGATGAATCCAGGTTCTGTTTACAGCATCATGACGATCGAGTCCGTGTTTGGTGACATCGCGGTGAACGCACATTGGAAGCGTGTATTAGTCATCGCCATACTGGCGTATCACCCGGCGTGGTAGTATGGGGTGCATTGGTTACACGCTTCGGTCACCGTGATCAGTCATCGTGATTCATAGTCTCACACACCAGACCACTCGCAGTGCACTTCTTTACGTATGAACATGAGCTTGGACAAAAGAAGCAGGGCATTATTAGAGAAGCTCTATTATCGAAACAACAGTAATGCTGCATCTGCACTTCGTGATTGCCGCCAGCTGGAAGGATTACGGAAGGGTCCTCATTCTCCACCTGCTGCGTAGAGAATGAAGAAGTAGTTCAAGGACCAAAGACATGCAGTGTGACTGGCCAGTGTTACTGCGATATGCTTCGCCACCATGTCCTGCCCGCCTTACTGGAAACAGACGCACTGAACTCAACAATTTTCATGCAAGATGGGACCCCACCGTGCGTGAAGATCACTTGCTTCCCCGAAACACATTTCGAAACAATCGAATTATCAGCTGATCGCATCCAAAACGACGTTTGGTCGTCACGATCACCTGATCTCACTTCCTGTGGTTTCTGGTTACGGGGCTACCTGAAGGACAGCGTTCACCAGGGGAAAATTCACACATGTGCTAATCTGAAGCGCAGCATACCAAGAAAGGTAGCCAGAATACCCACGGACATGCTTCGTTCTGCTGTGCAGAATGCAATTCTGCGCTTTCACACTCTTCCAGACACTGATGGCCGCCATGTTGAGCCCCTTTTGTAGCAGTAATGGTACCGGTATGTAATGGTATGCTGTACAGTTGGAGTACATTAAAAGTGTTTCAACTGAATTGATTCTGCATTATTTCTCGTCCCCATTTCCTTGACATTAATGCTAGCAAGCTTGGTACTACCACGGTAATTGGTTTCCGTGTTATAACGTGTTAAATAGAGAAAGTTTAGTTATAATCACCTGGTACTCCATGTAATTTGCATAGATGAACAGTTGAAGTTTCATCAAAGTACAATTACTAAGAGGAGATTTAAAGTATTTAGTTTATAGGCTTTTCAATGAAATAATAGTGTTTACAGTTTACAGTATGTAGTTAACAGTTTAGTTTATAGGCCTTTTAATGAAATAATAGTGTTTACAGTTTACAGTATGTAGTTAACAGTGTTTCCCACTTTATGTTGTGACTGAAGCGTTCAGCCTCGATCTGAGATAGACCAGTTTCTGAGCCAGATCTAAATGTCATGTTACAATAAGAGTTATCAAGAATAAGCAACTGACATCAATTATTTAAGCTATACTAGGCTCAGGTGTCACATGTTCCATTTGAGCTAAATAATATAAGGAAGTCAATATTCCTTGAAAATGCAAATAATAATCTGTACCAAAGATATAATTACTTCATAACTATTTCAATGGCAGTATTTGTCTATAATTAAACTGACATATCAGTAGTGTTCCACCATTAGTAATCACTTACCTATAATTATCATCGCATTATTTCTGTAATGTAAAGATAGTATGTGTTATTGAGAGCCAGGGGTTGCCTTAAGGCAATAATACTCCTCCTGTGCAGCTCAAGTCACATCGCTGGTACATTACTTGCTGAATCGTGCTACTGTCTTGTATCTTGTCAGCAAAACAGAAGTTCAGTATAAAGTAAAGTCAGCCGCAATAGTTAACTTTTTTATGAATTATGCTAGTACTAGGTATAACTTTGCCTAATTGTCTGGTCGCCTTTTCCTTTAACGTAACTGCAGTTTACTTGATTACTAATAGAACTGCGGTTCGATTCCCGTTTATTTTACTACTGCTTCCATCCAAAAGAAATCTTTAGGGAAACAAAATTAGTCCGATATCTTTCCATTACGCACGATCACGGTCAAAGAAATATGTTTTCACAGGAATAACATTATCAGCATATCACTAATTTAATAGTAGCCGTTATTGTTATAAGTCTTATTTACCATACACATACATGTAGTAGAGTACCGATTTGCTTCGAGACGATGCGCAGTGTACAGTAAAGGCAGTCCTTTATTAAAAAATGCATCATCATTATTGTTCTTTTATTGTCTTTGAACGTAGGCGCAATGCCACTTTGTCAGAGCGAGTCTAATCTAAGAACAATCCAAGTTACCGAGGGATGTTTCCTCTTCTTCTTCATTCTGAAAAAGTATCAACCCAATGGACATAGTTCCTCCCACTCTGTAGACGAAAATGTATTCTGTGATGGATAAAGAACTTTAGTCTGTCAAATTTGTTATTCTCTCGTCAGCATGAGTAAAATTTAAACCACTGCGTAATTTATTAACCTACATACACAAACAAATTTTTAAAAAATGTCTCTGAGCACTATGGGACTTAACTGCTGAGGTCATCAGTCCCCTAGAACTTAGAACTACTTAAACCTAACTAACCTAAGGACATGACACACATCCATGCCCGAGGCAAGATTCGAACGAGCGACCGTAGCGGTCGCGCGGTTCCAGACTGTAGCGCCTAGAACAGCTCGTCCACTCCGGCCGGCTAAACGAATTAATTATAATGACTTCTTGCACGCCGTTTTTACAGAGATTGTGGAAATGGCCTGTGGAACATCTGATTAACTATCGTCATATAAATCATTATCATCAGCATCACAACCACTAACAAAATGAAGGGTTACAAATAACGAGCTGTTCCCGTCGTCCGCAGCTCGTGGTCTCGCGGTAGCGTTCTCTCTTCCCACGCCCGGGCTCCCGGGTTCGATTCCCGGCGAGGTCAGGGTTTTTCTCTGCCTCCTGATGACAGGGTGTTGTGTGATGTCCTTAGGTTAGTTAGGTTTAAGTAGTTCTAAGTTCTAGGGGAGTGATGACCATAGATGTTAAGTCCCATAGTGCTCAGAGCCATTTCAACCATTTTTTTTTTTTTTGTTCCAGGTCAAAATTTTGGACGTCACTATTTTTGAAAGAAAACTGCTTACCAATGGAACGCAAAGTATTCGAGATGAACTTAGGAATTAAAACTTAACTAGATCCAACCAAGAGGGCATTTTGAACAATTTACGTAAGAAAACGTTTCATGTGATAAGCTGGTACAATCTGTTACTGCGTCTGTGCTATGACTAACGTACTATGAAGAGCTGTAAATAATCAGTTCTGACGCATGTCCTTATAACACACTTTCTTCTTCTATCAGAATTTTATGCCAATACGCTGATCTAAACGTTTTTCAGCACAGATCAAGGACCTGAACTGTCATTCTTTATGTTCCATAAACGTTTACGAAAATTGACCATAAAGTTCACAGTTGAGTCAAAAAAATGGTTCAAATGGCTCTGAGCACTACGGGACTTAACATCTATGGTCATCAGTCCCCTAGAACTTAGAACTACTTAAACCTAACTAACCTAAGGACATCACACAACACCCAGTCATCACGAAGCAGAGAAAATCCCTGACCCCGCCGGGACAGTTGAGTCACTTACGGGAGAGGCTCCAATCACAATGATACACCTTAGTTATTCGCCCTGGCGAAAGCTACTTGCTGCTGTTTGGTTGAAACGTCAGCAGTTAATTTATGCAGAATAATCTCGTGTTTCAGATACCATAGCAACATCATAGGGAGAGGATTAAACTGTAATACTTTACTTTTGCTTACTCAGTTCGGTTGCGCGTAAAATCGCGTTCCCTAAAACTCACATGCTTAAAGCCCGTCCTCAGACACCTTCTAGAGGACACGAATAACCAAATTCGAAAGTAAGGGGCCAGTGAAGTTCTCAACGGTATGAGAACGCGACATCTACCAGGAAATAACAGCTTTTAGTAATAAGTCTCACAAATAGACTGCACGTGAACTAAGAGATGTTCAAAGAACACAGCTGAAAGTCCGGCAAAATAGAATTAACCATTTTTGTAGGCGCTCATCCAAGTGTGTGAAGTGAGTGCCGCACCCCCCCCCCCCCCCCCCGACCCGTACCTCGCTGCGTAGTGAACTTGTTAAGTTGGATGTCGTGTTCCTCCTGCGAGCGGAAGGGAACAGCAGAACGGGATAACGCACTCCGCCTAATACGCTGTCTAACTGGGAAAGCAATATTGTGCACTTCTGGATTCGGGAGGGGGGGGGGGGGGAGAAGGGGTCGAAAGCCGGCGACAAGACGGCCCGTCTCGTATCACTGTCACTTGACAGTACAGTCCTTTAATGGTCAGTAATTCGCTTTGGTCCATTAACAATAAGTTCCCATTCACGGCGGCAGCAATACACCGCAATTATTCGTCCTGGTCAAAGATGCTTGCTGCTGTGGCCGAAACTGCATTTCGTCTCACGACGCAACAGTTTACAGAATACAAGATCTTACTGAAAGAACGGCATACTGACATCAACCGAACCCTACATCTACATCTACATCCATACTCCGCAAGCCACCTGACGGTGTGTGGCGGAGGATACCTTGAGTACCTCTATCGGTTCTCCCTTCTATTCCAGTCTCGTATTGTTCGTGGAAAGATAGATTGTCGGTATGCCTCTGTGTGGGCTCTAATCTTTCTGATTTTATCCTCATGGTCTCCTGGCGAGATATACCTAGGAGGGAGCAATATACTGATTGACAGGCGGTGAAGGTATGTTCTCGAAGCGTCAACAAAACCCGTACCGAGTAACTGAGCGTCTCTCTTGTAGAGTCTTCCACTGGAGTTTATCTACCATCTTCGTAACGCTTTCGCGATTACTAAATGATCCTGTAACGACGCGCGCTGCTCTCCGTTGGGTCTTCTCTATCTCTTCTATCAACCTTATCTGGCACGGATCCCACACCGGTGAGCAGTATTCAAGCAGTGGGCGAACAAATGTACTGTAACCTACTTCCTTTGTTTTTGAATTGCATTTCCTTAGGATTCTTCCAATGAATCTCAGTCTGGCATCTGCTTTACCGACGATTAATTTTATATGGTCATTCCATTTTAAATCACTCCTAATGCCAGATAATTTATGGAATTAACTGCTTCCAGTTACTGACCTGCTATATTGTAGCTAAATGATAAAGGATCTTTCTTTCTTTGTATTCGCAGCACATTACACTTGTCTACATTGAGATTCAATTGCCATTCCCTTCACCATGCGTCAATTCGTTGCAGATCCTCCTGCATTTCAGTACAATTTTCGATTGTTACCACCTCACGATATACTACAGCATCATCCACAAAAAGCCTCAGCGAACTTCCGATGTTATCCACAAGGTCATTTATATGTATTGTGAATAGCAACGGTCCTACGACTCTCCCCTGCGGCACACCTGAAATCACTCTTACTTGTAATATGTATTTATTTATTTATTTATTTACTGAGAACGAGTTTGCCTTTCAGCGACCACCTTAAATACCATTACATTAGGTTAAAGGAAGATGCACTGGAATTCTTAGACTGCGCAACAGAAATAAAGGATCACTTTTTGGAAACCCCGCAATGGCTCCCATTACGACGCACCAAGTTTGAAATTTAGCTCGAAGATGTCTACAACGCTCCTCTGTAATGGTGCAAAAGCGTGCTACCTTGCGATTTCGCCCTCGGGCTCCACGTCGCTTCAAACAGCGAGATGTCCACACATGAAAAAAAGAGAAAGCTAGAACTTCATGTGAGCTGTAAGATGGGTTAATGATGTCACATGGGCACCAAATTTCACTAAAATTCCGCTCAACGCCGCCGTGGACGTCTCACGCGATGGCGAGGTCGTCACAGCCTCTCTTACAAACATCCAAAACCCTTGTTTGACGGCTGTGCTGTGGAGGTCAGAACCGCGACATCTAGCGTTGAAATCACGCGATTTTCATGTGAACGGCTGCAGAACACATTTCAGACACACCGCCGCTCAGACTGGCCATGGAAAGGTGTCAGGTGGTGGCACAAATGGCGTGAAGGAAACCATCCCTTCCTTTGGCGGCGTTGATTCTCATACATTTCGCGGTCGAAAACGATAGTTCTTAGTGCGATGAGCAACAGGAAGAGGTTCTCGTTTGGCACTACTGACAAAGCGCCCCCCCCCCCCCACCGCTCTCCCACACACAGATATCGGACGATTCAATCCTTTCTCTAAGGACTCCGTCGGCTAGCAACCCCACTGAAAACGATCGCACCAAATTGAAGCGCAGTGCGACCGCAATTTTTGCTCCGATATACAAGGTGGAACCACTAGGGACTGTTCAAAACCATTCAATGAAATTTGAACGTCATATGAAGCGGCGAATGGTCCTTATCCTTTTCAGTTCTACAGTTTCACATCCACCTGTGGCGTGATCACTAACAGGTGTCATACTGACATATGCGAGAATGAAACAGCAAAGGGTCCTTCTATGACCCTACAGTTCGGCAAAACCATCAGTCGCACCCACCCGCATTTATTGAGGATTTTAAACATTAATGTTTTCAGAAAAAGCATGCGAACTAGCCCGAGGCGCTTGCAGGTAGGCAGCCGGTTGATACACCTGCAGTGCCAGTTACCTGCCTGCAGGCGCCTGGCACTACTTCGAAGGTTCTCTCTGGGAAAGTACAGTTTTTAAATTTTCAGTAAATTGAGGGGGAGGGGGGGAAAGGTACCGCCAAGGTTATTACTGGGGCTTAGGTGGACCCTTTACCGTTTTATTCATGCATGTGTCAATGTCACACCCCTCTGGAATCATGCCAGAGGAGGGTGTGCAGAGCACTGAAAAATCTTAAGACACCTTTGCCGCTTTGGATGACATTAAAATATCGTCGAATGGTTTTGAATGGTCGCTATTGATTCCACCCTATACACCAGAGACAAAATTGCGGTCGCATTGCATTCCAAAAGGGGTGCCTTGCAGTTACCAGCCCACAATTATGTTGGATTCAGTTTTCGTCCCATAGACCCATGGCATGTTCCACGAGATGATTCTCGTGGAACATGTCAGAAAGTATAACACAAAAAACACAAAACATTTGAATACAATACTTACTACCCTGATCATGTCAGGATATTGTCAAAATACGTGAATACATTACAATAAACTAGAACAGCTAATATTTACAGAGTTAATACACTGTCAGAATGAAACATTGTTATGAACTTTTAAGAAATTTATCATACACAGTTGCCTAATCTTGAGAGTTGTGATGAAGTGCTGTCAAAACTGAAATCTTCAGCTAGTCTAACAGTCCCTGATAAGATATTCCTCTATAGAGTAGGAGGAGTTGCCTATCAAAAAAGTGTTTCAAACTCTGTTAAACCGGGCTTTATCTGAAACACAGTTTTTAACGGTTGTTGGCAATTTATTGAAAATGTATGTTTCTGAATATGATACACATTTTTGGACCTATTTAACTGATTTTAGGTCTTCATGTAAATTGTTCTTATTCCTAAATATCCTCACAGAAGAGTTAATAATAATAATGGCGTGTGACGAGGGCCTCCCGTCGGGTAGGCCGCTCGCTTGGTGCAAGTCTTTCGATTTGACGCCACTTTGGCGACTTGCGCGTCGGTGAGGATGAAATGATGATTAGGACAACACAACAACCAGTCCCTCTGCGGAAAAAAATCTCCGACCCAGCCGGGAATTGAACCCGGGCCTTTAAGATTGACAGTCTGTCGCGCTGACCACTCAGCTACCGGTGGCGGAAGAGAGTTGAAGCGTCAGGGAGACGTCAGCAGTATCAAAGATTGTCAAGAACGTCTTCCTATTATTCATCGAACTGCAATCTATCGTTTTCGACCGCGAAAAGTGTGGGAATCCAAGTCCCAGGGAAACGGGTTGTTTCATTGACGCCATTTATGCCACCCCCTGATGCCTTCTCGTGTATATTCTGAGCGGCGGTGCGTCTGAAATGTTACCCTCGGACACTCGTAAGAAAACCGAGTGTTTTCAGTGCTGGATGTCGCGGTTCTGACCTCTATCGCAGAGGCATCAAATGAGGGTGTGAAGTGTGGGAATGACGGGGTGTGACGACCTTCCCATCATGGGAGACGTCCATGGCGGCGTTGGGCAGAATCGTGGTGAAATTTGTTGCCAATGGGACCTCATTAACCCATTTTAAACGTCACATGAACTTCTGACGTGTGGCCTTGTTTTCCCATGTGTCGACACTTTTCTGTTTGAAGCGTCGGGTCGTCAAGCGCGTCGATGACGTCACAGGGTGCCAAGGTTTTGCAAGATTACAGAGGAAGGTTTGACGCACACGGGATTTCGAAAAAGTGATCCTTTAATTCTGGGCGCAGTGCAGTACCATCTGCAGCATCTGTCGCTTATACATGCATCCACTGTCTTATACAGGGTAGGAAAAATAAAACTTGCCTGGAAAATATTTCATGCACATTGAGATAGTCAACCCAACTTACATGATCCGCCCTAAGTTTCAAACAGCGGCATTATGAAACTTCAAATGCCGTTGCAATATAATTCAGAGACAATGTGCTTCGGTCCGGACTAACAGTACAGTAAGTTAAAGGAAAGTTCCCTTGCGACAATCTTAGTTGCAGCATCTGCCGCACACACGCGCGTCTATTGCCTTATATGTTTTTCGTCACACATGTGTAAAATTTCTAGCGAAACCGCCAATGCTTCACAACTGCTAAACAGGTACGTGAATTTGATGTACGTTCTAATCTGCATCTCCCCCTCTCTCTGCCGATCCCCACCAACTCCTCTCTCTGTTCATCCTCTCGTTTCGCCTCTTGAAATTCATTTCGTCCCACCCTCTTTATCTACCTCCTCTTCCCTCCTTTCTCTGACTATGAGATTTGTTTATCGGTTCTGATTGGGAACTAAAGTCGTTTAAAATGAATGGGTAAATCGGTTAGAATTACAGGGGTGTGAGAAAGATCTCAGCTGCTGGACATCTGAGGACAGTAGCTTCAATGACATTATTTTGCACGGTTTTAATTTGTGAACGGGTAGGGTTACGATACAGATTCCATACCAGTGCTCTAATCTTAAGCCAATAAACTATAAATACAAGCCAGCAGGGGTGGCCGAACTGTTCTAGGCGCTACAGTCTGGAACCGTGCAACCGCTACGGTCGCAGGTTCGAATCCTGCCTCGGGCATGGATGTGTGTGATGTCCTTAGGTTACTTAAGTTTAAGTAGTTCTACGTTCTAGGGGACTGATGACCTTACAAGTTAAGTCCCATAGTGCTCAGAGCCATTTGAATCATTTTATAAACACAACTTTCCTCTCTTCTGTTCAAACCGAATGCGAGGAATAAAACGAACAGCACATTGCTGTGTACACACATCTTGCTTAAAATTATATATAACGAGAAGTAATACATATAGGAGAGACTGTCGATGTAGTGGTTTAAATGCCCCGATATCGTAGTTAAGACTGACTTCTAGAAATGAAACTAAACCGCACATTTTCACAGCAGAGCACAGAATTTCTTCTTGTAGTCGATTTTAACAGAAAACCGGTACATTATTGTTTAAAAAAATAGATAGATTATATCCGTCTGAATGTTTATTAGAGTACTGTGCAACAAATTGAAGAACTGTTTTAGATTTTTGCCAACAACGTTTGCCTTTATATCTTACATATATTCATATGCAACATACATGTATATAAGTATAGCCGGCCAGTGTGGCCGAGCGGTTCTATGCGCTTCAGTCTGGAACCGCACGACCACTACGGTCGCAGGTTCGAATCCTGCCTCGGGCATGGATGTGTGTGATGTCATTAGGTTAGTTAGGTACAAGTAGTTCTACGTTCTAGGGAACTGATGGCCTCAGACGTTAAGTCCCATAGTGCTCAGAGCCATTTGAACCATTTTTTTTTGTTTGAAAATATATAGTTTATGGTCCAGATTTTTGAAGATAATTGTGTGAAAATTTGAAGTAAACTGGTGCAGAACTTTTCGTGATTTTTGGTAACAGCTTTAAAATACAACGTGCCTTCATATAGAAGTGTAGATTTTATACATATATTTATATATCGAAAATATTAAAACATATGTAGCCTATGTCCATTCGAACTATTATTAGAATATCGTGTAAAGATCTGAAGTAAATCGGTCAAGAGCTTCTCCATATTTTTGATAGCAACGTTAAACTAAGAATTGTCTTTATATAGTAGTATGGATAAATGCACATGTGTGTGACAGACATTGCTACCAAAAACAGTTGGGTGTTTGACGGCAAAGAAAGGTCTTTTGAATTTATAAAGTTTTAATGCGTGACTTTAAGAGGCTCCCGTGACCGAAATTCGCTGTCTGTGAAGCGCATAGACTTCAACACTTTTGATGGCTTCAGGATGTCGTCCTTGGGATACAATGAAGGTGTACAGCAGATTTCATAAACTACTCCGTCATTTTTTTGGTGTGTGAAAATTTGCCTGTTGTGCTTAATTTCTTCCTTTGTTGTTGTTTAATTGATAGTACACTACTGGCCATTAAAATTGCTACACAAAGAAGAAATGCAGATGATAAACGGGTATTCACTGCACAAATACATTATACTAGAACTGACATGTGATTACATTTTCACGCAATTTGGGGGCATAGATCCTGAGAAATCAGTATCCAGAACAACCACCTCTGGCCGTAATAACGGCCATGATACGCCTGGACATTGAGTCAAACAGAGCATGGATGACGTGTACAGGTACAGCTGCCCATGCAGCTTCGACACGATACCACAGTTCATCAAGAGTAGTGACTGGCGTATTGTGACAAGCCAGTTGCTCGGCCACCATTGACCAGACGTTTTCAACTGGTGAGAGATCTGGAGAATGTGCTAGCCACGCCAGCAGTCGAACATTTTGTGTATCGAGAAAGGCCCGTACAGGACCTGCAACATGCGGTCGTATATTATCCTGCTGAAATGTAGAGTTTCGCAGGGATCGAATGAAGGGTACATGCACGTGTCGTAACACATCTGAAATGTAACGTTCACTGTTCAAAGTGCCGTCAATGCAAACAAGAGGTGACCGAGACGTGTAACGAATAGCACCCGATACCATCACGCTGGGTGATACGCCAGTATGGCGATGACGAATACAAGCTTCCAACGTGCGAACACCGCGATATCGCCAAACATGGATGCGACCATCATGATGCTGTAAACAGAACCTGGATTCATCCGAAAAAATGACTTTTTGGCATTCGTGGACTTAGGTTCGTCGTTGAGTACACCATCGTAGGCGCTCCTGTCTGTGATGCAGCGTCAACGGTAACCGCAGCCATGGTCTCCGAGCTGATAGTCCATGCTGCTGCAAACGTCGTCGGACTGTTTGTGCAGATGGTTATTGTTTTTGCAAATGTCCCAGCCTGTTGACTCAGGGATCGAGATGTGGCTGCACGAGCCGTTACAGCCATGCGTATAAGATGCCTGTCATCTCGATTGCTAGTGATACGAACCCGTTGGGATCCAGCACAGCGTTCCGTATCACCCTCCTGAACCCACCGATTAGATATTCTGCTAAAAGTCATTGGATCTCGACCAACGGGAGCAGCAATGTCGCGAAACGATAAACCGCAATCGCGATAGGCTACAATCCGACATTTATCAAAGTTGGGTATGTGATGGTACGCATTGTTCCTCCTTACACGAAGCATCACCACAACGTTTCACCACGCAACGTCGGTCAACTGTAGTTTTGTGTATGAGAAATCGGTTGGAAATTTTCCTTATGTCAGCACGTTGTAGGTGTCGCCACCGGCGCCAACCTTGTGTGAATGCTCTGAAAAGCTAATCATTTGCATATCACAGCATCTTCTCCCTGTCGGTTAAATTTCGCGTCTGTAGCACGTCATCTTCGTGGTGTAGAAATTTTAATGGCCAGTAGTGTATGTGACTTTAAGAGGCTAGGCAAAAAAGAGGTGTCATGAAAACCTTGGTAGACAGAGCCAAGTAAATCTGCTAGCCGGCTTACTTGGAAGATGAAGTAAATCACTTGCGGTCAGCCTTCATGAAAAACGGATATACCATCAAGGAAATTGATCGAGACCTCCATCAAAGAAGAAAAGAAGCGAGAAGTCGAGAGCAACAACGGTCACCTACTGGAAAAGTTTTCCTACCGTTCGAAACCATCTTCAGACCCACCAAGAAGATTAGGAATATTTAAGAACTGCAAAAGACGCCCGACACCCCCTAGGAACACCTAGGGTATACAAAATTCCGTGCACCTGTGGACAAGTATATATTGGAACAACGAAAAGAAGTGTAAACACCTGCTTAGCCGAACATAAAAGAAACTGTCGCTTAGGACTAATCGAAAAATCGGCCGAATCTGAGCATGTTTTTCGAGATGGGAACCACAAAATTAAATTTAATGAGACAAGCGTTCTAGAACGAACATCCCATTATCATGCGCGCATGTATAGAGAAGCAATAGAGATTCACGAACACCATGATGATTTTAATAGAAAAGAGGAAGTTTTAAAGTTGGACAAAATATGGATGTCGACGTTGCGCCAGCAGAATGACAATCGGTTACTCTTAATGGAGAACGATGACGCCTTCCAAAGATAGGCATACCGTCGGCATCACGTGTCAAATGGTGGTGCCCTCTGTGCGCTCTATAAATGCGAGAGTACCTGCAGCCTCAGTGGCAGTAGCCGGACGACCTCAGAAAATGTCTCCCGCAGATGGAGACGAAACGTTATGTGGAAATTTTATACATCGACCACGGCCTCTCAGCCTGGAAGTTTCAACTGAAGATTCTTCTATTGCTCCACAGTCCAGATTTGATGGCTTCGGCACCACATTTTGCTGTTGTGGGCATTTGCATCACTGGTGAGTAGTTTTGGAATTCCACCTCACGTTGCGTATTCCTGCTTGTGCAGCACCCTTCGTGTTGTTTTCGTGCTGACAGGGTTCTCAAGTACGACGTTCAGTTCTGCAATGGCTTCTGCAGCCATCGTCCCCTTATTTTTTGTGACGTCTTCTTCCATGGCCATCTAACACGGTCACTCAGCCGGCCGAGGTGGCCGAGCGGTTCTAGGCGCTACAGTCTGGAACCACGCGACCGCTACAGTCGCAGGTTCGAATCCTGCCTTGGCATGGATGTGTGTGACGTCCTTAGGTTAGTTAGGTTTAAGTAGTTCTAAGTTCTATGATGACCTTAGAAGTTAAGTCCCAAAGTGCTCAGAGCCATTTGAAGCACGATCACTCAACACACACATTTGTCCGCGTTGTGCCTTAGCGCATGATGTTTCTCCACTTTCCCTATAAACGATATAAATCTTTGATATGGTGCCTCTAGAAATACCGAACACTTCGGCTACCTTGGCTATGGAAGAACCCACTATGAAGCACAACCAATCTGCCCACAGACGAGTTCACTTACCTTCGACATAATTCACTCACAACTGTAGAGAACTCTTTTATGACCTCCACATACTTGCAACGTATTGAGGTCGTTTCACATGTTTGTTAACGGTAAGACACAACAGCACAACACACAGACTCAGCTAGCATCTGTATTTATATTCAAGCAAGCAAGATATAGCAGTCAGGGCGAGCAGGCTTAGATGGTGGGGTCATGTTACACGCATGGGAGAAGCAAGGTTACCCAAGAGACTCATGGGTTCAGCAGTAGAGGGTAGGAGGAGTCGGGGCAGACCAAGGAGAGGGTACCTGGATTCGGTTAACAATGATTTCGAAGTAATAGGTTTAACATCAGAAGAGGCACCAATGTTAGCACTGAATAGGGGATCATGGAGGAATTTTATAAGGGGGCTATGCTCCGGACTGAATGCTGAAAGGCATAATCAGTCTTAAATGATGATGATGATGATGAAGCATTTCTACTGTAATGCCTTATTTTGGTCGAATCCCTTTATTTCTGTCATTTTGAATTGTAGTGCAACATTCATAACGACCACTTGGCCTGCCATAATTATGTGTAACTTGCTTTTTGAAATCCCTCCGTATACGTATTAAAATTTTAGTTAGAAAAAAATGTCATGTTTTGTAAGATACGCACTTTTCGAATTACGTGTATACGGATGAATGTTGTATTTGCATTGTGAATGCCATTTCCTTCGAAGTAAAGTTAACTAGCCGGAGGGCATTAGTATGAAAATATTGTAAAGGAAAAGAAAAAAACACAGATAAAGTTATAGGTGGAGTTTGAGTTCGCGCAGGGCTGTGTTCGCTCGGTTGCTCCATATCCTTCTTCATTAAGAAAAAACTCTTGTCAGTTCTTGTCGCGCCGTGTAAGTTGTATATCATCTACTGTGCACTCAACTTGTTAAGATGGATGTCGTGTTCCCTCTCCGAACAGAAGGGAACGGCAGAGCGCGGTAACGCGCTGCGCCTAATGCGATGTCTCGCGGGGAAAGCAATATTGTGTGCTCCCCGTCCTGTTAACGGCAAGCGGGGTGGGGGAGAGGGCAGGGAAGGGGAAGGGGCTAGGGGGAGGGGGAGGAACTAGCGACAAGATGGCCCCTCGTATCCCGGCCACTTCCCAGACCAGGCCCGTGGCGTCCTGTGGGAGACTCGCCCCAGGAAGTGGGGCTGTTGTGGCCGGGAGCGGCAGGGGCGCGCCGCCGCTTTTGTGGCGGCAAAGTGGCCCGGGATAAGAAAGTTGGCCCGCCTGGAGGTGGGGCGGAGCGGGGGGATTCCCTCAAGCCCCGGCCCCGGGCCGCAGGCCGCGCGGGGAAAACCCGCCCGCTTTGTGCGATGAAATGGAACCCGGCTGATAAGTCTCTCGAATGAGTAAGCACGGACGACAATGCCCGTCTCCCAATCTGATAGCAGTCCTGTTCGTTACTCCTCCTTTGGTTGTCTCCCCTCCCGGAAGATGGGCTCCGGGATAGCGTCGAGTCGTGGCGGCTGGAAATGTGCGGCGCACGACACGTGTGGACACGCGGTCGCTTCCAGGTTTTATGGTTGCGAGAAGTGAAACGGGAGGCGTTCGGTTTTTCCGCAGTCGGAAACGTATGAGACGAGAGGTTACTACGAGAAGCGGGGGTAATATCGGACACATAAGGTTTCTTGAGATTGTAATTTTTTTCTATATGTTGGAAACTACTTAATGCCTTACATAGCAAACGTGGTGGTGGGCTACGACTGCTGCTTTGGCTGATGTTGCTATATTGGTGGTCACGAAAATAGTCAGATCAAAGGAATCTGGCCGCCTTACAGTACTGTCACTCAGTGACAATTTCAAATTGTAGTAAAAATTCCTCCCAAAAAATTTCGTACATCTACTTGTAGACTAAAATACGCGTATGGTGCAGTACTTATGGAAAGAAAAATATTGACAGTCGTTACAAAAAAATAAAAACTAATGTTATAGAAAATTTTCAAGATTTTTTTTTTTTTTTTTTTTTTTTTACTTTTGCTATGGAAACAGCAAGAAACAGAATCATACTGGGACTGACAGAACTGTACGAACATTCTCAAAGTTCTCAGATACATGCGATAAATTTTTTTTCGTGAAAACATAAGTATATTCAAAGAGACAAAATAAAATAACGTAAGAGGTATGAAACTTTCATATGTGCGATGAAAAATGTCATCGCTGATAAATTTGTGTTGTGTTGGACCTCGTAGAAAATTCCAGTGAGAAAGTTAAGAAATTTATAAAATTAATTTTTTTAACCTCTCGAGGCATTATGAGTGTATTGTGTCACCTATGAATGAGATTTACTTATGACATACTCTGTGCATGGTAGCACATGAGGACTTGCATACCACTGCCAGGATTCTCGTACTGACGGCTCACAATTATAAAATCAGGTACATTCATTACACCCAGAAGGTGTAACATTTGCAGACCTTACAGATTCGTCACCTCTACACCCATCACCCAAAACACCCAGATTCACTATACAAAAGTGTCTGTACACATTCCCACTCTGTCATATTTGTGCAAATGGTTTTGTAAAACCCTAGTTTTGTCCAGGCATATCACAGACATATTGTCCTCAATACGCAATAAATGCATAGTGTGCAAAAAATGTAGCTCTCGAAGTGGTAACATCCTTTCGTTCCGTAAGAAATTTGGTCCATCGTCAGACCTTCTGGACTTGAAACCAGTGTCGTTTGGAAGGAGAAGAACATACAGTTTCATGCTGTCACATTCACTTTTGAATTGTAGTTAGACAGCATCACTGATAACCAGAGAGAGAGAAGTTGCTTTAGCTATCTTTTTCGAGATATAAAACCTAAGGCTAACTCCGAAAATCTCCCTCGCACACACAAATGCACATTGTTGTTGTTGTTGTTGTTGTGGTCTTCAGTCCTGAGATTGGTTTGATGCAGCTCTCAATGCTACTCTATCCTGTGCAAGCTTCTTCATCTCCCAGTACTTACTGCAACCTACATCCTTCTGAATCTGCTTAGTGTATTCATCTCTTGGTCTCCCTCTACGATTTTTACCCTCCATGCTGCCCTCCAATGCTAAATTTGTGATCCCTTGATGCCTCAAAACATGTCCTACCAACCGGTCCCTTCTTCTTGTCAAGTTGTGCCACAAACTCCTCTTCTCCTCAATTCTATCCAACACCTCCTCATTAGTTATATGGTCTACCCACCTAATCTTCAGCATTCTTCTGTAGCACCACATTTCGAAAGCTTCTATTTTCTTCTTGTCCAAACTATTTATCGTCCATGTTTCACTTCCATACATGGCTACACTCCATACAAATACTTTCAGAAACGACTTCCTGACACTTAAATCTATACTCGATGATAACAAATTTCTCTTCTTCAGAAACGCTTTCCTTGCCATTGCCAGTCTACATTATATATACTCTCTACTTCGACCATCATCAGTTATTTTGCTCCCCAAATAGCAAAACTCCTTTACTACTTTAAGTGTCTCATTTCCTAATCTAATTCCCTCGGCATCACCCGACTTAATTCGACTATATTCCATTATCCTCGTTTTGCTTTTGTTGATGTTCATCTTATATCCTCCTTTGAAACGCACACATTCAACAGCACAAATCTTATGTCCTCACAGGGTATGTTCGGTCACTTAAACGTGGCAGTTGGAAGCAGGGCGTGTTTTGATGTATAGCTGTTTAAGATATGGGTGAAGACTGCACCTGAAATACCAGGTAACGACACCACCAACCTCACCTAACAATTGCGCTACAGCCGTCACCAAATGATTTATGTGCCCCACTTTGCTCTGAGTTGTGCTTGATGGTTGTTTCCTTTCCATATTTTGAAAAGAGTGCTCTGTCACAGGTTTCGAACTCTCACAACACCAGATTGAATCAGCGTTCCACATTTACATTATTACATCGGTTCTGCTTCCCAGGAGCACAGAACACGGACATAGGCTGCCAGTCCTGTGAGAAGGAGGCGTGGCTTGTTCCCCCACTTTGCTCTTCTTCCCTCGACAGCCAGACTTCCTTTTTTGTTATACGTTCGTGGCCGGCTGCCAGAAAAGTGTCCGCTATAACTTGAGTGCCTGTACGAGAAATAACAGAGCATGTACAAATTATTCGAACTGGTACTCTGGATTTTGCGAAGAACACCTTTGGGACGTTTTGGAACGTCGACTTCGTGCCAGGCCTCACCGACCGATACCTCTCCTCAGAGCACGAATGCGTGACGAATAGGCTGCCATTCCCCAAGAAACCTTCCAGCACCTGACTGAACGTATGCCCGCGAGAATGGAAGCTGTCATCAAGGCTAAGGGTGGGGCCAACACCATACTGAATTCCAGCATTACTGATGGAGGATGTCACGAACGAGTAAGTCATTACTACATCTACATCTACATCCATACTCCGCAAGCCACCTGACGGTGTGTGGCGGAGGGTACCTTGAGTACCTCTATCGATTCTCCATTCTATTCCAGTCTCGTATTGTTCGTGGAAAGAAGGATTGTCGGTATGCCTCTGTGTGTGCTCTAATCTCTCTGATTTTATCCTCATGGTCTCTTAGGGAGATATACGTAGGAGGGAGCAATATACTGCTTGACTGCTCGGTGAAGGTACGTTCTCGAAACTTCAAGAGAAGCCCGTACCGAGCTACTGAGCGTCTCTCCTGCAGAGTCTTCTACTGGAGTTTATCTATCATCTCCGTAACGATTTCGCGATTACTAAATGATCCTGGAACGAAGCGCGCTGCTCTCCGTTGGAGCTTCTCTCTCTCTTCCATCAACCCTATCTGGTACAGATCCCACACTGCTGAGCAGTATTCAAGCAGTGGGCGAACAAGCGTACTGTAACCTACTTCCTTTGTTTTCGGATTGCATTTCCTTAGGATTCTTCCGATGAATCTGAGTCTGGCATCTGCTTTACCGACGATCAACTTTATATGATCATTCCATTTTAAATCACTCCTAATGCGTACTCCCTGATAATTTATGGAATTAACTACTTCCAGTTGCTGACCTGCTATATTGTAGCTAAATGATAAGGGATCTTTCTTTCTATGTATTCTCAGCACATTACACTTGTCTACATTGAGATTCAATTGCCATTCCCTGCACCATGCGTCAATTCGCTGCAGATCCTCCTGCATTTCAGTACAAAATGGCTCTGAGCACTATGGGACTCAACTGCTGTGGTCATCAGTCCCCTAGAACTTAGAACTACTTAAACCTAACTAACCTAAGGAATCACACACACCCATGCCCGAGGCAGGATTCGAACCTGCGACCGCAGCAGCAGCGCGGCTCCGGACTGGAGCGCCTAGAACCGCACGGCCACCGCGGCCGGCGCATTTAAGTACCTTTTTCCATTTTTACAACCTCTCGATATACCACAGCATCATCCGCAAAAAGCCTCAGTGAACTTTCGATGTCATCCACAAGGTCATTTATGTACACTCCTGGAAATTGAAATAAGAACACCGTGAATTCATTGTCCCAGGTAGGGGAAACTTTATTGACACATTCCTGGGGTCAGATACATCACATGATCACACTGACAGAACCACAGGCACATAGACACAGGCAACAGAGCATGCACAATGTCGGCACTAGTACAGTGTATATCCACCTTTCGCAGCAATGCAGGCTGCTATTCTCCCATGGAGACGATGGTAGAGATGCTGGATGTAGTCCTGTGGAACGGCTTGCCATGCCATTTCCACCTGGCGCCTCAGTTGGACCAGCGTTCGTGCTGGACGTGCAGACCGCGTGAGACGACGCTTCATCCAGTCCCAAACATGCTCAATGGGGGACAGATCCGGAGATCTTGCTGGCCAGGGTAGTTGACTTACACCTTCTAGAGCACGTTGGGTGGCACGGGATACATCCGGACGTGCATTGTCCTGTTGGAACAGCAAGTTCCCTTGCCGGTCTAGGAATGGTAGAACGATGGTTTCGATGACGGTTTGGATGTACCGTGCACTATTCAGTGTCCCCTCGACGATCACCAGTGGTGTACGGCCAGTGTAGGAGATCGCTCCCCACACCATGATGCCGGGTGTTGGCCCTGTGTGCCTCGGTCGTATGCAGTCCTGATTGTGGCGCTCACCTGCACGGCGCCAAACACGCATACGACCGTCATTGGCACCAAGGCAGAAGCGACTCTCATCGCTGAAGACGACACGTCTCCATTCGTCCCTCCATTCACGCCTGTCGCGACACCACTGGAGGCGGGCTGCACGATGTTGGGGCGTGAGCGGAAGACGGCCTAACGGTGTGCGGGACCGTAGCCCAGCTTCATGGAGACGGTTGCGAATGGTCCTCGCCGATACCCCAGGAGCAACAGTGTCCCTAATTTGCTGGGAAGTGGCGGTGCGGTCCCCTACGACACTGCGTAGGATCCTACGGTCTTGGCGTGCATCCGTGCGTCGCTGCGGTCCGGTCCCAGGTCGACGGGCACGTGCACCTTCCGCCGACCACTGGCGACAACATCGATGTACTGTGGAGACCTCACGCCCCACGTGTTGAGCAATTCGGCGGTACGTCCGCCCGGCCTCCCGCATGCCCACTATACGCCCTCGCTCAAAGTCCGTCAACTGCACATACGGTTCACGTCCACGCTGTCGCGGCATGCTACCAGTGTTAAAGACTGCGATGGAGCTCCGTATGCCACGGCAAACTGGCTGACACTGACGGCGGCGGTGCACAAATGCTGCGCAGCTAGCGCCATTCGACGGTCAACACCGCGTTTCCTGGTGTGTCCGCTGTGCCGTGCGTGTGATCATTGCTTGTACAGCCCTCTCGCAGTGTCCGGAGCAAGTATGGTGGGTCTGACAGACCGGTGTCAATGTGTTCTTTTTTCCATTTCCAGGAGTGTATGTCCAGTTCGGACGTTCGCAGCGCTCTGCGCCAGTCACGTGGATCGATTTCCTGTAACTGCCCTTGCTGCTCACTCAGCCGACTCTGGCCAATTAGGGGACTGACCGGCCGATTGACGGACGAAATTCAATAGCCGGGCCAACAAAAGGCTGTGATGCGTGTCGTCAAACTACGCGCAGCTACGAGCGCATTCGCTTTGCTTTTGTCGCTGAAACAGCGATCTTGCTTTTAGCACAATGTTTTCCAAACAATCGACCACTGGTCTGTTTACGCGCGTTATTCAGACTTAGTGGTCTACAATGTAATCTAGACGTGTGACTCGTCGCATCTGCACTGCGTCAATTAGCTGCTATGTAAACGAGGTACTCTTTTGACGCACGATGCCACACAGCAAAATTTACGTGTGTCTCATATCGTTTCAGTACTCTAGTGGCACATGAAGCCCGATTCTGTTCCATTTTCGAGACAGTCTTCTAGGCAATTTTTTTCCGATGGTTGTATTAGTGAATGTATGCTTTATGCCGATATGTCGGAGAGACATTTCTTCTTCACGATTATTCAATCTGACTAGGCTTATGTGGTTCTAGGCGCTACAGTCTGGAACCGCGCGACCGCTGCGGTCGCAGGTTCGAATCGTGCCTCGGGCATGGATGTGTGTGATGTCCTTAGGTTAGTTAGGTTTAAGTAGTTCTAAGTTCTAGGAGACTGATGACCTCAGAAGTTAAGTCCCATAGCGCTCAGAGCGATTTGAACCATTTTTTTACGCTTATGTGTATGTTGGCCGAAAAGTGTATTACCGAAATTTGTGGCAGATACTGCAAAGTAGTCCAATGTAAGTATTTTAAAAATGACGTAATTCCACTGTGCTGTATTTTGGTTGGTTAACTTCAAGGAGAGGACCAAAAGCAAGGTCATCGGTCCCAACACATTAGGGAAGGAAGCAGGCCGCTCTCTTTCGAAGGAGCCATCCCGGCTTTTATCTGAAGCAAGTGTCCGCCACCGTAGCGCAGCGGTAGCTTACTGCGCCGGCCGTGGTGGCCGAGCGGTTCTAAGCGTTTCAGTCTGGAACCGCGCGACCGCTACGGTCGCAGGTTCGAATCCTGCCTCGGGCATGGATGTGTGTGATGTCCTTAGGTTAGTTAGGTTTAAGTAGTTCTAAGTTCTAGGGGACTGATAACCTCTGAAGTTAAGTCCCATAGTGCTCAGAGCCATTTTTTTTTTTTTTTAGCTTACTGCCTACGACGCGAAGGGGCCTGGGTTCAACTTCCCCTGCTCTTCAAATTGCTACCGTCATTCGTCCACTATCTACCACCTGACGGACCGTGTTAATGCGTAGGCTTACCCAGGCGCACGGATAACGTCACAGCCCAGCATCCTGTGATCCATCTGTTAGATAACTAACATGTTGACGTAGGTGTCAGCAGAACTTTTGGTTTGGTCACCACGTTGGTGCAGGCGTGAAGTGGCCCTGTCTCTATCAAGGGGACTGGGTGTTGTGTGTCCCTCATCATTGACACGCAACTCGCCGAAGTGGCGTCAACTAAAAAGACTTGCAATTCGGCGGTCGAACCCCGAAGGGGATATCCCGGTCAATAAATGCCATACGATCATTTCATTTCATTTTCTGAAGCAATCTAGGGAAATCTCGGAAAACTTAAATATGGATGGCCGGACGCGTTTTTGAACCGTCGTCCTCCCGAACGCGAGTCCAGTGTGCTGTGTTTTAAATAACTTACTCTGCATATTAGTTTCAGACACACTCCATTTTCAAGTGCATCTAAAAAAGTGGAACACACCGTAATAAAAAATAAAAAGAGCAAAGACATGGAAGCCATAATTACACTCCATGTAGCCTTAACATAATGGTTAACCATGGTAACCGACATCGTTGTCAGTTCGTTAAAAAATCGTGCGCCATGTGTGTTTATAGATGTACTTGACAATGGACAGTGTCTGAAACTAGTAACGCAAATGAAATAATTTAAAACACAGCCTGGTGGAATCATGCCTTATTTCCTTACGTACTAAGCTGTATATTTTCCTACTAAAATGTACTTTAAACAACATCAGTGACTATCTGGACTTTTATATTTATGGATGCAGCGAATATTATCGAGAGGTTTGTTACTGTTTATGTTTACGAGCAGGCAACTTAATTGTATACTAAGATAAACAGGTGTCGCGAAAGTTTAACAACCACCAAAGAAAATAAATTCTTCCTAACCTTTCCTATCCTACCGGATACTGAGATCGAAAAAAAAAAGGTAACCTGCTTGTAACAGGAATTTCCCTCTTGACCAAGACAATTTGACAGTTAGCCTACTGTCATTCAGTCAAGATGGTGTACTCAGTAATGAAACAAAGCACTGGACTGTGACAGAAATATCGACCTTTAGACAATGTGTCTAATATTGTATTTTAATACGACAGTATCCCTTCCTAGGCAATTTGTAACACTTCTAGGTAAGCATTACAAATATGGATTGTAATACGGTTATATCACTTGTTATGTATTTCACAGTTACTGTCTAACCCGCTTTCAGAACACTTGACAATGGCACTTTGAAGCCGAAATCATGATTGTGTAAGTGTAAATGTAACACTGTAAATAAACGACAGTGTAATGGCGGTCCTGACTTTAAAGAAATGTATTATGACTGTGGCCCCGCATTATGAAAAAATTATTTTTCAAATTTATTGAGGCTGTGGGGCCCACCTAAAAAAATATAACGATATTTTTCTTTTGTAAACATTTCGTTAACTTCTGCCTAAAATTACGTTGTTCTTTAGAGGCACCATGACCCTTGCATCTAGCTGCGGAATGTCCAGAAAATAATATTTCTGTGACGCACATCTGATCGTGAGCCTGGAGTGGCTCGAAAACTAGTTCACTGTATAAGGGGGCAATCAAAAATTTTCCGTTTCATGATGTTGCTGCAGCATATACGCACCGTAGCGAGACTCCAATGCGGGTATGTAAGCATCGACATATAGGCAAGAGATTTGTGTATCATTTGTGTCTTTTCGACGAGAGTGCAGTAAATGCAGAAATGCTAACTATGACGGCGTTACTACCAAATATGTCGAAACAGGACCAACGTGCTATTATTGACTGTTTGGCTGCCGAAGGGCAAACACAGGAAGTCATCCATCCGCAGCATGTCTGTCGAAAACCACGATTGTGGAATGGTGCGCCAAGTTCCGTGCTGGTCGCGATTAAGATGCTGGTCAACCTGGGAGGCCAGCCTCATCCACTGATTTCGAGGAACTTGGTGTCTCCATCACTGGGGAATAGTACTGCACAACGCTGGAGAAATTGCGGCGGGCAGTTAAGGCTAAATGTCCGGGAAAACTTCGACAAGGGGTGGTTTTGCTTCATAACGACGTACGTCCCCTTATCGCAAATTTCGTAACGTCGAAGTTACGTCAATGGGAAATGCTCGAGCACCCACATTTAGTCCTGATCTCTTCGCATCCGTTTATCGCGCCTTCGGTATCTTAAAAAAGGCAGTGAAAGATCTATGACTCCTGTCAGATGAGGATATGGCAGGCAATTATGAACTCCTATACGATGCCTGCTTACCAAACAGGTTTCTTCTACGTGGTGCATCGGTGGGTTGATTACCTCAGTGCACACCGCGATTTTGCCTGTTCGGCATAGCGATTCTGGCCTGCAGCTTCGCAGTTGTACGTTTATGTCGCATAAACTGCACACTTCAACTCCTCCCGCTCTCTACCTCCTGTTTGTCCCTCTCTCTGTTCAGCTGCGCCTCTCCGTTCGCATGTCGCCTGGAACGCATTACGACGCTACTGACACGACATGCTGCTCCTTCACGACAGCCGAGATCCCAGGCGTTACCAATCTTTTTCATTTCCACCCCCGCACCCAACCGAAGAGATAGACAAGATGTCAAGTTAATATTGCATTGTTATACGGTTCTGAGGTATGTTTAAAGTTTAAATATTAAAGTCTATTGTTCATTGGAAAGTTAGTTTAAAATAAACTATAAAATTTGTACTAAAAAGCAACCTATTAAAAACGGTTTTTGATTTTGCTGAGCAACAGTCATAATATTTTTGAAAGAAACAACCGCTATTTGACTGTTTTATTGTTTATTTAAGTACAGCCCAAGTTTCGACCTTTTGTGTCGTTTTCGAGTATTTGCGTTGGGGGTTGGGTTGTTTGCGGAAGAGACCAAACAGTGAGGTCATCAGTCTTATCGGATTAGGAAAGGACAGGGGAGAAAGTTGGCCATGCCCTTTTACAGGAACCATCCCGGAATTCGCCTGGAGCGATTCAGGGAAATCACGAGAAACCTAAATAAGGATGGCCGGTCGCGGGATTGAACCGTCGTCCTCCCGAATGCGAGTCCAGTGTGCTAACCACTGCGCCACCTCGCTCGGTCTCAAGTATCTGATTTTATGTATTTAATATACATCACAGGACACTTAACACGTTGTCAAGCTTAATTTATGGCCAACTTTGAGGCTGATTTAAAAATGGCATAAACGGCCAAAACCTGGGCAGTACTTAAATAAACAATAAAACAGCCATATGGCGGTTGTTCCTTTAAAAAATAATAAAAACTGGTTAAAACAGACTAATTTTTTTGCCTGTCAATCGCTTTTTATTTCAAAACGACCGGTTTTGGGCGACGTTGCTCATTTTCAGATCATCTGTCGCATATAATCTATCTTAATGGAACTATCAGCTCAGTATATGACAGTGAACTTGTAGTTCCATTAGGAAAGATTACTCCGCAATTGCGACATGTGATCTCAATATGACTAACAATACCGGGAACCGATCATTTTGAAAGAAACAGCGATCGCTGTGCACCAGATCTGTGATGGAAATCACTTACCTCCTTTCATTTTTTTTAGTCAGAATCTTCTTTCATGAACCTATTATTACAAATCTGTCACAGTTCGAGTGCATTTATTTTTGGCACCTAAAAGCCAGTTAGGGCAACGGCCTTGCCTCAGTGGATACACCGGTTCCCGTGAGATCACCGAAGTTAAGCGCTGTCGGACGTGGTCGGCACTTGGATGGATGACCATCCAGGCCGCCATGCGCTGTTGCCATTTTTCGGGGTGCACTCAGCCTCGTGATGCCAATTGAGGAGCTACTCGACCGAACAGTAGCGGCTTCGGTCAAGAATACCATCTTAAGACCGGGAGAGCGGTGTGCTGACCGCACGCCCCTCCTCTCCGCATCCTCCCCTGAGGATGACACGGCGGTCGAATGGTCCCGGTAGGCCACTCGTGGCCTGAAGACGGAGTGCTTTTTTAAAAGCCAGTTAATAAATTCAAAACGCAACTGGTTTTATGTGATACCAAATAAATCGACAATTTAAATCACAGTCGCAGTTAATAATACAGAATAGACATCACGAAGGCATCGAATGCCTTCAGGAAGTCAAGGAAAACGGCAGCACCTTAGTGCCGATGTCTTCTGTACATCAGTTCATTGGATCAAACAACTTTTCTTAGGAATTGTATGTTGGTGACAAGTTTCCATTTGCACTGACGTTAGTGTCTGTACTGCAGTGTTCTGTAAAACCGACAACGGCTATAGAAGATGCACGAGCCCTGGGCGGGTCAGGAGCAGCCGGGTGTAGCCTGTAGGGGCAGTCCGTCACCCCCCCCCCCCCCCCCCCCCCACACACACACTGGGCGCTGAAATACTTCAGCGGCGCTGCGGGCTCGATCGCGCCTGCCGTTTACGGCGCTCGCCGTGATGGATGCTTATTGAAAAATTGGGAAAGAAACAAAAATGGCTCGCGGAAACGTCTGACAACGGCAGTATATATCTCGTGCGCCGGCCATGAATCACGGCTCAGCGCTGCGCGGTCCGCACCGAACACGTGCTTTACGAAGGAATTTCCGGCGCGCACACAGTGGACGGCTGCTACTGGTGGTAGGGGGGGGGGGGGGGAATGGAAGGCGGCCACCATAAAACACGACACGACACACCGGGGCCGACAAAAGGAGCCGCCACTTGCCGCCGACCGGCGCTTGGCCCGAACAAGGCCACCACACGTCCTCTACACCTCATCTGCACTTTCATTGCGGGGCCTCCGTAGGGTAGGCTGGCTACTCCAATATCTGATCAAAAGCATCCCGACACGCCTATGTAATGCGGATTTCACTACATGTCACGAGGCGGACCCACAAGTGGAAATGGAGACTGTGTGTGCTGTGCCGTTAGTAGAGGAGCAGTAACAGGTGAGAGCGTCGACCCCCGTGGAGTTCAGGGACTTCGAACGTGGGTGTCACCTGAGCAACACGAATGCCGGACATTTGCCACACTTGCCCCTTCGCCAGGTAGCGATCCCTCAGGTAAGGGACGCCCTTCCTCGTACTACTTCTGTCCGCTTTCAAACCGCCGTCTCCACATCTTACTCGATACAACCACTACGTAAGGGACCTTCTTCTTCGACATCTTGGCGAAATACAGAGCTTCTTTTCCGAAATCGAAATATTTCTAACTTTTGGGAAACGAAAGCAATACCGACGATTATGTCAGTACGTAATTAGTTCTGCCAAGTATAAATATAGATTCCTCTGTCTGTACTGTAGCTTCCTTTCACTCTTGCTGATTGAGACAGAAACAGTCCATCGCCATGGGAGCAACAAGAAAGGAACGATGTAAACAGAATGCGAATGTACGCTAATCATTTCTTTTTGATCACTGCATTTGTGCCTACTTTAATTACTACAACTGCATGCCCAAAAGACAATAAGGAAAGAAGAAATGGGAATGGGAATGTTTGAAAAGAAGAACGACATACTCCATATTAATTTACACGCTAAGATCCGATATCTCTTGCGGCGAAACATTAGTTAATAAAGTGTAGCGGGAAATTTTCAAAAACATGACTGAAAATACGTTCACTAAATAGAGATAAGAACATCTATCATTGACATTTCACCTCAAGTCGACGTACAATTTTAAAATGTTAGAAATAAGGAAATGAAGTAATACAGAATGCTATGCTAGTAACGTACGTTGTTGTTCTATATTGTTTAGCTCTGGTATTTACAGGGTCACAGAGAAACCATCCTAGGTTTTGGAGGGAAAAGCCGTAATTGTAATGATCTGCACTACAACAGAAACAAGAAGCACACCTTACGGAAAAACAATGTAATGTGTGTTCCAGCTCACAAGCGACATTGAAGCAGATAGTTCCTGTCACTTAGTATGGGCAGAGGCTATATTCGACAACCGGAATAAATTAATAACTGGCTCCTTTTACCGACCCCTGGTCTCAGATGAACAGTTGCTGAACAGTTCAAAGAAAACTTGAGTGTCATCACAAATAGGTACCCCCCTCATACAATTATAGTTGGCAGTGACTTCAATCTACCTTCCGTATGTTGACAGAAATACATTTTCAGATCCTATTGTATATAGAAAACAACTTCCCACACACCCGCCAGGACCAATTCAGCTCTTATAAGGCTGCCCAAGTCTACTGTCGGTGACGTGACTGTGAAGTGGGTAAGCGAAGGAACGATCACAGGTAAACTAAGACCAGGTAAAGCTCACATACTGACAGGGATAGTCGAGCAATACGCAGGGTGTTTCTAAAAAATCGTATGAAATCAGCGGAAGGAGCCACTCTTTAGCTCCAAAGTGTTACCAACTGCGCAACTAGCGCAATGGCTGTATGTAGAAAGTTAAAAACAATAGGGTACAAAGATCGAGCAGCTGCTTACAAGACACAAATCTATAAAGTCGATGCTAAGTGGTGCTTGAGGTGGTCTACAGCAGGAGAGCGTGAGCGATCGCGCATGGATAGTGAGCGCTCGCGGTAAGAAGAGGTGGTCAGAAGTCGTTACGTAGAGCACGGGAAGTGCAGACTGTGCGCTGTCTTCCGAGGAATGATCTTGTGTAAGGTTCACCGTAGCATCAGACTCAAGCCTAAGAGGGCTCTTCAAAAAGTAAGGTAACTTTTCAAATTGCGCGGACAACGTACGTTGGATTATCTATCTTTTCTTTTTGTTCTGTTGGTACACGAACGTGTGTCCACAGTCTCAAGTGTACAGCATACTTCGTTTGCATTTGACAGATAGACGTGTTTTAGTGTGCTCGTCGATTTTCGATTGTTATAAAACATGGAGCAAAGAGTTTGCATCAAATTTTGTGTGAAAACTGAACCAAGTGCTTTAAAACACTTGAAATGTTGACAGTGGCGTACGGTGAGTTTGCTCTACGTAAAAAACAATGTTTACAAGTGGTACAAGCTCTTCCAAGATGACCGAGAACATGCCAATGACGAACCTCGCTCTGGACGCCCCAGCACATTAACAACAGATGATAACGTCGAAGCTGCGAAGAAAATTATTTTGGAAAATCGTCTAATTACCGTAAGAGTAGTTGCTGAGGATGATGGCACATCAGTCGGCTCGTCTCATGCAAGTTTTTCGGATGTTTTGGGCACGAGACGTGTGTCAGCGAAGTTTGTTCCAAAACTTCTCAATTTTGATCAGAAGAACCGTCGCATGAGCATCGCTCAAGAGCTCTCGGATGACGTCAGTGATGATTCTGATTTGCTCAAAAGAGTCATAACTGGTGGCGAAACATTGGTTTACGGTTAAGACGTCGAAAGCAAAACCCAATCGTCCCAATGGAAGCATCCTGGCGAGCCAAGATCAAAAAAAGCACGCCAAGTTCGATCAAATGTCAAAGTTTTGCTCACTATTTTTTTCAATTACAGCGACGTAGTGCATCTTGAATTATTGCCTAACTTCGTATGGTCAATAAGGAGAACTACGTTGACGTTATGCGCCGTTTGCGAGAAGCAATAGGCAAAAAACTCCCGGAATTGTGCAAAAACAATTCACGGCTTTTGCATCAAGACAATGCACCTGCTCATTTATCATTGCTTGTGAGAGATTTTATGGGCAAAAACATCACGACAATCATGCCTCAGCCACCGTATTGACCGGATTTGGTCCACTGCGACTTTTTCCTCTTCCCAAAAGTGAAGAGACCTATGAAAGGACGAAGATTTTCAACGATTGACGACATAAAAACTGCATCGCTGGAAGTACTCAAGGCTGTACCAAAAAGTGCTTATGAGAAGTGCTTCGAGGATTGGAAGAAGCGTTGGCACAAGTTTATTGTATCTGAGGGGAATTACTTTGAAGGAGACAACATGAATAGTGATGAATATATAAATATTTTTGTCATAAAAATATAAAGTCGCCTTACTTTCTGAACACACCTCGTATATGCTTACGGCGTCATGCTTGAAGTGGAGAGCAACATAGATTAAATCTACGAAAATCATTATGATGGCTGCGTAAGGGAATTGAAAACCGAGGTCAGACACATCATCAATTTTTTTCCTTAGTTTGTATTATGGGCGGCATTGGAGTACGGTAGTCCACGTTGCTGCGTTACATGTAATACAGTGGTGGTGTAATATCTAGCATACCTGCCTTGTGAGCAAGCAGACCAAGATTCAAGTCCGGGCCATTGCATAAATTTTAATTAATTTCTTCAGCTTCGATCATTACCGTAGATAAAGATGAGTCTCAAATGCCTCAACGAAAATTTGACTATATCAGATCTATGGAACATCATCAATAATTTATTCTTAAAGTTTTCGTCAACAAAGATCCGCCGGCCGCGGTGGTCTAGCGGTTCTAGGCGCTTCAGTCCGGAACCGCGGGACTGCTACGGTCGCAGGTTCGAATCCTGCCTCGGGCATGGATGTGTGTGATGTCCTTAGGTTAGTTAGGTTTAAGTAGTTCTTTCTAGGGGACTGATGACCACAGATGTTAAGTCCCATAGTGCTCAGAGCCATTTGAACCATTTTTAGCCAACAAAGTTCCACTACGTTACGAGATTTCTCTGTGATTATGTTGGTGTCATTGCAAGTTTGAACGTAGTAGGATAGGCAGACAACCTGAAAAGGAAATGAAAGGGCTCAATCTATAGTGGGGATCAGTGAAGTGAAGTGAAATGGGATGAGATGAGATGAGATGAGATGAGATGAAATGAGATGAGATGACGATTTCTCGTCAGACGAATATACGGTAATATCAAGAGCACAAGTAAAAGATACAACGGATGTAGCATTCGTTATGAATAAGGGAAGCCAGAAAATCTGAAAAGGGGAAAGTGAAATAAATAGAAAGTGCAGGGAAGCTACGACGAAATGGCTGCATGAAAAATGTGAAGAAATAGAGAACGAAACGACTGTCTGAAGGAGTGACTCAGCATATAGAAAAGTCAAAACAACCTTCGGTGGCATAGAAAGCAAGGATGGTAACATTAACAGTGCAACGGGTATTCCACTATTAAATGCAGAGGAGAGAGCGGATAGGCTCTATGAGGGGGAAGATTTGTCTGATGACGTGATAAAAGAAGACCAGGAGTAGATAGAGAAATAAATAGGGGATCCAGTATTAGAATCAGAATGTAAGGAAACTTTGGAGGAATTAAGATCAAATAAGGCAGAAGGGATAGATAAAACGCCATCAGAATTTCTAAAATCTTGGAGGTAAGTGGGAACAGAACGACTATTCACGTTGGTGTGTAGAATGTATGAGTGTGGCGTTATAAATTCTAACGTTCGGAGGAATATCATCCACACAATTCCAAAGACTGCGAGAGCTGACAAGTGCGAGAATTATCGCACAGTCAGCTTGACAACTCATGCATCCAAGTTGCTGACAAGAATAACGTACAGAAGAATGGAAAGGAGAGTTGTGGATGTGTTAGATGACGATCAGTTTGGCATTAGGGAAGGTAAAGGCACCAGTGAGGCAATCCTGACATTGTGGTTGATAATGGAAGCAAGATTAAAGAAAAATTGAGACAAGTTGATAGGATTTGTCGACCTGTCAGATGGTGCAAGATGTTCGAAATTTTGTGAGAAATAGGGGTAAGTTATCCGAAAGGACGGGTAATAATACAATATGTACAAGAGCCAAGAGGGAATAATAAGAGTGGAAGATCAAGAACGAGGTACCCGGATTAAAAACGGTGTAAGAAGGGATGTAGTCTTACGCCCCGTACTCTTGTATTTATACACCGAAGAAGCGATGATTGAACTAAAAGAAAGGTTCAGGAGTGGAATTAAAATTCAAGGTGAAAGAAATCAATGACGCGATTCGCTGATGACATTCCTATCCTGAGTGAAAGTGAAGAAGTAATACATGATCTGCTAAATGGAATGAACAGTCTAATGCGTAAAGAATATGGATTGAGAGCAAATCGAAGAAAGACGAAACTATTGACGAGTAACAGAAATAAGATCAGCGATAAACTTATCAAAATTGGTGGTCACAAAGTAGACGAAATTAAGGAGTGGACAGATCCGACAATAAAGGAGCAGATTCTCTGCGATAAAAGGAGCATATGGAGACAACAGTGACAAAGAGGAGGGACAGAATGTTACATCTGTTAAGAAATCAGGGAGTGACTTTTATGTTGCTAGAGGGAGCTGTAGAGGCTAAAACCTGTAGGGGAGGACAGTAAATTTCTGAGGACAATGTATGCAAGTGCTACTTTCAGATGTAGAAATTGTCACAGTAGAGGAATCCGCAGTGGGTCGCATCAAACCAGTCACAAGGCCGACAACTCTTAATAATAATAATAATAATAATAATAATAATAATAATAATAATAATAATAACACTTATCGGCCAGTGCAGGATATTTTATATACTCCTGCCGTTGGAGCAGGGAAATCGCTTTCAGTGGGGCAATAGATTCTATGAACATACTGATGGCGTGGCTATGGGAAACGATTCAGCACCGTTGTAGTGAATATCCACGTGGAAAATTTAAAAAACCATCCCTGAAGACGGCCAAGAAGAAACACAGTCGTGTAAGCGCCTTTCCCTGCAGTGCATTTACGATATCTGTAATATTCGCAAAATGAAATTATCTATGTTCACACGCGCAATGAAAATGTTCCGAGGCACTTACCCGTTCTTGTGTAGCTCCTTCTTGCTGACACAGACAGCGGTGAATGCATCTTCAAGAAGACACAGCTCCTTCTTCTTGCAGTTCAGAGGACGGCACAGGTCACCTGGAACAGGAGGAGAGCAAACAGATTGTTAAAGTGACGGGGTGTCAGAGGTGGGAATCATAGTTACAGCTAAAGAGCGACAACAAACAATAATGTCGTCAGAGCTTACTGTAGCAACACAAGATAGGTAACTCTTTTGATAATAACAATGGTCAACAACTAGCTATAGGGCTCGAGAGTTTAGACAGCGTCTGCATTTACGAGTGGTAAGGTATGAAAGAAATGTCTCAACGGACACGAAGCATGATAGCTTGTAATAACGCAACCATCATTTGTCGCTTCGCAAATAATACTAAATAGAGCGCAACTAGGGTTGTACATCCGAATTCATACCCATAGTTTCTTTTTAACATGGAATTCCTGGTCCAAACGTTTATTTTCATTTTTATTTTTGAACTTTGGGCATGATCCACTTACCCAGCCTCCAATATATGCGATGCTACAACACTTATTTTACTTAACAAACGATATACTGTACCACACACACACACACACACACACACACACACACACACACATTCGTTGTAAAGACTCTCTCTACTCTGTTTGGAAAATGACCGAGAAGTGCTAAGCAGTGTAGTAATTCGGTTGTGGCGTGGTATCGCAATGAGCAGCCGAAAATGATGTTACCTGTATCCTCCTCCGTCCCACAATCGCAGAGGGATGAGTCGGTCAATTGTTGCCGGTACAGGTGCAGTCGGTACCTACCAAGGAAGTACCACGGTGGCGGAGGGATGCTTTGCGGTGTAGTTGCATCACGTCTTCCCCTATACTGACACGATAGGCTCCGCTTTTGTGATCTGCCGCCGCGTAGCTCTGAGAGCGTCTGTGTAAAGAGCATGTACGTACGTCTTTGTCCGAGGTGATTGGCAATCTTAGCGAGAGCTTCAACAATTTCGTTGAGCGTGATACTACAGTGCCCCTTTGCTCATAGCATCAGGATTTTCTTCTACGGCGCTGTAGTTCTAATCCGGTCTGTAATACGATACCCGGGCGTGGTGGCCGAGCGGTTCTAGGCAATTCAGTCCGGAACCGCGCTGCTGCTGCGGTCGCACGTTCGAATCCTGCCTCGGGCATGGACGTGTGTGATGTCAAATGGTTCAAATGACCCTGAGCACTATGGGACTTAACATCTGTGGTCATCAGTCCCCTAGAACTTAGAACTACTTAAACCTAACCTAAGGACATCACACACATCCATGCCCGAGGCAGGATTCGAACCTGCGACCGTAGCGATCACGCGGTTCCAGACTGAAGCGCCTAGAACCGCACGGCCACACCGGCCGGCTGGGTGATGTCCTTAGGTTAGTTAGGTTTAAGCAGTTCTAAGTCTAGGGGACTGATGACTTCAGATGTGATGTCCCATAGTGCTTAGAGCAATTTGAACCATTTTTTTTTATAATACGATAAACCAAATAATTATTGGCATTATTGACGGCGTTATTCTATACGAGCGTCAACTTTGATCGCGAATCAGTCAGAATAATGAGGGAGTTGGAATTGGCCACCACGGCGTGTCTGTTCGTCACAGTATGCGCTACGCACGCCATCTGAAGTACGAGATCCATCTGTGTAGAGACGGTGCGCATTTTTCAATACATCTGAAAAGACCTTTCTTGCATGCTCTTATTAGGTTCCACGTACGGTGTATCCGATCCGTACGAATGCCTAAATCCGTTGTCAATTCCTCTAGCCTATCATGAAATACTGACCGTGTGACGCTGTTGCAGTTCGGTCGTACAGTGGTGAAATACTGCAAAACATATAGGCTAGTGGCGGGAGTTTCTTTATAAACAAGTATCTTCTAGAGAAGCATTTCTCAGCCAGTACGCATATCCTCCAAATGGTCTTGCCCATTTGAGTAGGTATTTGGAGCCAACGTAATGTGTTCTGTGGGAACGGCCTTGCCGTAGTTGATACACCGGTTCCAGTGAGATCACCGAAGTTAAGAGCTGTCGGGCGTGGCCGGCACTTGGATGGGTGACCATCCAGCCTGCCATGCGCTGTTGCCATTTTTCGGGGTGCACTCAGCCTCGCGATGCCAATTGAGGAGCTACTCGACCGAATAGTAGCGGCTCCGGTCACAAAAAACCATCACAACGACCGGGAGAGCGGTGTGTCCTATCCGCATCCTCAACTGAGGATGACACGGCGGTCGGATAGTCCCGATGAGCCACTTGTGGCCTGAAGACGGAGTGCTAATGTCTTCTGTGTTGGGAGGCTCATTAGCTTTGGAATAAAGAGCATTCATACAGGTTGACCGTGGAGCATCCAAGCAGCACCTGCAAGCTTTATACTGACACCTGTCAAGCGTTTGTAGAGCAGACTCAGTGGCCGAGCCATAGCAAAGGCAACCGTGGTCCTTGCCGGATTACAGTACGATACACAGGGTGTTTCCGTAATAGCGTGCAGAAATGTATCAGAACGTACAGGATGCTCCGCTGAACAGTTTGAGGTAGGGAACCTGGGGTCGAAGAAGCCACCTCAAGCAGATAATAGGAATGAAATCATACTACTGTGTACTTTTTTATTTTCATTACTTACACTGAACTGCAAATACCATCACTGACACAATGAACGTATCATTTGTACTGTATCTTTAAAATGTGCTGAAACTGACGGCGATCAAACGCAATGCAGGCATGACATCGGCGAACAAGATTCTGTATCACTCTGACAAATATCCCTGGTGTTTTTCGAATCACATCACAGGCAGCTACAATTCTGGCAACTAATTCCATCTCCGTATCCACTTGGGTCTCATACACAAGTGACTTTAGATATCCCCATAGCAAAGAATCAAGGGGGTTCAGGTCAGGTGACTTCGCAGGCCATGGAACAGGATCTCCTCTTCCAGTCCAGCGACCAGGAAATACAGTACTCAAATGGTTGCAGACATCCACACTGAAGTGAGGCGGTCCGCAGTCATGTTTTATCCACATGCTCTCACGAACAGCCAAGGGTACGTTCTCCAACAACTCAGGTCGAACTCTTTGCACGAACCTCAAGTATAGGTGGGCATTCAGACGGCCAGGCAGATGATATGGCCCAGTGAGATTGTCACCTGCAATACCGGCCCAGATATTCACCGCAAACCGTACCTGATGGTGTGCCTCTACTACAGCCAATTCCTACTGTTCAAAATACCATGACGATCAAATGAGACCTCGTCAGTAAATAGCTCGATTTGGAGGAAATCTGGTGGAACAACCCATTGATGGAACAACCACTGGAACAATGCGACCCTCGGTGCAAAGTCAGTCACAAACATTCCGTGGAATATTGTGGGTGATATGGGTGTGCATCATCACTTCCTAGCAATCAGGCTCGTTCTTCTCCATTCTTACTGGAAATAAGGCATGTACATGTAAATAAACAGCACAGTACGTGTAGACTAACATGCGCATTACCTGTAAATAAGCTGGAAAACAGTAATGCTAGACAAACGGGTAGACCAGTTTACTTCTACATCTCCATAAGCTGGTTTCTCCAACCCCAGGTTCCCTGTCTCAAATTGTTCAGTGGAACATTCTCTATGTCCTGTTACATTTTTGCACGCTCTTACGGAAACAACCTGTAGATACATCTCCTTGTGCCGCCACCGCTCCAAAACCCCGTAACTGAATGTATAATATCAATTACCTTTTCGCCGCGCGGGATTAGCCGAGCGGTCTCAGGCGCTGAGGTCGTGGACTGTGCGGCTGAGCCGGCCGAAGTGGCCGTGCGGTTCTAGGCGCTGCAGTCTGGAACCGCAAGACCGCTACGGTCGCAGGTTCGAATCCTGCTTCGGGCATGGATGTGTGTGATGTCCTTAGGTTAGTTAGGTTTAAGTAGTTCTAAGTTCTAGGCGACTGATGACCTCAGAAGTTAAGTCGCATAGTGCTCAGAGCCATTTGAACCATTTTTTGTGCGGCTGATCCCAGCGGAGGTTCGAGTACTCCCTCGGACATGTTTGTCCTTAGAATAATTTGGGTTAAGTACAGTGAAAGCTGATGGCCTTAGCAGTTAAGTCCCATAAGATTTCACACACATTGGAACATTTTTGAATTGCCTTTTCAGTTTTTTGCAGAATGTATTTCATACGTGCGGACAAAGTGAGCTTGTAGTCTCAGGCCCAAATGTTGGAAGGGATGTTGAGTGGATACATAATGTTTTATTTTAGCTTGGACACAATTAGAGGCTATGTAGAATGCTACTCATCCACATCATATTCGAAAAATGTTTACTTCATTTACCAGGTTCGCGATTCCTTGATGCCTCACAATGTGTCATGTCAACCGATTTGTAGCATCCTCAAACGAATGGACGTTTGAAATTGTGTAAAAAACTGTGAAATGGTTCAAATGGCTCTGAGCACTATGGGACTTAACTTCTGAGGTCATCAGTCCCCTAGAACTTAGAACTACTTAAACCTAACTAAACTAAGGACATCACACACATCCATGCCCAAGGCAGGATTCGAACCTGCTACCGTAGCGGTCACGTGGTTCCAAACTGAAATGCCTAGAACCGCGCGGCCACTTCGGCCGGCTGCAAAAAACTGTCAACGAGAATAATTATAACGTGAGTATGATGTACATATATTATGTGTGATGCAAACTACACTGAAAAACCAAAGAAACTGGTAAGCATGCCTTATATCGCGTAGGGCTCCCACGAGCACGAAGAAGAGCCGAAACACGACCTGGCATGGACTCGACTAATGTTTGAAGTACTGCTGGAGGCAACTGACACCATAAATTCTGCAGGGCTGTCGATAAATCCGTAAGAGTACGAAGGAGTGGAGATCTCTTCTGAACAGCACGTTGAAACGCAGCCCAGATGTTCTCAATAATATTAGTGTCTGGGGAGTTTGGTGGCCAGCGGATGTGTTTGAAATCAGGAGAGTGTACCTGGAGCCAACTGAAGCAATTCTGGACGTGTGGGGTGTCGCCTGGTGGAATTGCCTAAGTCCGTCGGAATGCACAATGGACATGAATGGATGGAGGTGATCAGACAGGATGCTTACATACGTCTCACCTGTCAGAGTCGTATCTAGACGTATCAGGGGTGTCATATCACTCCAACTAAACATGCCCCACACCATTACAGAGCCTCCACCAGTTTGAACAGTCCCCTGTTGCCATGCAGGATCCCAGAACTCATGAGGATGCCCGCATCTCGTGGTCGTGTGGTAGCGTTCTCGCTTCCCACGCCCGGGTTCCTGGGTTCGATTCCCGGCGGGGTCAGGGATTTTCTCTGCCTCGTGATGGCTGGGTGTTGTGTGCTGTCCTTAGGTTAGTTAGGTTTAAGTAGTTCTAGGTTCTAGGGGACTTATGACCACAGCAGTTGAGTCCCATAGTGCTCAGAGCCATTTGAACTCATGAGGATGTCTCTATACCGTACATGTCCATCCGCTGGATACAATTTGAAACGAGACTCGTCCGACAAGACGCCATGTTTCCTGTCATCAACAGTCCAATGTCGATGTTGACGGGCCTAGGTGAGGCGTAAAGCTTTGTGTCGTGCAGTCATCAAGGGTACACGAGTGGGCCTTCGGCTCCGAAAGTCCATATCGATGATATTTCGTTGAATGGTTCGCAAGCTGACACTTGTTGATGACCCAATACTGAAACCTGCAGCAATTTGGGGAAGGGTTGCACTTCCATCACATCGAACGATTCTCTTCAGTCGTCGTTGGTCCCGTTCTTGCAGGATCTTTTTCCGGCCGCAGCAATGTCGGAGATTTGATGTGTTAACGGATTCCTGATATGCACGGTACACTCGTGAAATAGTCGTACGGGAAAATCCCCACTTTATGGCTACTTCGGAGATGATACGTCCCATCGCCCGTGCGCCGACTATAACACCTAACACCACGTTCAAGCTTGCTTAAATCTTGATATCCGCAGTAACCGATCTAACAAATGCGCGAGACACTTGTTGTCTTATATAGGCGTTGCCGGCCGCAGCTCCGTGTACTGCCTGTTTACATATGTCTGTATTTGAATACGCATGCCTATTTCAGTTTCTTTGGCGCTTTATTCTATGTGACATTTAAAATATGAGAGATGCTCCTGTACGATAATAGTAACAACTACTATATCATATTTCGCCAACGGCCTTGCCGCAGTGGTAACATCGGTTCCCATCAGTCGCCCAACACTTGGACGGGTCACCGTCTGGGTGTGCCGAGTGCTGTTGGCAAGCGGAGTGAACTTAGCCCTTGTGGCGGCACCGGCCACGAAAACTGACAACAGGGGAGGGAGGGGGGAGGAAGAGCAGTGTTCTGACCACATGCCCCTCCATATCCGCATCCGGTGACGCCTATAGGCTGAGGATGACACGGCGGCCGGTCGCTACTGTTGGGCCTTCAAAGCCTGTTCGGATGGCGTTTGTTTGTATATGATGTACCAGAGAATAAAACATTTTCTGCTCTTATGTTTATGACACAAAGAACAATTAGTTATTATTATCTTATATCTTCACGCTATTCAAGCTTTTAAGAGCGCCATTAAAAAAGTTCGCTCTCTGTGATAGTAGCTGCCTTTGAGATCGGTTGACTATGTAATTGGTACGGACTGCTATAGAACAGGAGGTGTGTAAGAGTTACAAATACTTTAATGTAGGCATTAAAATTCGTGATGAAATTATTTAATGTGTATTGGTAAAACAAGATGTTCAATAATCCAGCCCTTTTCATAATTTACTTCAGTTTTCAGAAACAGAAGGAACATGGCTGGTTAACTGAAGCCGCCGCAATTACGCAGTACATTTGAAATTATATCAACTGCGCGAAAGACGTGCGATTTGGAATGAAGTACTTCCTCTTCCAGCACTGCAGCGCATGAGAGTATTATCTTTTCAAATTAGTTTTTTCAGTTAATAGATTAAAAACAGCACAGATAGTCTTTGGCTGAACTTATGTAGGGCAACAGAAGGAACATGGCTGGTTAACTGAAGCCGCCGCAATTACGCAGTACATTTGAAATTATATCAACTGCGCGAAAGACGTGCGATTTGGTATAAAGTACTTCCTCTTCCAGCATTGCAGCGCATGCGAGTATTATCTTTTCAAATTAGTTTTTTCAGTTAATAGATTAAAAACAGCACAGATAGTCTTCGGCTGAACTTATGTAGGAGTATAGAATCTTGTTTCGAGCATTCGAACTTTTTTCTCAGTTAAACGCATTTACATGATGAAGTCAAATTAATAACATCAGGATTTCAAGTGTTTTTAGTTTATTTAAGAAGAGTAACAATAATTCATTCAGGATGATATGACAAGCTTTACACTTTTCCCCAACGTACGTATACTGTGCACCACGTAAAAAAAAGAATCTCTACATAAATGTCAGACATTATTTTCATTTCAAGAACTAATCCCGCGCAGAAGAAATAATAGCAATATTTATTTTATTCAAGTTTAAAGATTACTTTTCAAACAATAAATTAAAAATTAAAACATATCCAGAAACAGGAGAGAGAGAATAGATCACTTCTTTCAGTCAGTTTCTGTCGTAAATGTATTTTCTCGCCAATCCTATGTAGTACCTCCTCATGAGTTACATGCTCTATCCATCCAATGTTCAGCATTCTTCTGTAGCACGACAATTCAAAAGCTTCTATTCTTTTCTTGTCTTAATTCTATATTGTCCAAGTTTCACTTCCGATAAGGCTTTTCTCCAGACAAATATCATTAGAAGAGACTTGCGAAATTTATATGTTTTATGTTATCAATTAGAAATGATCGGTGAAAGCCTAGGACTGTAAGAGCAATGGGTTTGTTGTTTATAAAATAACGTTTGTTGCTGCCGGTCACGGTTTTTCTTTTATTTATTTATCTCCTGCACGAAAGGTTTAGGGAAACCATTCCCATTTTCTAGTGCGTTTTCCGTGTCTTATAGCAATTACGCGTGATGTTTACGATCTGTGAGTTGCTGCATTACTTGAAAACTACGTGTGTTGTTACAGTAGAGGAAACAGAATAATGCAGCACCTCAAATATCAAAAACATTACGCGTAAGTGCCATAATAAACGAAAAAAAATCACCTGAACATAGAAATCATTTCTCGAAATGCGTCATGCACGAAATAAATAAATACACGAATAAAAGAAAAACGTGAATGGGAGCAATTTTTTAAAGGAACCAATTACATTCCATGATGACAAACTTTTGTTTTAGAGAAATGTTTTTCTTGCTATTGCCACTCACCATTTTATACCTTTTCCACTTCGGACATGATTTGTTATAGCGCTAAGCAAGTAACAGAACTCATCATCATCATCATCATCATCATCATCATCATCATCATCATCATCATCATCATCATCATTTAAGACTGATTATGCCTTTCAGCGTTCAGTCTGGAGCATAGCCCCCCTTATACAGTTCCTCCATGATCCCCTATTCAGTGCTAACATTGGTGTCTCTTCTGATGTTAAAACTATTACTTCAAAATAATTCTTAACCGAATCCAGGTACCTTCTCCTCGGTCTGCCCCGACTCCTCCTACCCTCTACTGCTGAACCCATGAGTCTCTTGGGTAACCTTGCTTCTCCCATGCGTGTAACATGACCCCCACCATCTGAGCCTGTTCGCCCTGACTGCTACATCTATAGAGTTCATTCCCAGTTTTTCTTTGATTTCCTCATTGTGGACACCCTTCTGCCCTTGTTCCCATCTACTAGTACCTGCAATCATCCTAGCTACTTTCATATCCGTAACCTCAACCTTGTTGATAAGGTAACCTGAATCCACCCAGCTTTCGCTCCCATACATTAGCTTTGCTACACCTCGCTTCCAGTTCTTTCACTAAGTTGCCATCCTGTGAGAATATGCATCCTAAGTACTTGAAACCGTCCACCTGTTCTAACTTTGTTCCTCCTATTTGGCACTCAATCCGTTTATATTTCTTTCCCGCTGACATTACTTTCGTTTTGGAGATGCTAATCTTCATACCATAGTCCTTACATTTCTGATCTAGCTCTGAAATATTACTTTGCAAACTTTCAATCGAATCTGCCATCACAACTAAGTCATCCGCATATGCAAGACTGCTTATTTTGTGTTCACATGTCTTAATCTCACCCAGTAACAGAACTCATCTACGTTTATTGCATCAATTCCTAATCTAATTTCCTCTGCGACCCCTGGTTTTATTCGACTAATTTCCATTACTCTTGTTTTACTTTTGTTCATTTTATGATCTCTCTTCCTGCAGCATGCTTAAAAAGGTTGGATAGGCGAGATTGACACACTCGCCAAGTATTCGACCAACACAGGCGTTGTGTTACGCAACTGAATTAAGCGCTACAGTGAGAGCTTTCGTCGCGTCAGACGACTCGCAGGCAGGAGTGTGCGCCGGTAGCCGGATGGTTAATGAAGGGGAACACCGGAGCACTTTGCGGTTGTCCGGTCAGCGGCGCTCGCTCGCAACACTCGCCGTGGGAATCGATGTCGGGAGCCGCAGCTGTAACGCCCGTCTCATTTCAGGACTTCGCCTTCAGCTGTTCGATGCGTGACTGGCCAATAAACTCTCAGTAAGATACTCTGAATCATGTACAGAATTTTCGGCAGAGGTGAAAAATGCACCAAAACAGGCAAAATAATGAAGAAAAAAAACTACACTTGAGCGGTAACCTGAAATATGGTGTAATTAGCTAAAATATTTCTACGGTAGAAAACTGTACGGCATTTCGTAAAATTTCTCAATATTCCTCTCATAACTGTTATTTGAAATCGAATGAAACATGTTTACCGTTAACAGACGCCATTTATTTATATCGACATCTTCATGTGGATTTACATGTGTTAGTACGACATGTGTGTGTGTTACGACTTTGGGGTAACCTGTGGTCACAGGCCCCTTCCGAAGTAAACAAAGATGTTGTTGTTGTTGTTGTTGTTGTGGTCTTCAGTCCTGAAACTGGTTTGATGCAGCTCTCCATGCTACTCTATCCTGTGCAAGCTTCTTCATCTCCCAGTACCTACTGCAACCTACATCCTTCTGAATCTGCTTAGTGTATTCATCTCTTGGTCTCCCCCTACGATTTTTACCCTCCACGCTGCCCTCCAATACTAAATTGGTGATCCCTTGATGCCTCAGAACATGTCCTACCAACCGATCCCTTCTTCTGGTCAAGTTGTGCCATAAACTTCTCTTCTTCCCAATCCTATTCAATACTTCCTCATTAGTTATGTGATCTACCCGTCTAATCTTCAGCATTCTTCTGTAGCACCACATTTCAAAAGCTTCTATTCTCTTCTTGTCCAAACTATTTACTGTCCATGTTTCACTTACATACATGGCTACACTCCATACAAATACTTTCAGAAATGACTTCCTCACACTTAAATCTACACTCGATGTTAACAAATTAACAAAGATGATGTCTGTAAAGTCGTTACCAGACACGATCGCCGGCCGGAGTGCCCGAGCTGTTCTAGGCGCCACAGTCTGACGCCGCGCGACCGCTACGGTCGCAGGTTCGAATCCTGCCTAGGGCATGGATGTGTGTGATGTCCTTAGGTTAGTTAGGTTTACTTAACTCTAAGTTCTATGGGACTGAAGTTAAGTCCCATAGTGCTCAGAGCCATTTTTGAAGCAGACACGATCATCGTTTACAAAGTATGACAGTTCATATGTGATGTATTACAACAGAGGAAGGGGGCTGTGATCACTGGAGACAGAGCGACACGTTACCCCAAAGTCGTAACACAAAACACACACACACACACACACACACACACACACACACACAATGTCGTACTAATGCATGTAAATTCACCTGGTGATGGAATACTCATTTTACTAAGGTTTGAAGCTTCTCTTTTCGTTCTTCTGTGTTTGCAATTTAAAAACTGGGTTGTTTTGGAAATCAGCCTTATGCAAACACGATTAGTATATTTTTATATTTACCCACACATGTTTCGACAACAATGTGTCATCTTCTGTTGGTAAATTTTTTTATTTCTGTAAATTACAGTATCACATTTGTAATAATTTAACTACTGTATGCAAATATTGCAATATTGTATTTCTTAGGCATACAGCAGTTAAATTATTACAAATGTGACATTGTACTTTACAGAAATAAAAATTTGACCAACAGAAGATGACACATTGGTGTCGAAACATGTCTGGGTAAATATAAAAATAAACAAATAGTGTTTGCATAAGGCTGATTTCCAAAACAACCCACTGATGATGGAAGTTTAAATCTTCGAAATGCGTTGTGCATATGCCTGCATCTCGTGGTCGTGCGGTAGCGTTCTCGCTTCTCACGCCCGGGTTCCCGGGTTCGATTCCCGGCGGGGTCAGGGATTTTCTCTGCCTCGTGATGGCTGGGTGTTGTGTGCTGTCCTTAGGTTAGTTAGGTTTAAGTAGTTCTAAGTTCTAGGGGACTGATGACCATAGATATTAAGTCCCATAGTGCTCAGAGCCATTTGAACCATTTTTTCGTTGTGCATATACATAAAAACCGACTGGTTACAGTAAACTTGTTGTTTCATTCGATGTCAATAACACTCACGCTAAAGCCTAACCTAAAATGTTCGCATTTAAAATGTAATTTGTTAAGTGGTCAGATTTTATTTGTATAAATTTGGTCAATGTGTTGGTTACATACCTTTGTGTTTTGTATCTAAATGTTCATGATCTCTTCCTCCCAAGTGTTTGGCGTATCCATGCCCTTTTATTAGATTTTCCCGCTGGCAGTCTTAAGCGTTTCACCTACCACAGCTGCGTGCAAGAACTGTGAGTCATGTGTGGCGCGCGCTCTAACTCGTCTTTCTTTCTGCAGCTGTTTACGGCATTCCTGTTGGGGCAGCCAGACGATGGTTGCTGTCGCTTTCCTATGTAAATGTCTTTCACGTATTGTGTGCTCCTTTTCCTCATTTTAATACTTCTTAGGTGTTTCGTGTTTCCGTGGATAGCGGTTTTCTCACAAATATTCGTTTTTTAACTTCTTAGGTTCCCGATTTTATAAACTGGGACACGGAACTTTCGGATACAAAGACAGTATTGGGTGGAAGACAATCTTGGTTCTTTTACGCTCTGTGTGTGTAATGTCCGGTCATGAGTTCACTTTTACATTGTCGTTTATGAAAGACTGCTTATGCATAGTTGCAACATATTCATTCCACCGTTACAGTGCATGTCAGAAGATGGAATTATATTATTCCGAAACCGGTTATCATGAGTAAATTACTAGTGAATCAACAGTTGTCGTGGTTTTCTTAGTTTTGTGAAAATAGTGTCCGTGTTGAGACTGACTGGTGATCGAGATTTCGTCTCAGTGTCCGTGTGGATACCTGCTTTGCTTCAAACAAGAGCGTTTCATTACTCGAGGCGCGTGACGCTGCTGAACCATCCAGCACAGCCGAGAGAACAATGCCTCTGTCTGCACTGTGCAGAGAGTGGCCCTCCTGAACCGTCGATTCTACACTCACACTAGAGTCGCGGGGTCCAGAATAACGTGATCAGCAATGTGAGTATCAAGGACGATGAACCGCAGCCTCGTTCGTTCTGTTCGCCTATAAGATCCACAGCGCCGTAGATATCGGTGCCCAAATAGATGTCTTGTAACTTGGCTTCAGTGAGGCATTCGATACAAACATGCATTATCGTTCAGTAAACAAATCAAGAGCAAGCGCTGTATCAGATCATTTTGTGATTCTCTGGTAATCCATTAAGTAAAGTGGGACTGCAGGCGGAGACGAAGTACACTCCTGGAAATGGAAAAAAGAACACATTGACACCGGTGTGTCAGACCCACCATACTTGCTTCGGACACTGCGAGAGGGCTGTACAAGCAATGATTACACGCACGGACAGCGGACACACCAGGAACCGCGGTGTTGGCCGTCGAATGGCGCTAGCTGCGCAGCATTTGTGCACCGCCGTCGTCAGTGTCAGCCAGTTTGCCGTGGCATACGGAGCTCCATCGCAGTCTTTAACACTGGTAGCATGCCGCGACAGCGTGGACGTGAACCGTATGTGCAGTTGACAGACTTTGAGCGAGGGCGTATAGTGGGCATGCGGGAGGCCGGGTGGACGTACCGCCGAATTGCTCAACACGTGGGGCGTGAGGTCTCCACAGTACATCGATGTTGTCGCCAGTGGTCGGCGGAAGGTGCACGTGCCCGTCGACCTGGGACCGGACCGCAGCGACGCACGGATGCACGCCAAGACCGTAGGATCCTACGCAGTGCCGTAGGGGACCGCACCGCCACTTCCCAGCAAATTAGGGACACTGTTGCTCCTGGGGTATCGGCGAGGACCATTTGCAACCGTCTCCATGAAGCTGGGCTACGGTCCCGCACACCTTTAGGCCGTCTTCTGCTCACGCCCCAACATCGTGCAGCCTGCCTCCAGTGGTGTCGCGACAGGCGTGAATGGAGGGACGAATGGAGACGTGTCGTCTTCAGCGATGAGAGTCGCTTCTGTCTTGGTGCCAATGATGGTCGTATGCGTGTTTGGTGCCGTGCAGGTGAGCGCCACAATCAGGACTGCATACGACCGAGGCACACAGGGCCAACACCCGGCATCATGGTGTGGGGAGCGATCTCCTACACTGGCCGTACACCACTGGTGATCGTCGAGGGGACACTGAATAGTGCACGGTACATCCAAACCGTCATCGAACCCATCGTTCTACCATTCCTAGACCGGCAAGGGAACTTGCTGTTCCAACAGGACAATGCACGTCCGCATGTATCCCGTGCCACCCAACGTGCTCTAGAAGGTGTAAGTCAACTACCCTGGCCAGCAAGATCTCCGGATCTGTCCCCCATTGAGCATGTTTGGGACTGGATGAAGCGTCGTCTCACGCGGTCTGCACGTCCAGCACGAACGCTGGTCCAACTGAGGCGCCAGGTGGAAATGGCATGGCAAGCCGTTCCACAGGACTACATCCAGCATCTCTACGATCGTCTCCATGGGAGAATAGCAGCCTGCATTGCTGCGAAAGGTGGATATACACTTTACTAGTGCCGACATTGTGCATGCTCTGTTGCCTGTGTCTATGTGCCTGTGGTTCTGTCAGTGTGATCATGTGATGTATCTGACCCCAGGAATGTGTCAATAAAGTTTCCCCTTCCTGGGACAATGAATTCACGGTGTTCTTATTTCAATTTCCAGGAGTGTAGTTGAATAACGATAACAAAGCCAGCGGCTGTATTCGAATCCAAAGTCGTTTATTCTTTTAAAAACATGCTACTAGTTTCGACACCAAATTGTGTCATCTTCAGGTTCGAAGCGTAACCTGCCATCCAAACATGTAAACAGTTGTGGATGGCAGGTGACGCTTGGGCTCTGAAGATGACAGAATTTGGTGTAGAAACCGGTAGCATGTTTTAAAAATAATGAACGAAGTTGTATTCAAATACAGCCGCTGGTTTTCTTATCATTAGTCTATTACACTTTGTGATTGGATTCAGGACTTCTCCGCAGGTGTAACTCAAAACGTCGTTCTTGCTGGAAGGAAATCAACAACTGTAAAGGTAATTTCGGGAGAACCCCAAGAGAGTGTTACAGGGCCGGTACTATTTACAATTTATAATAATGATGTAGATGTTATCGGAGACTATGTGAAGCTGTTCACGAAAGATAAAGCATTAACAGCGAGAGAAGACCGTAGAGAAATCCCGGAAGACGCGCATAGGATAGATGAATGGTGCACTGACTGGCGGTTGACGCTGAACTTTGATAAATATAAAGCATGAGCATAAACAGACTGAGAGATCCATCACCGTGCGCTTACAGAATTGCCGAAAAACAACTGGTAACTGTAACTACGGTAGAGCACGTAGGAGTTACTGTCCGGGGCGATGTGAAGCGGAATGAGCAAATACACTGAGGAGCCAAAAAATTATCACCACCTGCTTAATAGCTAGCTGGGATAGCTTTGGAACGCAATACGTCATCGATTCTGCGTATCATCTGTTGAGCCGGCCGAAGTGGCCGTGCGGATCTAGGTGCTGCAGTCTGGAACCGCGAGACCGCTACGGTCGCAGGTTCGAATCCTGTCTCGGGCATGGATGTGTGTGATGTCCTTAGGTTAGTTAGGTTTAACTAGTTCTATGTTCTAGGGGACTAATGACCTCAGAAGTTGAGTCCCATAGTTCTCAGAGCCATTTGAACCATTTTATCATCTGTTGTACAATTCGTTGGTAAGCTTGTGGGAGGTTTGCGGCAGCGGCTGTCTGAGAACAAGTCAAGTAATTCCTATAAATAACGGGCCGCTGATTTGCGGCTGAGATGGGTTCCATCGGATTCACATCAACCAATTTGGTGGCCAAGACATCAAAATTGAGTTTAGTATCATTCTCCTTGAACCACAGTAGCACGATTATGACTTTGGGACACGGACAGTTACTCTACTGATAAATGATATCGCCGTCGGGGAAAACATCAAGAATGAAGAGGTGCAGGTGGTCCGCAGCCGTCCGTGTGTATTCGATTACTTCCCTATGCAAGCGCAGGACACTGTCAAATGTTCAAATGTGTGTGAAATCTTATGGGGCTTAACTGCTAAGGTCATCAGTCCGTAAGCTTACACACTACTTAACCTAAATTATCCTAAGGACAAACATACACACCCATACCCGAGGGAGGACTCGAACCTCCGCCGGGACCAGCCGCACAGTCCATGACTGCAGCGCCCCCTAGACCGCTCGGCTAACCCCGCGCGGCGGGACACTGTCTGTCATACCATAATACTGTTCCCACCAGCTGGCGTCCGTGGGGCGCTGAAAGTTTCCAGTCGCCGATCACTCGATGACTTCAGATAGTACACTTACTGCCAGCTACACGTTTATTTACTGCATGTTTGACGGATAGCAGTGTCTAATACACTATGTGATCAAAAGTATCCGGACACCCCCAAAAACATACGTTTCTCATTTTAGGTGTATTGTGCTGCCACCTGCTGCCAGGTACTCTGTATCAGCGACTTCAGTAGTCATTAGACATCATGAGAGAACAAAATGGGGTGCTTCGCGGAACTCACGGATTTCGAACGTGGTCAGGCGATTGGATGTCACTTGTGGGACACGTCTGTAAGCGAGATTTCCACACTCCTAAACATCCCTAGGTCCACCGTTTCCGATGTGACAGTGAAGTGGAAACGTGAAGGGACACGTACAGCACAAAAGCGTACAGACCGACCTCGACTGCTGACTGACAGAGACCGTCGACAGTTAAAGAGGGTCGTAATGTGTAATAGACAGACATCAATCCAGACCATCACATCAGGATCCACTGCAAGTACTATGACAGTTGGGCGAGAGGGGGGGGGGGGGGGGTGAGAAAACTTGGATTTCATGGTCGAGCGGTTGCTCATACGCGACACAACACGCCGGTAAATTCCAAACGACGCCTTGTTTGGTGTAAGGATCGTAAACATTGGACGACTGAACAGTGGAAAAACGTTGCGTAGAGTGACGAATCACAGTATACAATGTGGCGACCCGATGGCAGCGTGTGGGTATGGCGAGTGCCCGGTGAACGTCATCTGCCAGCGTGTGTAGTGCCAATAGTAAAATTCGGAGGCAATGGTGTAATGGTATGGTCGTGTTTTTCATGGAGTGGGTTGCATCCCTTGTTGTTTTGCGTGGAACTATCACAGCACAGGCCTACATTGATGTTTTAAGCACCTTCTTGCTTCTCACTGTTGAAGAGCAATTTGGGGATGGGGACTGCATCTTTCAACACGATCGAGCACCTGTTCATAATGCACGGACTGTGGCGGAGTGGTTACATCCCTGTAATGGACTGGTCTGCACAGAGTCCTGACCTGAACCCTACAGAACACCCTTAGGATGTTTTGCAACGCCGACTTCGTGCGAGGCCTCATCGTCCGACATCGACACCTCTCCTCAGTGCAGCACTCCGTGAAGAATGGGTTGCCATACCCCAAGAAACCTTCCAGCACATGACTGAACGTATGCCTGCGAGAGTGGAAGCTGTGATCAAAGCTAAGGGTGGGCCAACACCATGATGAATTCTAGCATTACAGATGGAGGGCGCTACGATCTTGTAAGTCATTTTCAGCGAGGTGTCCGGATACTTTTTATTACATAGTTTATATGAGAAATGAGAACAGCGAGAAACTTAACATCAGGATTGATGGTCACGAAGTCAATGAAGTTACGGAATTCTGCTACCTAGGCAGTAAAATAACCAATGACGGACGGAGCAAAGAGGACATCAAAAGCAGACTCGCTATGGCAAAAAAGGCATTTCTGGCCAAGAGAAGTCTACTAATATCAAATACCGGCCTTAATTTGAGGAAGAAATTTCTGAGGATGTACGTCTGGAGTACAGCATTGTATGGTAGTGAAACATGGACTGTGGGAAAATCGGAACAGAAGAAAATCGAAGCATTTGAGATGTGGTGCTATAGACGAACGTTGAAAATTAGGTGGACTGATAAGGTAAGGAATGAGGAGGTTCTACGCAGAATCGGAGAGGAAAGGAATATGTGGAAAACACTGATAAGGAGAAAGGACAGGATGATAGGACATCTGCTAAGACATGAGGGAATGACTTCCATGGTACTAGAGGGAGCTGTAGAGGGCAAAAACTGTAGAGATTGGAATACGTCAAGCAAATAATTGAGGACGTAGGTTGCAAGTGCTACTCTGAGATGAAGAGGTTAGCACAGGAAAGGAATTCGTGGCGGGCCGCATCAAACCAGTCAGTAGACTGATGACCAAAAAAAAAAAAAAAAAAAGAGACGGCTGAATTATTACTAAATCAATGCTAAATTGAATAAAGATCATAAGTAACTGACATAAATGGAAATAAAACACTGCGCGTATGAGGCGGTGACATTTGATAGTTACAGAGCAACGGAACATCCTCAGGACTACTTCAACGCGAGGAAGGTGTTGCCAGGAAGCTGAATCGGGCTATCGGTGACAGTAAACTGACATGCCTCCAAACTGACAGCACCTTGTGGAGGAACACGGGTTTATCTCGCCAGATTGGGACACCTGGCTTTTCACTGGGCGGCTGAGGGATAACGAGGCAGTGTGCGTACAACAGTGGGAGCGACAGATTACGCTCACGAGTGGATGTCGCTCCGTTGCTGGTCGCGGCTCCCCTCGCCTGTAATTGAATTGTTGCAATCACTCGCGGCGATTTGGCTGAGGGCCACGCCATTCCCCTGGCAGGCGGAAGATACGGCCAGAAAGTGGGCACCGGGTCCATTTCACGGAAGAGCGGCCGCGCTCACCTCCCCCAGTCACCGCGAAGCGACGTCTGGCGGTCGGGCACCCGTGCCTCTGTCTCTGTCCCTGCATCTTCCTCTCTGTCTCCCGAGCAGCTTCGCTTCCCATGAAAACTCCGGGAAATTAATAACAATCTTCGTAGAACCACGATAAGTTCCTGCTTCAATAAAAACTTTTGTACCACGGTAACTAACAGTTTCCATCATTCACATCATCAGCTTGACAGGGGGGCAGTATGTGCCACTTCCATCGTTTTTGATTTTGCAATTTGTGTCACAACTTGCTGCCAGCAGCTAAATGCTCATAAATTTTCGTATCGTTGCAACTCGATATCCAGCAAGTGGTGAAGGAAAATAAGTGAACTGAACGACCAAGTTTGCAAGTATGACCATCTGACGTCAGAGAGTAGTCTGCCGGCGTAAGCTGTCACGAGCACACCGGTCGACAAAGAGGCGGCAAGGAGATCGATAGTACGTGCTGGAGCAAGTGCGCCTGCCAGGAGAGAGGCCAAAGACAGACTCGCAAGCAACGTGCCGCCAACGCCCTCTCGACCACAAGTATTACGATCGCCGCCGTTGATCGGAGGGCTCAGTATCAGTCGCAGTCACTAGCTCGGTCACTATTCTAGTTGGTGTCTGTCAGTACATTCTAACCATATTCGAGTACATAGCAGGACTTGTACTTCACCAGCAGTGGGGCTGACGGAAGTGCTTGTACCAAAAAACATGGAGTCTTAAAGTTAAGTAGCAGCTATCTGTTCAACTAAATAAAGAACCCTGTTAATATACGTGTGCAGTTGTGTTGTAGAAAGAGGGTTCTGGCCCATCCTCTACCTTGATTCCTATGTCCAAGACTCTACAGTGTCAAAGAGGACACAAAAAAATACTGTAGTTCCAAAGCCTCTGGGTGCCATCGTAACTCCTTTCAGTCTTAAGGGAGGTTTAGAGAGGCTGCTTTGAGAAAAAGGAGGGTCACTCTATTGAGTCAACAAACTTCTGATTGGTTTCACGTGGTGTGCCACGAATTCCCCTGCTGTCCCAACCTTTTCATCTCAGAGGAGCACCTGCAATCTACATCTTCAATTATTTCATGTCTTCCTCTACAGTTTTTACCCTCTACAGCTCCCTGTAGTATCACCCAAGTTATGCCCTATGTCTTAACAGATGTCCTATGACCCTGTTCCTTCTCCTTGTCAGTCTTTTCTATTCTGCGAACAATCTGCTCATTTCTTACCTTACCAAAACACCTAATTTTCAATATTCTCCTGTAGCACCACATCTCAAACCCTTCTATTCTCTTCCCTTCCGGTTTTCCCACAGTCCATGTTTCACAACTACACAACTTTGTGCTCCAAACGTACATTATCAGAAATTTCCTCCTCAAATTAAGACCAATGTTTGGTACTAGTAGAAGTCTTTTGCCCAGGAATGCCATTGTTACCACTGCTAGTCTACTTTTTATGTTCTCATAACTCATTTGTCTTGAGTTACCTTGTTGCCTACGTAGCAGAATTCTTTAACATCATCTATCACGTTTCTCTGTATTCCCATTTCTGCTACTTCTCATTATCTTCCTCTTTCTTCGATTTACTCTCAGTCCATATTCTGCACTCATTATACTGTCCATTCCATTCGACACATCCTACAATTCTTCTCACCTTCACTCAGGATAGCAATGTCACAAGCGAATCATATCATTGATATCCTATCACTTCGAATATTAATCCCACTCTTGAACTGTTTTTCATTTCCATCATTACTTCTTTGATGCACAGATTGAACAGTAGGAGCGAAAGACTACATTCCTGTCTTACACCCTTTTTAATCCGAGCACTTCGTTCTTGGTCTTCCAGTCTTATTGTTCCCGCTTTGATCTTGTACATATTGTATATTACCCTTCTTTCCCTACAGCTTACCCTTATTTTTCTCAGAAGGCTGCAGTGTATGTAGATATTTATTCCGGTCTTCTATTTCCCAATCTGCTGTTCCACCCCTCTCCGTCCACGACATCCACCCCAACTCTGTCCATCTCCTCCTCCCATCCTCTCTCAACCTCCCCCCCTCTTCTTGTCTATCTCCTCTTCTCCCCTCTCTCTGTCCACGTCCTCCACCCGCCTCTCTCTGTCCATGACGTCCTTCTCCCTATCTGTCTCCTCTCCCTTCCCACGTTATCACACTGACGCAGCTCATATTTCTTTCCAAATCGTAAGTATTGTGTGTACCAAATTTGGTTGAAATAGATCCAAGGGTTTAAAACAGCTTTTACACGTGGCTTTGCCCACGTATGCAGATGTCAAACATATTTTACATGTATTTAACACATTTCACACGTATTTGCACACATACGCCACCCGAATCTCTAGTGAATTTCGCCATGCAGTTTCATTTTCATTAAGCTCAATAATTATGACGTCGTATCTCCTGAACTATTTGCCGTCAGATGATATAATTTTGCTGGTGCATCCAGTGGCATATGTCGCTACTGCCTGCGAAATGTATTGTGATTAGGGTTTGTAGCAAAGAAGCAAAAAATTAAAGCGTCATACAGGGTGGCGCAGTTTTTCACGCATCTCAGCATTTGACGTTGTATCTCTGGAACAGCAGTAAACAAGTTATATATCAAAACGTCGTGCCTGGTGGGGCAATTTTACTGAATGAAAAGCGAAAATGTAGTAAGCGATAACCTTTTTCTTTTTCCATCATTTTTAGGAGTCTGTTAGAGAGAAAAAGTGTCTAAAAGGTTTGAAATTATGCGTAATGTTTGTTTTAAGTCACTAAGTGTTCTCGTTCTCACATACTGGGTGACTAAAGTCTGCTACACTGATGTTTGAGCCCCCCCCCCCCCCCCCCCCCCCTTCCTTTTGATAGGTACGCTGTTCCTAACCCCACAACAGTTCTCTCCAGATATGTGTGCCACGTTTGGTAAACATCGATGGAGCGGTTTTGGAGGAGATATGGAACCTACATACATACACACGTACACCTATTTTTATAATATGTGTCTAAGGAAGTGTCAGTGGTAACTTGGGTGCGCTTTGGGTGATTTACTTGTACCAATCAAATGCACCTTCAGTTCGATGTTTTGCCATAAACAACGTCCGCTTGAAACCGCCTGAGTTTGCACTCGCTTAGAAGTGTGTGGTTTAGCAAAAGAGAACATGTAGTAACTGATTACTCATTGCTAAACTCATTCAGGCGACTAAGCGATGTAAAAGATCAAGGCTGGTTCTCTACCTTAAATGATTTGTAATAGCTCTTAATGTGCCTGGTTATGTTGTAAAATTGTTGTTTTACTGTTTCAGAGCTCTGCAACTTAGCTGTTTTAGTTTTATCTGTGTAAAAAGCAGCAGAGTAGCCTGCTGAGACCGATATGGAACGTAAACGCAAGCTTCTGGCGCAACGTACTCAGGGCGCTTCCTCGACATTCAGCAGTTACTATTTGAGCATTTTCGTATAATCCAAGTATCGCAATTTAACCCGTCAGTGGAAGCCTGCTGCGCGTAAGTTGTAGGAGGAGGGGGGATTAGTGTTTAACGTCCCGTCGACAACGAGGGCATTAGAGACGGAGCAGAAGCTCGGAATAGGGAAGGAAATCGGCCGTGCCCTTTCAAAGGAACCATCCCGGAATTTGCCTGAAACGATTTAGGGAAATCACGAAAAACCTAAATCAGGATGGCCGGAGACGGGTTTGAACCGTCGTTCTCCCGAATGCGAGACCAGTGTGCTAACCACTGCACCACCTAGCTCGGTGCGCTTAAGTTGGTCCTTGGCGCTTTTAATGTTAAATAATTCTTAGTTTACATTGAAGTCTTTAAAATAAATTTTTCGTGTTAATGCCCAACGGCGCCTCTGAACTTACTTATAACTAGCTTAGTGCCCTACGCTTCGCTCGCGTAGAATGTGTTGCCTGCAGAGATTTTTTTGTTTTGTTTTTATTTAATCGAATTTTTGTGTTGTCCACAAACTGCAACACCTTGTAAGCTTTTCACGCTAATTAAGAGCATACAAGCGTGGTCTTTTCAGAATCTACTTCTCACCAAAAAAGCGATTCTGGCAGCTAGATTCCAAAGTTTTTGTTAATCATGCCTTTTCCGTTATTGTGGAGATATTTCCGTAGCAACTTTCGTCCCCTAAGAAGTATTTCATTATACCTTACCAAGAAATGAAATACCGATTTTCATAAATGTAGATTTAAAATTTCTTAATGTAATGAAATATTTTCTTAAAAATATTCAACCACTGCTGCACTCCCTCAGGGACTGAATTTCCAAATACAGTGAAACACGTATTTTTGAGAAGTCAAATACAAATTTTCAAAGACTGAGCTTTAAAAATGCTTTCGCAGTGAAATATTTTCATAAAACGTTCCACCCCCTGTTCCACCTCCTTAGGCGTCGAATTTCCAAAAACAGTAACATGCGTATGTTTTATTTGTAACACAGAAGCCATAGATTTAGCTTCCATAAAAACTTTCATCCCCCGCTTCATCCCCATAGTGGCTGAATTTCCAAAGACAGTGAAACACCTATTTTTTTAATTTGTAACCGAAGTTCATAGGTGAAGCTTTACAAATAGTTTAGTAGTTCTTTAATGATATATTTTCAAAATAGCTGTCACCAACTCCTTCACCACCACACAGTTAATTCTAAAAAATGATGAAACACATAGTTCTTTATTTCTAACGAAGAAACCAAATACCAATTTTCGTAGGTCTAGCTTCAAAACTGCCTTAATAGCAACATTCTTCAAAATAAATAAATAAATAAATAAATAAATAAATCCCCTATTTCACCCCGTTAGGGTTAGAATTTCGAAAAATTCCTTCTTAAACGATGCCTACAGTATGAGATACACGCCTTTAAGGTTTTGAAGTTCAGTGCCTTTTAATTAAATCCTTAGTGCCTTCCTTTTTGTTTTTCAATTATTTCGGGTGGCGCTTGTTAATGACTTTTGGCGTGACATTGTTTAGTTGAATTCTTAGCATCTTTCAATTGTTTTGGAAGTGCGTAATCTTTCATTTATTTCGGTGGCGCTTTTAATTATTATTTTCTGTCCTTGTTTAATAGTAGTGTGAATGTTTGTCTTAAATACTATAACGTAGCAGGTTATTCCGAGTCTTTACACCTTAAAGTGAGATTGTATCTTGCCGTGTAGCCGGAGAGAGACGGCAGTTTCTTTCTTCTCACAGCGCAGCTTTCTGTGACAGCTGGAGCAGCGTGAGTTAGCTTAGCGTACGTATGAGTTCTTTATTCACGTCTCCTGTGAGTCAAAAGATATAGTGTTAAATCTTATTCGACTTTTTCACGCTCCACATACAGACTTGTATTGATAGCACAACTATATTGCAAAAATCTCAGTCCAGTATCTGCAGTGCTTTTCGAAATATAAAATTGTATCTAAAACTAAAAACAACGTTCAAAGTATTACAAAACAAAGTAAAAGCTTGTAATATAAATATTTATAATATCAGCTGAAACTATAACTAAAACTGATATAAATAAAAATAAAACAGTTGTTGTTGTGGTCTTCAGTCCGAAGACTGGTTTGATGCAGCTCTCCATGATACTTCATCTTCTGGGAGCCTCTTAACCTCCGAATAACTACTGCTACCTACATCCTTCTGAATCTGCTTAGTGTGTTCGTCTCTTGGTCTCCCTCTACGATTTTTAACCCCCACGCTTCCCTCCAATACTAAACTGGTGATCCATTGGTGTCTCAATACGTGTTCTATCAACTGATCCCTTCTTTGGGTCAAGTTGTGCCACAAATTTCTTGTCTCTTTCAATTCAGTACCTCCCAATCAGTTACGTGATATACCTATCTAATCTTCAGCATTCTTCTGCAGCACGAGATTTTAAAAGCTTCTGTTCTCTTCTTGGTTCAAATGGCTCTGAGCACTATGGGACTCAAAATCTTAGGTCATAAGTCCCCTAGAACTTAGAACTACTTAAACCTAACTAACCTAAGGACATCACACACACCCATGCCCGAGGCAGGATTCTAACCTGCGACCGTAGCAGTACCGCGGTTCCGGACTGCAGCGCCAGAACCGCTAGACCACCGCTGTTCTCTTCTTGTCTAAACTGTTTATCATCCACGTTTCACTTCCATACATGGCTACACTCCAGACAAATACATTCAGAAATGGCTTCCTAATATTTAAACCTATATTCGATGTTAACAAATGCCTTCTTCAAAATGCTTTTCTTGCCATTGACGGTCTGCAACTTATATCCTCTCTACTTCAGACATCATCAGTTATTTTGCTGCCCAAATAGCAAAACTCATCTACTACTTCAAGTGTCTCGTTTCCTAATCTCATTCCCTTAGCAACACCTGATTTAAAACGACTACATTCCACTATTCTCGTTTTGCTGTTGTTGCTGTTCATCTTTCATTCCCCTTTCAAGACACTATCCATTCCGTTCAACGGTATAGTTATTTTTATTTAAAGATAACGCGTTCACCGTGGTTAGGCATCATCAGATTATGTAAAACTGTCAAATGAAGTTCACTGACCCGGTTACCAAAGCTCTGCGTCAGCCATATACACGTAAAATTGTCTGGATGATAACCTGGTCGTCAGAATAACTGAAAGGAACTGTGAAACCTTTGAACTGTTACAGCAGCAAATGGAACACAACGCAGGGCCAATGCGTACATGTTGTACTTGATGACAAACAGCTAAGCGGTTTTGCCACCAGAGGAGCTAGTTGTGTTTACGACCGGATTTTCATGCAGACGATTTTGTGTGTATGTGGCTGGCGCAGAGCCTTGGTAGCCAGCACAGTGAACGCCATTAGACAGAGTTACAAGAACATAATCTGACGATGCCTAAACACGGCGAAACGCGTTATATTTAAATAAAAATAACTGTGCAACCGTGATTTTTTATTTTTATTTTATATGTAACCATGAAAACCGGCTGCCTATCGATCAGCCAACGACAGAATGGAATGAATACTAAAAAGATTCAGTTCATAGAAATTATTTTTTCACAGTTTTCTTCACTTCCGTAACAAGATATTTTTGATGCTATAACAACCACTTTAAAAAATATTACGTGACTATGTTTTGTTGCGTGAATATTGTGTAGAGAAAGAGAGTGTATGGAGGGTGTAATCAGAGTGTGTATATTTTATTTTACCAAGAACTACGTAAAATGTATGCGTGGGAAAGTTCATGCGCAATTAGTGCGACGTTTGTCCTAGTGTTCATCAGTAATTTTTGTATTTCTGGGGATAACTCGTATTTTGCTTTATTTAAATTACATTTGGTTTCGTAACTGCAGAATTTCTTTTATAGACTGCCCTCTGTGATTCTGTTCCGTGACTTATGAATTACTGCGAGTATTTGAGGGCTGGGGGCTGGATCTGTTCTGATTGGCTGCCTAAAGCATCAGCCAATAGGAAATAAGCAGGTTCCGCGCTTTGAGCAGAGATTTGTGATACAACTCTGCGCCTCGAGGAATCGCTCGGGAACCGTATTTCTGTACACATCAATGTTAAGCCACGGCACACAAATTTGTGCAAGATGAAGTAAATTTATTTAATTTATGAAAAAAAAAAACATAAACTGTAACATATTAAACATCATATTTGGAAAAAATACAAATTTTATAGTTAATTATCTCAATTTTTAGCACAGTTTTTAATACGTTTTGAAAATTCTAGAGTTTCATACACCTGTAACTATGGTTTCTATGCAGCGCAAATCGAAGAATATCTCTAAATCGCTCTTACTTATGAAGAAAAGTGTGCCTATAGCAACTAATGCAGCTAATAATAATCGAAAAAATTCTGAATCTTTCCTGGTCGTGCTGACGAAGTTTTATGAATTTATTTGTAAAACTATAGACAGTGGAAATTAAAATGTCCTGTGGTGCCTCTCCTCTTCCTCCAAGTCCACCCGTTTGACGTCCTATCCCCCGCCCCCCCCCCCCCCCCCTTAATTTTCCTGTAACGAAGTCTTACAATTCGGCTACACATTTTCCACGGAAAACTTCTAGAGGTATGTCCTCATACTGCTCATGTCCGATGTAATAAAAAGGGAGTGAACGAACTTGCTAAACGAGGCTAATCCTGAATTACACAAGTTTTCAGCGAGTCGCAGAAATAGCGGAACTTAACAACGAGGCTTTAATTTGCGAATTAGCTGCGCATTCAGTGCAATCAGTGAGTTGCGCACGCACACCCACCGCGCTGCGCTACGCAGTTCGGTTCACGGCTCAACTATTTAAAACCGGTGGGCCGGATCTGTATCGCCAATAATTTGCTGCGCCGCCCTGAAGCTCAATCGGATGGGAAGTGACCAATTACAAAGTTTGCAGTGCAGACAACTGCCAACGCATGCTTTATCGCCGGTCGGCGCCTGTAATTAACCGCTCGTGGGCAGGGCAACCCATGCACGGCGGTGGCATTTTACGGGTAATCGCTTCCAATGACGTGTAGCGAGAGTTTCATACGTCACACGCAGTGCGAAATCCTTCCCGTACAGTGTCCGCAGTGAGTGAAAAGCGAAAAATTCTGTCAGCGTGCACACAGATTAGACTGATATTGCCAGACTGTAAGAGAGGCTGTTGAACGTCAACGGCCAAAAGCGGAATTACTGACTTACGAACCCAGAAGTATGGCCGATACCCAGTAGATTACTTATTTTTTATTCTGTATGACAGAAGTTGCAGCGTCCAGTCATACTGGTGTGGAAGTGCATTCGTAACAAACAATACTCTGCAGAAAAAAACAGACTCTTGTCAATTTTTACTATTGCGTAATTTTCTCATTTTTTCTGTTTATTTCGCTGTAAAATTTAGACAAAAATATCAGTATCAATTATAATGGAAGATTCGAATGCTTCTAGCTCGCTAACTGCAATGGATAGAAATTTGATTGTTCTACATCTACATCGATACTCTGCAAAGTCGATTTAAGTGCCTGGCACAGGGTTCATTAAACCACCTTCAAAAATCTTAATTATTCAATCTCGTATGGTGCGCGGAAAGAACGAACATCTACTGTATATCATTACCGTGCGAGCTCTGTTTCCCCTATTTTATAATGGTGATCGTTTCTCCCTATGCAGGTCAACAAAATATTTTCGCATTCGGAGGAGAAAGTTGGTGATTGGAATTTCGTGCGAAGATTCCTCCGCAACGAAAAACGCCTTTGTTTTAATTATGTCCATCCCAAATCCTGTACCATTTCAGTGACACTGTCTCCTCTCTCTCGCGATAATACAAAACGTGCTGCCCTTCTTTGAACTTCTTCGATGCACTCCCTTAATCCTACCTGGTAAGGATCCCACATCGCGCAGCAGTATTGTAAAAGAGGACACGCGTAGTGTAGACAGTCTCCTTAATAGATCCATTACATTTTCTAAGTGTCCTGCCAATAAAACGCAGTCTTTGGTTAGCCTTCCCCACAACATTTTCTGTGTGTTCCTTCCCATTTAAGTTGTTCGTAACTGTAATTCCTAGGTATTTAGTGGAATTTACGGCTTTTAGATTTGACTGATTTATCGTGTAACCAAAGTTTAACAGCTTCCTTTTAGCACTCATGTGGATGACTTCACACTTTTCGTTATTTTGGGTCGACTGCCAATTTTTGCACCATACAGATATCTTTTGGAAATAGTTTTCCAATTTGTTTTGATCTTCCGATGACTTTACTAATCGATAAACGACAGCGTCATCTGCAAACAACCAAAGACGACTGCTGAGAATGTCTCGTTTATAGAGATAAGGAACGACAGAGGGCCTACAATACTATCTCGAGGAACGCAGAAATCACTTCTGTTTTACTCGATGACTATCCATCAATTATTACGAACTGTGACCTCTCTGACAGGAAATCGTGAATCCAGTCACATACCTGAAACGATATTCCATACGCACGCAATTCCACTTCAAGCTGCTTGTGTGGTACAGTGTCAAAAGCCTTCCGGAAATCAATCAGAAATCTCTTGTCAATAGCACTCAACACTTATGCGAGTAAAGAGCTAGTTGTGTTCCACAAGAACGATGTTTTCTAAATCCGTGTTGACTGTGTGTCAATAGACAGTTTTCTTTGAAGTAATTCATAATGTTCGAACACAACATATGTTCCAAAATCCTGCTGCATATCGATGTCAGTGACTTAGGCTTTTAATTTAGTGGGTTACTCCTACTATCTTTCTTGAATATTGGTGTGACCTGTACAACTTTCCAGTCTTTGGGTACGGATCTTTCGTGGAGCGAACGGTTGTAAATGACTGTGAGGTATGTTTGTGGCTGATGTTCTATTTTTTTATAAAATTATGACAGATTGCTGCAACTCTTTGGAAAGTAATAAAGTAAATATTCCTTTCACATTTGTTTAAGTTATAGAGAATACCTTATCTCAAACACTCACTGAAACAGGAGATTTGAGAGTGACCCGATACCCAAACTTACTTTGTCTCTGCTGTGTATGAGCAAATAGCCCAGCAACGTAACAGTACAGCGCCACGGGTTGCCTACACATGAGCGCGAAGGGGTCACGAAACTGACAACCCAACAACGTGCGTCCTTACAGCAACAACAACAACAGGCGTGTTATTGAGAACAATTCATGACGCTACCACTGTGACTCATGGCGCTTGCTTCGCAGGCAGGTGGCAGCAAAATTGATCCTAGGAAGTGCGTGGACCTATTCACTTCCGCTACATCAAATGGTTGCAAATCCATCCGCCATCAGAGTGTTAACATGTTCACGCCAGCGTATACCACTAGCAGCTCACGCTAGATCCTCCCATCGGGCGGCTGTACCACTGGTGGTTCATGTTCTACTCTACTATGGTACCAGCAGTACACTACCGTATGGTGTATTGCCTACCAGCCAGGTGCAATTAACAGCTGTGAATATATACTACTGGCCATTAAAATTGCTATACCACGAAGATGAGGTGCTACAGACGCGAAATTTAACAGACGGGAAGAAGATGCTGTGATATGCATGTGATTAGATTTTTCACAGCATTCACACAAGGTTGGCGTCGGTGGCAACTCCTACAACGTGCTGACATGAGGAAAGCTTCCAACCGATTTCTCATATACAAACAGCAGTTGACCGGCGTTGCCTGGTGAAACGTTGTTGTGATGCCTCTTGTAAGGAGGAGAAATGCTTATCATCACATTTCCGACTTTGATAAAGGTCTGATTGTAGCGTATCGCGATTGCGGTTTATCGTATCGCGACATTGCTGCTCGCGTTGGTCGAGAACCAATGACTGTTAGCAGAATATGGAATCGGTGGGTTCAGGAGGGTAATACGGAACGCCGTGCTGGATCCCAACGGCCTCGTATCACTAGCAGTCGAGATGACAGGCATCTTATCCACATGGCTGCAACGGATCGTGCAGCCACGTCTCGATCCCTGAGTCAACAGATGGGGACGTTTACAAGACAACAACCATCTGCATGAACAGTTCGACGACGTTTGCAGCAGCATAGACTATCAGCTCGGAGACCGTGGCTGCGGTTACCCTTGACGCTGCATGACAGACAGGAGCGCCTGCGATGGTACTCAACGACGAACCTGGGTGCACGAATGGCAAAACGTCATTTTCTCGGATGAATCCAGGTCCTGTTTACAGCATCATGATGGTCGCATCCGTGTTTGGCGACATCGCGGTGAACGCACATTGGACGCGTGTATTCGTCATCGCGACAGAAGTGAACGGTATGATACGTCTGAAAGCAAACATCCTGCAACCCATCATCGGAAGAGTCTACACTCGGGAAGGGAGTATTATACTATTGGGAATGTTTTTGTGGCATTCTATGGGCAATATCGTCATTGTAGAAGACACAATGGATCAACACAAGTATCGATCTATGCTTGGGGACCATGTCCACCCGCACACGCAATTTTTTTCCTGGGTACAATGGCATCTACCAGCAGGACAATGCACCATGTCACATAGCATGCAGTGTGCATGTGTGGTTCGTACAGCAACAGTATCAGTTTACCGCACTTCCCTGTCCTCCAGACTCCCCAGATTTAAACCCATTTGAGAATATATGGGACCACCTCGATCGGGCTTTTGTGCCGTGGATCGTCAGCCGAGAAACGTAGCGCTGCTGTTTACGGCTCTGGAAATGACATGGGTCCACATCCCTGTCGGTGTTTACCAGAGCCTCACTGACACACTTCCCGCTCGTCTCTCAGCAGTGCACGCTGCAAAAGGTGGTTATTCACCGTTTTGACAGGTGATAATTAACAGTGACAGGACTGTGTAGAAAGGACACATTCTGACTACTACTTTCCAGTATCAAAGTCTAATTCCGTTAGTTCACTGTCGTTACAGAAGAATTTGTGGTGGCCTTGGAAGAATTAAAACCATATTTTCCTAAACGTTTTGTGGACGATGTAAATCTTAAATCCCTTTGTGAGAGCTTAGCCATTTAGTTGAAAGCGCCCCTGTGCATGACTGATCTGCAAGGTAATTACAATTTAATGACAAATCCTTTCATACAAAGTTGTTAAAACTTTCGTGGCCACTTTTTGACAAACTGTCTACTGTTTTCAGACTCGGGTTCTTCAGGCGTTATTTGTTTCATGATTTTACTGACGTTAAGCCAGCACGAGTGGCTGGCATTGTCAGAGCTTCACCCTCCATTGGTGGTGGTGAACTGGAGTCGAGCTCGCGGCCACAGACTATATGTACCTGGCGTGACAACGTGCGAAGGCTTTTCCGCGGTCATTTCCGGTGCGGTTCTCCTCTTGCTACCTGCAGCACGGGAAGCCAGGATCTTTTGCCGTGTTTGTGTATTTCTATAGTTTCTCTGAACAAGCGGGACTGATAACTCTTCTTTACAGCCAATCAGACCGTCAATCAATATTAGGATCACAAAACACAAGCGGAATTGCAGATTAGGGCAGGTGGAGAAGTCGACCGTGGCAGAGCACGCGCTGTGCCAGGCCGACCACGAAGTAAAATTCGCTGACACGGAAGTTCTAGCTGTAGAGAAGATCAATCACACCCGCTTGTTTAGAGAAGCTATAGAAATACACAAACACGAGAATAGATTCCACAAGAAAGAAGACAGCTTCAACGTAAACGGATCCTGGATTCTCGTGCAGCGGCGAACGACCGTTGCAGGTAGCAAGAGGAGAACCGCTCCGGAATTGACCGCGGAAAAGCCCTCTGACGATGGCTCGGTAGGTACATGTAGGCTGCGGCCCCGAGCTCGGCTCCTGTCCACCAACAACAATGGAGGGTCAAGCTTTGACAATGGCAGCCGCTCGTGCCGAGGAAACGTCAGAAAAACCGTCATACAAATGTCGGCCGAAGAACCCGAGACAGAAGCCAACAGGTAGTTTGTCAAATCCTTTTATGTTAAAATTGTGCAGGAGGTCTACATTGCTTTCTCAGGAAGAGTTTCCGCGTCTCCATAATGAGGTGGCAAAAGTGCTGCAATATTTCGATCAACGTATTAGTGTGACCATTTGGGATTGATGGCGGGGGGTCCCCACCCTCGGAAGTTTGGCTGCCAAAGTGCAGGTCTTTCATGAGGAGCCGGCCGATGTGACCGAGCGGTTCTAGGCGATTCAGTCCGGAACCACGCGGCTGCTACGGTCGCAGGTTCGAATCCTGCCTCGGGCATGGATGTGTGTGATGTCCTTAGGTTAGTTAGGTTTAAGTAGATCTAAGTTTAGGGGACTGATGACCTCAGATGTTAAGTCCCATAGTGCTTAGAGCCATTTGAACCATATAACTCTAAAATCATCAAATACAGAAACTCTTTATATTTCGATATGTAGTTCATTCTCATTTTATTAGAACAAATCGTACCATGTGTTTTCGGGAAGATCCTCAATTTCGTGATACTTTGAACCAGCTTATATTCATACCACATGCTCCATAACACAGAGAACCCAGCCAACACGTAGTTTAACTCAGTACAATACGGCATCTCCTAATTTCTGCTTGCGATGTAAAAAACTATGTTGGATCTCATCTGCAGGTTCCTCTCCACCGGGCGAACATCTGACTTTACTGGTGGCAAACCTTTCGGTATATAAGGTAGTGGCCCACGAAACTCTTCTGTTCCTAACGTTTCGTTCAGAACTGCGTTGGACTTCTTCAGAGGCGTTACTCTTCCGTTGAATCTTGCCCACTGATGCGTCGGATGTCCGAGAGGGACATACCTACTGTAGAAAAGCGGCGTGGCGAGAATTAACGTGAGAAGAGATAAAACTTAACTGTAGATTTTCGGCTTGTCAAAGATAAAAAAATCTGTTTAGTGATTCTGCAGAGCTACTGTCCATATGTCACTAAGTTTCATTGTCTCCTCATTTGTACTGAGATTATCCCTATGTTTATATATTTCAATGGCTTCTCTACATAGCGATGGATAATATTTCGTCATCATGGATAAAATTTCTGTTTCAGAACTTCGTGACTTCCTGACTAAAAAGTTTTGAACCATAGATTTTACCTACGACGACTAACTGTCATCCAGAGCTGTGTAGAAGACACTGAAATATATAAACATAGGGATAATTTTAATAGAAAAGAAGAGACAATGAAACTTAGCGACGTATGGGCAGTAGCTCTGCAAAACTGCAAAACAACTTTTTTTATCCTTGATAATACAACAATCGATAGTTAAAGTTTGATCTTTAACTAGGATCATCTCTGCTTATCACGGCCTGCCGCTGTGGTCGAGCGGTTCTAGCCGCCTCAGTCCGGAACCAAGCGGCTACTACGGTCGCAGGTTCGAATCCTGCCTCGGGCATGGATGTGTGTGATGTCCTTACGTTAGTTAGGTTTACGTAGTTATAAGTCTAGGGCACTGATGACCTCAGATGATAAGTCCCATAGTGCTTATCAGGTGTAACTCCGGCCACGCCCCACTTTCTACAGTATATATAAGTCGCTCTCCGGCGTGCGTCCCGTCAGCCGGCAAGATTCAGCGGAGGAGTAGCGCCTCTGAAGATGTTCTGCGCAGGTCTGGATTAAACGTTAAGGACAGAGGAGTTTCGTGGACCACGACCTTATCCCCGAAACGTTTACCACCAGCAATGCCATCCGGTCGCGAAAGCTTTTACCAAACATCTGACACGTCAGTCTCTTCATTTTACGCTGAGTGGTGTAGCGGAATGTAGAATACCCCGCTGCGACGCCAGCACGTTCGTTTGCACGTCCCCTGAGATGACGGCTTAGGAATGAGAACAAGCGCGTCCGACATTTGGGAGTATCGAACTGACGCAACCCCTGATACCCGCGCCGCTGCCTGACGTGGGTCCTGCAGAATGGATGTCTCACAACTGCCGCCTCTCTGCGCGGTGCACCTTTAATGGACAGCCCAGCACCGGCTGCGGATCCTGCGAGCTGGTGACGGTCCCTATTTCGGGGACGGGGCCACCGGGGCGCGCAGATCGCAGGGCAGCAGCTGTCCCGCGACGCATTAAACCTGCAGCGAGACACGGGGGAGGCGGCCACCCCCTTCCTCTCCCCCACTGTGCAACTTCCTACGACCACCCACGCGACACGGGCTCCGTGACGTCAGAGGAGCTCCCGGTATTCTGGGAGCCAACCTGTAGGGACAGGCGCGGATACACCGGGCCTCTCGAGTTTTCAGTCGGCTCACTCCATTATTCACGTACTCTGACAGGTCGATGCAGCGAAGCTGGTTCGAAACTTCTCGCCGCTGGCGTCATTGTTTCAAATTTTATTTCTGGTCATACAGAGCAGGCTTTCACGGCCGTTATTTGCATCCTTGATGCTATTAGGCCGTGGTCTAAGTCGTGATCCTGTGCCCAGCGTTTCGTCTACGAATCACGGAGACATAATCAGGGGCCCTTTTAAAGACGCTCCTATTACGATGGCGTCTGAAAAGCAATACTTTCGAGTTTTGTTTCCGTCGTCAGTACTGGGTGTGATATTACGTGTCGTGCATATTACTCGGTCGACTTTCCCGCTTCCCTTACGCAATTTAAAACCCACTGCCACTAGAGGGCTTCGAATAGTAGCGTGTAACACGGCGATGTGTAACGTAAATACATTGTGTGATCAAAAGTATCCGGACACCTGATTACATGTTCGTGGCGCGCTCCATCGGTAATGCTGGAATTCAATATGGTGTTGGCCCACCATTAGCCTTGATGACAGCTTCCACTCTCGAAGGTATACGTTCAGTCAGGTGCCGGAAGGTTTCTTGGGAAATGGCAGCCCATTCTTCACGGAGTGCTGCACTGAGGAGAGGTATCGATGTCGGTCGGTGAGGCGGGGCACGAAGTCGGCCTTCCAAAATATCCCAAAGGTGTTAGAGGATTCAGGTCAGGACTCTGTGCAGGCCAGTCCATTACAGGCATGTTGTCATATAACCACTCCGCCACAGGCTGTACAGTATGAACAGGTGTCGATCGTGTTGAAAGGTGCAATCGCCATCCCCGAATTGCTCCTCAACAGCGAGAACCAAGAAGTTGCTTAAAAGATCAATGTAGGCCTGTACTGTGACAGTGCCGCGCCAAACAACAAGGGGCGCACACACCATAACACCACCGCCTCCGAATTTTGCTGCTGGCTCTACACACGTTGGCAGATTACATTCACCGGGCATCCGCCATACCCACACCCTGCCATCGGATCGCCACATTGTGTACAGTGATTCGTCACTCCATACAACGTTTTTCCACTCCTCAATTGTCCATTGTTTACGCTCCTCACACCAAACGAGGCGTCGTTGGTATTTACCAGCGCGATGTGTGGCTTATGAGCAGCCGCTCGACCATGAAATCCATGTTTCGTCACCTCCCGCCTAACTGTCATAGTACTTGCAGTGGATCCTGATGCAGTTTGGAATTCCTGTGTGATGGTCCGGATAGCTGTCTGCCTATTACACATTACGACCCTCTTCAACGGTCGGCGGTCTCAATCAGTCAACAGACGAGGTAGGCCTGTACGCTTTTGTGCTGTACGTGTCCCTTCACGTTTATACTTCACTGTGACATCAGATACAGTGGAATTAGGGATGTACAGGAGCATGGAAATCTCGTGAACAGACGTATGACACAAGTGAACCCAATCATCTGACCACGTTCGAAGTCCGCGAGTTGCGCGGAGCGCCCCATTCTGCTCCTGCACGATGTCTGATGACTACTGAGGTTGCTGGTATGGAGTACCTGGCAGTACGTGGCAGCACAGTGCACGTAATATGAAAAAAAGGTATGTTTTTGGGGGTGTCCGGATACTTTTGATCGAATACTGTATATCGGCGGGCGAGAAACAGCGTGCTGTATTCGTGTTTCTAGCCGCAGAAAACGTGTCTCCAGAATGAAATCCACAGAAGAATGAAAGCTGTGTACGATGACGATTTGTATCGACATCAGTAATGAGCGAAGTTGTGATGTTCGCCCTCATAATGAAGGAAATGGTGGTGCTAACCTTGACGTGTGAGGCACAGCTCGGGGTGGACGACTGCGTACGGCAACCGACAAGAATCGTGAGAATCGGGTCGATGAACTCATCAAGTTCCACCACAGACGATTACTGACGCTAAAAACGTTCCAAGACCATGCCATCAGTAAGCAAAGTAATGCTCACAGTGTTCTGCGATGATCAAGTGGTGGTGCATTTGGAATTGATGCCTACACTCTGCAAGGTACCGCAAGACACTCAGAAAACAAAGCACGAATTCGAAGAGTTCATCTACACGTGGGTCACCCTCTTCTTCCACATGACAATGGCAGACATCTGCAACAATCCGACGCCTTTGGTTCAGTGTCAACGATCATCATCCACGCAATCTTGTCATGGCCTCATCTGATTTTCACCTGTTTCCGAAACTTCACTCCAAGGACTTCCCTTTGGTAGTGGGTTGGGCTGTTTTGGGGGAGGAAAGCAGACAGCGAGGTCATCGGTGTCATCGGATTAGGGAAAGACAAGGAAGGAAGTCGGCCATGTCCTTTCGAAGGAAACATCACGGCATTTGCCTGGAGCGATTTAGGGAAATCACGGAAAACCTAAATCAGGATGGCCGGACGCGGGATTGAACCGTCGTCCTCCTGAATGCGAGTCCAGTGTGCTAGCCACTGCGCCACCTCGCTCGGTGTTTGATAGTGATGAAGCGGTGAGGTTCCGTCAACAAAGTCAAACGTTCTACAGTGATCGTATCAACAAACTCGTCCCTCGTTGAGAGAAATGTGTCCATCGTGAGTTGACTGTTGAGAAATAAATATGCAGACACGAATCAGAAATATGAAGAATGTTAAAAAAAAATTTCACAAAAAATTCGGACACATTAGATTTCATCAGGCCCTAGTAGTTTCAGACAAAGCCAACTGTTCGTACATACCTACGCAATGGTCGACGTCGGGCGCTGACGTCACCATATGGCTACCTAAGTTCGCGGATTCGCGCCGACGTGTATTAAGCAATCTATAGTGCGGAAGAGGCGGCGCCCTCTGCTTTGTTTAGCAGTAAGGCCCACAACTTGTTTTCTGATAGTTTCTATGTTTCTGAGACTGTAATGCCTCTCTCTACATCTCAGCGTAACAATGACGGAACACTGATGAAACCTAACTCGAAGATGATGATTGACGAAACTGCCACCGTTTTTCCGTAACTTCGCTACTGCAGCGCCGCCAAGCGACTAGCATGTAAAAAACACACTGAAAACGATTGTATATTGCGTAAATGGAGCGGAGAAGTATATTCGGAATCCAAATTAGGTCCTACGTGGGAGTTTATTTTGGCGCTAAAAACTGTAGCAGCTTCAGCTGGATTTGGCGTACCAAGCGTCTAGCACATATAAACACTCTGCGAAACAATTGTGTGTTGTGTATATGCAGCGGAGAAGCACATTCAAAATGCAGATTAGGTCCTGTTTGGGAGTTTATTTTGACGCTGTAAATATTAGCAGCTTCAGTTGGATTTGGCGTACGTGACACTGTTTATCAAGGACACAAAATTAGCACAATACCACTAACTGATGGTACAGCAGTGCACAAGTTGGAGGACTAAACGTAACAGCCGGTAAAAGAGGACCTTGGAGAGAGATACATATTTGCCGGCCGCGGTGGTCTAGCGGTTCTAGGCGCTCAGTCCGGAGCCGCGCGACTGCTACGGTCGCAGGTTTGAATCCTGCCTCGGGCATGGATGTGTGTGATGTCCTTAGGTTAGTTAGGTTTCATTAGTTCTAAGTTCTAGGGGACTGATGACCATAGATGTTAAGTCCCATAGTGCTCAGAGCCATTTGAACCATTTTTAGAGATACATATTTTGAGAATGGGAAGCTGAACTGATCAACATGATATGTATAGTGGTACACGCAAGGCATAGAAGCAAGGACCAAAGGGCCAAAAGTGCGGTTATAAGAAGAACTAGCAGCTAATGTCCAAGAACGTAATAATCGTTCCTAATTTTGAATGTATTAAAATGAGTCTGATATCCGTAAAGAAACTTGTGAAACGAACTACAATCAGTGCAAAGCATCAGAAAGTACGTGGCGAGCACGTAGATATACTTTATAATTTGTACATCTTGATCTTAAAGTCATCAGGTCACAATTCAGTTCCTATGTTAAAGGATACGATTACAATTCTACTACTGCAAACCGTATTTAGGCCGAGATTTTATTATTACATGTTGATTTTAACTGAAGCCGGGATATTACAATAATTACATTTTGCTATTAGTATTAGAGAAATCACCGCCACGTTTAGTGAATTCGAAATATGGAAGTAACACCACTGAGAATAGCAAGTTTTCAGTTTAGGTATACCATCCCTCTGTTAGTATACGTTGACCGCTTGGGGCGCTTGAAACGCCAAAAAAGTTACCCTACGGAGTTTCGTTCCCATCTGTTCTACACTGTAATAAGACTACGGAAAAACCAGAGCCTTCGATACAATCTGTTGACTTTTACCAACAACGTGCTAACGAGCTCCATACAACACTAACATGATTGCAAAATGGCGACGAGTGGCGTTAGCCGGCGCTGATATTAACATTAAATACGGAATCGCACAGATTCTTAACAATTAATTTTCAAGCTAACAGTACAAGCGCGGGAAATTGGGGGTTTGGGGCGGGGATAAACGCAAGTAACAACTGTAAAATCACAATAATAGCAAAATGGGACAACCAGGGGAACGTAATGCTAAAATGCTAACGCTAAAAAAAGGCGAGATCCAAGTTTTAAGCCGGCCGGAGTGGCCGAGCGGTTCTAGGTGCTACAGTCTGGAACCACGCGACCGCTACGGTCGCATATTCGAATCCTTCCTCGGCCATGGATGTGTGTGATGTCCTTAGGTTAGTTAGGTTTAAGTAGATCTACGTTCTAGGGGACTGATGACCACAGCAGTTATGTCCCATAGCGCTCAGAGCCATTTGAACCAAGTTTTAACATGTATCGAAAACATCAGAATATGCCTTACGCACATTAGGTTTAGGTAGTCCTTTACATTAATACTTGTTCCAAAGATTATGAATACGACACTTTATAATGATGTCTGTAACGTGTTACTTAAACATTTCGTAAGAAAATTTTTTCTTTACAATTACTACTTCATACCGAAAAATCCATCTGTTCAGTAGAAGGAGTTGTCATTCAAAACTTCTTTCAATTCTTTTTAGATGTTGGTTGGCTATCTGTCAGTATTTTAATAATATTTGGCAAATGACCAAAGATTTTTGTGGCAGCATAATTCACCCCTTTCTGTACCAAAGTCAGATTTAACCCAGAATAGGAAAGATCATCGTTTCTTCTAGTGTTGTACCTATGCACTTCACTGTTATTTTTTAATTGAGATGTGTTATTAGCAACAAATTTCATAAGTGAATATATGTACTGCGAAGGGACTGTGTATATACCGAGTTCTTGAAGTGTCTGCAAGGCGATCTTTTTTGAAGTGTCTGCAAGGCGATCTTTGGCGGCCTCCAGCTAATATTCCGATCACGCGCTTTTGTGCAATGAATACTTGATTTCTTAATGATGAATACCGCTAAAATATGGTGCCATATGAAAGCAGTGAATGAAAATAGGCATTGTAGGCTAGTTTACTGATGTATTTATTACCAAACTTTGCGATAACACTAATACCGTAAGTAGCTGAACCTAACCGTTTCCGTGATGTTGATGGCAGTCAGTAAACGGTTTCTATATGGTGTCTCTTTGGATTCCATCCGATTTTTCCAGATGACGAGTCGCTATTTGAAAGGAAATGAGCTAAATTTCGATTACGCGATAAGTCACACAAATCTGAAGGCTGTAAATGCAGCTAAATACTTAGGGAGTACAATTACAAAAAACCTAGACGGGAACGATCATATAGATAATATTGTGGGTAGAGCAAACCAAAAACTGCGATTCAGTGGCAGAACACTTGTAAGGTGCAACAGGTCTACTAAAGAGACTGCTTACACCACGCTTGTCCACCTTATTTTGGAGTACTGCTGTGCGGTATGGGATCCGCTTCAGGTGGGACTGACGGATGACATCGAAAAAGTACAAAGAAGGGCAGCTCGTTTTGTATTATCGCGAAATAGTGGAGATAGTGTCACAGACATGATACGTGAATTGGAGTGGCAGTAACAAAGGTGTTTTTCGTTGCGACAGGATCTTCTCAAGAAATTTCATTCACCATTTTTCTCCTCGGATTGCGAAAATATTCTGTTGACACCCACCTACATAGGGAGAAATGATCATCACGATACAATAAGAGAAATCAGGGCTCACACAGAAAAATTTAAATGCTCGTTTTTCCTGCGTCCCGTTCGAGAGTGGAACGGTAGAGAGACAGCTTGAAGTTGGTTCATTGAACCCTCTGCCAGGCACTTTATTGTGAATAGCAGAGTAATCACGTAGATTTAGATGTAGAACTCAGTTGCCACAGCCTCCTCAGCTATCTCTGTTTCCTGCGTCTGTACTCAAAATGGCTCTGAGCACTAAGGGACTTAACTGCTGAGGTCGCTCACCGGGTCTATGGTGCCTTACGGAAATCTGTCTCCCTTCCACATCTTTCTTGAGGGCCTCCACGTCACAAGGGCGCGGGCCCTGTCTGTTAGTGTAGGGAGCACCGAACCCTTCCGCGCCGGGTGGTGGCGGCATTCGCAGCGGTAACGATCGGCAAGTTCTGCCCGCTGTTTCATTTACAGCGCTCACCAGTCTCATTACGTATTAATTTCAATTTCACGTCAGTGAAAACGCTCGATGCTCGTACATTTTTCAGCCTGGTGTAAATGCGTAACATTGCGTCAGAGCGTATTACAGGATCGCCCCAATTCAAAAGCGCGTTCTGTCAGCGAAGGACACAGAATAGTCTCAAATGGTGTTAGGTTAAAAGGAGAAACCACTGGATGTTCTTACTATACTGTACTTTGTTACTACTGAGCAGCCTGTTGACACTAGCATTCGGGAGTTCATTAATATGGCTTCCTATAAATATATAAAGTCCGAGAACACTTCCAATTATTTATTGCACAAGAACCAAACCTTGTACAGATATCATACATATGTCATTTTGAAGAGAAACCTTGAAAGTTTTTTTTTTCATGTATACCGCCACAGTGTAGTTTGGTAATTTGCCGATAGTCCGCGCTAGTCGCAAACATTCTGGTGCGGAGCGAGCTTTCTGTGTGTTGGAGTTCGACAGAAACAAGTGTGCTTCAGCTGTTCAACGGATGTTTAGAACGAAGTACGGTAAGAAACCACCTACAAGGAAGGCCATTTACCACTGGCACAACAAATTCGTTATGACGGGCTGCTTGTGCCCGGCAAAGAGAAGCGGAAGTCCCAGTGTGAGTAAAGTGAATGTGGAGACCGTACGAGAGGCATTCATAAGGAGTCCAAACAAATCGGTGCGTCGTGCATCCCGAGAACTCGAAATGGCTCCTGTGACAGTGTGGGAAGTCCTGCGACAGAAGCTGTCTATGAAATCATTCAAATTGGAGCTAGTGCAGAAGATGAATGACGACGACAAAGACAAGCGTTCTGAGTTTTGTTCGCAGTTGCAACAACTGAATGAGGATGGGGATGGCATTGTCGATCGCTTAATTTTTAGCGACCAAGCCACTTTTCACACTAATGGGAAAGTGAACTGGCATAAGTGTCGAATCTGGGGTACAAAGCATCCACACGAATACACTGAATCTGAGCGTGATTCCCCAAAGGTAAATGTTTTTTGTGCCTTGTCACGTCGAAAACTGTGCGGGCCATTCTTCTTCGCCGAGAGTACTGTCACTGGATATTCCTACTTGGACATGTTGCAGCAATGGTCTCAAATGCAATCGGACTCTCCGTTCATCTTTCAGCAGGACGGGGCTGCACCCCATTTACCTCGTGAAGTTCGTGGGTACCTGAACCCCGGAGCTGCCGTATCGATGGATCGGCCGTGCAGCAGAAGGGGACAGCTGTTTCATGAAATAGCCGCCCCGATCATCAGATCTCACTCCGTGTGACTTTTTTTGTGGGGTCACATTAAAGATGTGGTGTATGCACCGTGATGTAGCAGAGCTCTGGGAGAAAATACGGGAAGCGACAGCCACAGTCTATGATGCCATGCTGGGACAGGTATGGCAAGAATTCGATTACCGTATTGACGTCTGTCGGGTCACTCAAGGTTCGCATATCGAATGTTGGTAAAAAAAATGAAAAAGAACTTTCAGAGTTTCCCTTGAAAATGCAATATGTATGACATCTGTAGAATGTTTAGTTCTTGTGCAATCAATAATTGAAAGTGTTCCCGAACTTTATGTACACCCTGTATTTAGGGGTTGTGGGGCACCGTTAACACAAAATTTCATTAGTTACTTGATTTTCAAACAAATTTATCAATTAGACTAAATGCGATTTTTGTCAAACATTTCATTGCATTCTCCGCATTCTCCTAGGTACAGTGGACTGGTTGAGATCCAGGCCACTGTAGTATATGAAAACATACAGCTCAACAAAATTAAAGGATCAATTTTTCTAAAATCCGTATTTGTTTCCCATTCCGACGTATAAGTTTGATATTTGAGTCGAAGTTGCTTGCAACCTTCCTCTGTAATGGTGGAAAAGAGTGGAGCCCAACGACGGTTCGATCAGCAAGGTATCGGGAAGTGCGAAAAACAGAATACAGCTCAGAAATACAAGTGACGTGTCAAGTGGGTTAATGATGTCATACTGGCGCCAAATTTCGCCAAAATTACGTCCAACGCTACCATGGGCGTGTCACACGATAGGAAGGTCGTCACTCCACTTGTTAACCACATTTCACCCCCTTCTTTTGCCACCTCTGCGATGGAGGGAAGAACCGCGACGCACAGAGTTACAGCCAAGTGGTTTTCTTACGAGTTCCAGAGGGAAATATTTCAGACACCGTTCAGAATCGAAACGGAAACGCCTCACTGGGCGGCATAAAGGGCGAAAATGAAACGACCTCTTCCCTTAGGGTGCTGATTCCCACACATTTAGGTGTCGAAAACGATGGTTTGCAGTGCGATTACCATCAGGATGACGTTCTTGACAACTTTCGGCACTGCTACCACCCACTGGGCGTTTCAACCGTACTCTACAGACAATGTGAGGCCACAATCCCAGTGAACTTGATCTGACCGCAATTTTAGTGCGACCGCAATTTTTGCTCTGGTATACGGGTGAAACCACCAGAGACCATTCAAAACCATTCGACGAAAAAGGAATGTTTATTCTTTTTCGTTCCTCCCTTTTCACACCCTCCCCTGGCGTGTACATGGAGGAGAGCGATATTGACATACCCTACATGTGAATGAAATGGCAAATGGTTCTCCAAGACCCCCCAATTCCACAACATCCTCGATGCCACCCACGCAGCTTCGTTGAGCACTTTAAAAATTTACCTGTCAGAAACTTCGACACCGATTCAGCAACAAGGCCGCTCTAACGCCTGAGGGTTAGGCAGACCCTTCAGCACTCATTAAGGTGGGGGTTGCCTACCTTCAGGGTTACTGTGAGGTGTCTTAATTATTCCTATAAGCTTACACTAATCAATCATTTTCAGTAACTAATATTTATTATTCACTCTAAATTATTGCTTTTGATTTCATTCACAGTTTAAATCAGACATTTACCATTATCACTTTACATGTATTGTGCTGCTGGAAACGTGCGTGCAAGCCTTGTGTTGAAACTTCCTGGCAGATTAAAACTGTGTGCCGGACCGAGACTCGAATTCGGGACTTTTGCCTTTCGCGGGATAGTGCTCTACCACGTGAGCTACCCAAGCACGACTCACGCCCGTTGTCACAGCTTTACTTCCGCCAGTACCTCGTCTCCTACCTTCAAAACTTCACAGAAGCTCTCCTGCGAAAGAGAGCTAAAGGGTGTCCTAAAGATCGTGTCCCCAGAAGCGTTTCCGGCACTGGGAAAAGCTCTTGCGTAAGTCTGTAGTAGTTAATGGGAACTACTGTCAAAGGAACAACGACGTAAATTCTTAGGATTCTTGCAATGGACTTCAGATTGGAATCTGGTTTTTCTGCGAGTAGTCGTTCCATTTCAGACCGCTCGGGACTCATACTGCTAGGTATTTTACAGCTGTTACTATTTCCAGTCGATAATATTTAAATGTAATTATAATGACTCTTTCCCATCTTTGTAAGAAATATGGTGTTATGTTGCGGTGTCACAGGCAGACACCGTTCCTTAGACAGCTGTATTTGTCACTAGTACGTCAGGGACGTACATTGATGAAGCCACAAACACAGCCACTGGTCTATACTGTGAGGGCTGTTCGGAACCTACACAATGGACTCGCTCGTCACACACAGTTGCGTTAGGGGTCGGGGTGGGTGGGGTGGGTGGGGCGCGCTACTCCGACTCAACCCAATTTGCGCCCTCTGTACGTAGCTTCGCAGCGACGCCGCTGAGACGTCCCTTTGATCATTTCCGGATTGTTACCCAAACAATGGGAATGCCTATATTCCGAAACACAATGTCTTCGTGAGTTGGTAATACTGATCAATCGTGCGCTGTACTGTCGTTTGTTACGGCAATGACGGAAGTTAAGACTGCAGCTGGCGTTACGTACTCTGCCGTAAATTAGCTAGATGTGGTCCAGTGAGAATCTGAGATGTCGTTGTCCTTCAGCTAAGGCTGCTACCAAACCTGTAACTGTTGTACCAGAGAATACTGGGAACATTTGTCCAAGATGGCGATGCAAAATCCATGAAGCGGACAACAGTAGTGTCCTCATTTAGCAGAGCTGTCACGAAAAACACACAAGAGGAAAAACACCAGCTGAAAAATACTCCTGCAGGAGCACAAGAAAAGGCGAATAAGCTCCTCTTTAAGAGAGACTGACAGAAAAGTGAATCCTCATTCTGCTTTCCTCACTAAAAATTTTGGCATTCGAACATTTGCGCGGTCTTTTAATACAGAACATTCTACATCCATTAACCCAGTTTCTCTTTATAGTCGAGCCATCTACATCTACATAGATACTCCTAAGCCACCGTACCGCGCGTGGCGGAGGGTACCCTGTACCATTACTAATTTTTCCACCACAAACATTTCTCTCGGAGAAACATCTGCAAGTGAGCATTATACCAGAGGTTGAAAATACCGCTACAGTTGTAAGGTTTTTTCACTTAGAACACAACAGATTTCGAGCTCTTATACGCCCATCTTCAGGTGTCGTAACTCGGTGACCCCGAGCGCCGCGGTGGACGAGTACCAGACGTAATAGCACACCGAATCTTCTACTGTCGTGGGGTTCGGGGTCACAGCACCAAGTTACGACACCTGAAGATAGGCATATAAGAGCCCGAAAACGATCGTGTTCTAAGTCCAACAACCTTGCAACTGTAGCGGTATTTCCAACCTCTGAACGAATTTTTTCCTATCCTATTCCATTCGCAAATAGACCGAGGCGAAAATGACTATCTATATGCCTCAGTACGAGCCCTAATTTCTTGTCTCTAGGAGATCTTTATGCGGAATGTATATTGACGGCAGTAGAATTGTTCTGTAGTTAGCTTCAAATGCCCGTCCTCTAAATTTTCTGAATAGTGTTCCTCGTAAGGAACGTCGCCTTCCCTTCAGGGATTCCTATTTGAATCAGCGAAGCATCTAACAGTTGCGTGTTGTTTGAACCTGCCGGTAAGATACACAGCAGCCCAGTTATCAACTGCTTCGATGTCTTCCTTTAATCCGACCTGCCTGCATACTGCCTTAATACTCTGCATCTGCATCTCTTGTCCACAGCTCGTGGTATAGTGGCTAGCGTTGCTACCGCTAGATCACGGGGTACCGGGTTCGATTCCCATCAGGGTTGGGGACTTTCTCTGCATGGGGACTGGGTGTTTGTGTTGTCCTCATCATTTCATCGTCGTCATCTTTCCTGACAGTGGATAGATTGGACTGTGAAAAAATTGGGACTTTGTATGGGCGCTCGTCATCTCCCTCTCCTCTCCCTCTCTCTGACACGTCCCCTTTTTCTCCCATTGGCAGTTTCTCCGCAGTCTCTCCCATTGTCAATGTCTTCATCCCTTTCTCTCGCTACTCCTTACCATTGTCTTCTCCTCCGCCACTTTCACTATCTCTTTGTCCTACTGCGACTGCCTTAATGCCATTCTTTAACTCTCCCACTGACACTGACTTTTTCTTTCTCGCCAAGAGTCTGATGTCTCTCTCATCATCTCCCATCGTCTCCCCTCCAGCGATGCCCTTGGGGACGGTTTGGTCGAGTTTTTGACCTGTAGACCGGAAAACTTTAAGAAATACTCCGTGGGCTTTAAGTCGGGGAAACGGGCAGGCCAGTACATTAACCGAATATTCTCTCGTTCCAAGAGTCCTCCCTTGCGCTGTTCGATGCGGTGCAGCACTGCCGTCAATAAAGACAAAGTCAGAGCCGAAGGAAAGCTTGAAAAGACGCACATAAGAAAGGAGTAGGTTCAAATGGCTCTAAGCACTATGGGACTTAACATCTGAGGTCATCAGTCCCCTAGACTTAGAACTACTTAAACCTAACTAACATAAGGATATCACACTCAGCCATGCCCGAGGCAGGATTCGAACCTGCGACCGTGGCAGCAGCGCGGTTCCAGACTGAAGCGCCTAGAACCGCTCGACCACAGCGGCTGGCGAGAAAGTAGTAGTTTCGTAATAACTTTGACTGGTGAGTGTGCAGTGTTCAGAGATTTGGAGATCAGTAAGCCCTTGCAACATTATGTTTCCCCACACTGTGACCCTTGGACAACCAAAACGATCGCGTTTGACGATTCTGGACGTACCTTCATTATAGGGCGAGAGGTGAGAACACGTAATGGACTTGCGAACATAGTCCATCACTGTCGTTTTTAGGGCCCTCTGTTATGGTGCGAGGAGACAGAATGTTGCACGTGCGTGCTAACCTCTAAATCTTTGGACATAGTACATCCACCGGTCAATGGTATTGCGGCACTGTACTTTTTCCGTCTGTGCTTTCAGGGCTGTATTCGGTCCTGACTTCATTTTTATGGGTATCAATGCCTCAACGCATTGCAGGTGGGGGAGCTCTTGGAACGAGACGATGCTCTGCCCTGCCCCTTCCCTCGACCTAAAACCCATCGAGCACGTATGCAAGACGGTAGAGTGGCATATTACAGCACTTCCTCATGCACGCAGTAGTCAACAAAGCTGGTGGAGGAATGGACTGCTGTAACCCAAGAGCTCCTTACCAACCTTGTGGCCAACATGGCAGCAAGTTGCAGAACAAGCATCGCCGTCTGTGGTGGTCACACACTCTATGAGAACAATGTCCCGCCTTTCGTAATGTCCAGGGGACGATCATGAATTGCTGTGACTCCATGTACAGGGTTATTACAAATTATTGAAGCGATTTCACAGCTCTACAATAACTTTATTATTTGAGATATCTTCACAATGCTTTGCACACACAAAAACTCAAAAAGTTTTTTTAGGCATTCACAAATGTTCGATATGTGCCCCTTTAGTGATTCGGCAGACATCAAGCCGATAATCAAGTTCCTCCCACACTCGGCGCAGCATGTCTCCATCAATGAGTTCGAAAGCATCGTTGATGCGAGCTCGCAGTTCTGGCACGTTTCTTGGTAGAGGAGGTTTAAACACTGAATCTTTCACATAACCCCACAGAAAGAAATCGCATGGGGTTAAGTCGGGAGAGCGTGGAGGCTATGATATGAATTGCTGATCATGATCTCCACCACGACCGATCCATCGGTTTTCCAATCTCCTGTTTAAGAAATGCCGAACATCATGATGTGCGGTGGAGCACCATCCTGTTGAAAGATGAAGTCGACGCTGTCGGTCTCCAGTTGTGGCATGAGCCAATTTTCCAGCATTTCCAGATACACGTGTCCTGTAACGCTTTTTTCGCAGAAGAAAAAGGGGCTGTAAACTTTAAACCGTGAGATTGCACAAAACACGTTAACTTTCTGTGAATTGCGAATTTGCTGCACGAATGCGTGAGGATTCTCTACCGGGCAGATTCGCACATTGTGTCTGTTCACTTCACCATTAAGAAAAAATGTTGCTTCATCACTGAAAACAAGTTTCGCACTGAACGCATCCTCTTCCATGAGCTGTTGCAACCGCGCCGAAAATTCAAAGCGTTTGACTTTGTCATCGGGTGTCAGGACTTGTAGCAATTGTAAACGGTAAGGCTTCTGCTTTAGCCTTTTCCGTGAGATTTTCCAAACCGTCGGCTGTGGTACGTTTAGCTCCCTGCTTGCTATATTCGTCGACTTCCGCGGGCTACGCGTGAAACTTACCCGCACGCGTTCAACCGTTTCTTCGCTCACTGCAGGCCGACCCGTTGATTTCCCCTTACACAGGCATCTAGAAGCTTTAAACTGCGCATACCATCGCCGAATGGAGTTAGCAGTCGGTGGATCTTCGTTGAACTTCATCCTGAAGTGTCGTTGCACTGTTATGACTGACTGATGTGAGTGCATTTCAAGCACGACATAACGCTTTCTCGGCTCCTGTCGCCATTTTGTCTCACTGCGCTCTCGAGCGCTCTGGCGGCAGAAACCTGAAGTGCGGCTTCAGCCGAACAAAACTTTATGAGTTTTTCTACGTATCTGTAGTGTGTCGTGACCATATGTCAATGAATGGAGCTACAGTGAATTTATGAAATTGCTTCAATCATTTGTAATAGCCCTGTAATTACTGTCTTTGAATAAAAGTGTCATTTCTGTTCGTGTCGCTGCGTATTTCTTTCGCTTACCTTCTGTACCATACTGTAGCAGTTCTCTCTATCTTCTTCTTTTGCTACTGCCTGTGTCCCGCATTGGGCGCACGGTCGGCATGGTTAGGTACGCGTGTGGCATGGTGAATTTTAAGGGGTGGCCGGATGCCCTTCCTGCCACCACCCGGTACCCCTCCCCCCCCCCCCTCAGGACGAAATTAGTGTACCCCAGCTGTCTGATACTAGTGTAAATCGTGAAATAATGTGAATGTGTTTCAAAAGTTTGCAAGTCGTGTAACTGAGGCGGGACGTGGGGACCTGCCCGGTATTCACCTAGTAGGATGTGGAAAACGGCCTAAAACCACATCCAGGCTGGCCGGCACACCGGCCGTCGTCGTTAATCCGCCGGGCGGATTCGATCCGGGGCCGGCGCGCCTACCCGAGTCCAGGAAGCAGCGCGTTAGCGCTCGCGGCTTTCCTGGCGGGTGTAGCAGTTCTCTCTATGTATGGTACAAAATTACTTGGCGGTTAATTTCGTGACTTAAGTTTGAGGCACCAGTGTATAGTCAATAATGGAGGCACTAAATGTCGCTGACAAGTGCGATATTTATCGCACAATTAGCGTAACAGCTCACGCATCCAAGCTGCTGACAAAAATAATATGCAGAAGAATGGAAAAGAAAATTTAGGATGTGTTGGATGACGATCAGTTTGGTTTTAGGAAAGGTAAAGACACCAGAGAGGCAAGTCTGACGTTGCGGTTGATAGTGGAAGCAAGACTAAAGAAAACTCGACTCCTTCATAGGATTTGTCGACCTGGAAAAAGCCTTTGACAATGTAAAATGGTGCAAGATGTTCGAAATTCTGACAAAAATTAGGGTAAGCTATAGGGAGAGACGGGTAATATACAATATGAATAATAGGGAATAATAAGAGTGGAGGACCAAGAACGAAGTGATCGGATTGAAAAGAGTGTAAAACAGGGATGTAGTCTTTCCACTCTACCGTTCGATCTGTACAACAAAGTAGCAATGATGGAAATTAAAGAAAGGTTCAGGAGTGGAACTGAAATTCAAGGTTGGTTGGGTTGTTTGGGGAAGGAGACCAGACAGTGAGGTCATCGGTCTCATCGGATTAGAGAAGGACGGGGAAGGAAGTCGGCCGTGCCCTTTGAAAGGGACCATCCCGGCACTTGCCTGGAGCTATTTAGGGAAATCACGGAAAACCTAAATCAGGATGGCCGGACGCGGGATTGAACCCTCGTCCTCCCGAATGCGGAAATTCAAGGTGAAACGATATCAATGATACGATTCGCTAATAACATTGCTATCCTGTGTTAAAGTGAACAAGAATTACACGATCTGTTGACTGGAATGAACAATCTAATGCGTGAGGAATATGGACTGAGAGTAAATTGAAGAAAGATGAAAGTAATGAGAAGTAGTAGAAATGAGAACAGCGAGAAACTTAACATAAGGATTGGTGGTCACGAAGTAGATGAAGATAAAGAATTCTGCTACATAGGCAACAAAACAACCCATGACGGACGGAGCAAAGAGGACATCAAAAGCCGACTAGCAATGGCAAAAAGGGCGTTCCTTGCAAAGAGAAGTCTACTGGTATCGATAATTTAAGGAAGAAATTTCTGAGAATGTACATCTGGAGCACAGCATGAAACATGCACTGTGGAAAAACCGGAAGAGAAGAGAATCGAAGCGTTTGAGATGTGGTGCTACAGACGAATGTTGGAAATTAGGTGGACTGATAAGGTAAGGAATGAGGAGGTTCTACGGAGAATCGGAGAGGAAAGGAATACGTGGATAAAACTGACAAGGAGAAGGGTCAGGATGATAGGACATCTGTTAAGACATGATGGAATGACAAACTGCCTATTGGCTTCTGTCTCGGGTTCTTCGGTCGACGTTCATCTGATGATGATTCTACTGACGTTTCGCCAGCACGAGTGGCTGGCATTGTCAAAGCTTCACCCTCCACTGCCGATGGTGAAGCTTTGACAATGCCAGCCACTCGTGCTGGCGAAACGTCAGTGTAATTATTAGATGAACGTCGGCCGAAGGGCCAGAGACAGAAGCCAATAGGCAGTTTGTCAACAAGTGGCCACGCAAGCCTCAACAATTTTGTATGAGGGAATGACTTCCATGGTACTAGAGGGAGCTGTAGAGGGCGAAAACTGTAGAGGAAGACAGTGATTGGAATACATCTAGCGAATAACTGAGGACGTATGTTGCAAGTGCTACTCTGAAATGAAGAGATTGGCAGAGGAGTGGAATTCAAAAAATGGTTCAAATGGCTCTGAGCACTATGGGACTTAACATCTGAGGTCATCAGTCCCATATAACTTACAACTACTTAAACCTAACTAACCTAAGGACATCACACACATCCATGCCCGAGGCAGGATTCGAACCTGCGGCCGTAGAGGTCGCGCGGTTCCGGGCTGAAGCGCCTAGAACCGCTCGGCCACCGCGGCCGGCGAGCGGAATTTATGGTTGGCCGCATCAAACCAGTCAGAGGACTGAAGACTCAAAAAATGTCGCAAGTACTTATAGCAGCTTGTACAACATCAGAGATTCACAATCGATTTCACGAAAATAAACGCTGAGCAGTCTTTAACGCCTAACTGAAGTCTGCCGCACCGTTGGCCATTTCTGTTAAGGGGGTAGGACGTCAAACGAGCTGACTTGGAGCAGGAGAGGCACCACAGGACATTTTAAATTCCACTGTCTATACTTTTACAAATAAATTCATAAAACTTTGTCAGCATGACCAGGAAGGATTCAGGATTCACACTCATAGCAGTGGAAGTGCAGAAAGACAACAAAATAAATTTATTTTAGATATGAAATTTCATCATTTTTTCACTTACTATTGGTTGCATTTGTTGCTGTAGGTACACTTTTCTTCATAAGTAAGAGAGACTGTTCGATGAATTTTGCACAGCATACAAACCATACTTACAGGTGTCTGAAAATCTAGAAGCTATTTAATTTATGAAAAAATGAATGAGCTGTTACGGTTTAAACTTTATGTTTAGAAAAAAAATCAAATTTTGTAGTCAATTATCTCAATTTTTACCACAGTTTTTAATAGATTTGGAAAATTCTTGAGTTTCATACACCTGTAAGTATGGTTTGTATGGTGTGCAAAATTCATCAAAGAATCTCTCTTACTTGTGAAGAAAAATGTACCTATAGCAACAAATGCAGCCAACAGTAAGAGAAAAAATGATGAAATTTCATGTCTAAAATAAATTTATTTTGTTATGTTTCTGCACTTCCACAGCTATGAGTGTGAATCCTGAATCCTTCCTGGTCATGCTGACAAAGTTTTACGAATTTATTTGTAAAAGTATAGACAGTAGAAAATAAAATATTCTGTGGTGCCTCTCCTGCTCCAAGTCCTACCCCCCTTAATTCGCGCTCGAGTCTTGTGAGCCGCTCTGCGCCAGTATTGCGCCCTTGCTGCATGCAGAGGAGATGGGCGGCCACGCGTAGCGATTAATTTCCCCGGGAACCGTCGGCCCGCGGCATGAATCGCGCAGAATTGCCGTGGCGAGCCGGCGGTCCCTCAGTGGGACGGCGGGGGTGCGATTAGGCGAGTCGTAAAAGCCGTCAAGCTTTTAACGTACACCCTCCACCACTATTCGGGGGAACTACGCGAAAGCACATTCGAGGCCCCGCGATTTCGCCGAGTGGGAGCTCACAAGGGAAGCACCCTAAAGTAAGAAAGAGAAATAATGGGGAGGGGCCATTTTGCAGAGGAAACATGGCGCCCGGCGGCCAATGGGCTTCCCTCCCTCTCCCTAAATCGCGAGGACCACGGCGCAGCGGCCTCATTAAGCGAGCTTAGCGGCGGAGGACCTTTGACGAATGCTTACTAATAAACACAGTGGTGGGGGCCGCGCAGAGTTAGCAACCCTCCGCCTTCCTTCCCTGCAACCCGCCGCGCCGTACCCTCTCGGCGAAATGGTTTCTCCGCGGAAATTGGAAGGACCCGCTCGCGCCCTTTCGTTCTTAACTGGAAACGGCTGCACAAGGGCCGAAGGGCCGCCTGACGTCTCAGAGGACACAAGGGCTCGCTTCTGAGAAGACGGCCGGCGCGTTCCTCGACAAAAAGCGCTGCGTAGCGTCTTGGAGCTGAAGTCTCGCCGCACAGCCACTGTGACGTCACACAGAGTGGACAAGTAGCCTACCAGGCAAACGTCGATCTCCACGTCTGAGTATGCCGTCGTAAAGAGTTGTGAAATTTAAATATGCACATTTTGCAAACAGCCGTTTCTGCGGATTTGTGAAGACATTGCTGAGCGGTATTAATTTTTCTTTCCTTATCTCTGTTTACGTCACTGCAATTTTGGAGCATTACACATAGCTTAGCCTATAATATGAAAGCATAACTGTTCGTTACGTTTATAAGATTATTAGCGAACCCGTCAATGCTTCGCAAGTGCTAAATACGTGGGAACCGAATATACGAGGCGTGTTTTTTAAGTAAGTACCGTTTTGAAATTAAAAAAAGACGTGCTAAGATATCTCAATAATTTACTTTTCTACATAATTTCCGTCAATATTGCGGCACTTGTCATAACGTTGTACCAGTTTTTGAATACCCTCCTCATAGAAGTTTGCCGCCTGACCACTGCATCATCACTGTTTTGACTTCGTCATCGTCTTGAAGACGCTGACCGCCCAGGTGTTTCTTCAAGTGGAGGAACAGATGGTAGTCACTGGGCGCAAGATCGGGGCTGTACGGAGAATGATCTAGAGTTTCCCATCGGAAAGATGTGATGAGATCTTTCGTCTGATTCGCCACATGCGGACGGGCATTGTCTTGCAGTAAAGCGATGCCCTTGCTCAACTTCCATTGACTGTTGCTTTGATTCTGGTGTGACGTAGGCCACCCATGTTTCATCGCCCGTAACAATTTGGCTTAAGAAATCATCACCGTCGTTGTGGTACCGCTCAAGGAAAGTCAATCCACAGTCTAAACGTTTGCTTTTGTGCACATCCGTCAACATTTTCGGTACCCAACGTGCGCAAAATTTTCGGTAATTCAAGTACTCGGTCACAATGCCATACAAAACACTACGAGAAACATTAGGGAAGTCATCCCGCAAGGAGGAAATCGTAAAGCGTCTGTTTTCTCTCACCTTATTGTCCACTTCCTGCACCAAACTTTCATTAACGACCGAAGGACGTCCACTCCGTTCTTCATCATGCACATTTGTGAGGCCATCTTCAAGTGCTCTCACCCCCTTTCTTATCGTTCCATCACTCTCTCCGTAAACTGCACAGATCTCACGATGAATATCGATCGCTTTTAGGCCTTTAGCACTAAGAAATCTTATAACAGCCCGTACTTCACAGTCGGCGGGACTCACGATTATCTTAAACACTCAGTACTCTACGTAACAAGAAAGAATCAGACTGTAATGGCGTCAGTGCGTAGATTAAGGTACAGGCTTTCATGTAAAAATAAAATTATTGAGATACCTTAGCACGTGTTTTTTTTTTAAATTTCAAAACGGTACTTACTTAAAAAACACGCCTCGTATATCCTAAATTTTCTGCCCCCCTCTCACTGCCTTACTTCTCATCACCCCCCCTTTCTCTCTCTCTCTCTCTCTCTCTCTCTCTCTGTGTATATATATATATATATATATATATATATATATATATATATATATATACCACCTCCTCTCCCTCCCCCCCTCTCTCTGTGCATAACCTTCTCCCTTCATCCAAGTCCTCTCCCTCCTCCCCCCCCCCCCTTTATGACCATTGTGGCTGAATTTTCAGCAGCGTGTCGTGTAAAAATATGTAGTAAGTCGATCAAGAACTTTTCTAGATTTCCAGTAACAATGTTTCCACTTTATGTATTACATATATATTTCCATATGTAACATGTTACAAAAATATACAGCCTATGTCCGTCCTGAAGTTCATTAGAGTACCATGTAAAAATTGGAAGTAAATAGGTCAAGAACTTTTCGAGATTTGTAGTAACAACGTTTCCCACTTTATAAATTTCGTACGTATTTATACACAACAGTCGAACTGATTTTTTGTCATGGTAACATGTGACAGCAGAACTGTCAGACTGAATGCAATTTATTTTTAATTTTCTTTTTCTACCAAAAATGACATTACTATCCATAAAAAAGGAGAAAAAACTAAATCGATCGAGCCGTTCCTAAGTCATGATCTTTCACAACTGATTTTAATTTCCGTCTTTTCCGGACGATTTTCCACAAATTTTCTTTCATACAAACTTTTTTCCTACAATTACGAACACAACAAAGACAAAAATGAAACAAATATGTCGAGCGTTTCTTAATTGACGATATTTCATACATCCGGCAATTGAAGTTAACTTCCTACTTTTCTTCAGATTTTCCGAACATTTTCTTTCATACTAACCTTGCCCTGACAATAACGAACACCACAACAAGAAATCAACCAAATCGGTGAAGCCGTTCTTAGGTAATGATCTTCCATGCATGTGGCAATTGATTTTTATTTATATAGATATTATGCATTTAATATTAACATTGTTATTTTTGTGTTAGCAAACTTTTACTCTTACGTACGTTTACTTAATTGAATCTGTAAAATGCAACTGCAATACGAGAAGAGAGACCGAATAACATATTGATAATCGAAAGTGTGTGTGTGTGTGTGTGTGTGTGTGTGTGTGTGTGTGTGCGTGGTGTGTGTGTGTGTGTGTGTGTGTGTGTGAGGAACAATCACATGACGAATACTTTGTGGACTTAACACATGTGTCACTTTCAAACCTCCCACATTGTAAATAGCCAGGAAAGAAAAAAAATTCAGTAGATGTGGTAATCAAACTGCGCCCTATGCTAGAGCATCACGAGGAGTTAGTTCATAACGATCAGTACGTCTTACATGTAAACCATCTGTAGCACGAACAATATCTAATCTGTTCAAATGGCTCTGAGCACTATGGGACTCAACATCTTAGGTCATAAGTCCCCCAGAACTTAGAATTACTTAAAGCTAACTAACCTAAGGACATCACACACACCCATGCCCGAAGCAGGATTCGAACCTGCGACCGTAGCAGTCCCGCGGTTCCGGACTGCAGCGCCAGATCCGCACGGCCACCGCGGCCGGCAATATCTAATCTGTAATGAGTTTCTTGGCACGTTCTCCTTAAAAACATGTACTGCGACACGGTTGCAATTGCATCAGTGACACGAGGTCTTAACATATCGTTCACTTTGCGCACACACGCGTAATCCTTCACGAATGCTCACAAGGAGAAATCCTGCGCGGTAATGTCGCGATAACGTGGTGGACGGGCAATGGGTCCTCCGCGTCAGATTCAGCGATTGGGAAATTTCGTATCCAGGAACTAGAGCACAGCTGTTTATCAATGCGATGGAGCTCCATTTTGTTGAAAGACGATGCCGGATTGTATACAAACTGCTCCAACATGCCCACATACATTCACCCATTCACGGTGTTTTTTGCAAAGAAGTACGGTCCAACAATCATGTACATTAGACTACACCAGACGTTCAGTTTACGGTTATCTCCAACATGTTCAATGATAGCGTGCGGATGTAGCGAGTCCCAATTCCGACCGTTATGTCGATGAACCGTTCCAGATACATGAAATGCGGCCTCTTCAGAGAATGAACATCTTTCCAGGAAGTTAGCATTCATGTCAATACGCTGCAGCACATCCGTAGCAAATTGTCGTCGGCTTGGTTTGTCGTTCGGCAACAGATGTTGCAGAATTTGCACTTTATAATAACGCAAATGAGAACGCTAGTGTACTACACGAAGCAATGTTGCTCGAGATAGCTTGACATAAAGTTGTATAGATATCTGCCGAACTGTGGGCTTCTGAGAAAGGCTTGTCTGACGTCGTGTACTGTTTGTTCCGAAACACTGCGACGTGCAATGCCAAATTGTTTCGGAACATTTCCAGTTGCCAGAAACCTACTACAACATTTCTTACTTGTTTTGATATCAGGTGACTCACTTCCATACAACCTACGATGATTTCTTTGCACAGTAATCGGCGATTTTGTTTGCGCAAACCACAATGTTGCTTGCGCGCACTCACTTCACCTCATTCGATCATGTTACACGCTTGACTGGGAGGTATAAATTCTTCTGAGATGCTCTAGCAAATAGTACTATTTCATTATAATATCTACCATAGTGTTTTCTTCCTGGGCCTCTGAAACGTGGGAACTCTGAAAGGAACACCCTATATAATTAGAAACACCGTGCGAAGGAAGTATAATACAAATAGTGTGAGACTCGTGATATGTTACCGGCCATGTTGACAATTTAAGTCGGGTGAGCCATTATTGTTGTTTGGCTGAACTGAATTCGGTGCTGTGATGTCTACATCTGTATCGATACTCTGCAAATCACAATTAAGTGCCTGTCAGGGGGTTTATCCAACCAGCTTCGCAAAAATTTCGTATTATTTCAATCTCGTACACCGCGCGGAAAATACGAACACCTATATCTTTACGTGCCGAGCTCTGATTACCTTTATTTTATTATGGTGATAGTTTCTCCCTATGTAGGTCGGTGCCAACAAAATATTTTCGCATTCGGAGGAGAAAGTTGGTGATTCAAATTCGGTGAGAAGATTCCACTGCAACAAAATATGCGTATGTTTTAATGATGTTCACCCCAAATCCTGTAAGATGTCAGTGACACTCTCCCATATTTCGAGCTAATACAAAACGTGCTGCCCTTCTTTGAACTTTCTCGATGTACTCCGGTAATATTATCTGGTAAGAATCCCACACCGCGCAGCATTATTCCAAAAAGAGGACGGACAAGCATAGTGTAGAGCTGTTACATATTCTTCCTTTCCTCCCAATAAAACGCAATCTTGGTTAGCTTTCCCCACATTTTCTGGGTGTTCCTTTCAATTTAAGTTGTACGTAATTGTAATTCCTAGACAATTAGTTAAATATACGGCCTTTATATTTGACTGATTTGACTCATGTGGATGATCTCACTCTTCTCGTTATTTAGCGTCAATTGCCAATTTTCACAACATACAGATATCTTTTATAAATCGTTTTGCAATTTGTTTTGATCTTCTGATGACTTTACTAGTCGATAAACGACATCGTCATGTGCGAACGGCTGCTGAGGCTGTCTCGTTTATATAGACAAGGAAGAGCAGAGAGCCTATAACACTACGTTGGGGAACGCCAGAAATCACTTCTGTCTTACTCGATGACTTTCTGTCAACTACTACGAACTGTGACCTCTCTGAGAGGAAATCACAAATCTAGTCACATAACTGAGACGATATTCCATAAGCACGCAACGCCACTTCAAGCCGCTTGTGTGGTACAATGTCAAAAGCCTTCTGGAAATCTAGAAATACGGAATCAGTTTTAAATCCCTTTTCAACAGCACTCAACACTTCGTGCAAGTAATTTCGCCACTACCGCCATGTCCTAGTGGGTAACGGTATGGGTTACGTCATCCATCACACACACATAACTTTATAATTTTACATTGCCATACAGCTCCGCTTCCGTAAAGACTCTGGAAGCAATGCAAACCATTTCTATAGAAATTTCGTTTGATTAAATATGTGTTTTTCAATAAATGTAGTTCTATAGTAACTAGACTTGATTATCTATACTCTGTATATTACCCGTTTCAATTACATGACATTACTGTTTACTTGTCCTCCTTTTGCTTTTGTTTGACGTTATACATGTCTTAACCCTATATTGCACGACTTCTTTTCCGAACTCTGTGTCAGTGAAAAAATATCTGTAGGTTAGGTCTGACACACAAAATCCTATGTAACAGGTTGGACATAGAATTTTTCATTTATTCAGTATTTTAGGTATGTTACCATACGACAATACAGTGAAAATATTGATTAATTACTAATCGTTTGGTTACAGAGACGTGGCAACACACTCTGTGCTATCCTTTATAATCATTTTACATACCTTAAAAATCTAACTAGGTATCATCTAAGTACCAGAAATAATTCACTCTTTCAGTAGCTTTTGCGTTTATTTACGTACACTCGAACTTCAGCAGAGATTATCAATTTTGAACTGTTTCTGCAAACATAATGTCGCTAAACACAGTCTAGCTCGATGCAGCCAGACGGCAACATCATGCTTATACGAGTGGTTTCCTAAAAATGACGCGTAAATTTACGGTTTTTTGCCAAATAGCAACACCAAGCAATAGACAGTTAACGTGTCTTTTAGGGGGTGTGCTCCGGCATGTGCGTGTGTGTGTGTGATTGGTAATGTTTTCAGAGAATTTTACTTACTGAAATATTACGTTTTGTAAAGTGTGTGCGTGTTTTGGCGTCTGTCATTGAACTTCTGGCTCCAACCAATCGGAATAAAGTAGGTTATTTATCATTCGTACGAGGTCTACATAAAGAGGGTACTTTAAATCTGACAGTTGTACAATGTTGGTAACTTACGTTTACCGTCCGTAACGCCTCACAATGGGGGGGGGGGGGGGGGGGGTGAGCTTGGTTACTTTTGCAATTATCTTTCGGGCAGTAATAACATTTGTCTTGCACATTTTACAAAATTAATCATGCATTTCGTAATTTACACATTTGTTTACTACTAGTGGATGTGGTTGTAATTTTGATATTGAAACCGATTTTTGTCTTTCGCAAGTGATTAAATGTTGCTTCATTACGATTTTGAGTTAAATATTTAGGCAAATCATGGTCAAAATTCGACATTTCACTCTCTTCAGAGACACTTCGGCACAAGGCATAAAAAGTACTGGTAGGTTTTTTCCCCGGTAGGCTATTGGTGGAAACTTCACGTCTTTCCTGATTTTTTTCAAAGAAAATTTGTAATTTAGCTGTTTCCGTAGCTGATCTTGTGGATCAGATTGTTTTGCTGTCATGAAACATTTAACAATTAGAGTCAGAAGTTAGTGTTCAAATGGCTCTAAGCACTATGGGACTTGACATCTGACGTCATCAGTCCCCTAGACCTAGAACTACTTAAAGCTAACTAACCTAAGGACAACACACAAGTTAATGAATCAAGCATTCATCTTTAAGGCACATTTGCAATTCTGTATTTTATGTTTTAAATTTTTTTTCAAATTTTCATAATAGTTTTAGCGTAAAGAGTTCTACACTATTGACTTGTCATTCTCTCAGGATTATATATATATTGATTTGTTTAAAAATTTAACTTCCACGCCGGGCGGAGTGGCCCAGCGGTTCTAGGCGCTACAGTCTGGAACCGCGCGACCTCTACGGTCGCAGGTTCGAATCCTGCCTCGGGCATGGATGTGTGTGATGTCCTTAGGTTAGTTAGGTTTAAGTAGTTCTAAGTTCTAGGGAACTGATGACCTAAGATAATAAGTCCCATAGTGCTCAGAGCCATTTGAACCAAGCCATTTTAACTTCCAATTTTGAGTAAACAAGACAAGCTAAATGTTCAAATGTGTGTGAAATCTTATGGGACTTAACTGCTAAGGTCATCAGTCCCTAAGCTTACACACTACTTAACCTAAATTATCCTAAGGACAAACACACACAGCCAAGCCCGAGGGAGGACTCGAACCTCCGCCGGGACCAGCCGTACAGTCTATGACTGCAGCGCCATAGACCGCTCGGCTAAACCCTCGCGGCCAAGACCAGCTAGAACAAATATTATAACTATGGTTTGTAATGTTTAACGATCAGTAAATAAGCTGTGAAATGTTGTAAAATACATTGAACACAGATAGCTTAGTTGTGCCACTACCCATTTTTTCGTTATCAATAAGTGATGACATCGACAGCCTACATAGTCCACACTTGGGAGGCCTCTGTGGATACTGTGGATGCCCAACTGTTTTTGTTGACACTGAATCGTGGTGCCACCTGTTATATTGTGTGTGCTGGTACACATACTAGATCCTGCGTTTGATACACCTCAACAGCTCAGTCCCAACAAGACCTCAGAGATGGAGTACTTTATATTTTTTGCATTCTACTCTACTTTCTACATAGACAACAACAACAAAATCCCATTCATACGAAAGTGTTTTTTAGTAACCATTGTTACAATGGAATAAAAAACCTTTCTATATTAGACATAAAAAATAGCAAATGTAGAAATTTCAGATGACAACTTTTATACACTCTCCAATAACTACGCGTAGAAAGAAACATTTTCAACTTCCCCGTGCTGGGAAGCACAATGCCAAACTGAAGTGGTCCTCATAGCTATTCTGAAGTGGTGTCATACCACTATCTCCTTTACCTTCGACCACAGCCGGCCGCGGTAGTCTAGCGGTTCTGGCGCTGCAGTCCGGAACCGCGGGACTGCTACGGTCGCAGGTTCGAATCCTGCCTCGGGCATGGGTGTGTGTGATGTCCTTAGGTTAGTTAGGTTTAAGTAGTTCTAAGTTCTAGGGGACTTATGACCTAAGATGTTGAGTCCCATAGTGCTCAGAGCCATTTGAGCCTTCGACCACATCGTGATGTTCAAATGGCTCTGAGCACTATGGGACTTGACATCTGAGGTCGTCAGTCCCCTAGAACTTAGAACTACTTAAACCTAACAAACCTAAGGACATCACACACATCCATGCCAGAGGCAGGAGTCGAACCTGCGGCCGTAGCAACAGCGCGGTTACGGACTGAAGCGCCTAGAAGCGCTCGGCCACAACGGCCGGCAACATCGTGATGTTCCTGTTCTTCAATGTCCATGCCATAGTTCATCATTCTGTAGTTGGTGCGTTACGTGTGATGTCTAAACAGGAAATACCGTATCGCAACTAGATTTCCTTTGCTGGTGTACTGCCAGTCATGTATGTGCTACTGTTTTTCTGAAATCTAACATCTGCCGCGTGGCGAACTCAGCTGCCCCGCACACCGACATCTCTACATCCGAAAGCCATCTTGCAGTCTGTGGCGGAGGGTATTTCTGGTAAGACTACCTGATTCCCACCCTTTCTTGTTCCATTCACGAAAGGCACACGGGAAAGCGCTGTATGTTCTAGTTTCATTTTCTCGTCATGCTAATTTCGTAAGGCGAATATGGGGGCGTGGAGGGGGGGGGGGGGGGGGGGAGAGAGGGAAGTAAAATGTTGTCCGTCTCTTTCTGGAACGTAAGATTTGGAAATTTCAGCAGAAAATAGTCTCTGTGAAGGACAACGCCTCCGCTCTAGCGTTTGCCACTGGAATCGGGCACCTTCATAACGCTCTTCCTATGAGTAATCGGTCCCGTGACGAAAAGCGCCGCTGTTTATTGCATCTTCTCTATCTCTTGTACTAATGCTAGCTGATAAGGTTCTCATAGTGACTAACAGTTCTCAGTAATCGGTAGAAAGAATGTTTTGGAAGCCACTTCTTTCATGGATAAATGAGATTTCTCTAATCTTCCCCCAATGAACCTCAATCTGTTATCTGTTTTTCCTTCTATTCGTTTTATGTGGTCACCAGGTCTTCCTGTATTTCGCTACAGTGTACTGTCGTTCAGCCTTCCAATGGTCAACAGCACCACCCTTGAATAGTCTCACGGAGTCTCCAACGTTATCCACTAGGACATTAATAAGAACTGTAAACAGGTCCTACAACGCTACCTTCTGGTACACCCAAAATTACCTTTACATTTGTCTATTTCGTTCCGATAACTGTCGCGTTCTACCTGCAAGTCCTCTTTCCAATCACAAATCTGATTAGCCTGTATTCTGGATGTCTTCTAGCAGTCCAGGAACTCGCCGCTGGGGGCACATTCGCTGCTCTCAATTCCTCATAGCCGTACGAGTGTCTCTCTTCACTGCTGCTCAGTTCTCTCTTTTCTTTCCCTGGCTCTTTTACTTTGGATTTTATGCAATTCGCAGCCTGTCGAGACCTCACGAGTGACCACTGCCACCTGTCGGGCTCCACGGCCAGTTACTGAATTCCCTATGCGACAGGAGCGCTCTCGCAGGAGTACGGCGGCTACCTCTCTACTTCAGGTCTCGCCAGCGTGAGAGTTCGGACATTCAATGTCCCCGTCTGCGGGCTACCCGGCTCTCTGCTAATTCTTTTAGCCGAGGCTTAATTCAATCGGCACGCTCCCGGGACCTCAGAAGGGACCACCGACCACCACTGGCTGGTCAGTGCGCGTAGCCACCTAAGCGCTGAGCCGTGAAACTCGGGCGGCCACCACACCGACCCTCAGCAGAATATAAAGTGGTAATCTGGCGCACAAGGGCGGCCCCCCCCGTGTCCTCCGAGGGTGGGCCGAAGGCTCCAATCTCACGCGCTGCCGCTTTGCTTTCTCGTTCCCATTTCGGTGCCGGCTTTCTCAAAGCAAGCAGTCTTTTCGAGGCGGGCAGTCTCAGGCACTTAGCAGGGGCAAGGGCAGCTACCCGCGTCACAAGTCAAAATCTTACGAAGTACGGGGTGGCGCACGAAATGCGTTACCAATTGTTTCTTTCACAATTTACGACGCACATTAGATATCCCGCTGGGATTTCTACAGCAGTACCAGCAGAGCTTGGAAAAACAAATGAGTTACGAAATGACGTGTAATTCACGATACTGCCACTAGGAGACTAGTAAGCAGCAATGGCTGACAATGGAAGACTACACAGCAACGATCGGCAAATGTGTTACTTTTTCATGAAACGAAAGGCCTTGTGACTCGGAGGCGTTTTCGACAACAGTTTAACACACGATGGGTCCCTTGCAAGAAGACCATCCACAGGTTGTACGATAAATTTGTACAGGAAGGAACAGTATTGGAAGCGAAGCGACCTCAGCTAAGCCTGTTTGTTCGCCGGAGAATATTGAAGCGGTACGAGTTGCTGTACAGAGAAGTGCCGGGAAATAGTGTAAAAAAGGCAGCAGTGCAACTGGGAATATCCAGACGCTCGGTTCAATGCATTCTTAAAAGTGACCTCCATATGTACCCATAGAAGATGACCTGTGCACAGAAGCTCACTGAAGAACACAAGCAGCAGAGACTACTGTTTGCTCAGTGGGCGCAGGATAGGGAAGAAATCTCAACAAAGTTTGGTTTTCAGACGAGGCGCATTTTCATTTAGACGGTGTGGCTAACAAACAAAATGTACGATTTTGGGCCAATGAAAACCCACAAGTGCTTCATGACCGACAGCATTATGCTCCGAGGATTACAGCGTGGGCAGCAATATCCAGTCACGGACTTACTGGACCCTTTTTCTTTGAGGAAACTGTGAACAGCGAGCGTTATTTGAGCATGCTTCGCAATAGCTTCATTCCACAGCTTCTTGCTACTGCCTTGCCCTTCAACACGCAATGGCTCATGGAATACGGTGCAAGGCCACATACTGCAAACACTGTGTTGGAGGTTTTACACGAGCATTTCGACATGCGGATCATTTCACTCAGGTTTCCAGGTCGCTTCAATGGCGGACAAAATTGGCTCCCCAATAGTCCAGACCTCAATCCATGTGACTTTTTTCTTTGGGGGTACCTAAAGGAAAAAATTTTCCCGAAGCGTCCACGTGATTTAATGGAGCTCAGAAGACTTATTCTTCTAGCTTGTAGTGAAATTACGGAAGACATGTGCCGTAGGGCAATCACTAACTTCAGTGTTCGTTTGAAGGATGTTAGGAAACGAAATGGTGGACATATTGTGCATGTGCTGAGTTGGAACAAATCTCCATGGACGGCTCTTCATTGTAGTATATGTTCCTTTCAGATTGTATTTACAACAAAGTTTATATTCAAAAACAAATGGTAACACACTTCGTGCGCCACTCTGTATTTAAACGACTTCGCTTTGCTTTACCTAGACACTCTCTCTCTCTCTCTCTCTCTCTCTCTCTCTCTCTCTCTCTCACACACACACACACACACACACACACACACACACACACAGAGAGAGAGAGAGAGAGAGAGAGAGAGAGAGAGAGAGAGAAAACAGAGACACAGGTGGACAACTTTGAAGACTAGTCCTCTTCAGTTTTCTTCATACTTACAGGCGGGGACACACAATAATTATTTTATCTTTCGGCCAATTCCGGTGTCACTGTTCGTGTAAAGGTATAGAATTTCACGAACTTCCAGCATGCTGGAGTAGATGCACGTTAATATTTTCTGTTAATCAGTAGAACGAAAAGCCACTCCAAACTTGCAAATTTTATTTGTTTGATTCAATCGATGACTAGTTTTGGCCCGAGATCAATTTTCAAATCATTTTACCATAGTCAAATATGCCGAAGACATGAAAACCATGTCAAAAATGTGCAACGTACGGATACAGCGCATACAGTTCGCTACACAGTTTTGACATGATTTTCTCATCTTCGGTATTTTTGACTATGTTACAGTGATTTGAAAATGGATCTCGGCCCAGAACTAGTCATCGAGTGAAAAAAAAAGTAAAATTTGCCAACTTTGGCCTGGTTTCTCGTTGTACGTATCCAATTTCAGTCTGCAGACCGCCTTTCTTAATTTTCAAATTACCGGTTTCGCGCTAGCTGCCTATCTTCAGATTATTTGCTTCAGTTACATGCGAACTTGCCCATACAGAACTGCAAGTGCACTGCCATATTTTTTTGTTCAAATCTGTATAACTATTCTTCTAATTTCGATTTTATTTTCTGATGGCTTACTTTGTAAGTGGGTCATTCCCAATGAAAACAACCAATAAAAAAAGAATTTAATCTCGATAATTCAGAATTTTATATTTTTGTAATTTTTGCTACATATCAAAATGACATAAAACCAAAAATTGATGATTTCTTAAATCTTTCATATGTGCTGTTTTTGCCACTTTTTCAAACATTACAATAGCAATATCCCATGTACAGACCTGAAATTTATACGATTTCATCAAATTCTTATAAGCCTAAAAAATGCGCTATTTGATCATATTCATAACAAGGACAAATTTTCCCAAACCAAATTATTTTTTAAATTTTTAAAATTTAAAAATCGGGTTTTTTCCCGTTGAAAAAATTATCTGTCACTTCCTATTTGTTAATAAGTGTGCCATACCATGACGATATTCCAATGCGAGCATGCTGAATGAAATTTCATTTTACTGTAGTCTTATTTGTTTTTTACCAATCAAGGTTGTCATTACAACCTACTAGTAAGTTGGAGTCCCACATACCACGTGCTTGATGCTGCACTTACCACTGAAATAAAGTTATTTCATTATGTTACCAAAGGAATACCATCCTGATATTTGGTACACACATTAACAAAACAAAAACGAATTCTAATTGTGGAATTTTAAGAATTAAAAAAATTGGTTTGAGAAAATTCGTCATTTTTATGAATACAGTCATTTTGCATGCATAAGAATTAAGGACTAAAAATATTGTCTGTGATGTAAACTTGTTTTCAAATCACTTAAGTTAATTATTCTGACTAATAATTTACGTTGTTCAACATCGATACTGTGAAATACGTCGATATAAATAATAAAACTGTATTTACAGAAAAAGAGTTTTTCGACATCCAGAAACATCCATAACTATCTACAGATAAAAAATATTTAAGTAAGAAAATTAACCCAAAATTGGCCAAATATTTTTATGGAATCGAACATTTCAGTTCAAATGGGAAAGTTCCGAAAGCACTAGGCTCATTACACCCTGATGCATTTCTTATTCATGTGACACCCAATGTCCACTCCACTTCCAAAGCCACAGAGAGTGTATAAAAGTTATAATTTAAAACTGCCACATTTGAAACTTTTTATGACTGATATAAAAAGGATATCTGTAATTTTAATGTAATAATGGCTACTCAAAAACGCGGTCGTATGAAAAATGATATTTTGTTGTTGTTTGTGTGTGAAGTAGAGTCTGATGGAAAGAAAACCTGAAGTACTCCATCTATGAAGTGTTGTAAGCACTGAGCTGTTGAGAGGTATCAAATGCAAGACCAAGCCTGTGTACCAGCACATGGAATATAATAGGTAGCTCCACGATTCAGTATCAACAATAACAGCTGAGCAGCCACGTCATACACAGAGATCTCATAAGTGTGGAAGTGTAGGCTGTCGATGCCCTCACTTACTGATAACGAACAGAATGGTAGTGGAACAACTAGGCCATCTGTGTGAAATTTTACAATAATTCAGAACTGATTTACTGATAAATAAACATAACTAAGCATAATGAAAATATTCGTGCCAGTTGGTCTTCGAACTGACAATTGGAAGTTAAATTTTTAAACACATCAAAATATGGAATCCTGAGAGAATAAGTTCGTTTACCAATTCAGAACTCTTTCACACGTAAACTATTATGAAAGTTTGTAAAGAAAACTTTTGAAGTGTAAAATACAGAATTACACATGTGCCTTAAATATGACTACTTGATTCACTAACTGGTGACTAATTATTAAATTTTTCAAGACAGCAAAACCATCTTATGCACAAGATCAGCTACAGCAACAGCTTGATTAACTTTATAAAAAAAAAAAAAAATCAGGAAAGACTTGTTTCCACCAACCGAATACTGAAGCAATAAACTACTATTTAAGGCTGATCGACTCATTCTTCTGTTGCTCCTTTTCTATTGACAACACAATACTCGCCGCCTCTAAATCAGATAGAGTACGTAGTGTATAACTGACCAAGCTATCATTCCTTGCATGCCACCTCCAAGTGGTAAGCAATGTATTTTGACGGGAGCTCTTACCAACAGCAAGAAATAAGCAAAATTTCGCACTCTATCGGAACTTTCACAGGACGTAACACGACCTGCACTCGAAAGAAATTCGCGCCTGTCAGATAGCTAGCAACGGCGAGCGTCCGTTAGACAGACGATCAGCGGACTGAGTACTGTGCCCTGAGGGAAATGAATCGAATACCCCCATGACCCATGTGGCGGGAGCGTTGTGACCGACCGGCCGCTGGAATAGCCAACAGGGGAGGGGGGGGGGATGGTCGGACGCTGCGGTGTAGGGTGGCGTGGGGATGGTCGACGGTGGGGGCGGCGGCGGGGGCGGTGGTGTCCACCGCAAACACGGTGCGTGGAGAGGCGGCGGCGCGGATGCCCCTGCAGGCGGGCAACACGCGGCGCGCACCGGGCCCGTCGACCGCAGATTCTCGCGGTCTGCCCGCATCGCTCGCGCTGTGCTGTGCTGTGGCGCGCTGGTCGGCGGTCGATGCGCCGCGCGCGTCAGAATGACCGATTCGTGTCCGCTCTGTCGGTCTGCGTCACCGCCCACCGCGACGGCAATAATTCGCTTCCAACGCCTGTCTGACCCACACACAATTCCGCCAACGGAAAGGACATCAATAACTGCACAGGTTTAAAGAATGTCGTAGACACGAAGGTATGGTGCTGATTTGACGACCAACAACACCACATCAATCCAGCAAACGCAACATAAATAACACCAATGTATTTGCCCACATCTCGTGGTCGTGCGGTAGCGTTCTCGCTTCCCACGCCCGGGTTCCTGGGTTCGATTCCCGGCGGGGTCAGGGATTTTCTCTGCCTCGTGATGGCTGGGTGTAGTGTGCTGTCCTTAGGTTAGTTAGGTTTAAGTAGTTCTAAGTTCTAGGGGACTGATGACCATAGATGTTAAGTCCCATAGTGCTCAGAGCCATTTGAACCAATGTATTTATTTATTCATCATACGGCTTTATGAAACATAAAAAAGAAAAAAATACATTCAGTGAAAGTATATGTGCAAAATAAAACTGTAAACAAACGTCTAAATACACTACTGGTCACTGAAATTGCTACACCACGAAGTTGACGTGCTACAGAAGTGAAATTTAACCGACAGGAAGAAGATGATGTGATATGCAAATGATTAGCTTTTCAGAGCATTCACTCAAGGTTCGCGCCGGTGGCGACACCTACAACGTGCTGACATGAGGAAAGTTTCCAACCGATTTCTCATACACAAACAGCAATTGACCGGCGTTGCCTGGTGAAACGTTATTGTAATGCCTCGTGTAAGGAGGAGAAATGCGTACCATCACGTTTCCGACTTTGATAAAGGTCGGATTGTAGCCTATCGCGATTGTGGTTTATCGTATCGCGACATTGCTGCTCGCGTTGGTCGAGATCCAGTGACTGTTAGCAGAATATGGAATCAGTGGGTTCAGGAGGGTAATACGGAACGCCGTGCTGGATCCCAACGGCCTCGTATCAGTAGCAGTCGAGATGACAGGCATCTTATCCGCATGGCTGTAACGGATCGTGCAGCCACGTCCCGATCCCTGAGTCAACAGATGGGGACGTTTGCAGTTCGGAGGCCATGGTTGCAGTTACCCTTGACGCTGCATCACACACAGGAGAGCCTGCGATGTGTACTCAACGACGAACCTGGGTGCACGAATGGCAAAATGTCATTTTTTCGGATGAATCCAGGCTCTGTGTACAGCATCATGATGGTCGCATCCGTGTTGGCGACATCGCGGTGAACGCACGTTGGACGCGTGTATTCGTCATCGCCATACTGGGGTGCCATTGGTTACACGTCTCGGACACCTCTTGTTCGTATTGACGGCACTTTGAACAGTGGACGTTACATTTGAGATGTGTTACGACCCCTGGCTCTACCCTTCATTCGATCCCTGCGAAACCCTACATTTCAGCATGATAATGCACGACCGCATGCTGCAATCCTGTACGGACCTTACTGGATACAGTAAATGTTCGACTGCTCCCCTGGCCAGCACATTCTCTAGATCTCTCACCAACTGAAAACGTCTGGTCAATGGTGGCCGAGCAACTGGCTCGTCACAATACGCCAGTCACTACTCTTGATGAACTGTGGTATCGTGTTGAAGCTGCATGGGCAGCTGTACCTGTACACGCCATCCAAGCTCTGTTTGACTGAATGCCCAGGCCAGAGGTGGTTGTTCTGGGTATTGATTTCTCAGAATCTTTGCACCCAAATTGCGAGAAAATGTAATCACATGTCAATTCTAGCAGAATATATTTGTCCAATGAATACCCGTTTATCATCTGCATTTCTTCTTGGTGTAGCAATTTTAATAGCCAGTAGTGTAGAAGACGATGGAAGCATTTGAGATGTGGTGCTACAGAAGAATGTTGAAAATTACGTTGACTGATATAAGGTAATGAATGGGCAGGTTCTCAGCAGAGGCAACGAGGAAAGGATTATAAGGGAAACATCTATAAGAAGAACAGAATGATAGAACATGTGTTAAAACGCCAGGGAGTAACTTCCATGGTACTGGAAGGAGCTGTAGAGGGTAACAACTGTAGAGGAAGACAGAGATTGGAATAAATCCAGCAAATCATTGAGAATGTAAGTTGCAAGTGCTACTCTGAGATGAAGAGTTTGGCACAGGAGAGAAATTTGTGGTGGGCTGCTTCAAACCAGTCAGAAGACCGATGACTGAAAAGAAAAAAAAGTATAGTGTACACATTTCAATTTGGATAATTTTAAACGCGGGTTCATGGTGTAGGTAAAGCAAGTGTCACTAGGGAGAAGAGAGGTGCAGAGGAAAAATGTGAGTTGCAAAAAATTTTTAGCCTTGGTGTGGGCAGTAAGTGTCTTTTCTGAGAAGGAATTACAATTAGTACTCAGGGTGCTTCGTCATTCATAAAAAGAAACTGTTAAAATATGCAGTATATATTATCTCATTGAGTTATTAGTTCGTGGTTTATAAGAAACCACCAGAAACAAAATATCGTTTATCTTTCGTAGCTTGAAAAGCGAAACTGATCAAAGAAAATTCTTTTTCTTTCTGGTGTTTATTTAGGCGGTTAAGTTCATAATGGTGGGAGAAAATGGAATACTAGCTAATATGCAGGGTGGTCCATTGATAGTGACCAGACCAAATATTTCACGAAATAAGCATGAAACGAAAAAACTACAAAGGACGAAACTCGTCTAGCTTGAAGGGGGAAACCAGATGGCGCTGGTTGGCCCCTCTAGATGGCGCTGCCATAGGTCAAATGGATATCAACTGCGTTTTTTTTAATATGAACCCCCATTTTTTATTACATATTCGTGTAGTACGTAAAGAAATATGAATGTTTTAGTTGGAGCACTTTTTTCGCTTTGTGATAGATGGCGCTGTAACAGTCACAAACATATAAGTACTTGGTAGCACGTAACATTCCGCCAGTGCGGACGGTATTTGCTTCGTGATACATTACCCGTGTTAAAATGGACCGTTTACCAATTGCGGAAAAGGTCGATATCGTGTTGTACGGCTATTGTGATCAAAATGCCCAACGGGCGTGTGCTATGTATGCTGTTCGGTATCCTGGACAACATCATATCAGCGTCAGGACCGTTGACCGGATAGTTACGTTATTTGAGGAAACTGGAAGTGTTCAGCCACGTCAACCACGACCTGCAACGAATGATGATGCCCAAGTAGGTGTTTCAGCTGCTGTCGCGGGTAATGCGCACATCAGTAGGAGACAAATTGCTCGCGAATCGGGAATATAAAAAATGTCGGTGTTGAGAATCCTACATCAACGTCGATTACACCCGTACCCCATTTCTATGCTCCAGGAATTGCATGGCGACGACTTTGAACGTCGTGTACAGTTCTGCCACTGGGCACAAGAGAAATTAGGAGATGATGATAGATTTTTTGCACGCGTTATATTTAGCGACGAAGCGTCATTCACCAACAGCGGTAACGTAAACGGGCATAATATGCACTATTGGGCAACGGAAAATCCACGACGGCTGCGACAAGTGGAATATCAGCGACCTTAGCGGGCTGTTGTATGGTGTGGCATTATGGGAGGAAGGATAATTGGCCCCCATTTTATCGATGACAATGTAATGCTGATTTCCTACGTAACGTTCTACTGATGTTACTACAAGATGTTTGACTGCATGACAGAATGGCGATGTACTTCCAACATGATGGATGCCCGGCACACAGCCCGCGTGCGGTTGAAGCGGTATTGAACAGCATATTTCATGACAGGTAGATTGGTCGTCGAAGCACCATACCATGGCCCGCACGTTCACAGGATCTGACGTCCCCAGATTTCTTTCTGTGGGGAAAGTTGAGGGATATTTGCTATCGTGATCCACCAACAACGCCTGACAACATGCGTCATCGCATTGTCAATCCATGTGCGAACATTACGGAAGGCGAACTACTCGCTGTTGAGAGGAATGTTGTTACACGTATTGCCAAATGTATTGAGGTTGACGGACATCATTTTGAGCATTTCTTGCATTAATGTGGTATTTACAGGCAATCATGCTGTAACAGCATGCGCTCTCAGAAATGATAAGTTCACGAAGGTACATGTATCACATTGGAACAACCGAAATAAATTGTTCAAATGTACCTATGTTCTGTATTTTAATTTAAAAAACCTACCTGTTGGCAACTGTTCATCTAAAATTGTGAGCCATATGTTTGTGACTATTACAGCGCTTTTATCAGAAACCGCAAAAAGTGGTCCAATTAAAACATTCATATTTCTTTACGTACTACACGAATATGTAATAAAAATGGGGGTTCCTATTTAAAAAAACGCAGTTGATATCCGTTTGACCTATGGCAGCGCCATCTAGCGGGCCAACCATAGCGCCATCTGGTTTCCCCCTCCAAGGTAAACAGTGTTGGTTCTTTGTAGTTTTTTCGTTTGGCGCTTATTTCGTGAGATATTTGGTCCGGTCACGATTAATGGACCACCCTGTACAGCTGCACTCGGGGGTAAAGATATGAGAACGTGTGAGAACCACCTTAGTAGAAAGACAACGAAGGTTGACATGCCACAGTCGGTTGAAGAGGCCGTCGCTTCGGAACGGCGTGATGCAACCCGCGCAGCGTTCACGGCGGGAATGCGTTTCCGCCCTGGTGCCGCGTTATTTTGTGCGAGCTGCACAAGATCGTATTCTTTTTACGTAGGTCATCGAGGACAGACAAGGTACTTAGAACCGCCAATCTGTCACAGCATAACAGGACACGACCTGTCTGATACTCGTAGGTTGCACCATAAACGGCATTACATTTTTTCTGCTGGCGATACTGTCGCAGCCCAATGACGCGGACGGCAATTTCAGCACGGGTGCCGTCAGCCGAAGGAGCGACGGACGCGGGCAGCTGAACGCAGCGCGGCGAGCAATTAAAACTTTGCCGAAGGGAGCGGGCCCCGGCGCAGCGCTGTGTTTGAGTTGGCCGTTTTGTGCAGCCCGTTTGTTGATCAGTTCCTCAGTCGTTGCGCAGCCGCCCCCGCCACCCCTCCCCCCGCCACCAACCCACGCCTCCCTCCGTCTGTGAAGAAATATTGACGCCGGGCTAGGATTAACAAAGTTTTAATACTACTCAAACAGTCTGCAAATTCCAGGCCCGCACGAGTGCGCACCAGTTTGGCGAGTCAGGTTTTCTGCAAGACGAGACAACATCAGGGTTAAAAGGGCAGAAGGGCGGAACTGTTTCCTCCTACAGACGTACTTGAACGTTTACCCAGAGAGCAGTACGTAAATTTCCGCTCAGAGCTAAATACAGGGTGTCCAGAAAAGGACTCCCTGATTTCAAAATTAAATACCTCTAAAACAAAGATCGATAGAGAAATGCAGTAAACGGTATGTTTATTGTGAAAGCTGTAAGAAGTTTATACGGCACTTTGAAATAATAGTTACAAAAGCTGCTAACAGATGGCGCTGTAATCGCCATGCGTGATCCCTAGTATAAATAGTGATCCGAAGCCCAGAGCGATCAGTTCCACTATTGAATCGTGAAAGGAGGTTAGCGTACCGAAGGAAGAGATTAAAACCATGTACTCCATTGAACAACCCGTTTTTCTGGTGCTAGAGTACCACAGGTTACAAGAGAGCCATACGGCAACAAGGCGAAGTTTTCAAGCACGATTTAATGTTCCAAAAGGACCCGATGCGAAAACCATTCGTACGCTCTTCGCAAAATTTCAACGAACAGGCAGCGTAACTGATGATCTAGTGGGGCACGTTGGCCGCAAGCAAACCGCAGTTACGCCTGAAAATATCGCCACAATTTCTGGAATTATTCAGCGAAATCCAATGTCATCCGTCCGTAAAATTGCATCTGAGACTGGTTTGAAGCGTTCCAGCAGGCAGAAAATACTGCGAAAGAGCCTACACATGTTTCCATTCAAAACTCAAACGCACCAGGCCATACCCGTACGAGCTGTGCAACAAAGGGTTGCCTTTGCTAATCAGAATCTCACAATGTTTGATAGTGAAGGATTTGATGTTGGCTGCATCTGGTTTACAGATGAAGCACATTTCCACCTGAATGGATGCGTGAATAAGCAGAACTGGCGATTTTGGGGTTCCGAAAAGCCATATTGGTGTGAAGCGAAACCCCTGTATTCTCCTACAGTTACTGTGTGGGCTGCAGTTTGCAGCGGATGCATTATTGGCCATTTTTTCATTCGAGAAACGGTCGCTGGTGCACGTTACGTTTCAATTTTGGAACAATTTGTCGCCACACAGCAAGCGTTAGAGGATCGACCAGGTACTGAATGGTTTATGCAAGATGGAGCCCGACCACATCAGACCGAACAAGTGTTTCGCTTTCTTGGGGAATACTTTGGGAACCAAGTCATTGCTTTGGAATATCCCAAATTTACTGGTGCAGGCATGGATTGACCTCCATATTCGCCGGATTTGACTCCCTGTGACTTTTTTTTGTGGGTCACAGTGAAAGACATGGTCTACCCGAAGCATCCCGCCACGCTGGACGAGCTTGAATCGACGATCTCTGTGGCATGTGAATCCATTTCGGTTGAGACTACGAAATGTGATGGCGAACTTCATTCTTCGTTTGCGCCACCTCTGTAGTGCCAATTTTGAAAACATTGTGATGTGATTGTTTGCAAAGATTGTTTTCATACGATTATTTCACTCATGTACGCTGATATGAGCTGTACAGCGTACAGCGCCATCTGTTAGCAGCTTTTGTAACTATTATTTCAAACTGCTGTATAAACGTCTTACAGCTTTCACAATAAACATACCGTTTACTGCATTCCTCTATCGATATTTGTTTCCGAGATATTTAATTTTAAAGTCAGGGAGCCCTTTTCTGGACACCCTGTGCGCTTCGGTGGTGACGTATTGTACATCAACGCGCGGGTCTCACTGAGGTGATACGAAGTAGTGACTGCTATCGACAGGAGCCTCAAATTGACTCCATATTTCTAGATTTTCAATTGGTTTTTGATACTGCTCCTTACACGCGGCTTCTCATCAAACTGCATGCCTATAGACTATCGTCCCAGTTGCGCGACTGGGTTGACTATTTCCTCAGGAAGGTGACAGTTCGTAGCAACTGACGGGAAGCCATCGAGTAAAGTAGACATGTGTTAATTTAATATCTAATACAGACTGTTCTCGAGTTTTCGTTTGTGTTGGCAAGTAAACCCATTTTGTGACACATTACAATTTTATTATCTGGGACGAATTATTTACTCTCACCTGCGTGCTTTGGTAATGTAGTTTTTGAATCTCTGTTAATCTAATCTATTAAACACACTTCTTGCATTTCTGTCAGTGAACGCAGTAGAGTTCCGCAGTGCGTGTCGACAGTTGTAATGGGACGCGAAATTAAAGCGTCACCCATCCACAAGGATCAGCTCAGTGCAGGTAAATATAAGTTTAATTTGGTGTTTTGTTTATGTATTTGTAATATTTTGTTATGTTTGTAAAATATTTAAAGTTTTGTATTTTTGTTTTGTACGTTTCATGTTTGGAGAGAGCAGCGCAACTCGCGGAAACAGCATCTTCACTGCCGGAACCAGAATGAAAATTGCTGGCCACTAGACGTCGCGGGTCAACGGCCAAAGAGCAGCAGAAGATCCTGTGCCCGGGTTGTTACGTCGAACCTCCAACATTCATATAAATAAAAAATTGTAATTTTCCATTGTAATGACGTCACAGAATGTTTAGTTCATGTTGTATTTTGTTCAGTTCTGTTTTGTAGAGTCTGATGTTCACATCTGTATATAGCATATACGAAGACAAAACAGTGTATGCTCTAAAGCTTAAATACGTGTTCGAGAATTATTTATGAAGAGTTATACTGAGGAAGAATTATTACTGAATTTTGGCAAGATATTAATTTTCATAAGAGTGTGATTTCGATTTTTGAATCTTAAAGGTTTTACTGTCTGATTTTAATATGGGAAAACTAAGATAACTTGCAAGAATATAATTTTCAATAAGAAACAAACGACATCTGAATTTCTAGAGTTTGTGCAAACCAGTTGGACTGAGTGACGTAATTTTGCACAAACGACTCAACTGAAGGTGTTTTAATTACAATTTCGTTCAAGAATCTTTTATAGAGAACTTTAAAAGAATTTAACTAATTTTTTTGAAGTGTTTTGTAAACGACGTAGGTGACGCAGCCTGCATATGGTCATATTTCAAACAAAAATTATTGAGTCATACGCGTCGTTACACTACACAGTCCTCTGTTTCTCCGTGTAGTGTAGTTTTCCATGGTCTTTAGTACGGACAGAGACTGTGACTGCTGTGTGCGGATGCGAGCCAAGCTGGTGACACTTTGCTTTCAGCTCTAGGCTGTATTGGCTTCGGTTACACAGCTTCGATGGGCATCACTGTTGTAGGACAGCCGTGGGGATCCAACGTACGTCCGGCATCTCTGAGTCCGCTGATCGGCCTGCAACGGTGACCAGCCCAGTTACTGCTCGCATTGAGGTTTACCCTCACCTGTGGTCAGAAAGGGAGGTCTCTTTGGGGTGTTGAAGGGGGCGAAAAACTCCAGAGTGTTCTAATGGCTCTGAGCACTATAGGATTTAACAGCTGTGGTCATCAGTCCCCTAGAACTTAGAACTACTTAAACCTAACTAACCTAAGGACATCACACACATCCATGCCCGAGGCAGGATTCGAACCTGCGACCGTAGCAGTCAACTCCACAGGAGGCCGCACATAAGGCCTCCCCGGTTAGTCTGATAAGCAGGTTCCAAGAGCTGTCTGTGTCTGACACTGTCCCTCAGCTAGATGTAGTCGCTTGTCCTGTTTCAGAGGGAACCTCTCAGCCTGCAAGATGCTAGCAGTCACAGAGGGTGGGACTTTTGGTAATTGGGAGTTCCAGTGTTAGGCGCATTCTGGGGCTTCCCAAGGAGGACAAGAGAGTGAATGTGCACCCCGTGTGCATATCAGGTGGAGTCATTCCAGACATGGAACAGGTCCTTCTGGATACCATGAAGAGCACAGGGTGCAGCCAACTGCAGCTGGTGGCTCACGTCGGTACCAATGACGTGTGTCGCTTTGGATAGGAAGAGATACTCCCTGATTTCGTGAGTAAAGGCTGCCAGTCTTGCTCGCGAGATGAAAGCAGAGCTCACCATTCGGAGCATAGTCGACATGACCGATTGCGGACCTCTGGTACAGAGCCGAGCGAGGGTCTGAATCAGAGGGTAAGACGGTTCTGCGACCGTATAGGCTGCGAATTCCTCGACATACGCCATACGGTGGTGGGGTTTCAGGTTCCGCCGAATAGGTCAGGTGACCACTATACGCAGGAAGAGGCTACACGGTTAGCTTTGGATAGGAAGAGATACTCCCTGATTTCGTGAGGCTAACAGAAGTGGTAAAGGCTACCAGTCTTGCTCGCGAGATGAAAGCAAAGCTCACCATTCGGAGCATAGTCGACAGGACCGATTGCGAACCTCTGGTACAGAGCCGAGCGGAGGGTCTGAATCAGAGGCTCAGACGGTGCTGCGACCGTATAGGCTGCGAATTCCTCGGCATACGCCATACGGTGGTGGGGTTTCAGGTTCCGCTGAATAGGTCAGGTGACCACTATACGCAGGACGCGGCTACACGGGTAGCAGGAGCTCTGCGGCACGGACTGGGCGGTTTTATAGGTTAGAGCGTCTTGGAGAAACACGAAAAGGGATTCAGTCTCAAAGGGTGCTTGGTCGAGTACAAGAAGAAAGTAGATCTAGGAACTATCGTTATAACAGTTGTAAATTGCCGTAGCTCTACTGAGAAAGTACCAAAGCTCCAAGCGCTAATACAAAGCACTGATGCTCAAATCGTTACAGCCACTGAAAGTCTGGTAAAGCCGGAGATAAGTTCAGCCGAAATATTTGCCAAGGACCTAACGGTGTTCAGAAAGGGTGGGCGAAACACAGGTGTTGGTGGCGTGTTTCTTGCTATCAGAAGTTTTTCATCTTGTGGCGGATAGTTCCTGTGAGTTAGCAGGTCATTCTTGGCAACCATAATGAATTCTTCAGAAAGTTATACCTATTTTTGCAAGTGTCAACAATACGACGCATACAGCAGAATGCCACGGTCATATGCTTCTTAGTGTCTACACTATAAACCACATGACAATGGCATCTGTTTTATGCATCTTATTATTGACACTCGCAAATAATGCGATAGGTATAACATTCTGAAGAAGATAAAGAAATTAAATTTCTTTTATGCAGCTGGTTGATTATTATTTAGTTATATACGACTACAGTTGCTGAGAAAGGATCAAATATTAAGCAAACTTCAGGTTATCACAGACAATATAAATGTAAGAACCGAAAAAATTATGTACAGAAAGCTGCAAGTAAAACGTCTTTTGAAGGTTCATAGAGAAAACGAAAGTAGTGCTTACTATTAAGTTTTCCATGTATGTGATCTAAGCATTTGGGGCAAGTATTATAATCATACTATTAGTTTTGTAATTGCGTATTAAAAAATAGTACAATCCGCACAAGTAACGAATTACGGACAGTTACAAGAAACGTTCGATGTCCATTATAAAGTATGTGGTGTTACTCGACCTGTCTATGTTGGAATTTTAGCATCATAAGTAGAATGACTGGCCTTGACTTTTTCATTCTGAACTGGAACGACCAACAGTGTTATCCTGACCCAAGTCAGTTTCCCCTGCTTTCTCCTGACGGCCGTCGTACGTCAGATGTAGGTCTTCCGTTTTACAGCAAGAGAATAACTCCTTGTGCAGCCACCCTAGTTACAGATTTGTTGAGGATATATAAACATCATCGTCCTCAGACTGTGATATTGACAGATGCTCAACAGAAAAATAAAATGTACCCTCTCAGACATACAGCGAATGAGTCTTAAAAGAAACAGGTGAACTGGTAGCATTCCACTCTCAATTGTGAGAAATCTATGCTGTAATCCGATATTCTGAAAGAAAGAATTCACAGGAAGTGTGTGATTATGGGAGCTCTAAATATCCGTTATTCGGACTTTTTCCATGTCGTGGGTACTAACTGATGGAATAAAATGACGCTTCCTTTGCATGCCGCGCCATGTTCGTGCCGATAAAACCACATTACCAAAAGATCGTTATTTAACACGCATGAAAAACTGGCCACAGTACTAAATACTACTACATTTCTTTGTTAATTATTGTTCCGTAAGATATGTTTAACTTGCATAGTAGTCCATCACAAGTTCCTCAGTTCTCAAACACGTATCAATTATCCTAAAACGGTCTTTGTTAATGAGAATATATCACTAATTATTCTCCAAAAGCACTAACTCACCATTAATTTTATAAAATTACTGAATGAACGAGTTCAAGGGTAGGAAGAAGATGACACCATTCCGGATAGAACGTATGAGCTTAAGAATGCTTCACAGTTGACGCTTGATTAAAAACGTGAAGCACCCTGAAGGCGAAGAAGAAACCATGTTTCACGGGATGGACTTTGTCTTATTACCGCAGTGATCATAAAATCGAGCCAAATTTACAAAGAACTTGGCAGTCTGATCCCACTTATCAGTATGAAGTTGCACCTCCTCAGCCCCAGGTGCATACACTGATTCTACGGGAAGGGTGGCACAAAGCCGTTACATCCTCTCCTGTGGCGAACTGGCACACCATTGTTGTAACTTATCCTTGATTTCCTGCACACTAGCACCAGGACGCAGTTGCCTTCTGAGCTGGCCCCTCACACATTTCTATCAGGGGCATACACTATGTGATCAAAAGTATCCGGTCACCTGGCTGGAAATTACAAGTTCGTGGCGCCCTCCATTGGTAATGCTGGAATTAAATATGGTGTTGGCCCATCCTTAGCCTTGATGACAGCTTTTACTGTCGCATGCATACGTCCAATCAAATGCCGGAAGGTTTCTTGGGGAATGGCAACCTGTTCTTCACGGAGTGCTACACTGAAGGAGGGTATCGAGGTCGATCGGCGAAGCCTGGCACGAAGTGAGCGTTCCAAAACATCGCAGAGGTGTTCTATAGCATTCAGGTCAGGATTCTGTGCAGGCCTGTCCATTACAGGGATGTTATTGTCATGTAACCACATCCCACTAGGTGTATACCGGACTGGTCTCCACGTTCCGCATCAGTTCCACGCGTAGTTACACTAGTAGCAGACAGTTGGGGTACAATGATTCCGTCCTGGGGTGTGGCGGCAGGAAGGGCATCCGGCCATCCCTAACACTAACATGCCAAATCCGTTGTAACCACGCCGACCCTGCGATTGCTGCGGGACTATGGTGTAAGTGTAAGAAAGAAAGAAAGAAAGTATACTACATAACATGTTACTGCATACGAAATTTAGAAAACATATCGAACTTTTCTTGAGACTCAAGTGGCGTCTCTATCTGGTCACCAACCCCGAGAAAACTCATCTGGCCTAGCACACTCATTTGCCACCGCGCCGCGCCAGCTATACAACCACAGTGAAATACCCACAACATTCCTCATATTTCATAAACGATTTGAGATACCGAAAAGAAATTTCACGTTTATTTTGTACCGATGATGTGGTTTTTCATAAGATGCTGACCTTACTTTACGTCAGTTACTGACTAATAAACTTAATAAACCACTGTTTCATAATTCTCTCGCAATTGTGTCTGCACAACATGTTAGTGCGGTGACGTTTTGTGAACTGCGCTGTGTTTTGGCATCAGAAGCAAATTTTAACATGGCAACAAGAGAAACCTGTACATTTTACTCAAAATTCGCCACTCATGAAGCTCCAACGAAAATTACGTATGGACAACAAATGAAGCGAAAATAGATCCAGGGATTTTCAGCAGAAAGCCAAAGAAGGGGTGACAGATGTTCTTACATGGTCACCATGCAAGTGTGGGCGTGGAGGGTCTCCACTTACAATTTACAAAAAACGTGATCTTCAGTTCAGAACGGCATTTCCCCTACAGCACCTGCTCGTAACCCCCACCACTACCGTTCTCCCCGTGCTTACCCTGCCGACTGCCCACCTAATGGCCACGTTATTTTGCGCGGACTCTTGCTGTGGTCTGACGTCATACCAGTCGCCTCCCCACACCGTGACCTCAGGAGTAACACCGCTATGCCTCTGAAAAGCTTTGAAAAAATGAGGCCTCTCCCCCAGTCGCCAACGTACTGGCCGACGATGATCATTCGGGGCAGTGCAGAACCGCGATTGATTGATGACCACAATGCGACGCCATTCATCAAGTCTCCACAGTTCCTGGTCACGGCATCATTCCAGACACAGCCGTTTGTGTCGTGGTGCTAGCGGCAGCCTATGCATGGGGTGGTAATTTCCTAGCCCCCCTGCCGCTAGTCTCCAACCAGGGGTGCACCGTGATACAGAATATTGCTGGCACCTATAACTCGCTGTCGGATGGTAAGCGCAGATGTGAAAGAGTTATGTCTTTGGTGCACAATGCGGCGTTCCCAGTTTGCGGTGGTCAGGCGCGGTCGACCTTAACCTCGACAGTGAGTATAGGTTCCTGTATGTCGCCATGCAGTCCAACATTGGGTAACTGTTTCATCAGAGTGCCCCCTAAGGGACACCTCGTTCTCATTTGTGCGATCCAAAAGCTCTTCACAAATTGCGAGGCAAAAATCATTCCGGTCTTGACTCACGAGCCGTGGGACGAACTTGTCGGCAACACGAAGCATTCCAAGATGCTGTGTCAGGATTTCAAGACATGATCCAACTGAAATTTTAGATTCTTATGCAATCTCTCGGACAGTCAGTCTTTGTCTGTCACGCACAATTTCGTTGACGTTTCTGACATGAGCGTCGTCTGTGTAGGTCGAAGGCCGTCCTGAACTAGGGTCATTTTAACCTCCGTCCGCCTATTTCTAAATCGTGTGAACCATTCGTAACACGGAGTAGGGCTTAGGCATTCATCACCGTAGGGTTACTGCATTATTTGGTATGTCTCTGAAAAGGTTTTCTTGAGTCTCGCGCAAAATTTAATGCAGACGCGTTGCTCCTCTATCTCTGCTATCTCGAATACAGCACTGAACAATAACTAACAGACATACAACAATGAAACTCCCGGCAGTTACACATTGAACACAGGCACGTGCAGGGATGCCAACCGCATTCCAACACACCACTGCCGCGAAATTTCGAATTTTCCGGAAATTTTTGAACATACCTCGTATACCCTACCAGGCCGGTAACAACACTAAACGGAAACAACACGAATGCACCTTGGTGGGCACTGATCTGTTACAGAGAATTGTAATTCTATAATTATTTATCTACCTGAAACTTCCTGGCAGATTAAAACTGTGTGCCCGACCGAGACTCGAACTCGGGACCTTTGCCTTTCGCGGGCAAGTGCTCTACAGACTGAGCTACCCAAGCACGACTCACGCCCCGTCCTCACAGCTTTACTTCTGACAGTACCTCGTCTCCTACCTTCCAAACTTCACAGAAGCTCTCCTGCGAACCTTGCACAACTAGCACTCATGAAAGAAACGATATTGCGGATACATGGCTTAGCCACAGCCTGGGGGATGTTTCTATTCATTATATTTATGTACCTGTCCATAGCGTATGTACGTGTGCGAAGTTACGTTGACATCCGACCATGTCTTCTGGTTGCTTCACTATTATTGTCAGGTAGTGTATATGAATATTGAAGGACTTTTCTATTTTGTATTTGTCTTTCGAATATTTCGTTGTTGGTTGTCCCCTAACTAGATCGGCTTGTGCACAGTGTAGGACATGTTTCTGCACACACCAATGCCTTATCTTAAAGAACGCTCTTTTTTTTGGTACAAACTGTCCTTGTTTTTACGCCGCGATTTCTTATAATGATGATAATAACCTTATCACGTCACTGAGTAGAACTCACTTTCACTCTCTAAACAAAACGCACCTCACGATATTTTTAAAAACCGCCGTAGCTTAAGACGCCGCACTGAAAAAAAAAAAAATTTCACTGCGCTGCAGCTGTTGCGATTTTCCGCGCAGTAATCGCGAGGCGAAAAATGGATCGACGTGCTTTCGGTCCTCTATTCAGAATAATAATTGAATAAGAAGGCGCAAAGAAGATTATCACGAAATGAATTATCGATCGGTAGCTGAGTGAGTTGGTGGGTGGGTGCTGGAAATTGAATGGCGCAGGTCTGGCTGGCTTAATTATGTGGTCCGGGCGGGCGCCGTGGGAACCCCGGCAAGGGGGAACCTGCCCTGCTGCGTATCGCCGCCGTTTCCTGCAGCAGCTCCTGTGGACGGCACTCTACACGTAGGCTGTACACACGCCTTACGCCGTCGGCACACGAACCTTTTCTGACGTCACTGCGTGGAAAAGCACATTGGGGATCCTTCCCGGACTTGCGGAGTGTGTCTGAATGTTGAAGAATGAGATGGAAGAACGCCACCTACGTCACACACACGCCATTTCTCTACAGAATAGATTCGCGAGACGCCATATTGGGATCCGGTGGAAGCCCATATGTATATACGCCGTTTCTAAGCACCAGTAAATTGAGAATCTCTCGAAAACTCGTCGTTAATTGTATGATTCGTTATAATAAAATGACCACAAACATCGTATTGATAGTTAAAGCATTATTGTAACTTGCTTGTTATGAGAGTACGCCGTTCAGGGCAACAGCACACCGAGGATTCATAAGAAATACAATATTTTTGATGCAGTTCGTTATAATTACATGCCTCTTAATAGCATATCTACGATTAAAACTTCCAGGAGACGGTAAAATGAAAATTATGCTCGCATAATACTGGCAGCTGCTAGAGTGCAATAAGCAGAATAGCAGAATTGTGAAGTCTCGCGTGAAGTGTTGCTGGTTCGCGTCTCACCGGATCCGAAAATATTTTAATCCGCGTTATCCGTTTTCTTATAGGTTCTGATACTTTCCTTCTAGTTTAATAAAAGTATATTATACAATATTCGATGTTATGAAAATGTAAGTGTGCTCTTTCTGAATAGTTTCTTCGATTGGCTTAATCCACAAGACAGCTTACACTACTTGCAGTAAGATACTTTCCACTTTCTTGTTTTAATTTCTATATTCCACATTTTATAAAGATTCTGCTGTTGAATAGGAACAGTGATCAAGTAAGAATGATCTTATGATTTTAGTAAAAAATGATATTATAATGCCGCGCGGGATTAGCCGAGCGGTCTATTGCGCTGCAATCACGGACTGTGCGGCTGGTCCTGGCGGAGGTTCGAGTCCTCCCTCGGGCATGGGTGTGTTTGTCCTTAGGATACTTTAGGTTACGTAATGTGTAAGCTTAGAGACTGATGACCTTAGCAGTTAAGTCCCATAAGATTTCACACACCTTTGAACATTTTTGATGTTATAATTTTCATCTTATGTGGAGAAATGTTCTAAATTGTATTACAGTAATTGTTGGCCATACTACTTCCTTTTTTGTCTTATACCATATTTATGGATATTGAAACTTTTATTCAAGAATACCATAGGCAGAACAATATGATTAGCATATGGAGAATGGGGGAAAATGAGCGTTTTAAATAGAACTAACGTAGATATTTCACTCTCGTCCACTTCATAAACACTGTGATTCGCGACCCAGATACAGCCGAAATCTCTCGCTGTAGCCCGCTGCTGTCGCGTATCTACATCTACATCTACACAGATACTCCGCAAGCAACCGTACGGTGCGTGACGGAGGGTACTCTGTACCAGTACTTCTCATTTCCCCTACTGTTCAACTCGAAAATAGACAGAGGGAAAAACGACTGTCTGTATGATTCCCTATAAAGCCTTATTTCTCGTACCTCATCTTCGTAGTCGTTACGCGTGATGAATGTTGGCGGCAATAGAATCGTTCAGCAGTCAGCTTCAAATGCCGGATCTCTAAATTTTCCCTCCAGTGATTTCCATATCAGTTCTCGAAGCATCTCCGTAACACTTACGCCTTGATCGAAACTAACGATGACAAATCTAGCCGCCCGCCTTCGAATTGCTTCGATGCCTTCCTTCAATCCGACCTGGTACGGATCCCAAACATTCGAGCAGTACTCAAGAATGTTTGGGACCAGCGTCCTACATGAGGTCTTCTTTACAGGTGAACCTCTCTTTCCTAAAATTCTCCCAATAGCATGAAGTCGACCATTTGCCTTCCCTACCACAGTTTTCACATGCTCGTTCCACCTGCCGACCGGAGTGGCCGAGCGGTTCTAGGCACTACAGTCTGGAACCGCGCGACCGCTACGCTCGCAGGTTCGAATCCTGCCTCGGGCATGGATGTGTCTGATGACCTTAGGTTAGTTAGGTTTAAGTAGTTCTAAGTTCTAGGGGACCGATGACCACAGAAGTTAAGTCCCGTAGTGCTCAGAGCCATTTCGTTCCACCTCATACCGCTTTACAACGTTACGCCCAGATTTTTAAACGACTGTGCCAAGCAGACACTAGTAAGATTGTATCCGAACGTTTAACTTACATTTGTCCACATTTAGGGCTGTCTGCCCTGGGGAAACTGCCCTGCATATACTGATGGTTCAGTGCTTACGCCGGCTGGTGCGGCCGTGCGGTTCTAGATGCTTCAGTCTGCAACCGCGTGACCGCTACGGTCGCAGGTTCAAATCCTGCCTCGGGCATGGGTGTGTCTGATGTCCTTAGGTTAATTAGGTTTAAGTAGTTCTAAGTTCTAGGGGATTGATGACCACAGATGTTAAGTCCCATAGTGCTCAGAGCCATTTGAACCTTTTTTTTTTTTTTCAGTGCTTACCGGGCGGGTATTGCCTGCTGTTCAGTGTGATATTGCTCCTCGTGTTTGAATGTGTCTGTGTGGTGCCTGATGTTAGTTTTGACAGGGAGGTGAGCTTCCTGTGGCCCTGCTACCTAAAAAGCAAGACGACGGATGAAAGGGTGTCGGAAAGTTCTAGCCTTGTTGTAAAACTTCATTCCGTGCTCTTTAAATCTGTCAAAGTCCGCCCCGATAGCGGAGTGGTCAGCGTGACGGATTGCCGTCATACGAGACCGAGTTCGATTACCGGCTGGGTCGGGGATTTTCTCCGCTTGGGACTTGGTGTTGTGCTGTCTTCATCATCATTTCATCCCCATCCGGCGCGCCGATCGCCCAGTGTGGCGTCGAATGTAGTAAGAGCTGCACCGAGGCGGCCGGACCTGCCCCGCAAGGGGCCTTCCGGCCAATGTCGCCAACCGCTCATTTCCATTTCCAAATCTGTCAAACACGATTTCCTCGTCAACCGCATGTGTAGGTACACCACTAGTGTGTTCCTCGGGGCACGGTATATCCGTCTTAGAGCTTTGTTTTGGAGAAGGTGGACTTCGCTGCGATGAGTCTTCCTATCCGTTCGCACAGGCAGGGCAGGCGTAGTCTATTATCGGGCGGATGTAAGACGTATAAATCTGAAAGCCACATGCAGTGGAGAGTCCAGAGTGTTGGTCGTCTCCTTGTGGATTCCACCGACTTGGTGCTTCCATACGAGTCGACGGTCCAAAGTCCCGCCAAGGTACTTTACAGTCTGTGTACATGGAATCGGCCAAGTTAAAGACCGTACAGTTAATGATGTTTGGTGGACGTCTCCTAGTCAGGAGTAGAGACTGACTTTTTGCAGCATCGAAACTCATGTTAGCTGGGTGTTGCCCATCGTTCGATGTCAGTGGTGGCAATTTTTAGTTATCGCTGGACGGTGTCAAGAACGATAGTGATTTTTTTTTATTTTAGTTATTTCCTGCTTTATTTTCGTCATATATTGAGAAGGTTATTTCAGAATACGTTTTACTGTTTACGTAATGTAGTTCTCACGAATGTGATTGCTATTTCTATTTCATTTCATTCATAGCGCCACGGATATGATACACGAACTGGGGTTGCAGTCAATGAAACGAAGGCGGTTTGCCCTGCGGCAGAACCTTCTCATGAGGTTCGATCACCAACTTTCTCCTCAGAGTGTGAAAATATTTTGCTGGTACCCACGTAAATAGGGACAAATGGTCGTCATAGAAACATATGAGAAATTAGAGCTTTCAAGGAAAGATTTAAGTGTTCGTTTTTCCCGAGCACTGCTCGAGAGTGGAATGCTACAGAAGTAACTTAAAAGTGGTTCGATGAACCCTCTACCAGGCGCATAACTGAAGTGTAGAGTAATTATGTACATGTAGATGTTTTATGTTTCCTTTTTCGTTAATATGTCGTATGAATTCATTTTTCCAAACGAGGTGGCGGAGTGCTTAAGCACAATTGGACTCCCATTCGGGAGGACGACGGTTCATACCCGCGTCCCGCCGTCCAGATTTAGGTTTTCCGTGATTTCCCTAACTCGCTCCAGGCAAATACCGGGATGGTTCCTTTGAAAGGGCACGGTCGATTTCCTTCCCCATCCTTGACACAATCCGAAACCGGTGAAAAATACCACTATCTGAACAGTGCTACATTTTACGATTTCGGCGTGTACTGCGATTAAAAAATTAGTTACTTTACGTATCGTGTTGCTCATTAACCGAAACTGCAGTTTGATTCATTAAGCTTAAAATTTTGATATGCAGACCGGTAAGGTATGTACACGCCGTAAAGATATCGCTGTTCAATATAGACAGCACAGACTGTTTAGTGCGTACCACGAAATATGAAATCAAACAGAAAATATGGTAACGCATTTTCGTGTCGTATATTTGCATACAGGTCTCTAATTGTGTATGTACGGTGTGCTGATCACTGCGTGATTTAAGTGATTACGTAGGCAACTGTGCACGGCACAAACTGTTTGGCACAAACTGTTTGGTACAAACCGTGGACTAATGATTCACGGAACAATTAACTTGATACACGTCCGTAGTGCGGACGGATATACAGTGAAAAATGTAGCGTCGCATGCGTGAGTGTAATGTTGAGTTGCATCGAGGAAAAAATAGAATACTTGTGGTTTCAGTTTCCTTAAAATTTCAAGGAGCGAGAAATTTGGGATAAAGCATATAAATCTGAAAACTGTGGCGAAGCTGTGTAACAACATTACGACGGCAGGTTACGTCACGCGTTTAAGAAAAGAAGCGTGTCTTATGTTCGTCGCTACATGGAAATACGCAAACCGAAATTAATTCGGGAAACATCGAGCGTTGCTGTCAGATTCGCAGCAGACGGTCCCAATCAAGGAGATTAGCAAGTCGGCGCCAGTTACTGGAGCGCAGACTCACGATGCGGACGTCGACGACTCGCCGGCAGCATCAGATAAGTGGAAACTGTTGTGAAGGAACATCGGCCAAGAGAGGCTGCGAGCTGCATTGTTCTAATCAATGATGTAAAAGAAAATCTCATTATATAGGAATAACAGTGACTTATCTTGGTCATTCATTTTACGCAGTTATAAATTGTCATATTGCAATGTTATTCTAATTTGTTTTTCCATTTATTTTTTCATTCAGAAAAATAGTTAAAACTTGGTTTCATTCATTGAGTTATTTCGTTCCATAATCAGTATAACTATGTAAACTCATTAACTTAGGACGCACTTCTTATTACTACAAACAACGGCTTTTAATACCAATGAAATAAAAGTTAAAAAGTTTTCTTTTCAGTCGCTGTTTAATTGCCAAAGTTTCGTTACTTTTGTAGTTTGCGAGTGTTCATCTGCATTTGAATCTTTTATTGTTTTACATTTGATCTCGTATGAATTATCGTGCTGTGCTGATGAAATCTGCGCGCTGTCCATTATCCACCATTACATTAGCAGCTAGTAGCACGACGCGAGTTGTTCGGTTTGCTTAGCGGAATATATTATCAATGGTAATCTGTTTGATTTAGACTAACGGTTGAGCACTCGTAATGTTATAGATTTAGGGTAATTACTTGCATGCGTGAGTGTAATGTTCAATTACATAGAGGAAAAAGTAGAGTATTTGCGGTTTCGTTTTTCTTAAAATTTCAAGGCGCGAGAAATTTGGGGAAACGTATCGGGATATTGTCATTCAGAGTAGTTGAATACATTCGGTTCTAGCTCCGTCGATCTTCGACAAACTGCTGTTTCGGATAATACGGTTATATTTTGTGATCCATTATCTTCATATTGGCTACCAAATATCGGCTCCGCCAGGTGAGTGGTGTCATAGGCGTAGACGTATCTTCTGACACGTGGTGACGTAGAGTAGTCGGCTGTAAAGGCATTATAAAAGACAGGTCCTATTATCCACACCTGTGGTACGCCTGGGCGGACTGCTTGGGGCGTTGATTCGCGGTGAGGAGTCCTGAAGACGCAGGTCCTGCCTTGAAGGCAATCGGCGAGTAACTTCACAATACTTTGAATACAATATAAAGGCGAGTCATAAATCAGTGAGTTGAGGCATTTTATGTACCTCAATTACAATTTGCTCAAATATTTTGGTTTTTTACTAATTTGGAAATAATGTAGATATACACATTTGTCCACATATCTCACACGATACTACTGATTGTGTATGCTGGTAGCTTTATATCTACCATAAATTCTACAGTTTGTCATCTGCAAAAAGTGCTTTTTTCTCTGTTGACTGTTCATTTCCGACTGGAAATCTGTATAGATCGCGTTATTTAGCGTATTACTTACGGTTTTTGATGTTGTGTTGTTTTCATATGTTTGTATCCTTTAATTTCTTTAGCTGTTGCTGTTACACACGTATTTCGTATAATCTGTATCGAAGCGAAGAGTTTCTCCCGCCATTTCAAGTGTTGTTTGGATATGTGATGTTCATTTGATTCTATTTGTGTTTGTCTGTGGCGTGGTGCGCCAATTTAAAGACGACGTTTTAAATGGTGTGGAGTAATGGGAAGAGAATTTAACTTTTGGGGGTGACGATATGCATTTTGGGGTTGGGGGTGGGGGGTTATTTATATAATTTTTCTATTGTGGCAAAAGAGTTTTGTCTTATTACACAGTGATGTGTCATCGTTTAATACTGTCTGTCCTTGGGCTATTGATATTTGGGTGCGATAATTTATGGTTCTCGTTAATTTTTGGTACAGGATGTTACTCTTTTTAACGATTTTTAAATCAGCTTATATGTTCGTCAGATGGTGATTTTGCGGTGTTAGATGAAAAGAAAATGAATGGGAGCTATTACTCTCCAATGCCGTGAGATGTTCTACATGTCTGGCTCTAAAATTCCTACCTGTTTGGGCGACGTATACAGACTGACAGCAATTGTAAGTGAATTGGTATACGCCAGACTGGCTATATCTGTCGGTGTCGACAGTATGTCATCCAAGTCTGTTCTGTCTTGTGCAGTTCGTTTGGTATGGTATGGTGAGCCCTCGTCTGTTTATGGTATGTTGCCCTCCCTGCGTGTAACTTTGTTGTTGTAAGTCATTAAGTGCCTCAGTTGAGAAATGTTACTGGTATTTACCCAGGTTTCAGCTAGAGTAATCTAGCCTTCTTCAGAAGCATGAAATAAGCTAATACATTCCAGAATAAGGCACGGTCAAACATAAAAAGCTGAAGTACTGTGGTACCATGTCAAGCTACGTTACTCAGCTGAGGAACAGCCCCGGCCCCACTTCGTGGAAAGTGGTCGGTTAGCGTGCGCGGCTAAGCGACCGCTTTCTACGAAGTGGGGCCGGGGCTGTTCCTCAGCTGAGTAACGTAGTTTGGCCCGCCCGGTTGGCCGAGCGGTCCAACGCACAACTTTTCGGGCGGGAAGGAGCGCCTGGTCCCCGGCACGAATCCGCCCGGCCGGTTTGTGTCGAGGTCCGGTGAGCCGGCCAGTCTGTGGATGGTTTTAGGCGGTTTTCCATCTGCCTCGGCGAATGCGGGCTGGTTCCACTTATTCCGCCTCAGTTACACTATGTCGGCGATTGCTGCGTAAACAAGTTCTCCATGTACGCGTACACCACCATTACTCTATCACACAAACGTAGGGGTTACACTCGTCTGGTGTGAGACGTTTCCTGGGGGGATCCACTGGGGGCCGAACCGCACAATAACCCTGCGTTCGGTGTGGTGTGGCGGAGGGCTGAAGTGGACTGCGGTAGTCGTCGTGGGGTTGCGGACCACTGCGGCTGCGGCGGGGACGGAGCCTCTCCGTCGCTTCTTGGTCCCCGGTTAACATAACATAATGTAGTAGTACCTTGGTTCTTTAGCTTTTTATGTTTGACCGCATGTATTAGTTAATGCTTCTGAAGAAGGCTACATTATTCTAGCTGAAACCTGGGTAAAGACCAGTAACATTTCGCAACTGAGGCGGATTTTTGACATATTAATTTATCACAGTTGCTGACAGGGCTGCAACATGTTAAAAAAAATTATCTGAGTGCTATGGGATTTAACATCTCAGGTCATCAGTCCCCTAGAACTTAGAACTACTTAAACCTGCCCGAGGAAGGATTCGAACCTGCGACCGTAGCTGTCGCGTGGTTCCAGACTGAAGCGCCTAGAACCACTCGGCCACAACGGTCGGCGCAAAATGTTAAAAGTTCTTACAATATGTGCCTGTTGTTTCTGTCCACCGCGCGAGCGCGGGCGCGTGTGTATGTGTGTGTGTGTGTGTGTGTTTTATTGGTAAAATAAATGGTGGCTAAGAACACAGTTTGGTAACCTGAGAACCCTTGCGGTTACTCCAGAACGCTTGCCATGTGTTCACTAACCCAGCTTAAATTACTTTTACGCTTCATAACGGATATTATGTGCACACTTTAATTGCGTTAATTATGGTAACTTTGCACCTCTAGATCTCGGTAACAGATAATGATATCAGAAACAAGTTTCAAGATTCACTGAGAAAACGAACTTAAAAAATCATGGCAAAAATTACGACGTTCTGCCATGAATAGAAGTTATACAAATGGCCGCAACCACAACTGGTATTTTCGTACAAAAAAAAAAGATTGTTTCGGGGTTTTCTCAGGCACCACCCATGAAGAAATGGTGTTTTTATAATCCGACTAAGGTCCCAGGTCCATACTAGACCACACTTAATTCAAATAACCAAACGGTTTGTTCAATTTGCCTGGGATGGAAGAAGAGTATAACGTTTAAATTTTGGGCCCTTTACTGCATGATGGCTACATTATGCCTGTTGAAAAATGCACAGGTATACAAATGGTCACTAGGCCGAGGTCTGTCCAAAACACTTGACCCCTTATCTCTGATCAATAGAACGCGAGATACTACCCTTTTAAAAACCGCATTTAGGCTCCCGGCATTCTGAAACATTGCTACTGTGCGGAGCGATGTTGCAAAGTCAAATTATTGTCTTGAAAGACATAGCAACTTCTGCACCGTGTACGTTACTAAAAACTACTGATGTACTAGATAAGCGTATTTTTTTGTGGTTAACCTACACATTGGTAGTGCCCAATCACTACGACCGCCAAATTTCGGGTCTGGGAGAGGGGGGTGAGCTAAGTGACTTGGGCGTGTGGTCCACTTAATGGCAGACGCCCCTGGCTAGGCGCTACCTCGTGTCGCTGCGCTCATTTACGGCAGCGCTGCGGGCCATTAAGTGGGGGTGGTGGGAGGTGGGGGAGGGGGGGGGGGAGCAGGTTTGTGACGTCTCCCGGCGAGCTCCACCGGCGGCAGTAACGCCGCACTAAACATTTCATGGCGGGGAGCCGCGCGTAAAACGGGCCGACAAGTTGCTTCATAAAGGCCCGGCAGGCAGCCGCGCTGTGTCCAGGTCGGGTCGACACGTGGCTGTGGCGAGGGGTGAGCCCACGTGTCGTGTCACAGGCTGTCCACCCACCCACCAGTCTGGCGACGCCATACAATGCCCTGCCCTCAATTTCTGTTCTGCATCTTCTGCTGAATTGAAATAACAATTAAAACTTTTCTGTTTATACTCCGCCTTATGCAAAACACCATCTGCTTCTCCTCATTCACCGAGGCAAGTTGTGACACCTACGTGACATCTTCTGTACGTCAAATTTATTTCTGTAAACCACGATACAAACTATACTGTCGTTTATCTATTGCAGACCTAAATTGTAAGAGGTGCATTTTGTTTGGTTTATTTCGATTCCTCACCTGAAAATGACACTGCTAGTGAAAACGCTTTTTACAAATAGATTCTTGTGCCCTTTTCTGTCGTCTTGACAGCATATCATCTGCAAAATAACCATGAAGGAAATTTGTGCATTTTTGAACTACTTTTTGTGGGTAGTGTTTATCATGTAATTGTACTTACGTTTTCCGTCCTGTTATGTCAGAAAGTCGTTTCTGAAAGTATTTGTATGTAGTGTAGCCATGTATGGTAGTGAAACATGGACGAAAATAGTTTGCACAAGAAGAGAATAGAAGCTTTCGAAATGTGGTGCTACAGAAGAATGCTGAAGGTTAGGTGGGTAGATCACGTAACTAATGAGGTGGTACTGAATAGGATTTGGGAGAAGTTTGTGGCACAACTTGACTAGAAGAAGGGATCGGTTGGTAGGACATGTTCTGAGGGAACAGAAGCATTAGAAATGTGGTGCTACATAAGAATGCTGAAAATTAGATGGGTAGATCACATAACTAATGGGGAGGTATTGAATAGAATTGGGGGAAGAGGAGATTGTGGCACAACTTGACAAGAAGAAGGGACCGGTTGGTAGGACATGTTCTGAGGCATCAAGGGATCACAAATTTAGCATGGGATGGCAGCGTGGAGGGTAAAAATCGTAGAGGGAGACCAAGAGATGAATACACTAAGCAGATTCAGAAGGATGTAGGTTGCAGTAAGTACTGGGAGATGATGAAGCTTGCACAGGATAGAGTAGCACGGAGAGCTGCATCAAACCAGTCTCAGGACTGAAGACAACAACAAAAACATATGTATCTCTCGTACTGCTGTTAAGTACACCGTTTTCACAGGTTTTTTTTGTATAACTTCACTCTTAATTCAACCACACTTTCCTCCAAATGTGATTTGAGCAGACACTTACGTCTCCATACTCATTGACAGCTGGTATGTTATGAGTATGGAGATATATGTGTCTGCTCAAATCATATTTTTTGGAAAGTATGTCCCAAGCAAAGGAGAGAGTGAAATTTTATTTTAAAAAAAGGGGTGAAAACAGTGCACATAATACCAGTAGGTCTTGTATCCACTGAAATGGCAGCCAAGCATTATAGAGATAATAAGAGGGGCAAGCTTCGCGAGCACAGCAAGGAAAAAGTTACGAGGCAGGTAGCACCTGAGTATGGTTCAAATGGCTCTGAGCACTATGAGACTTAACATCTGAGGTCATCAGTCCCCTAGAACTAAGAACTACTTAAACCTAAAGGTCCCGAGTTCGAGTCTTGGTCTGTCAAGTGGTTTCATATTGAAAGGGTACAGTACCTCCCGACATTGAAAATAGGTACAACATACTTCATTATTCTTGTCAGAACAACATAATTTTTCTAATAATAACTCAATTTCAATTAATACAGCGAAGCCAGATACCAGTGTGGGAAAGAATGACAATTTATTTATTTAATTGATCACATGTGCACTCCCACAAAATAAATCCCTACATACAGTTTGGTGAGATCTGTGAAATGAATGAATGTATGGTCGTCTGCTAATCGCAGATAGTGAATGTGAATATATGATCATCTTTGAGACGATCCTTTGGCCACCTTTGGTGGATCCAAAGAGATGAAACTTACCGGAGCTTTGAGCGCCTGAAATGTGGCTGACCAATACGGTAGCATGGTCTTCCCCCACCTCGACAGAGGTGCGAGATGACCTGAAGAACGGCCATGTTTCAGCACTCTGCCGCTGGATCTAGTGTTGGTAAGACCTGTCTTAGGCGTGCTTCGTAAGAACAAAAGAGTGGAGACATGGTATGCATGTGAAATACTTAAGAGTAGTTTAGAATAATAATTTCTCTATTTCAGGAACTTTTGTGGGGAGAATTAAATGTCAGGCAGGTAATATTAATGGGATCGTAGTAATCTTCGGAAGTGACCAACGGTCACAATGAAACCACGTGTAGCAATAAGTTGAAATACTTCCGAGTGCTTAAGTTAAGCTGAATTACTAGCGTGTGTACTATAAGTTGGAAATATTTAAGAAATGGCGTGTGCAGGACTTGAAATTAGAGACGAGTACTTCAGCCATTTGCTGTGCATAACCATCTTGGAATCCTCGGCTGGGTTTTGATCCGCTGGTGACAGCGAAAACATAGTAAAAAAACCATTTTTGGCCCTTTCCGAGGAACCACACATGAACTAATGGTGCCTGCAGAAGTCGCACCAAGCCCACCATACACAACATCGAAAGGCCATCCGGTGTGGGTGAGCGGTTCTAGGCGTTACAGTCTGGAGCCACGCGAGCGCTACTGTCGCAGGTTCGAATCCTGCCTCGGGCATGGATGTGTGTGATGCCCTTAGGTTAGTTAGGATTAAGTAGTTCTAAGTTCTAGGGGACTGATGACCTTAGAAGTTAAGTCCCATAGTGCTCAGAGCCATTTGACCCATTTGAACATCGAAAGAGGAGCGAACCAATCGATTTGCTCCATTTGCCTAGGCAGAAGAAAGTGTATAATTTTCATACTTCGTACTGTAGAGTAGCATCACGAAGACAGATCTTCTGTTGGGTATACAGATGGTCCAAGGACTATCAAAACCTTGACCCTGCGTTTTTATCGTCAATAGAACCCGAGGTATGAGTACTGGAAAATGCCGTTCTTGTGCGCGGCGTTTTGGAACATACTAGGTACGCACGATGTCGCATGCATACCGATGCGGCCTGTGGACCCGTTTCTCAAGACGTTGCTGTGAAGTAATCGTGTAAACTTACGGTGTGTAACTTAATTCACTTCCACCTGGCTCCGACTCTGTACGTGTGCAGGGAGGGAGAGAGCAGAGGCACTGAAGGGAGTTTGGCTCCCGGAAGCGGATTCAGGGCATGTCTGCATCGCGCCGCTCCTAAATTCTGCGAGGATATCTCGCGCTCTCCCGCCGAACGGAGTAATAAATGGGATTTACGCCTCCCCTCCTGCTGTAGCTTCCGCTCTTGCTTCTGCTCAAAAAAAAAAAGAGATTAACGGCGTGATCTGAGGAAGGCCCATGTCCCACGAGGGAACGACGCTAAACAAAGCAGCCGCCAGAGCGCTAAGGTCGATGCAAAATCGTGCGCTGTGCTTAGCCGTCTGGTAAATACATGGAAACGTGTATGACGCTATCTTACGAGAGGTTCAAATTCAAAGATACAGCATCGACAGCAATAGACAGATTCAAACCGCATGAGTTAATAAGAGACAGGACTGATCCAGCAGGGTACACAAAACACGCCAGAACACTGTTGCAGAAGCAACGAAAAACGCATGCCAGATTCAGAAGAACGCAAAATCCTCAAGTTTCACGGAAGCTCGAAATTTAGTGCGGACGTCAATGCGAGATGCTTTTAATAGTTTCCATAATGAAATATTGTCTCAAAATATGGTAGAAAACCCAAAGAGATTCTGGTCGTATGTAAAGTACACCAGTGGCAAAAAACAGTCAATACCGTCACTGCGCGAAAGCGATGGAAATGTTACCGATGATGGTGCCACTAAAGCGGAGTTACTAATACAGTTTTCCGTAATTCCTTCACTAAAGAAGACGAAGTAAACATTCCAGAATTCGAAACCAGAACAGCTGTTAGCATGAGTGACATAAAAGTAGATATCTTAGCTGTTGCGAAACAAATCACTCAAGAAAGGCAAGTCTTCCGGTCCAGATGGTATACCAATCAGGTTCCTTTCAGAGTATGCAGACACAATAGCGCCTTTCTTAGCAATCATATACAACCGCTCACGTGACGAAACGTCTGTTCGTAAAGACTGGAAAGTAGCACAATCAACACCAATATTAAAGAAAGGAAACAGGAGTAACCCACTGAATTACAGACCCAATCACTCACCTCAATTTGCAGTAGGATTTTGGAGCATATACTGTACTCTAACATTATGAATCACCTAGAAGAAAATGACTTACTGATAAATAACCAACACGGATTCAGAAAATATCGTTCTTGTACAACACAGCTAGCTCTTTATTCACATGAAGTACTGAGTGTTGTTGACAAGGGATCTCAGATCGATTCCATATTCCTAGATTTCCAGAAGGCTTTTGATACCGTTCCTCACAAGCGACTATTAATCAAATTACGTGCATATGGAGTATAGTCTCAGTTGTGAGTCTGGATTCGTGATTTCCTCTCAGAGAGGTCACAGTTCGTAGTGATAGACGGTAAATCATCGAGTAGAACAGAAGTGATATCTGGCGTTCCGCAAGGTAGTGTCATAGGCCCTCGGGTGTTTCTGATTTACATGAATGATCTAGCTGATAATCTGAGCAGTCCCCTAAGATTTTTTGCAGACGACACTGTAATTTAACGTCTGGTAAAATCATCAGACGATCAATTCCAATTACAAAATGATCTAGAGAGAATTTCTGTATGGTGCGAAAAGTGGCAATTGGCACTAAACAAAGAAAAGTGCGAGGTCATCCACATGGGTACTAAAAGAAATCCGATAAATTTTGGGTGTACGATAAATCGCACAAATCTAAAGGCTGTCAATTCGACTAAATACCTAGGAATTACAATTACGAGCGACTTAAATTGGAAGGACTATATAGATAATATGGCTTTATTGGCAGGACACTTAGAAGATGTGACAAACCCACTAACGAGACAGCCTACATTACAATTGTCCGTCCTCTGCTGGAATATTGCTGTGCGGTATGGGATCCTTACCAGGTAGGATTGACAGAGGACATCGATAAAGTGCAAATAAGGGCAGCTCGTTTCGTGCTATCGCGCAACAGGTGTGAGAGTGTCACTAATATGACACGCGAGTTGAGGTGGCAGTCACTGAATCAAAGGAGGTTCTCTTTGCGGCGAGATCAATTTACGAAATTTCAAGCACCAAATTTCTCTTCCGAATGCGAAAATATTTTTTTGACACCCACCTACGTGGGGAGAAATGATCATCATAATAAAATATGAGAAATCAGAGCTCGAAAGGGAAGATTTAGGTGCTACTTTTTCTCATGCGCCATTCGAGAGTGCAATGGTAGAGAAATAGTATGAAATTGGTTCTGCCAGGCACTTAAGTGTGAATTGCAGAGTAACCATGTAGATGTAGATGTAGATGCAGGCGTTCACTAACTAACGCATAACTTTTTTTCTGAAGGGAGGTGGTTTTAATCAGGATTCCAGTACACCCAATTATTCCCCACTCTTATGGCCGCAAGGACATCGAAAGGGTGCAAAAAAGGGCAGCTCGTTTTGTATTATCGCGTAATAGGGGAGAGAGTGTGGCAGATATGATACGCGAGTTGGGATGGAAGTCATTAAAGCAAAGACGTTTTTCGTCGCGGCGAGATCTATTTACGAAATTTCAGTCACCAACTTTCTCTTCCGAATGCGAAAATATTTTGTTGAGCCCAACCTACATAGGTAGGAATGATCATCAAAACAAAATAAGAGAAAGGTTTAGGTTTAGGTGTTCGTTTTTCCCACGCGCTGTTCGGGAGTGGAATGGTAAGGAGACAGTATGATTGTGGTTCGATGAACCCTCTGCCAAGCACTTAAATGTGAATTGCAGAGTAATCATGTAGATGTAGATCCTGTTTTTCAACATATCCGTTCAATGCGGCGGCATTACGCCACCCTACTGGGAGGTCCTGCACGTGCGCATGTATTGAGTGGTATTTAAGATAGGTAAATAAATTAGTGAAATCAATGTGAAGTAGAAATTAGAAAATAAATGAAAAATTTAGTTTAGTTTAGTAGAGTTACACACTGGCAAACAGCGGGCAGAGCAGCAGTGGCAACGGCCGGCACTTGCAAGTCAGCACGTTCAGGAGAAGCCATCGCCCACCCCACACAAGCAGAAGCTGTCGAATCAGCCGTCAGGGCTTCGCCCGACCGGCTCACGTGTTTCTCAATTGTCACATGTGATCAAAGGCCCTCGCCTACATTCCAAGAGCCAATGACCGATGTTAAGAAGATTCTTCGAGAAGCTTTTCAATGTGACAGAAGACGCAATGACCGTGAAGTCGTTCACCTCCAGTGAACTGAAGTAAATAAATACGCGAGACGCAGTGGGCCCGACAGTAGTTTTCAATTCAATTCGGTTTTTGTTCGAGTTCAGATCCAGTTCAGTTCAGTCGGTGCTGAAGACCGTCATGCAGGAAGAGACTACATTGTACACAGATGCACCAAGTCCGCCGCTGTAATGGAATAGCAAGCAGCAGCCTCGCCGCCAGAAGACAGGAGTTAGAAGGTATTTGAAGACTGATTTTTACATACCCGGGTAACTCGTGAGGACGGGAAGGAGACGGCCTCACATCAGCAGTCACCTGTGAGCTGGTGATGAAGATCTGACAGCCGAAGACTGGCAAGCTGGAGTCCGTTGTTCGATTGCGGGACACTGGCCTTCCCCCTGCTGCGCCGCTCCGCTGGCCGACGCACAACACTGACACACGCGGCCGCTTATAGAAGAGAAACACTGGGATTCCACATCCAAGGTATCACCATGCGATTCACGACTTCGTTCTCAATAATTAAACAGGCCACATCATGATGCGCGTCTCCAGTCAACTGGGCGACACAGCGGTACGGGATACACACCGCCAGGCGTAATCAGACGCCGCCGCTCATGCAGCAGAAGGCTTCGCAAACGCCACAGCTGCCGCTCTCCCAGCCAGAACAATCCAGTAAGGAAACCATTGTACAGATCTTTCAATAAAAGTTATCTTATGAAAAAATGCTGTTTCATTCTACCTCATACCCGAGCCAAGGAAGAACCCACCCTGCCCACATGTTGTTAAGAGAGAAAAAGTAATTATTTAGTGTTTTCACCCTGACATAGTCCTTTAGAATCAAATGCCCTTTGCAGTAATGCTCATCCTGACAACTGACTAGCATCAAAAGAGGTTGCCCAGTTACACATGCTACAATTCGTCTGGTCGACGTCGTAGCCAACGTCTTGCTGCATCAATAACCTCTCCATCATCCACGTACTGCTTCCCATGGAGTGTGTCCTTCATTGGGCCAAACAGACGGAAGTCGGAAGGTGCGAGAGCCAGCCTGTGCGTTGGATGAGGAAGAACACTCCAATGAAGTTCCTCTCGGGTGTGCAGGCTTGTGTGAGGGTTTGTGTTGTCACGGAGAATGAGGAGTTCGTCTGCATTTCTGTGGAGACGATTACCTCGAATGAGAGTGTCCGCACGTTCCAACAGTTAGAGCTGTGTGCGGCCGGCCAGCATGCGGGAGATCGGACAGATTTGTGCAACCTTGTTGTGACGATAATGCACACCTAGCCCATCGACTCACCGTGGTTTTGTTCACTGCCAGGCCATCTTACACATCCTACAGGCTCCTGCTCTCCGCCAAAAGAAACTCAATTCCAGCTCTCTGTTTGGAACACACCTCTGTTACAGACGTCATTTTGATATCTACATATAGCGCCGCCATCAGTTGGAACTTCATGAAGCTGGAGTATTCCACGACGTTCCACAGCAAATTCCGAATGTTTTTCTATCGAAATTGGGCGAGGAAAAAAGTATTGCACTACCCGCCTCTAACAACCCTACCACAACAAAGGTCAAAAATTAATTTTGATTGTAGTGTTGCTCACGCTGCTAAATATTGCATTTTCGGGCAACAACAAAGTTATTATGTGGCAGGTGTCATTAGAGCACAGTTAATAAAGTCATTTCTTGACATAATGGGTAAACTAGGCACTCATCTTTTCGAGTTTCCCATGCTGGTCTCGTTGTGAACTCATGGCTCAATCGTCGAAAATCTAGGTAGTGATGATTCCAAGCTCGGATGCAAAGAGGCCTAGGTGTCATTCTCCGATATTCAAAAGTTTTATAGATGTGTTTCATAAACCATTCTTGAAGATTAAACTTTTGCAAGTTAGGACAATGGTGATGTAAAAAAGTAATCAGCACTCCGAATTTAAGTTAGACTTCTTTTTTATTACTTTTGTTGCAATATCACGTAACTCGTTCCAAAACATCACTTCACAATATAAAACATACTTGAAAATATCTTCCTCACTGTTGAAGTTCACATTTCATAAACTGACTACAATTTGCGTCTTTTTAACGTGACGACCAAACCTTGACACTCTAATAACCGCTTACGCGCCCAAAAATCAGAGTTACAAGTACGTCAATGATCATAGTGACAAAAGAAAGAACACACATAAGAATAATATCATTGCAATACAAGCATATCGATGTATCGAAGTACCTCTACATTAATGAAATCAAATCTGAATGTTGTCACAGAAATATGTTAACTATTTTACAGAAACACAGTAGAATATTACTGGTATCAAGAGGTTGAGGTGAGGTGCCGTAATGGTTACGTAATTCAAGTACCATTACGCGCCCCTCGTGGTGATGATGATGATGATTGTTCTGTTAGGCGCTCAATTGCGCGGTTATCAGCGCCCTTTCAAATTCCCAATCTTCACTCAGTCCAGTCTCGCCACTTTCATGAATGATGATGAGGATGAAATGATGAGGACAACACAAACATCCAGTCCCCGGGCTGAGAAAATCCCCAACCCGGCCGGGAATCGAACCCAGGACCCAGTGATCCAGAGACAGCAACGCTAGCCACTAGACCGCGAGCTGTGGACCTCGTCCCTTGTATGTGATCTAATTCTAGCCATTTAGGGTCCTTCTGAAAGCAACTCCACCTCTCTCTCTCTCTCTCTCTCTCTCTCTCTCTCTCTCTCTCTCTGGCTGTTTGGAAATGTGGAGGGACATTCAAGTAATCGTTCGTCTTGTTTAATCTCCATCAGTGACTTGAGGCGTTTATTTATGGTCGCTGAGGCACCCATTTTTCAGCAGTAAAGCGAAATCATCAGCCTAGACGAAAAGCTTAAAACATTATTATAGCGAATGCCTTGCTTAAAAACAGTATGTATACATTAGTTTCATTCTGGTGAGGCAATGGTTGCGGCCCAACATATTCTCATACCTGAGTTACTTTGGCTTTCCGACAGGTAAAGTCATCATAGAGGCATTTGTAACGCTGCGCTTGATAATGGAAGCGAGACTTAATAAAAATCAGGACAGATTACCAGGCTTTGTCGACGCAGAAAAAATTCTTGAGAAAAAAGAGGAGTAAGCTGTACAAAAGACGTAGAAGTTCCAAGAGGGAATAGTAATACTGGAAGACCAAGAAAGGTGTAGACGGACTGAAACGGATGTGAGACAGGGATGGAGTCTTCTGACAGAAAAAGAAGGACGTTTCAAGAGGGGGAAAGGATATAAATGAGAGTTAATGATGACACTTTTTATTCTCAATGAAAATTACCTACTGAATGAAACGTAAAGTGTAATAAGTAGAGAATATGAATTATGAGTATGCCGAAGAAAGTAATGAGGAGCAGCAGAAATGGGGTAAGCGATATGCTTAACATCGAAACTGGAGGGCAAGAAGTAGATGAAGTGAAGGAATTCTTCTATCACCTTGGAAGTAAAATTACACACGACGCACGATGAATGGAGGGCAAAGAAAATAGACTAACACAGGAGAAGAGGCCATTCTTGACCACGAGTACCAGTCTCGAACACAGGCCATTATCTGAGGAATAAATTTCTAAGAATGTGGTTTAGAGCACCGTGACGTATGATGGTGACTCGTGGACTATGAGAAAACCGAAAAAGAAGAGTTTCGCAGCTTTTGAGATGTGGTACTACAGAATATTGGAAATCGGTTGGTCTGATAAAATAAAAAATTAGGTTGTCCGCAGGGGACGGCGAGGCAGGAAAGTGTGGAAAACATTCGGAAGAGAAAGGGGCGGGATGATAGGACATTTGTGAAGAAATCAGGGAAGGACTTCCGTAGTAGTAGAGAGAGCTGTAGAGGGCAAAACCGTGGAGGAACGCAGAGATTGGAATACGTCCAGCAGATAATTGAGGACGTAGGTTGCGAGTGATACTCTGAGATGAAGAGGTTGGGACAGAGGCGGAATTCGTGGCGGGCTGCATCAAACCAGACAGAAGACCGATTGGTGATTACGTATGTTTCGGATCAAGTGATACGTAGAAACAAGAATTAATGTCGCTTTTCATGTGTTTGTGCGTAACGGGTGCCGCGTAACAGATGTGGAACGGCAATATTTAGTGCAGAAACAAACAGTACGCATCAAACCACTAGCAATCAAGAACTGGGGCTGAAATAATAGAGTTTAAACTAGAATCGACAATAAATTTGCTGGGAAGTGGTTGTACAGTGTTCACCGACTGTTTAGGGTACTCTGGTAAATATTTGGTGCTGCGAAACATTTTCCCAAATTATATAACCTGTCGCTAATGAAGCAGTGTGTTATGTGCAGACAGGGTCACAAAAACGTTTCATAACAGTAATCGTTTATTAAAGTGTTAGCAGACAGCCGCATTAGCTGTGCTTACTCGAACATCATATTTGGCTGCTTCCGAACTGCGGCTCTTAGGTCTAGTTGATGTTAAAGCCTCAAACATGGCTGCGTTGTCAGCGACCGTTGCAAGATAAAATTAAAACAACTGCAGCGCTCGGTAGCGAAAATGAAGCCTTTTTGACTACGTTTAGGCCGCTTCTAAGAGTGCCTTCATCAGAAATAAAACACTTAAAACTGGCGTTTCAGGTATAAAATAAATATGAAGCGATAACGCTTTAGTCACACAATATTTAAATATAAAACATAGAGGCAGGCCACTAAGGGCTGCACCACATGTCGAGCTGCGGTAGCATCAGACTTTAACCGTAGATCTGGCCGAAACCTAGGTCAAAACGACACCATTTTCGCGACTGAGAGCTGCAATTGTTTTAATTCTATCTAGTTTATGTGTACAGGGCTATTACAAATGATTGAAGCGATTTCATAAATTCACTGTAGCTCCATTCATTGGCATATGGTCACGACACACTACAGATACGTAGAAAAACTCATAAAGTTTTGTTCGGCTGAAGCCGCACTTCAGGTTTCTCCCGCCAGAGCGCTCGAGAGCGCAGTGAGACAAAATGGCGACAGGAGCCGAGAAAGCGTATGTCGTGCTTGAAATGCACCCACATCAGTCAGTCATAACAGTGCAACGACACTTCAGGACGAAGTTCAACAAAGATCCACCAACTGCTAACTCCATTCGGCGATGGTATGCGCAGTTTAAAGCTTCTGGATGCCTCTGTAAGGGGAAATCAACGGGTCGGCCTGCAGTGAGCGAAGAAACGGTTGAACGCGTGCGGGCAAGTTTCACGCGTAGCCCGCAGAAAATTGGCTGATGCCACAACTGGAGACCGACAGCGCCGACTTCATCTTTCAACACGATGGTGCTCCACCGCACTTCCATCATGATGTTCGGCATTTCTTAAACAGGAGATTGAAAAACCGATGGATCGGTCGTGGTGGAGATCATGATCAGCAATTCATGTCATGGCCTCCACGCTCTCCCGACTTAACCCCATGCTATTTCTTTCTGTGGGTTTATGTGAAAGATTCAGTGTTTAAACCTCCTCTACCAAGAAACGTGCCAGAACTGCGAGCTCGCATCAACGATGCTTTCGAACTCATTGATGGGGACATGCTGCGCCGAGTGTGGGAGGAACTTGATTATCGGCTTGATGTCTGCCGAATCACTAAAGGGGCACATATCGAACATTTGTGAATGCCTAAAAAAACTTTTTGAGTTTTTGTATGTGTGTGCAAAGCATTGTGAAAATATCTCAAACAATAAAGTTGTTGTAGAGCTGTGAAATCGCTTCAATCATTTGTAATAACCCTGTATATCCACTCCTAGTTTAGGTACGCAAGTTTGACTGCAGTACGCCATAGTTACAGAGAAGAGCAACATGAATAATATTTGGTGTCGGAACAACGTCATATGCAGCAGATAATGTAATTACGTAACGCTCGTAATATCATCGTGATACTTATCTTTTGGGTGGGACGTTACCATTGGTAAATGGACCTTACGTCAGAACCGTAAGGAGGAACGACAGGGTGGCGGTGGAAAAAAAATTCTAATTTTTTTATTACCGAATTCGATTGTATATACATTGAAGAATTATTCCCCAAAATATTATGCGCGAACTACAGAAAGTATCGATTCTGTGAGCGTTTGAAGCCGAGCGTGAACGGCACGAATCGGCGTTACGGAACCGGTTCCGGCACACGCTCCCTATTCATACCGATTTGAGTAACCGTGGTTTGTTTGAGGGGTTTTACTCAAAACATGAATGAAACTTTCAATAGTCTTAGTAGGAAATACGCTCCAAAAATAACATCCAGGCGAAACGAAATTGTCGACATTGGCTCAAATTTGGCGGTCCGTCAGTTCAATGTAGACCACACTGCTATTACGCACTTGGCAGATGCCCTTCAAATCAAAATCGGCAATTTTCATTTTATTTAATCGTATGGCTAGGGCCCCCCGTCGGGGAGACCGTTCGCCGGGTGCCGGTCTTTCGATTTGACGCCACTTCGGCGACCTGCAGTCGATGAGGAGGATAGGATGGTGATGAGGAAAGTACAATGTACAACACCCAGTGCCTGGGCGGAGAAAATTCCCCGACCCTGCCGGGAATCGAAGCCGGGCCCAGAGGATTGACAATCCGTAACGCTGACCATTCAACTACCGGGGTGGACAAAAATTGGCAATGAAATACTCATGTTCTGTGAAGAAAGAGACACCAGCGGCGATCCGCTCACTGACGAAAAGGGCTTTGAGGACGAAAACGACGGCTTATTAGGTCAAAGCAGCAGAAAGCGGCCATGCACTAGCCGGTGCGAGAGTTATTATGGTGGTAATGAAGTAAGACCACGTTCATACAGTGAAGAGCCAAAGAAACTGGTACACCTGCCTAATATCGTTAGGGGCCCCGCGAGCACGCAGAAGTGCCGCAACACGACATGGCATGAACTCGACCAATGTCTGAAGTAGTGCTGGGGGGAACTGACACCATGAATCCTGCAGGGCTGTCCATAAATCTATGAGTACGAGGGGGTGGAGATCTCTTCTGAACAGCACGCTGCAAGGCATCCCAGATATGCTCAATAATGTTCAAGGCTGGGGAGTTTGGTGGGCAGTGGAAGTTTGTAAACTCGGAAGAGTAATACTGGAGGCACTATGTAGCTATTCTAGACGTTTGGGGTGTCGGATTGTTCTGCTCGAATTGCCCAAGACCGTCGGAATGCACAATGGGCAGGAATGGATGCAGGTGATCAGACAGGATCATTACGTAGTTGTCGCCTGTCAGAGTCGTATCAGGGATCCCATAGCACTCCAACTGCACACGCGCCATACCATTACAGGGCCTCCGCCAGCTTGAACAGTCCCCTGCTGACATGTAGGATCCATGGGTTCATGAGGTTGTCTCCACACCCTTATACGTCCATCCGCTCGATACCATTTGAGACGAGACTCGTCCGACCAGGCAACACGTTTCCAGTCGGCGAAAGTCCAATGTCGGTGTTGCCGGGCCCAGGCGAGACGTAAAGCTTTGTGTCGTGCAGTCATCAAGGGTGCACGGGTGGACCTTGGGCTCCGAAAGCCCATATCGGTGATGTTTCGTTGAATGGTTCGCACGCTGACACTTGGTGATGGCCCAGCACTGAAATCTGCAGCAATTTGCGAGAGGGTTGCACTTCTGTCATGTTGAACGATTCTCTTCAGTCGTCGTTGGTCCTTTTCTTTCAAGGTAGGTACACTCGTGAAATGGTCGTACGGGGAAATCCGACTTCATTGCTACCCTGGAGATGCTGTGTTCCATCGTTCGTGCGCCGACTATAACACCACGTTCAAACTCACTTAAATCTTGACAGCCTGCCATTGTAAAAGCAGTAACTAATCTAACAACTGCGCCAGACACTTGTTGTCTTATATAGGCGTTGCCGAGCGCAGAGCCGTATCCTGCCTGTTTACATATCTCTGTATTTGAATACGCATGCCTATACCAGTTTCTTTGGCGCTTCAGTGTAGTTCGTAATACAAAACGTGTTTGACCTACTGTGTATGGAGCACCTTTGAGCTTTCTCTGGATACGAGCCCACCAAGACAGCCTCCAAAATAACTGAATGGTCTACTCTCAAAGGGCGCAACGTTCACGCGCACTTGGTTAACCCTGGTTTCAGTGCATCACGCCCAGTTCCTTTACGTATAGTGAGGATAAACACTTAGAAAAAGACTGGAAAGACCAGGACGGCAGTACTATTACCTTCACGTCATTCGCTTCGGAAGAAAGTGGGTTACGGCATGCACATCCCCTTTGGCACCTGAGTTGTAAGTGTCCACTTCTGAGAAAGACGTCTGAGAATCTCCAGGTTGTTTGTGGGATTCCACATCAGATTACCTTTTTGTTTTTTTCTTGTGAGTGGTATCGCGACAAGCAAGAGATTTTGTGCAAAGGACTAAGCAACTTTATACAACGTTGGAGGCCCCGTGATATACTCCGTCGACGATGCTACTGTGATTAGGAAGATTGAAGCGAAATACAGGGAGAACTGCAAATGTTCGGTTAGTTGATCCTGGTCGTAGACGGATGTAATGCGCATACGCAACGGAAGTGATCCACTACTCCTCGACTACGCTACTGCCGACAAATCACTGGAAAGTAACTGTCGTAAAGTGTACCTACCTAGTGTTTTTCCGTAAGTTTAATAAAAACAGCAGATACACTTAAAAGAGTGTGTAATCATCAATAATATATTCTCCTTCACTGTTTAAAATAGTCTGCCAACGCTGGGGTAACTTTTGTATCCGGGTAACTTTTGTATTCCGCGACGGTAGAAAGCGCGTGGTACTGAGACGAAGAACTCTTCGAGGCATTTTCGGTGAGCATTTTCATCCGGAAAGGAAGTTCCTTGAATGTTAACAAGTTTGTTTGCACGGCCGTCCTCTGCAGCAATCACAAAAATACTTGTCAATAAAACCGTCTTTTTTGTTGCAACTGAAATTTATTTCTCCCAGACGCGTTTCGCATTTTTTACTCTAAGGCATCTTCAGTGGAATCGAGAAGGGTACAGTTTTGTTTTGATATGTGTTATTTTTAGATTATCAACAGTTCACGTCGTCTCGCTTTTTATGTAAATACGTAATTACTTACTGTTTGTTGATATCGGCCTTTCCTCTCATCTGGTCTGCCAATTCATTTACGAAACATAGCCGTATCGTTCTAGATCCCATTGAAGATGCTGTAGAGTAAAAGAGGCGAAACGCGTCTAGGAGAAATAAATTACCGATGCCACAAGAAAAGGCGATTTTATTTACAAAACAAATATTCCTTGAAGGCTGTACAGTAGAGAGCGGGAAAGATGAAAATCTGAGGGTGCACGTCAGGCGAATGAGGAGGATGGTGAATGACTTCGCAATCCAACTCCAGAATGGTGATTTTAGTCATTCTAGCAGTATGCGTGCGGGCGTTATGGTGGGGTAGCATTTCTTCACGCAGTCTTCCTGGTCGTTGTTCTTGGACTGCGTCTGCAAAACGCCTCAGTTATAGACAATAAATGTTATACTTCGGGGAAGCAATTCGTACTACACCACACTATCGCTCTTCCACCAGATGCATAGCATTATCTTTTGTTGAAGAGCACAGGACTTTGTACTGGGAGTTGCGGCTTTGTATGGCCTCAGCCATTCCTTTATTTTCCTTATGTTAGCATTAGGACACCATTTCTCGTCACCAGTAACGATACAGGATAAGAACGGCCGATTTTTTCCACGAGCCAATTGATGACGAGCAAGCAGAGATGCACATATGGCCGCCCGCCGATTTTTGTGATTTTGGCCGGCCGCTGTGGCCGAGCGGTTCTAGACGCTTCAGTCCGGAACCGCGCTGCTGCTACAGTCGCAGGTTCGAATCCTGCCTCGGGCATGGCTGTGTGTGATAAGTCTAGGGGACTGATGACCTCAGCTGTTAAGTCCCATAGTGCTTAGAGCCATTTGAACTTTATTTGTGATGTTGGATTTTGGCTTAGAGCATGCGGTACCCATACACCCGATATCTGAACCTTCCCCATTGCATGCAAATGTTGCACGATGGTGGAATGATCACAGTTCATCACATTTTCCAGTTCTCGAATACACTGACGTGGATAATTGTGGATTAACGCTTGGGAACGCACTAATGTCAAAAAGATCTTCCTTAAAACGAGAAGAACATTTCCTTGCCTTGTTCTATTCAATAACATTATCCTCATACACTGCACAAATGATTCTAGCTACCTCCGCTGGTGTCACCCCTCCATTGAATACGTCGGAAATGTTCCGATTTCTCCACTTTGCGCTCTATTGTCTAGCGTTCACAGCTCCACTCACTACCACCTAATGACAAAATGACAACATGTGAACTCAAATAAAAACAGAAAACTACAAATCAAAATTGGCAGTCCATAAATAAACCCATAGCAACCGGAATAACAACATGCGAAAAAGAATCGTTACAAACTTATGAACCAACGTAACAAGTTGGACTGACCACATAAAACACTTAGCAGGAAAACCAGATGCCACTCTGATACAAGTCGGCAGAATTTTAAGCAAATGTAATTAATCCACGAAAGAAGTTCATTACAAAATCAACCGATTCCTGACTGTTGTCCTTACCGAGGTGAATTAATATAAGAGTTGCAGAAGCTCCAACGAAAAGCGACAGGTTTCATCACAGGACTGCGTGACTGTGTTACAGGGACGCTCAACAAACTGGTCTCTTCCGGGTAATACACTACTGGCCATTAAAATTGCTACACCATGAAGATGACGTGCTACAGACGCGAAATTTAACCAACAGCAAGAAGATGCTGTGATATGCAAATGACTAGCTTTTCAGAGCATTCACACAAGGTTCGCGCACGTGGCAACACCTACAACGTGCTAACATGAAGAAAGTTTCCAACGTGTTTCTCATACACAAACAAACAGCAGTTGACCGGCGTTGCCTGGTGAATCGTTGTTGTGATGCCTCGTATAAGGAGGAGAAATGCGTACCATCACGTTTCCGACTTTGATAAAGGTCGGATTGTAGCCTATTGCGATTGCGGTTTATCGTATCACGACATTGGTGCTCGCGTTGGTCGAGATACAATGACTGTTAGCAGAATATGGAATCGGTGGGTTCTGGAGGGTAATACGTAACGCCGTGCTGGATCCCAATGGCCTCGTATCACTAGCAGTCGAGATGACAGGCATCTTATCCGCATGGCTGTAACGGATCGTGCAGCCACGTCTCCATCCCTGAGTCAACAGGCGGGGACGTTTGCAAGAAAATAACCATCTGCACGAACAGTTTGACGCCGTTTGCAGCTGCATGGACTATCAGCTCAGAGACCGTGGCTGCGGTTACCCTTGACGCTGCATCACAGACAGGGGCGCCTGCGATGGTGTACTCAACGACCAATCTGGTTGCACGAATGGCAAAACGTCATTTTTTCGGATGAATCCAGGTTTTGTTTACAGCATCATGATGGCCGCGTCTGTGTTTGGCGACATCGCGGTGAACGCACATTGGAAGCGTGTATTCGTCATCGCCATACTGGCATATCATCAGGCGTGACGGTATGGGGTGCCATTGGTTACACGTCTCGGTCACCTCTTGTTCGCATTGACGGCACTTTGAACATTGGACGATACATTTGAGATGTGTTACGACGCGTGGCTCTACCCTTCATTCGATCCCTGCGAAACCCTACATTTCAGCAGGATAATGCACGACCGCATGTTGCAGGTCCTGTACGGGCCTTTCTGTATACAGAAAATGTTCGACTGCTGCCCTGCCCAGCACATTCTCCAGATCTCTCACCAATTGAAAACGTCTGGTCAATGGTGGCCGAGCAACTGGCTCGTCACAATTCGCCAGGCACTACTCTTGATGAACTGTGGTATCGTGTTGAAGTGCATGGGCAGCTGTACCTGTATACGCCATCCAAGCTCTGTTTCACTCAATGCCCAGGCGTATCAAGGCCGTTATTACGGCCAGAGGTGGTTGTTCTGGGTACTGATTTCTCAGGATCTATGCACCCGAACTGCGTGAAAATGTAACCACATGTCAGTTCTAGTATAATAAAAATGGTTCAAATGGCTCTGAGCACTATGGGACTCAACTTCTGAGGTCATTAGTCCCCTAGAACTTAGGATTCGAACCTGCGACCGTAGCGGTCTCGCGGTTCCAGACTGCAGCGCCAGAACCGCACGGCCACTTCGGCCGGCTCTAGTATAATATATTTGTCCAATGAATACCCGTTTATCTTCTGCATTTCTTCTTGGTACAGCAATTTTAATGGCCGGTAGTATACTTTCACTCCGCATTCGATGCCTTATCCAAAATTAGTATCAAACCATTAGCAACACGGTATTTTTTTAATTAGTCTACTAGCCGGAGACGAAGTGGGGAGGAGTGTTTGTTGTAAGTTCTTGAAGGTTGCCGACTGCCGACCATTCGCCCAGCTGCTCGCGCAGCTGTTTAGCACACAATGGCAGCACAGTGGCAGGCAGGTCGCTAGCAGAGCTGCGTCTACTCACTGCTGGGGTCGTGGATCCAGTGCTTCTTCTCGGCGGTCTTGCCTCCGCCGGAAGCAGAGTTGCCGTTGCCGTTGCTGTTGCTGTTGCTGCCGCTGCTGCTGGGACCGCCGGTTCCGCTGATGGCGCGCCCTTCATCCTGCAACAGCAAATAAGGCACTGTTTACCACTCGCTCTCAAGCTACTCGTGAAACTACACTGAAGCTCCAAGGAAACTGGTACACGCATGTGTATTCAAACACAGAGATGTGTAAACAGTCAGAATACCGCGCTGCGGTTGGCAACGCCTATATAACGCAAGTGTCTGGGGCAGTTGTCAGATCGGTTACTGCTGCTACAGTGGCACATTAAAAAGACTTAAGTGACTTTGAGCTATGGAACACAGCATCTCCGAGGTAGCGATGAAGTGGGGGTTTTGCGCTGGGTTAGCCGAGCGGTCTAAGTCGCTGCAGTCATGGACTGTGCAGCTGGTCCCGGCCGAGGTTCGAGTCCTCCCTCGGGCATGGATGTGTGTTTTTGTCCTTAGGATAATTTAGGTTACGTAGTGCGTAACCTTAGGGACTGATGACCTTAACAGTTAAGTCCCAAAAGATTTCACACACATTTCAACATTTTATTGAAGTGGGGATTTTCCCGTAACACCATTTCAAGTGTAGCGTGAATATCAGGAATCCGGTGAAACATCAAATCTCCGACGTCGCTGAGGCCGTAAAAATATCCAGCAAGAACGGGACCAACGATGACTGAAAAGAATCCTTAAACGTGACAGAAGTGCAGCCCTTCCGCAAATTGCTGCACATTTCAGTACTGTGCCCTCAGGCGGTAGCGTGCGAGCCATTCAGCAAAACATCATCGATATGGGCTTTCGGAGCTGAAGGCCCACTCATGTGCACTTCATGACTGAACGGCACAAAGCTTTACGCCTCGCCTGGGCCCGTCAACACCGACACTGGACTGTTTATGATTGGAAACATGTTGCCTGGTCGGGCGACTTCAGTTTCAAATTGTATCGAGCGGATGGACGTGTACGGATATGGAGACGACCTCATGAATCCATGGTGCCTGCATGTCAGAAGGGTACTGTTCAAGCAGATGGAGGCATTGAAATGGTGTGGGGTGTGCAGAGTTGGAGTGATTTGAAACCCCTGATACGTCTAGGTATGACTCTGACAGTGGCACGTACGTAACCATTTTGTCTGATCACCTGCATCCATTCATGTCCGTCGTGCAATTCCAGCACGACAATGCGACGCCCACCGGCCGGAGTGGCCGTGCTGTTCTAGGCGCTACAGTCTGGTACCGCGTGACCGCTACGGTCGCAGGTTCGAACCCTGTCTCAGGCATGGATCTGTGTGATGTCCTTAGGTTAGTTAGGTTTAAATAGTTCTAAGTTCTAGGGGACTGATGGCCTCAGAAGTTAAGTCCCATAGTGCTCAGAGCCATTTGAACCGATGCGACGCCCCACACGTCCAGAATCGCTACAGAGTGCCTCCAGTAATACTCTTGTGAGTTTACAAACTTTCACTGGCCACCAAACTCCCCATACGTGAACACCCTCGTACTCTTACGTATTTATGGACAGCCCTGCAGGATTCATGGTGTCAGTTCCCTCCAGCACACTTCAGACATTAGTCGAGTCCATGCCACGTCGTGTTGCGGCACTTCTACGTGCCCTACACGTTATTAGGCATGAGTACCAGTTTCTTTAGCTCTCCAGTGTATATTTCCAACACATTATTGCTGTACAGCTGAGCTCCAAATACAAGTTACATACTATTCTATCTCACGGAAACTCGTGCAGTAAAACGGGAGTAATATCTGGCGTTCCCAAACGAAGTGTTGAGGGCCCTCTGCTGTTCCTAATCTACGTAAAGACATAGAGACAATCTGAGCAGCCCTCTCAGATTCTTTGCAGATGATGCTGTCATTTACCGTCTTGTTAAAACATCAGATGATGAACACCAAATGCAAGAATATTTAGACAAGAGATATGTATTGCGCAAAAAGTGGACATAATGAAAATAATTGACATGAGTAATAAAAGAAATACGCCAAATTTCGGTTACACGGTAACTCTCACAAATCTGAAAGCTGTAAATTCAACTAAATACGAGGTGCATTCAAGTTCTAAGGCCTCTGATTTTTTTTCTCCGGACTGGAAAGAGATAGAAACATGCGCATTGTTTTAAAATGAGGCCGCGTTCATTGTCAATACGTCCCAGAGATGGCACCACCGTATGGCAGTTGGAATTTTACCGCCAGCGGCGAGAATGACAACTGTTTTAAATACTTAAAATGGCGACGTTTTCCTTACTTAAACAGCGTGTAATCATTCGTTTTCTGAATTTGCGTGGTGTGAAACCAATTGAAATTCATCGACAGTTGAAGGAGACATGTGGTGATGGAGTTATGGATGTGTCGAAAGTGCGTTCGTGGGTGCGACAGATTAATGAAGGCAGAACATCGTGTGACAACAAACAACCAAAACAACCTCGGGCTAGCACAAGCCGGTCTGACGACATGATCGAGAAAGTGGAGAGAATTGTTTTGGGGGATCGCCGAATGACTGTTGAACAGATCGCCTCCAGAGTTGGCATTTCTGTGGGTTCTGTGCACACAATCGTGCATGACGACCTGAAAATGCGAAAAGTGTCATCCAGGTGGGTGCCAAGAATGCTGACGGACGACCACATGGCTGCCCGTGTGGCATGTTGCCAAGCAATGTTGACGCGCAACGACAGCATGAATGGGACTTTCGTTTCGTCGGTTGTACAATGAATGAGACGTGGATGCCATTTTTCAATCCAGAAATAAAGCGCCAGTCAGCTCAATGGAAGCACACAGATTCGCCGCCACCAAAAAAATTTCGGGTAACCGCCAGTACTGAAAAAATGATGGTGTCCATGTTCTGGGACAGCGAGGGCGTAACCCTTAGCCATTGCGTTCCAAAGGGCACTGCGGTAACAGGTGCATCCTACGAAAATGTTTTGAAGAACAAATTCCTTCCTGCACTGCAACAAAAATGTCCGGGAAGGGTTGCGCGTGTGCTGTTTCACCAAGACAACGCACCCGCACATCGAGCTAACGTTACGCAACAGTTTCTTCGTGATAACAACTTTGAAGTGATTCCTCATGCTCCCTACTCACCTGACCTGGCTCCTAGTGACTTTTGGCTTTTTCCAACAATGAAAGACACTCTCCGTGGCCGCACATTCCCCAGCCGTGCTGCTATTGCCTCAGCGATTTTCCAGTGGTCAAAACAGACTCCTAAAGAAGCCTTCGCCGTTGCCATGGAATTATGGCGTCATCGTTGTGAAAAATGTGTACGTCTGCAGGGCGATTACGTCGAGAAGTAACGCCAGTTTCATCGATTTCGGGTGAGTAGTTAATTAGAAAATAAATCGGAGGCCTTAGAACTTGAATGCACCTCGTACTTAGGTATTACAATTACGAATAACTTCAATTGAAAAGATCGCAAAGATAATGTTTTGGGTAAAGCAAACCAAAGACTGCGATTTATTGGCAGAAGACTTACAAAATACAACAGATCGTCTACAAAGACTGCGTACACCACGCTTGCCTTCCCTCTTCTGGTGTAGTGCTGTGTGGTGTGGGATGCACATGAGATGGAACTAACAGAGGACATCGGAAAAGTTCAGATAAAGGAAGCTCGTTTTGTATTATCGCGAAATTGGGGACTGATGCATGAAAAAGGATGGCAGTCATTAAAACAAAGGCGTTTTTCGTTGCGGCAGAATCTTCTCGCGTAATTTCAATCACCAACTTTCTCTTCCGAATGCAAAAATATTCTGTTCGGTTCCACGTGCATAGCGAGAAATAATCATCATGATAAAATAAGGGAAATCAGGGCTCGCACAGAAAAATTCTAGTGCTCGTTTTCCACGCGCGCTGTTTAAGAGTGGAACCGTAGAGAAATAGCTTGAAGGTGGTACAATGAACACTCCGCCACGCACTTAATTTTAAATTGCAGAGTAATCATGTACACCATATAGATGTAGATTCGTCGAGCGGTCTAAGGCGCCGCAGTCATGGACTGTGCGGCTGATCCCGGCGCAGGTTCGAGTCCTCCCGCGGGCATGGGTGTGTGGGTTTGTCCTTAGGATAATTTAGGTTAAGAAGTGTGTAATCTTAGGGACTGATGACCTTAGCAGTTAAGTCCCATACGATTTCACATGCATTTGAACATTTTTTTGATGTAGATTCAAGTTATATTATGGTATCGGCATTAATTATTGCTTGTCATATGAATTTGTAGATATTAATAGTTTTTTATTTATAATTATCAGATTTTTCGCATAAATTTATTCAGTGCGCTGAAATTTTTGGGGTTTTCGTGATTTGTGTGCAATCTGAAGTTGTTTGTTTTCACATGTTTATTGTTGTATGATTTGTTTCATCATTTCATATTTTGTGATAGAGTTGTATAGTTATAGTGGCTGAAACTGGCGAGTTTTTCCGGGAGTAGTGTACGTCTATATTGGTGACAGTGGCTCGTTCCCGATTGTAAACCGCCTGCATTGACGCACGTTGTTATAAATCGTGTAAGTGGCGGTGACACAAATGATTAATTGGTTCAAATGGCTCTGAGCACTATGGGACTTAAATTATGAGGTCATCAGTCCCCTAGAACGTAGAACTACTTAAACCTAACGAACCTAAGGACATCACACACATCCATGCCCGAGGCAGGATTCTAACCTGCGACCGTAGCGGTCGCGCGGTTCCAGACTGTAGCGCCTAGAGCCGCTCGGCCACCCCGGCCGGCCACCGTGTGGTATCAAAACAAATAGCGCGTTTTAAGAACAATAAATGACGTTAGATTCAAATACAGCTGCAGGTTTTGTCATCGTAATTCAAAGACATCGGCTGATTCAGTCGTCAGTTTACGATGCGACATGGGAGGGCGGTAGGCCGAACAGTGCATTGGACTCTCAATTTGTGCTCATAACGACCAATAGAAAGACGTGTGGGGTAAGGGACGCTAGTAAGACCTGAAAGATGGTGCAACTGATGATCATTATGCATCTGGTGCGAAGAAATCATCCTTCATGCTGATGTAATAGTATCTGTGACAATGAAAATCGTCGGTTTAACAAAGCTGTTTGTGCGTAAATAAGCGCAGATTATAGTGGATTCGTTATGCCGTTGTTTTTTTAAATACATAAAGATTTTTAGAGTCATCAATCTTCTGACTGGTTTGGTGCAGCCCCTCTGCGCCGACTTCTTCATTGCAGAGACATAATTTCTCCCTACATCAACAATTATTTGCTGGATATATTGCAACTCTGTCTTCCCCCATAGTCTTTACGCTCCATGGCTCCCTATAGTACCATGGAGGTCATTCTCTGATGCCTTAACACAGGTATTGTTACTTTCTTAATGTATTGCTGATAGTGTTTACTTAAACTTATGGACTGACTTTTTTGAGGTTCATGAACATTTATTTTTATCTTTTATTACTTTTATGTTGTAATTTCATGTACTGACACGTTCCATGACCTTCGAAATTTGCTCCTCGATTTGGTCCTACGGAACTTGACGTGTAAATACTAATAAATAAAAATGTACTAGCATCCTGTCACTTCTTCTTGTCAGTGTTTTCCATATATTCCTCTCCTCGCCGATTCTGCGGACAGCATTCTCATTCCTTATTAGTCCATCTAATATTCAGCATTCTTCTGTAGCATCAAATCTCAAACGCTTCGATTCTCTTCTTTTCCGGTTTCCCCACAGTCTATGTTTCACTGCCACACAGCGCTGTGATCCAGACGTACATTCAAAGAAGTTTCTTCCTCAAATTAAGGACTATGTTTGATACTAGTCGACTTCTCTCGGCCAAGAATGCACCTTTCGCCGTTGCTAGTCTGCTTATTACGTCTTCCTTGTTATTTTGCTGCGTAAGTAGCAGAATTCCCTAATTTCATCTGCTTCGTGATCACCAATCCTCAAGTTCAGTTTCTCGCTGTTCTCGTTTCTGCTGCCTCTCATTTCTTTCATCTTACTTCATTTTACTCTCAATCCGTATTCAGTACTCAGTAGACTGTTCATTCCAGTTTTTCTTCGTTTTCACTGAGGATAGAAATGTCATCAGCGAATTTTATAATTCATATCCTTTCACTTGAATTTTAAATCCGCTCTTCAAACTTTCCTTCATTTCTGTCATTGCTTCTTCGATGTACAGATTGAAAAGCAGGGCGAAAGACTACATCCCTTACACCCCTTTTAATCATAGCATTTCGTTCTTTTTCTTTCCCTCTTATTGTTCTCTTTTGGTTCTTGTACAGATTGTATGTTACCCATCTTTCCCTGTAAGTTATCCATATTTTCCTCAGAATCTCAAACTTGTTGCACCATTTTACAGTACCTGACGCTTTTTCTAGGTCGAAAAATCCTATTAACATGTTTTGAGTATTTTTCGCTTTTACTTCAGTTATCTAGCGCAACTGCAGAACTGCCTCTCTGGTCCCTTTACCTTTGATAAAGCCACACTGATCGTAACGATTACATAACGCAAGTGGAGAATGATCTATTTACGAAGTGAACGCATGAAACAATTCAAAGTTACTGTGTGAAAAGGAGTAGGAGAAAAGCAATTTTTCTCGGCAGATATCGGCTAAGCAGTGCCGGTGAGAGCGCTATGGAAAACTGGGAAGGATAAATCTCCATTTGGGAGTGGGGGAAGCCCCGGATAGCCTCGGTAAATCGCGGTCGCACGGAGCAGCAGCGGCGATCCGTCGTAGACCCCGGCACGCTGGGTAGGGGAACCCCCGGCACGCTAATCTGTTGTCTGGCCGCTGATGGATGCCTTTGCTGGCCTGCGCACTGATCACGCCGCTTCCGCCGGGCCCACCAACCTTCTCGACAACACAGTGCCTGACCGAGCCGGGAGGCGCAGCGCTGCCAGGCTCTCCCTGCTGCCCCGCTAAATCACTGCACGTCAGCACCGGAAACATTTCTTCCAACTCTGCTGCGATGGATTTCTTAACCGTGCTTGTCGAAGCAAAGTCATTCATAAATACTGGGTGGTACGTATTCTGTCTACCAATTGCAGTTGGCCACCCTGACGAAATGCGCGTTGGATGCTGAGGAATCAGGCAAATAGTATCGCGTGGAGCGGTGTAAGCCTTTATCAAAATCTTACTTGAAAAATCATATCTACAATTGTTTTCAGATTAAGTCACATTAGTGTATGTCTTGAACTTTGGTTTTGGTACAGTATAGTTTATTGATTCTTGGTGATTAGTTTTAATTATTCTATCCACAAACATTTCTTATCCATCTGAGCTACCGAAGCACGACTCACGCCCGGTACTCACAGCTTTACTTCTGCCAGAGCACTTGCCCGCGAAAGGCACAGGTCCCGAGTTCGAGCCTCGGTCGGGCACACAGTTTTAATCTGCCAGGAAGTTTCATATCAGCGCACACTCCGCTGCAGAGTGAAAATCTCATTCTGATTTCTTATCCAGTTTATTTTTGCCATTTTAAAAATATTGGTTCATTATTTGCAACAGCAGTGTTAACAAGTCGTTTACTTAAAAAAAAGATTATTAAAATTCTCCATCAAGAATGAGACTGTGTGTTTTGAATGGTAACATATGCTACAGTGATTAATTCTGACTTGCATTCATTTTCAAGTTTAACGTAAAGTCCAAGCTATCTTAATATTAAAACTGAGTGCCGGACCGAGACTCGAACTCGGGACCTTTGCCTTTCGCGGGCAAGTGCTCTACCAACTGAGCTACCCAAGCTCGAGTCACCCGTCCTCACAATTTTACTTCCGCCAGTACCTCGTCTCCTACCTTCCAGACTTCACAGAAGCTCTCCTGCGACCTTGCAGGACTAGCTAGCACTCCTGGAAGAAAGGATATTGCGGATACATGGCTTAGTTCGAGTCTCGGTCCGGCACACAGTTTTAATCTGTCAGGAAGTTTCAAAACCAGCGCACACTCCGCTGCAGAGCGAAAATTTCATTTCTGAATATTACTCATTATCTCAGAGTAATTTTTTCATCATTGACAGCTAAAGTGACAAGTCGTAATGATATTGTTTCCATCGATCTTTTTTTCAAGTGAACTGGCCATACAAAAGGAAAACGTTTCAGCAATATTTTTCAGTTAAATACAAAACTTAAGTACAGACTTTATTCTTTCAATACTGACGGCAGGTATCATTTAGTGTTAGTATTTACCTACAGATGGAAACGCTGGCGCGAAGCCAGTGCTGAATATAAGCACTGTTGTTCCGTAGATACTGTTAAGTTATCAGAATAACAGCTCATGCTGGCATTGAAGTGAAAGCGTAAAGTGATTGAATTTTGTTGGAAAACCGAATCCCGATTATATGCACCTCACGCTTCGGAACATAAATGACAGCCTTTTGCAACAGTTCTGATCGAGGTCGTAAAACAGTTACATTATGTCAGAATGGTTGTTAGTGACGCGTATTTTCAATTCACCAGCGGAAGTGCGGCACCCAAGTGGCCATTACTAATATTGGTTAACTTTACATTCACGACTTTTTTGGACTCTAAATATTCCGATAAGCGCAGCAAGGGTGAAGGTCGTACGACAAATAATGCAGAATTTCGCTACTAAATCTTTGGCAAGGGAAAGTAGTTTTGAGGTTACACCCGGGGAGTCCAAAAGTTGCGGGATGGCGTGCAGCTGGCGTGTCAGCGATTATTAGTCCCTAATGTACTGAGGATGACGCCTTACGGGTAGCTACAGTGAATGCCGACCTCAACTGTAAAATTTCCTCATTCCGCATTCCAACAAAAGAGCTGGCTGAATATAACTTATATTTCAGTGCTTCAATGGCACACACATCACGCCAAAGTATGCCCAAATTCTATCAAATACTGTGAAACCGTGTAATACCAGGCCGGCCCGTGAGGCCGTGCGGTTCTAGGCGCTTCAGTCTGGAACCGCGCGACCGCTACGGTCGCAGATTCGAATCCTGCCTCGGGCATGGATGTGTGTGATGTCCTTAGGTTAGTTAGGTTTAAGTAGTTCTAAGTTCTAGGGGACTTATGACCACGGCAGTTGAGTCCCATAGTGCTCAGAGCCATTTGAACCATTTTTTTTCTTTCGTCTATCAACTGAAATATTTTTCCTGTTACCCTCGATTTTTTGCCAGCTACTTTCCTTGTACCTATGCTTTTCTTTCCAGCTCCTGTGACTGCCTTTTTTTTTTTTTTTTTACAGATGTTAATTCCTCTTCGACTAAACTGCCTACTGAGCTATTCCTTAGACTGTATCTATAGTTCTACAGAACATCGAGAGTACTTCGCCATTCCTTAGTACTTCAGTATCTCACTTCTCTGCGCACTGATTCTTCTTGCCAGGTCTCTTAAACGTCAGTTAAATTCCAGGAGCCGCGCGGGATTAGCCGAGCGGTCTTGGGCGCTGCAGTCATGGACTGTGCGGCTGGTCCGGCGGAGGTTCGAGTCCTCCCTCGGGCATGGGTGTGTGTGTTTGTCCTTAGGATAATTTAGGCTAAGTAGTGTGTAAGCTTAGGGACTGATGACCTTAGCAGTTACGTCCCATAAGATTTCACACACATTTGAACATTTTTGAAAATCCAGCATCTGATCTCGGAATCTCTGTCTGACCATGATGTAATCTAACTGTAATCATCCCGTATCACCTGGCCTCTTCCAGGTATACTTCTTCCTCTTGTGATTCTTGAACAGAGTAGTCGATATTGCTAGCCGAAATTTATTAGAGAACTCAATTAGACTTTCTCCTCTCTCATTCCTTGTCCCAAGCCCATATTCTCTTGTAACCTTCCCTTCTACTCCGTCCCCTACAACTGCATTCCAGTCCCCCATTTTCATCTCCCTTTGCGTACTGTATTACCCATTCAATATTCTTATATACTTTCTCTATATCTTCATATTCAGCTTGCGATGTCGGCATGTATACCTGAACTATTGTTGTCGGTGTTGGTTTGCTGGTGATTCTGATAGGAACAACCCTATTACCGAACTGTTCACTGTAACACACTCTCTGCCCTAAGTCCCTGTTCATGATGAATCCTACTCCCTTTATACCATTTCCTGCTGCTTCAGCTTGCGTTGTTGGCATGTATACCTGAACTATTGTTGTCGGTGTTGGTTTGCTGGCGATTCTGATAGGAACAACCCTATCACTGAACTGTTCATTGTAACACACTCTCTGCCCTACCTCGCTATTCATAACTAATCCTACTCCCCTTATACTATTTCCTGCTGCTGTTGTTACTATTAAGCTATACTCATCTGACCGGAAATCCTTGTCTTCATTCCATTTCACTTCAGTAACCTCCCCCCCCCCCCCCCACTATATCTAGATTGAGCCTTACCTTTTCCCTTTTCATATTTTCTAACTTCCCGACCACGTTCAAATGTCACACATTACACTTCTAAAGTCGTAGGACGATATCCTTTCGTTGGTTATTCCACCTTTTCTCATGGATCACCTCCCTTTACGCAATCCCCTCCCGAACATCGGAATGGGAGATTGTGCTCTGCACCCAGACGACTAAATTTCCAACAAAAATGATTCTATGTCGATACAAAGCCTCACTGGCACGCACAGCTGCCGAAACGCGTCGTGCTAGTTAGATAATAGTAAAAATGTGACTGAAGCAGTAGAAATTATTTCATAAATTTGTAATAAAGTTGCTGTTTTCAAAGCCTTCCATATAACATGAATAAATTTAGGGTACATGTGCTGCCTATTGCATCAGCTTCGCTGCCCTCTCTGTCTTCAGCATAAGTCCAGTGGGGCGTTGCCACCGTACAGCATCGCTACATGTGTTGTATTTTGTTCTCCAATAAAATGTTTGACTGATGATGATGTTTCGACGAGTGACCATCAGTCACTAACCTAGCAAAAACCCACTGCCTCAGCTCAAACCCGCCACTGTAGAGGTTATCCACCCCGGTTCTCTACAACAGCTGTAAGGTGCCGGGAAAGATGGGAAATAGCCAATTTGTACATGCACCAAGAGGGAACAATAACAATGGAACACAAAGAATGAAGTGCTCGGATTAAAAAACGTATAAGAAGTGGGTGCGGTCTTTATCTGCTTCTGTCCACTCTGTAACGGAAATAAAGGTCGCAGTGCGAGATTAATATTCAGGGTGAAAGGGGGCGTTATCAGTGATGGGATTTCCTAATTATATTGCTATCCTGAGTGAATGTGTCGAACAGCTGTAGGACACGTTGGATGGAATGAAAGGCCCAATGAGTACAGAATGTGGATTCAAAATAGACTGAAGAGAGACAACGGTGATGGGAAGCAGCAGGAATGGGATTAGTGATTAACTCTAATTGGAGGTCTCGAAGTAGACAGTTTAACGATTCTGTTACCTTTCAGGTAAAATAAAACATGACGGACGAATCAATGAGGACATAAAAAGTAGAGTAGCACAGGCAGGCCTGCCCAAATGAAGTCTGTTAGTACCAATGATCGAAATTTATGAGAATGTGCGTTTGGAGCAGAGCATTGTATGGAAGTGAATCATGGACCTTAGAAAAACAGGAAAATAGGAAGTGTTTTACATGCGGTGTTACAGAAGAACGAAGAAAATTGAGTGGTTAATATAAGACATAAGGAAAATGTCCTCAGAATCGGCGTGGGAAGGTGTAGATGGAAAATAACAAGGAGAAGGGGTAGGGGTTAATAGTACGACTTTGCTGAGATAGTCCTCGGTACGATGGAATGGACGGTCAATTTGTGCACACTGTGACTACTGCAAAATTGTTTAAGACAATGGACGCTTCAGTCCGGAAGCGCGCTTCTGCTACGGTCGCAGGTTCGAATCCTGCCTCGGGCATGGCTGTGTGTGATGTCCTTAGGTTACTTACGTTTAAGAAGTTCTAAGTCCAGGGGACTGATGACTTCAGATGTTAAGTCCCATAATGCTTAGAGCCATTTCATTTTCAATTCACGCATGTATAAGTGAGATAGGCTACAGCTAATAGTGATCAATTACGTACTTGACGCCAGGGTATGTTTCTTTAACCTGATGTAATGGTATCCCTACTGACCAAAGTCGTTGTCCGTAAACACATACACCTTACAGCAGCTTTTGGTGGCTCCAAGAAGCTGTGCACCACTGTTTACAGACAAAATTTTGTCACCTCCCAAATTTAATGTTACTGTGACCGTAGACTCTTAATGTAATCTGCTTAACGCGCTATAAAACGATTCGAGCCATGGCAGACTCCAGCCCGAAATGAAGGAAGTATTAATTTCAGGTTTAGTGAATAAAGAAATCGAGAAGGCTACGGAAGTGCACTGTGGACTTAGCTCAATAAATCAGCAAAAGTTTGTTCCAAGAACTGTTTTATTCAAACAATCCTCTTTCATTGAAGTTTGAAAGTTAGAGATTCGTGATAAGTTTGCGCCAGTTGACGATCAGGTTAATTACACAAAGAGCTCTCGCTGTTAATCCCCCTCCCCTTTTCATAGTTTGTCCGACTGGCTGTAAATTACGAACTGAACATGGAAATGAAATATATTACTACCAATACGAAGGCGATCTTTCTTTCTAATGTTACACTGCCGACATTTGCAGTATTTTTGTTTCATAAACGTAACGTCTGCGTGGCGTGTTTAATCTCTGCAAACAGCGGTAACAAACCGCAACTTGACACACAATTATCGACTTTCCCTGTATTCGGAGCGCACGTGTCGTAACTCATCATATGTTAAAACACATGACCTAATTTAGTAACAAGTAGTCGTTTTTCCGCTAAATATTTTAATCAGCTTTGCATGCTGTGTTTTGAGGTTACACAGAACAGAGCTGATAGCCCGCATCTCGTGGTCGTGCGGTAGCGTTCTCGCTTCCCACGCCCGGGTTCCCGGGTTCGATTCCCGGCGGGGTCAGGGATTTTCTCTGCCTCGTGATGGCTGGGTGTTGTGTGCTGTCCTTAGGTTAGTTAGGTTTAAGTAGTTCTAAGTTCTAGGGGACTTATGACCACAGCAGTTGAGTCCCATAGTGCTCAGAGCCATTTTTGAACAGAGCTGATACTTTTTTTTATTTGCTTTAATGAGATAAAACACATAGCTTGCGTTCGACTGGAACCAGAAATTTCTCTGCTAGATGTATTTGCCTCTAACTTTATCACAATCAGTTTAGGATACATATCGTACCGCGCGCGTCACAGACGCACGTGATTGTTCCTGACGAATCATTTGTAAGATTCGCTGTGGCACACGTTCGAAGTACTATATTGTACAGACACGACGTTCCTTAAGTACCAAGTTTAAAGAACGTATAAGGCAAAGGATAGCAACACTTCCACATTCAGTACTGATCTCGAAGAGAATAAACAACAGCCCAGAAGGGCAAATCCAAGAATATTTTGAAAGAAATGGAATTTTATGTCGATCTCAAGACTCATCCAGAAGATAAGTCAAAAGAACAAATAGCCTGATTTAATAGAATATTTATGGCCAACTTAAATTCAGTCTTCTATCTTTTTTTTTTAAGATTAGTCGTTGAATACTCTACGTAATTGTCGTCATCACCTCGTCCTTTATCGTGTTTCCCATACTGCTTTTATTTCTATGTCATTTCATTACTTAGAATGCGAGAGCATAAGCAGATATACCAATATACCATGGCATGATTCATGATCATGAAGTGTTCCACTTATTATTCTGATGTGAGAACGCTGTTTTTTTATCATATTTAATACAATCGGTTTTTTTTTAGATTTAACATTTATGAACGTATTTGCAATGCATAGGTTCCTCATGGCATAACGCATTCATGAGCCCCATACCATACGTCCCAGCCCTTCAGTAATACAATACGCGACATTAAGACATCCTCCAGAATACCTTGTAATACGATAAAATTTGTAGCGATGTCATGATATTGTACGCATCTTCACGAATATGTAGTCTCTTCATATATATTTTGTAATTTAAGTCTGTTTTGTGTTTTTTTTTACCAATCTTAATAAGTTTTTGTACTCCTCGTTACCTTAAGCTTAGTATCTAGGAGTATATTTGTCTGTGCTACTAAAGGTTTTGTAACAAAACGCCTGCGTGGATCTTAAATACTGACTAGTCTTAGCAAATTATGTAAATACATTGGAGCTGGTTCCTGCTTGTCATTAACAAGACAGTGTACGTTACTGACACATGGAGAAACCACAAATCTGGTTTCAAGAGATTTAATTCCGTCTGTTACATACTGGTAGACTTGAGTGCTGCATTTACCTGCTTGTTTCCATGAGTTTTCTCGTAAAGAGGTGATGTATTTTATCTTTTATTTAGATGGTGTGGGTGACAAAAGCAGACATGAACCGTAGATGCTTGCAACCTTTTTATTCATTTTTTAAATGTTTGTAACAGCTCTGTTTTCAGACGTGAGTAATTTTGGTCTATTGTCGAGACTTTTTATGGATGTACCGTGAAACACATATGATTATTGTCAGCGCAACGTCCAACTTTAGCATAGATACTGAATTGCAGCTTAACCACTTGAAAATTACTTAAGGTCGCAACTGTGATTGTGAAAGTTATAATAAACTGGCGACCCCCCACCCCACGGGGCCCCTCCTCGGTTTCGCACGGACAGAACTAATAAGGAACCCGTTGAGTGCCAGGTCGCAAGAGGCCAATGATGTTTACGGCATTCGGCGCCCCGCATATTGTCTACCATACAACCACATTATTGGCTGCTGATGGCAAGGGGGGGGGGGGGGGACTGGAGGTATCCGATGGTGAGGACAGCACGAGGCTACGGAATGTAGTCGAACTGCTTGGTCGATGAGTACCTCACAATGGTGCTACAGTGCTAGTGGTGTTGGTGTTGATGCAAAGCACAGATATGGCAACGATAAGCAAACATTGCATTATATCTATGACAAAGGAGAGAAATTGACATTTCGTCAGAAACGAACCCAAGATGAGTCGTGGCTGGCTCATATTATGCGTTGAATTAAACCTTGGTTGCTATTCTGTGTTTAGTCTCCCGCAATTATCGCGATTATGCTTGTATCCTCTCTCTCCGCGTGTGGCAGCAGCGGTGTGTATCGATATTAGCACCTTGTACTATCTTTGGCCTGGAGCTTATAGTTTCCGCCTGTGCTGTGTGCGACCAGTTGGTCGGTTGGCGTGAAGCAGCGAGGAAATCTCCGCGGCGTGTAGTTTGGCCGAGGTCCCTGCGCCGTCCAAGAGCGGTCGGAGTGTGTGGTGTTGCTCCCATTGGTACGAGGGCCGTTGCTCACCGATCCTGGACACGAAAGTTGGGTTTTGACTTGATCTACCAGCAAGTCACGACTGTTCACATTGTGTCGTTTGGATTTCGTTGTCGCCTGTTGGGACATTCCCGCGAGCCACAGCGTGTGTCTTCAAGTTGGCAAATTTTAGTCACCCTCAGGTGGAGTTTAACTGTACTTGGTTATTTTGAATTGAAGTGCACCAGTGGAATCTTCTGCCTTGTGGCCGTTAACGTTCCGGTTACCTGCCCTGGCCGTCGATGTAAATTCAGGCGGTGTGTTTTCCTCATCGTGTTGTCGCCGTCCAGCATGGTGTGTAGTTTGACAGCTCAATGGTTGTGGGCGCCAATACTGTTACGTTGTCCCACTGAAGTCCCTGTTGTATGCTGGTCGGGTGGAGCGGAAGTTATCTTGTCGGTGGGTCCGTTGACTGTCTGTCGGATGGGTTGTCGTCGGATCGAGGATGGTTGGGCCGACTGCCTGTCTCACCTAAGCGAGCGTTAGTGTTTGAATTCCCGGCCGACCGTCGGACACTTCTGAGCGCCGCTGGGTGTACTGCCTTTTCTTATTTGTTCTTGTTTTTACATCTGTATGGCTTCTAGCCGATTTTTAAATTAAGGTTGTTTTGCTCTTAAGGTGTGAGATTGTTTGGGCCTTCAGCCTAATCGAAAGAACTGATTTAAGATAAGGCCTTCTGCCTTTTAAATTTCTGATTTTCGTTTGAGTTTTAAGTTATTGGCTTTCAGCCGATTTCAATTTAAAGCGGTGTTGCCCTTAAGGCATGGATTGTATGGCGTATTCAGCCGGTTATTAATTTCCAAAATTAATGCTTCTTTTAAAACAATTTCTTGTCTCTTGTAATGTTTGGTCAAATGAATAAAGTTGTATGTTCGAGTGTAACTGACAGCCGCTTATTTTGGCCACTTTCCACTACTTAAACTGCCTGTCCTGTCCTGCGGGTTTAGTAGGGCGTCTCACAAGGAAATACGCGGAGTGAGAAAGAAGTGGCAGATGAAATACTGGCTTTTCTGCAAGATGAGTCAGTGGAATGCGTGGTGTCGTATACTCTTGGCTGTGGGGACAATGTACATCGGGAGTACAATGTTGACGATAGAGCTTAACAAGTGAAACTGATACTGAAACAGTTGTCGAGCCGTTGTGGCTCATTATCCTTGTCGGGCAGGGAGCCACAAATCCCGTCTCCAGTGAAACGTAGTGAAGGACAATCGTTGTCTAAGGAGCGGGTACTAAACATAATTACGTACGTGGAAGATCATTCACAGCACGTAAATAAAAAATAAAAAAAATAAAAATAAAAATAAAAGAGAGAGAGAGAGAGAGAGGATACGAACAGATTTCGAATAAGTTCGCAGAAATTTGACTGTTCAGTGTATAAGAAAAACTACGGATATTCAAGGGAGGATAAGTCGCACTAGTTACAAAAATTGGTGTTCGCGCGTTTCAAGGGGGCTCGACACGGTTCGCAGGATGTGCATGAAAGTGAAAAAAAATGGTTCAAATGGCTCTGAGCACTATGGGACTCAACATCTTAGGTCATAAGTCCCCTAGAACTTAGAACTACTTAAACCTAACTAACCTAAGGACATCACATATCCATGCCCGAGGCAGGATTCGAACCTGCGACCGTAGGAGTCCCGCGGTTCCGGAATGCAGCGCCAGAACCGCACGGCCACCGCGGCCGGCTTGCATGAAAGTGAGCTGCTTCTTTGAGAACATCAAATTGCGCACAATAGAGTACAGTGACTTCAAGGGAAGCGGTGGAGGGTCACACAACTTCAAATAGTAATACAGAATGGGAAGGCGTAAGACAAAGAAATTTCAAACGAAGCTCAACTTGACAATGCACAGCAAACTGCGGAATCGCCTCAGAATTTATACGAGGGTCACTCCAAAAGAAATGCACACTATTTTTTTTAAATCCATCTTTTATTCTACATGTTTGAAAGTTTTCCAGTGTGTAGATACATCCTTTAAGAACAATATTTTCATTTCTCCACATAATTTCCATCCCTCTCAACTGCCTTACGCCATCTTGGAACCAGCGCCTGTACACCCGCACGGTAAAATTCTGGACCAACCTGTTGGAGCCACTGTTTGGCAGCGTGCACAAGAGAGTCATCATCTTCAAACCTCGTTCCACGAAGAGAGTCTTTCAGTTTCCGAAAGAGATGATAATCACATGGAGCCAGGTCGGGGTTGTAAGGCGGGTATTTCAGTGTTGTCCATCCGAGTTTTGTGATCGCTTCCATGGTTTTTTGACTAACAAATGGCCGTGCATTGTCGTGCAACAGCAAAACATTCTGCTTCTGCCGATGTGGTCGAACAAGACTCAGTCGAGCTTCAAGTTTCTTCAGTGTCGTCACATATGCATCAGAATTTATGGTGGTTCCACATGGCGGTGTGCAGTACGAGGCCTGCCGCTGCGAGAACAATGCTCAATATTGCCGTGCCCGCTTTCATCACGTAACCTGATTGCCCACCGACTAACTGTACTGCAATCGACAGCGGCATCTCCATACACATTTTCCGACCTCTTGTGGATGTTTCCTACTGTCTCGTTTTCACAGCACAGGAATTCTGTGGCAGCAAGTGTAGCAGCCATCTTGAAGACATGCTGTGACGGCGGCACTCACGGGAACAGGTTGAACTATGTTTGAAAACAAGCGGGAAGGATGTGTCTACACACTGTCAAACTTTCACACATGCAGAATGAAAACTGTATTTTTACAAAAATAGTGTGCATTTCTTTTGGAGTGACCCTCGTAGATGAGATAAACAAATGTATCCTGTCGTTCAGTAAGGAATTTATTTCAATTTAGACGAATCGGGATTTGAAGAACAAAGGCATATGAAAGGAGCCCTGGAAATTAGAGGTACCAAAAGAGTCCTATCAAGATCAACTAACATCAATGCCTTAACAGATTTATGTACAATTATGCCAGCTGTAAATCTGGATGGTAAACTGGCTGGAAAGCTATTTATTGTACTGCGATAAGCCGGCGGTGCTCTGCCCCCAACGATTCTTGCAAGTGCAGTAGAGAACGTTCACGTCACAGTAAGCATGATGTGAAAATGGGCGTAAGAGAACTACAGCTATGAGCACTGATTTTGGCCAATAGATGTTCAAAATAACTTGGTTTTTCTTTGATTCCGTGTCGGCATATAAAAAATCACACTTCAGAGCAATCTACCCCACCTGAGAAGTGTGTGACATTGCAATTGAGACCAACTGGAACCTCGGGACAAATTCAGCGTCTGGATGTTTGTCTTTACCGTGCCTACGAAACATGTTATATCACTATCTGCGGCTACTTCTTATAGGATTCCAGTTCCACGGCAAGCTCCATGACAGACGTTGTACGCCATCACGTTCCATCAGTTCTCATCACCCACTTACATCAATAAGATTCTATATGCATTCTTTAAGAGTGGATAGTTAGCTGAACTTCGTGCACGGTTTGTGACGCCAAAGGAGTTCGCCTTCGATCTTCATGGTTCCAACCTTCGTGATCACTTTGGCGTGCCATTTTTCAAATGGTTCAAATGGCTCTGAGCACTATGGGACTTAACACTTAAGTCATCAGTCCCCTAGTACTTAGAACTACTTAAACCTAACTAACCTAAGGACATCACACATATCCATGCCCGAGGCAGGATTCGAACCTGCGACCGTAGCAGTCCCGCGGTTCCGGATTGCAGCGCCTAGAACCGCACGGCCACCGCGGCCGGCAAGCCATTTTTCATTCGGTGTTGAAGGTGCAAGTTAATAGTTTCTTCTGAACATTTCTTGAATGTGGGCGATGTCCATTTTGTGAAGTGTAATGCATACATCCCTTAGAAGGTTGATCTCTGCATTTTCCTTGTGAATCATAGAGAAAACCATATGAAAATCCCTGAAGAAGTTCCTGAGATTAGGCTTCGCAAACAGGCAGAAAAAGGGGTGAGGGACTTTTAATTTATAATACGTACAGATAGCATAGTGGAAGGCAAACTTGATGCCAGTAAAAAATACAACTGCGTAAAATGATACTCTTTAGACTTCAGCTACACAGTGACCATGCCACTCGAAATAATCCCGAAAACAACGTAGCAATTATCCTCCTAGTCGCAGATGCTCCAGTAATTTTTATGTAAATCGAACTCGAATATAAGGTCGAGGAAAAAGGTATCGGCGATCTGAAAGACGACAATTTCAGGGAGCACTCCACAAGATTTATCGCACAGTGCGTGCAGAACGTGCTGCTGTTAGCTGGAAGAGTTACCCACTCCACTAACAACCAGCCACACAGTACCGCCATCTGACCATGATAGTCTATTCCGGGAGACCTGAACCGCCACACGAGTCTCCCCCTCATTGATCCCTGGTACTGCGTGCCGTAGCGCGGCGTCCAATTTCAGCCACCCCTACATTTTTTATCAGGGAGGCATCGGTGACGTCGCGAGCCACAACGGATGCTGTGTGTGCGGCTTTCACACTGTTCCTCGATTTGTGTACCTCATTGAGATATTGTTGTGGGGGAGCGAAGGTAAGGAAGTTAGGAGGGGGGTGGGGAGGGAGCAATTGTATTCCGCCAACTTACTGGGTGTTAACCGTGATGACTATACAATTTTTCACTGTGCTTTGGGCAAATTATAGCGGTCCCGGACTTGCAAGAAAAAGAATGGTATCTCCCTCCCACAATGCATTACTGCATCTCGCATGTTAACTTCCTAAGCTGTCTATGTGAAGGAGCGTAAGGAGGGTGTAATGGAACTGCTCAGTGCCTCTCTGATTTCGCCACGTACTGGAGAATCCCATACAAATTAGTTCACAACACGATCCAATGAAATCAAAATTGTAATTCTGCATTTACCATAATTATGATGTTACACCGTAATGATCATACGTTTTATAAACAGAAATAAAGCATGAATCCCAGCATAAGAGTAATCACGATCAACGGCATGAGGTTACAGAAGGCAATGGAAACCACTGATTTCAAGACACTTAACGTCTATCCACATGACATGTGGCCTGTAATTGAAGAAGTGTCATCATGAGCTCTCCATTGGCAAAAGATAACGGAATAGTCCCTCGCCGGCCGCTGTGACCGAGCGGTTCTAGGCGCTTCAGTCTGGAACCGCGCGACCGCTACGGTCGCAGGTTCGAATCCTGCCTCGGGCATGGATGTGTGTGATGTCCTTCGGTTACTTAGGTTTAAATAGTTCTAAGGGACTGATGACCTCAGATGTTATGTCCCATAGTCCTCAAAGCCATTTGAACCATTTGAATAATCCCTCATTCGGATCTCCGGGAAGGGACTGCCAAGGAGGAGGTTACCACAAGAAAAAGACTGAATAATCAACGGAAGGATAACTTTCTACGAATCGGGGCGTGGTAGGGAAGCTAAAAAATTTGAAAAGGGAAATGCAAAGGCTCAATGTAGATATAGTAGGCGTCAGTGAAGTGAAGTGGAAAGAAGACAAAGATTTCTGGTCAGATGAGTATAGGGTAATATCAACAGCAGCAGAAAATAGTATAACAATAGTAAGATTCGTTATGAATAGGAAGGTAGAGCGGATAGTGAGTTACTGTGAACAGTTCAGTGATAGGATTGTTCCTATCAGAATCGACAGCAAACCTACACCGACAACGATAGTGCAAGTATACATGCCGGCGCCACAAGCTGAAGATAAAGAGATAGAGAAATTATAGGAGGATATTGAAAGAGTAATACAGTACGTAACAGGAGACGAAAATCTAATAGTCATGGGAGACTGGAATGCAGTTGTAGGTAAAGGACAAGAAGAAAAGGTTACAGGAGAATACAGGCTTGGGACAAGGAATGAGACAGGAGAAAAACTAAAAATCTCAACTAGTAATAGCGAATACCCTGTTCAAGAGGAGGAGGTATGCTTGGAAAATGCCGGGTGATACGGGAAGATTTCAGTTAGATTACATCATGGTCAGGCAAAGATTCCGAAATCAGATACTGGATTGTAAGGCGTACCCTGGAGCAGATTCAGACTCAGACCATAATATAGTAGTGATGAAGAGTAGGCTGAAGTTTAAGACATTAGCCACAAGAATCAATACGCAAAGAAGTGGGATATGGAAGTACTACTGGCCGGTGTGGCCGAGCGGTTCTAGGCGCTTCAGTCTGGAACCGCGTGAGCGCTACGGTCTCAGGTTCGAATCCTGCCTCGGGCATGGATGTGTGTGATGTCCTTAGGTTAGGTAGATTTAAGCAAGATGTTGGAAATTCTGAGAAAAGTAGTGGTAAGCTGCAATATGTACAACAGCCAAGATGGAATAATAAGAGTGGACGACCAAGAAAAGTGCTCGTATTGAAAAGGGTGTAAGACAAGGGTGTAGCCTTTCGCCTCTACTGTTAAATCTGTACATCGAGGAAGCACTGATGGAAATAAAAGATCAGGAGTGGAATTAAAAGTCAAGGTGAAAGGATATCAATGATACGATTCGCTGATGACATTGCTATGCTGAGTGAAAGTGAAGAAAAATTACATGATCTGATGAACGGAATGAACAGTCAAATGAGTACAGAGTATGGATTGAGAGTATATCGAAGAAAGACGAAGGTAATGAGAAGTAGTAGAAATGAGAACAGCAAGAAACGTAACATCAGGATTAATGGTCACGAAATAGATGAAATTAACGAATTCTGCCACCTAGGCAATAAAATAACCAATGACGGACGAAGCAAGGACGACTTCAAAACCAGACTAGCAATGGCAAAAAGGTCATTCCTGGCCAAGAGAAGTCTACTAATAACAAATATCGGCCTTAATTTGAGGAAGAAATTTGTGAGAATGTACGTCCAGAGCACAGCACTGTATGGTGGTGAAACTTCGAATGTCGAAAAACCGGAACAGAGAACAATCGAAGCATTTGAGATGTGGTGCTACAGGCGAAAGGTGAAAATTAGGTGCGCTGATAAGGTAAGGTATGAGGAAGTTCTGCGCAGATCTGAGAGGAAAGCAATATGTGGAAAACACTGATAAGGAGAAGGGACAGGATGATATGACATGTGTTAACACATGAGGGAATGACTTCCGTGTTACTAGAGGGAGCTGTAGAGAGCAAAAACTGTAGAGGAAAACGGAGATTGCCCGCATCTCGTGGTCGTGCGGTAGCGTTCTCGCTTCCCACGCCCGGGTTCCCGGGTTCGATTCCCGGCGGGGTCAGGGATTTTCTCTGCCTCGTGATGGCTGGGTGTTGTGTGATGTCCTTAGGTTAGTTAGATTTAAGTAGTTCTAAGTTCTAGGGGACTGATGACCTAAGATGTTAAGTCCCATAGTGCTCAGAGCCTTTTTTTTTTTTTTTTTTTTTTTTGAAAACGGAGATTGGAATACATCCAGCAAATAACTGAAGACGTAGGTTGCAAGTGCTACTCTGAGATGAAGAGGTTAGCATAGGAGAGAAATTCGTGGCGTGCCGCATCAAACCAGTCACAAAACGGATGACAAAAAAAAATTGTCACGATGATTTTTGTGTTTACGATATATTTCATTCGTTTTCAAATTTTTTGTCATGAATACTAAAAATCTAAATTACGATCATAATTATTGTTTCTATAATTATTCTGAAAGAAAATTAATAGTTTTCCGGTTTTTTCATGAAATACTAATAAAATATAACTCTTTGTTTGTATCTATTATGTAAATTGCATACAATTGTCTGTTTCCTGAAGTTGGTAAATCTGTGTTCTTGTAAACATGCAGTGTGTGTAATGTGTTATTAATTTATGAAGGTAGAAATCCTGGAGATCTCTTTTTGGGCACTGCAGAAATGAATCATCCACTAAGGCTTTTATGCCACGAACATGAAAACAAAGTCTAACATTGTGAATAAGGTTTGTTATTTATTGTTGTGGAACAGAATCACTAACTCTTTACTGTGGGGATGATCTCTGACTGTTTAAAAGTGCTGACTTTCTGAATACGTTGTTATTAATTATTTTGCGGCTCGATAACTGCAGTCGAAATTTCATTGCCTCGGAGATATGAAAAAGTTTATAACTGTTTAAAGCTGCTTTCTGATCAACAGGGAAGTTTGTTTAGTTTTAACCAGATTTAAAATAATTCCGGTATATATAAAGGTTGGGTTGGGTTGTTTGGGGGAAGAGACCACACAGCGAGGTCATCGGTCTCATCGGATTAGGGAAGGAAGTCGGCCGTGCCCTTTCAAAGGAACCATCCCGGCATTTGCCTGGAGCGATTTAGGGAAATCACGGAAAACCTAAATCAGGATGGCCGGACGCGGGATTGAACCGTCGTCCTCCCGAATTCGAGTTCAGTGTGCTAACCACTGCGCCACCTCGCTCGGTGGTGTAGGTGAATATGAATGATGTTGCCCATGCATGTTTTCCTGGTCCAGCCTTCCAATGCATGCCACTTGCGCTGGCCAGCCGGAGTGGCCGTGCGGTTCTAGGCGCTATAGTCGCAGGTTCGAACCCTGCCTCGGGCATGGATGTGTGTGATGTCCTTAGGTTAGTTGGGTTTAATTAGTTCTAAGTTCTAGGCGACTGATGACCTCAGAAGTTAAGTCGCATAGTGCTCAGAGCCATTTGAACCATTTTTTGAACCACTTGCGCTGGACCTTGCGTCGTTTTAACCCGAAGAGACGCATCAAAGCCTTCAGCAGCCAAAAGTATTACTGTTCTTCGATGTACTATTAATCTTTGATAAATAAACTTGTTCCATCATTGCTAGTTCGATATTTTTATTGCCTCCATCGCCTGATATATCAGTGGCCTTCCAATAAATGCAACATGGGAAACTGAGAAAATTGTTAGTTTTTGCGCAGTTAAGCTTTGCATAAGTCGTTGTGGATCATTAATAAAGATCTGCATTTTAAAACGTCTGAAGTCGCTTTTAGGTCAATATAAAGTTATCGTGAAGACATTGTCTTCATTAAAAACACAGCTATACAAATACTGAACCTACGAAAAAATACAGGTGTGGAGTGAGTGATGCAAGCAGAAAATTTGACGTGTACTTGAACGACCCGTAGGTCTTAGATAAGAAAAGTCCCAAATAGATGCCACATCAAACACCTGGAAAAAAAATTAAGTGTGCACTTTGGAACGGTACATTAATACCTCGTATATGGACGACGAATAGGAAGTCTGGACTTTCTAACATCAGTGTTGTATATAAATTGTTGATAATGTAGAGCGGGCAGCCGCAAATTGGTTTCAGGTTACTTTATTAGAGAAGTACCGTTACCGGTTTCGAATTTTTTTACAATTCTTCATCAGACGGTTTTTACATGCTTTCATCAATACATATTATACATTGGTTTCTCGTGAGTTGCCTTTGGATACAAAATAATTTACAAATTACAAATGTGTAACGAAAATTGTTGCGGTACATATTTGTGTTATAATGTAAATTACGTGAAATGTCCATCTGGCGCATTTGTATTAGCAAGAAAACTGCTTATTCAGATGCACCAGATGAACATTTCACGTAAGTTGCTTTGCGACAGGAATATGTACCGCAATAATTTTCGTTACACATTTGTAATTTGTAAATTATTGTGTATTCTAAGGCAACTCACGAGAAACCAATGTATAATAAGTATTGATGAAAGCAAGTAAAAACCGTCTGATGACGATTTGTTAAAAAATTCGAAACCGATAACGGTACTTTTTGAATAAAGTAACTTGAATCCCATTTCTGGCTGACTGCTGTACAAAAAATGGTTCATATGGCTCTGAGCCCCCCCATGAACCATGGACCTTGCCGTTGGTGGGGAGGCTTGCGTGCCTCAGCGATACAGATAGCCGTACCGTAGGTACAACCACAACGGTGGGGTATCTGTTGAGAGGCCAGACAAACGTGTGGTTCCTGAAGAGGGGCAGCAGCCTTTTCAGTAGTTGCAAGGGCAACAGTCTGGATGATTGGCTGATCTGGCCTTGTAACAATAACCAAAACGGCCTTGCTGTGCTGGTACTGCGAACGGCTGAAAGCAAGGGGAAACTACGGCCGTAATTTTTCCCGAGGGCATGCAGCTTTACTGTATGATTAAATGATCATGCCGTCCTCTTGGGTAAAATATTCCGGAGGTAAAATAGTCCCCCATTCGGATCTCCGGGCGGGGACTACTCAAGAGGATGTCGTTATCAGGAGAAAGAAAACTGGTGTTCTACGGATCGGAGCGTGGAATGTCAGATCCCTTAATCGGGCAGGTAGGTTAGAAAATTTGAAAAGGGAAATGGATAGGTTAGATATAGTGGGAATTAGTGAAGTTCGGTGGCAGGAGGAAAAAGACTTCTGGTCAGGTGACTAAAGGGTTATAAACACAAAGTCAAACAGGAGTAATGCAGGAGTAGGTTTAATAATGAATAGGAAAATAGGAACGCGGGTAAGCTACTACAAACAGCATAGTGAACGCATTATTGTGGTCAAGATAGATACGAAGCCCACACCTACTACAGTAGTACAAGTTTATATGCCAACTAGCTCTGCAGATGACGAAGAAATTGAAGATATGTATGATGAAATAAAAGAAATTATTCAGATAGTGAAGGAAGACGAAAATTTAATAGTCATGGGTGACTGGAATTCGAGTGTAGGAAAAGGGAGAGAAGAAAACGTAGTAGGTGAAATGGATTGGGGCTAAGAAATGAAAGAGGAAGCCGCCTGGTAGAATTTTGCACAGAGCACAACTTAATCATAGCTAACACTTGGTTTAAGAATCATGATAGAAGGTTGTATACATGGAAGAACCCTGGAGATACTAAAAGGTATCAGATAGATTATATAAAGGTAAGAGAGAGATTTAGGAACCAGGTTTTAAATTGTAAGACATTTCCAGGGGCAGATGTGGACTCTGATCACAATCTGTTGGTTATGACCTGTAGATTAAAACTGAAGAAACTGCAAAAAGGTGGGAATTTAAGGAGATGGGACCTGGATAAACTGACTAAACCAGAGGTTGTACAGAGTTTCAGGGAGAGCATAAGGGAACAATTGACAGGAATGGGGGAAAGAAATACAGTAGAAGAAGAATGCGTAGCTTTGAGGGATGAAGTAGTGAAGGCAGCACAGGATCAAGTAGGTAAAAAGAAGAGGGCTAGTAGAAATCCTTGGGCAACAGAAGAAATATTGAATTTAATTGATGAAAGGAGAAAATATAAAAATGCAGTAAATGAAGCAGGCAAAAAAGAATACAAACGTCTCAAAAATGAGATCGACAGGAAGTGCAAAATGGCTAAGCAGGGATGGCTAGAGGACAAATGTAAGGAAGTAGAGGCTTATCTCACTAGGGGTAAGATAGATACTGCCTACAGGAAAATTAAAGAGACCTTTGGAGAAAAGAGAACCACTTGCATGAACATCAAGAGCTCAGATGGAAACCCAGTTCTAAGCAAAGAAGGGAAAGCAGAAAGGTGGAAGGAGTATATAGAGGGTCTATACAAGGGCGATGTACTTGAGGACAATATTATGGAAATGGAAGAGGATGTAGAGGAAGATGAATTGGGAGATGCAATACTGCGTGAAGAGTTTGACAGAGCACTGAAAGACCTGAGTCGAAACAAGGCCCCCGGAGTAGACAACATTCCATTGGAACTACTGACGGCCTTGGGAGAGCCAGTCATGACAAAACTCTACCATCTGGTGAGCAAGATGTATGAAACAGGCGAAATACCCTCAGACTTCAAGAAGAATATAATAATTCCAATCCCAAAGAAAGCAGGTGTTGACAGATGTGAGAATTACCGAACAATCAGTTTAATAAGCCACAGCTGCAAAATACTAACACGAATTCTTTACAGACGAATGGAAAAACTAGTAGAAGCCGATCTCGGGGAAGATCAGTTTGGATTCCGTGGAAATACTGGAACACGTGAGGCAATACTGATCTTACGACTTATCTTAGAAGAAACATTAAGGAAAGGCAAAACCTACGTTTCTAGCATTTGTAGACTTAGAGAAAGCTTTTGACAATGTTGACTGGAATAGTCTCTTTCAAATTCTAAAGGTGGCAGGGGTAAAATACAGGGAGCGAAAGGCTATTTACAATTTGTACAGAAACCAGATGGCAGTTATAAGAGTCGAGGGACATGAAAGAGAAGCAGTGGTTGGGAAGGGAGTAAGACAGGGTTGTAGCCTCTCCCCGATGTTATTCAATCTGTATATTGAGCAAGCAGTAAAGGAAACAAAAGATAAATTCGGAGTAGGTATTAAAATCCATGGAGAAGAAATAAAAACTTTGAGGTTCGCCGATGACATTGTAATCCTGTCGGAGACAGCAAAGGACTTGGAAGAGCAGTTGAACGGAATGGATGGTGTCTTGAAGGGAGGATATAAGATGAACATCAACAAAAGCAAAACGAGGATAATGGAATGTAGTCGAATTAAGTCGGGTGATGCTGAGGGAATTAGATTAGGAAAAGAAACACTTAAATTAGTAAAGGAGTTTTGCTATTTGGGGAGCAAAATAACTGATGATGGTCGAAGTAGAGAGGATATAAAATGTAGACTGGCAATGGCAAGGAAAGCGTTTCTCAAGAAGAGAAATTTGTTAACATCGAATATAGATTTAAGTGTCAGGAAGTCATTTCTGAAAGTATTTGTATGGAGTGTAGCTATGTATGGAAGTGAAACATGGACGGTAAATAGTTTGGACAAGAAGAGAATAGAAGCTTTCGAAATGTGGTGCTACAGAAGAATGCTGAAGATTAGATGGGTAGATCACATAACTAACGAGGACGTACTGAATAGGATTGGGGAGAAGAGGAGTTTGTGGCACAACTTGACCAGAAGAAGGGATCGGTTGGTAGGACATATTCTGAGGCATCAAGGGATCACCAATTTAGTATTGGAGGGCAGCGTGGAGGGTAAAAATCGTAGGGGGAGACCAAGAGATGAATACACTAAGCAGATTCAGAAGGATGTAGCTTGCACAGGATAGAGTAGCATGGAGAGCTGCATCAAACCAGTCTCAGGACTGAAGACCACAACAACAACAACATGGCTCTGAGCACTATGGGACTTAACATCTGAGGTCATCAGTCCCCTAGACTTAGAACTACTTAAACCTATCTAACTTAAGGAGATCACACACATCCATGCCCAAGGCTGGATTCGAACCTGCGACCGTAACAGCAGCGCGGTTCCGGACTGAAGCGCCTAGAACTGCTCGGCCACAGCGATCGACGGCTGCTGTACAGCATCAACAATTTATTTTATATAACAGCCACGGTCTCCAACCATGACCATAAATGGCCAAATTTAATGAATGTTGAGTGTTCTCCAGTTTAAAATAGGACGATAACACTTCACACTTTCGTGTGTGTTTTTGCCTTATAGCATATTGAACGCTCTAAAATCCGTCAATTGTTCTGATGTGACTATTCGGTGAGTGAAGCAGCTTTCGGAGTAATTTAACAAAATTTCTTCGCTCAGAAACCGAGCTGACATTTTTTCACCCTGTCACGGATTAACATACGATTTTCTTTTTCTTTTGTAGTGATTTCGAAGTGACGAACGCCGCGCGAAATGGCCGCGCGGTTTGAGCCGCTATGTCACGGATTGCGCTACCTCTCCGGCCGGAGGTTCGAGTCCTCCCTCGGGCATGGGTGTGTGTGTCATTCTTAGCTTAAGTTAGTTTAAGCAGTGTGTAAGTCTAGCGACTGATCACCTCAGAAGTTTGGTCCCTTAGGAATTCACAAACATTTGAACATCTTGAAATTGACGAACATGACCTTCACCACAACCATTCACCGCAACGGAATGTCACACCTCACGGCACGGGTTCGATTCCCGGCTGGGTCGGAGATTTTCTCCGTTCAGCGACAGGGTGCTGTGTTGTCATCATCATCATCATCATCATCATCATCCCCACGACACGGAAGTCGCCGAAGTGGCGTCAACTCGAAAGAGTTGTACCAGGCGAACGGTCTACCCGACGGGAGGCCCTAGCCACACGGCACCACTACTATTGTTAACTGCCGCAATTTTCATTTCAGAGACGAAAATGGTGCTTCGATACCCATAAAAATGTACATACTGAGCATGTCCAATGATGTCGATGTGTAGACATTTAAGAGACTAGTTTGGCAACTCTGTCATGTCGTGTAAACTAAACTTTAGATTTACGGTTACAAGCTCGCTCGCTCACTCACAGGCGGCGAGGGGGTCAGGTGATAACTTCAGAAATACAAAAAAAGATTGCGCTCGGAGTAATGAGAAGTCGAAACACGGACCGATCACTTTGCGTTACGTGTGCGTCATAACACACGCAGCGGGCGACCCGTGATCCGAATCGCATCCCGCAGATTACCGCCCCTCCGCTATCGCATTGGTATGGATGTATTCCGAGTTGTCAACTGCAAAATTCGCTGCGCGTAATGCCCGCGTTATGAATATGCAGAGATAGACATCTTCCAATTAGCTTCATTACGGCGACAGTGCGGCCGGAGTGCGCCGTCATTTGCGGCCAGTATTGTCGTGATGAAGAGCGCACAGTGGCACTACGGCACGGTCGTTCACCCAGCCGACCGCCGCTTCAGCTCGGCGTGCAGACTGACGGTTCGGTTCAGCGGACCGTTCGCGGCAGCCGATGGTAATGGACTCGGCGGCCGCATTGATTTGCAACCTGCACGGCACGGCGTGCCAAACACCGGCTCGAGTGCGGCCGGGGCGGGCGTGTCGGAAGCCCGACACTCGAGTGCGGGAAACTCCAGCGCAGCCTCCAGCGTACCACCGAGAGTGGCGCCTACAGCCTGGCTGAGTTATGTACTGTACCCGTGTACACTGGTGCTGTGTTCCGCAGGATCACGTATCTCAGCACTTAAACGATTCTCTTATCGCAATCATGTGGAACTAGCCTGTTTACGGTATATATATATGTGAGTTAACATTAATGACCACATTTTTTTAGTCAAACTACACTAAAAACTTAGTTTTTTTCCAGTCTACCCGTTTTTCACCGTTTATCTATTATGTTGTTGTTGTTTTCGTCTTCAGTCCTGAGGCTGGTTTGATGCAGCCGGCCGCGGTGGTCTAGCGGTTCTGGCGCTGCAGTCCGGAACCGCGGGACTGCTACGGTCGCAGGTTCGAATACTGCCTCGGGCATGGGTGTGTGTGATGTCCTTAGGTTAGTTAGGTTTAAGTAGTTCTAAGTTCTAGGGGACTTATGACCTAAGATGTTGAGTCGCATAGTACTCAGAGCCTTTTTTTATTTTTTTTTTGTTTTTTTGTTTTTGTTTTTTGTTTGATGCAGTTCTCCAAGCTACTCTATCCTGTGCAAGCTACTTCATCTCCCAGTACCTACTGCAACCTACATCCTTCTGAATCTGTTTAGTGTATTCATGTCTTGGTCTCCCTCTACGATTTTTACTCTCCACGCTGCCCACCAATACTAAATTGGTGATCCCTTGATGCCTCAGAATATTCCCTACCAAGCGACCCTTTCTTCTAGTCAAGTTGTGCCACAAATTTCTCTTCTCTCCAATTCTATTCAGTATCTCCTCATTAGTTATGTGATCTACCCATCTAATCTTCAATATTACTCTGTAGCACCACATTTCGAAAGCTTCTATTCTCTTCTTGTCTAAACTATTTATCGTCCATGTTTCACTTCCATACATGGCTACACTCCATACAAATACACTCCTGGAAATTGAAATAAGAACACCGTGAATTCATTGTCCCAGGAAGGGAAAACTTTATTGACACATTCCTGGGGTCAGATACATCACATGATCACACTGACAGAACCACAGGCACATAGACACAGGCAACAGAGCATGCACAATGTCGGCACTAGTACAGTGTATATCCACCTTTCGCAGCAATGCAGGCTGCTATTCTCCCATGGAGACGATCGTAGAGATGCTGGATGTAGTCCTGTGGAACGGCTTGCCATGCCATTTCCACCTGGCGCCTCAGTTGGACCAGCGTTCGTGCTGGACGTGCAGACCGCGTGAGACGACGCTTCATCCAGTCCCAACCATGCTCAATGGGGGACAGATCCGGAGATCTTGCTGGCCAGGGTAGTTGACTTACACCTTCTACAGCACGTTGGGTGGCACGGGATACATGCGGACGTGCATTGTCCTGTTGGAACAGCAAGTTCACTTGCCGGTCTAGGAATGGTAGAACGATGGGTTCGATGACGGTTTGGATGTACCGTGCACTATTCAGTGTCTCCTCGACTATCACCAGTGGTGTACGGCCAGTGTAGGAGATCGCTCCCCACACCATGATGCCGGGTGTTGGCCCTGTATGCCTCGGTCGTATGCAGTCCTGATTGTGGCGCTCACCTGCACGGCGCCAAACACGCATACGACCATCATTGGCACCAAGGCAGAAGCGACTCTCATCGCTGAAGACGACACGTCTCTATTCGTCCCTCCATTCACGCCTGTCGCGACACCACTGGAGGCGGGCTGCACGATGTTGGGGCGTGAGCGGAAGACGGCCTAACGGTGTGCGGGACCGTAGCCCAGCTTCATGGAGACGGTTGCGAATGGTCCTCGCCGATACCCCAGGAGCAACAGTGTCCCTAATTTGCTGGAAGTGGCGGTGCGGTCCCCTACGGCACTGCGTAGGATCCTACGGTCTTGGCGTGCATCCGTGCGTCGCTGCGGTCCGGTCCCAGGTCGACGAGCACGTGCACCTTCCGCCAACCACTGGCGACAACATCGATGTACTGTGGATACCTCACGCCCCACGTGTTGAGCAATTCGGCGGTACGTCCACCCGGCCTCCCGCATGCCCACTATACGCCCTCGCTCAAAGTCCGTCAACTGCACATACGGTTCACGTCCACGCTGACGCGGCATGCTACCAGTGTTAAAGACTGCGTTGGAGCTCCGTATGCCACGGTAAACTGGCTGACACTGACGGCGGCGGTGCACAAATGCTGCGCAGCTAGCGCCATTCGACGGCCAACACCGCGGTTCCTGGTGTGTCCGCTGTGCCGTGCGTGTGATCATTGCTTGTACAGCCCTCTCGCAGTGTCCGGAGCAAGTATGGTGGGTCTGACACACCGGTGTCAATGTGTTCTTTTTTCCATTTCCAGGAGTGTACTTTCAGAAACGACTTCCTGACACTTAACTGTATACTCGATGTTAACACATTTCTCTTCTTCAGAAACGCTTTCCTTGCCATTGCCGGCCGCGGTGGTCTAGCGGTTCTAGGCGCTCAGTCCGGAACCGCGCGACTGCTACGGTCGCAGGTTCGAATCCTGCCTCGGGCATGGATGTGTGTGATGTCCTTAGGTTAGTTAGGTTTAAGTAGTTCTACGTTCTAGGGGACTGATGACCACAGATGTTTAGTCCCATAGTGCTCAGAGCCATTTGAACCATTTTTCCTTGCCATTGACAGTCTACATTTTATATCTTCTCTACTCCGACCATCATCAGTTATTTTGCTCCCCAAATAGCAAAATACCTTTACTACTTTAAGTGTTTCTTTTCGTAATCTAATTCCCTCAGCATGACCCTACTTAAATCGACTACATTCTATTATCCTCGTTTTGCTTTTGTTGATGTTCATCTTATATCCTCCCTTCAAGACACTATCCATTCCGTTCAACGGCTCTTCCAAGTCCTTTGCTGTCTCTGAGGTTTGCCGATGACATTGTAATTCTGTCAAAGTTTTTATTTCTTCTTCATGGATTCTGATTCCTACTCCAAATTTTTCTTTTGCTTCCTTTACTGCTTGCTCAATATACGGATTGAATAACATGGGGGATAGGCTACAACCCTGTCTCACTCCCTTCCCAACCACTGCTTCCCTTCCATGCCCCTCGACTCTTATAACTGCCATCTGCATTCTGTAAAAATTGTAAATAGCTTTTCGCTCCCTGTATTTTACCCCTGCCACCTTCAGAATTTGAAAGAGAGTATTCTAGTCAAATTGTCAAAAGCTCTCTCTGAGTCTACAAATGCTAGAAATGTAGGTTTGCCTTTCCTCAATCTATTTTCTAAGATAAGTCATAGGGTCAGTATTGCCCCAACATTTCTACGGAATCCAAATGATCTTCCCCGAGGTCGGCTTCTATTATCTATTATAGCACTCCGTCTTCAGGCCACCAGTGGCCTACCGGGACCATCCGACCGCCGTGTCATCCTCAGGGGAGGATGCGGATAGGAGGGGCGTGGGGTCAGACCACCGCTCTCCCGGTCGTTATGATGGTATTCTTGACCGAAGCCGCTACTATTCGGTCGAGTAGCTCGTCAATTGGCATCACGAGCCTGAGTGCACCCAGAAAAAATGGCAACAAAAAAAATGGTTCAAATGGCTCTGAGCACTATGGGACTCAACTGCTGAGGTAATTAGTCCCCTAGAACTTAGATCTGGTTAAACCTAACTAACCTAAGGACATCACAAACATCCATGCCCGAGGCAGGATTCGAACCTGCGACCGTAGCGCTCTTGCGGTTCCAGACTGCAGCGCCTTTAACCGCACGGCCACTTCGGCCGGCAAAATGGCAACAGCTCACGGCGGCCCGGATGGTCACCCATCCAAGTGCCGACCACGCCCGACAACGGTTAACTTCGGTGATCTGACGGGAACCGGTGTAGCCACTGCGGCAAGGCCGTTGCCATATTATCTATTATACCTATAAAAAATATAAAATAACGAATCTAAATGTTTGTTTTAATACTTGCAGACCTGTTACTGAATAAATTATCTTATTTAAAAAAAAAGATACAAAGTTTTTAAAATTCATACAACGTTCAGAGGAATTTTAAGTTCCGACAGAATTGCCAGGTGTAGGAGTATAAAACCAATTAACTTCTACCTTTGACCCCCGAAAAGTAAACACTTTTATTGGGAGGTTATACCAAAAATGTATGAAATTTGTTAATATTTACTATTTTTTGCAGAGCAATATAGAGTAAAAAAAAACAAATTTAACTCAAAGTTCGAGTTAGCACCATAGCGTTAAGTTTAATCTTATTTCACTGCGGTTAGATATATGCTCCCATAAATTTGATATAGGATTGACTGATGTTATCCATTTTTGATTACAGGTAAGTGCTGAGGGGCTACACTGACCGCAGTCTGCGTACTTCAAACTTGCAAGCCCTTGATGAAAGCATAATCTCCGGCCGGAGTGGCCGTGCGGTTCTAGGCGCTACAGTCTGGAGCCGACGACCGCTCCGGTCGCAGGTTCGAATCCTGCCTCGGGCACGGATGTGTGTGATGTCCTTAGGTTAGTTAGGTTTAATTAGTTCTAAAATTCTAGGCGACTGATGACCTCAAGAAGTTAAGTCTCATAGTGCTCAGAGCCATTTTTAAACCATAATTAGTGGGGCCGTTTTGCTTTTTCTTTTGTATTAAAAATCTAAAATACAGTTCAGAGTATGATCAACCATGATCCCCAAATAGATCCTTTTGTACGTCTTTTCATTGCCTCAATAAAATTTCCGAACTTCGCCTCTTTTTGCTCATTTGAGTGAGAACGTGGCCTTAAATGCATTACGACCACCGCGTCCTGACAAAGTCGGCACCTGCCCATTTGGCGCAGCTCATTGGAACGAGTGGCAGTACAGTCATTTCAGCCAGAAATGCAGAAGCGCACATGCGTATGTTTGTATTATTTCCCATATCAGTATCAACAACAGCACCGGATCATTACGCACGGCAGGTGGCTGCAAAGCAAACAGAACACGCTGTAACTGCAGCTGCGTTGCGTTGCGCGGCTGAAAAGTGCGGGTGTCGACCGCAGGGGCGTGGCCCCGGCGTGCGTGCGTGCCCTAGTGTTGTTGACACGTGGAGCGCGGGCGCCGGGGCAGAATCAGACCCGCATAATCCTCCGCGGCGCACAGCAGGCTGCTGCGAGAGCCACTGTCAGCGCCTCTGCCCGGCCAACGGCTGCCTGTCCACCGCTCCGCACACCACACCACAGCACAGTGCTCGCTCGTTCTCTGTCGCTGTTTGTGCAGCAAACTGTGGACGCGGGCCTCTCTCTATTGTGCAGCGCGGATTACACTGTTTGGCGACAGCTCCCGTCCACCGATGGCCGCGTGAAAAACGGCGAAAAAAGAGAAAACAGGCATTGACTGGTTGTCAGCACGACACCGAGCGCTCGCAAATTGATTACAATTGCTGTGCTACACCCCATTTGACACTACACTGCGAATCAGGATTAATGAATGCTCAAACGACACGCCTGTTCCTCTACACACGTCCGCCACAAAGTTACGCAAGCTTCTAATTCCGTGATGAAATCGTTTGATGGTTAAACTACACCACACTTCTACACCTATCGAAAAAGAAGAAAAGAAATATAACGGCAGTCGTTTCTTTTGTTTCAGCGTTCTACAGGCGTTGGATAAAAATGTGGAACTTATTGAACACTTTCGTCAAGCCACAGTCGCTAAAACAATGAAATTTTTAAAAAGTTATTTAACTATTATGTCTACAACTTTGCTTCGGCCGCTTTGCAATAGACGGTAGTAGCAGCAAGTGGGGTTCGGATGGTTGGCCATAGGTGTAATACAATAAGCTTAGGCATCTGTAAACATAATGCCATAAAAATATTAATCGATTTGTGATTGCATCATAAGGTTATTCTCGATTAAGTATATCAACTTACGTACCAATTTCTCGCCATTTGCGGGAAGTTTTAATTTTCTGCTTTAAGCCGGCCGGGGTGGCCGAGCGGTTCTAGGCGCTTCAGTCTGGAACCGCACGACCGCTACGGTCGCAGGTTCGGATCCTGCCTCGGGCATGGATGTGTGTGACGTCCTTAGGTTAGTTAGGTTTAAGTAGTTCTAAGTTCTAGGGGACTGATGACCTCAGAAGTTCAGTCCCATAGTGCTCAGAGCCATTTGAACCATTTCTGCTTTAATATGAAGAAATCTGCGGCTGTGGCTCTTAAAATGCTGGGTAAGACCAATGGTGAGGGAACTATTAGTGGAAGAACGTGCAGAGAATGTTTTCAATGCCTTAAGAACGGCGATGTTGATGTCGAAGACCGGCATGGCAATGGAAGACAGACCGTTTTCGTAGCTGCTGAAACAGACGAAGACAGTCACAGGACATCTTTATCGAAAGCAACTGATTCGTTCGAGCCCAGCACTCAAACACAAACGGCCACAATACAGCGACAGACACGTAAAGGTAATTTTGTAGCAGATCAGTGCTCGACCCCATGTCGCAAAATCCGTCAAAACATACACGTAAACGTTGAAATGAGAAGTTCTATCCCTCCTGCCGTATTCTCCATACGTTCCTCTTTCTGAATACCACCTTTTTCGATCAGTGGCATACAGTCTGACTGACCAGCACTTCCGATCATATGAAAAAGTGCAAAATTGAATTGATTCATGGATGCCCACAACAGACGCCCAGTTCTTCCGACACGGCATTCGTATGCTATTTGAAAGAAGGGAGAACGTAGTGGCCAACGATGGGCAATACTATGAATCAATGTTTTTGTAAGTTTTTCACAGTAAAGCCCCGAACTTCGAGAAAAAACGGCGGAAGCAAAGTTGTAGACCTAGTAGTTTCGACGCACTAAGTCGTCATTTCACAAACCTGGAAAACTCCGTTAATAATTGCAACCACGCTTCTTTCAAATATTACGAAAAACACGCTATAACCAGTAAAATGGAGCAAAGGCAGCAGAAACGGATTACAATACGTCATGACAATATTTGGTCGATCAACCACTGCACACCTTGATACAATGTAGATGAAAACTGCATCGGGAGGAAACATATTATGTACTCTTGCATTAAATCCTGCAGTGATGCAGCGATCATTTTGCAAACAAAGACTCACACGTCATATTCTTATAATGTGCAGCAATGTCAAAGATAGAACATCACGCAGTCGTACCGTGTTCTGCTAATGAAATCTGACAAAGACGATGCGACCCCATTTGGGACTAACCCAAGACTAATCTGCAAGCATGACAATGCTTCAGATGGTTGGTGGCACACCAAATGTTTCTTCTAGGTTCGGGCTCGCTGTTAGTTTTAAAACTGAGACGTGTGAGCCTTCGTTTGCAGAATGGCCGTTGCATCACTGCAGGATGTAATGAAAGAGTACATAATATCTTTCATCCCGTTACAGTTTTCATCTACACTGGCGTGAAGTGACTGATCAACCACAAACTGTCATGACGTACTGTGACTCGTTTCTGTTGTCTTCGCTCCAGTTTACTGGTTGTAACATCCACGAGATAAATTTTAGCTACAGTGCGACGAGAGGAAATTATGCCTCTAACAGTTATAAACATTATCTATTCGACATATGAAAAAACAGTGAAAACGATGATAAATATTAATTATTTATATAATATTTTATGATTTAATTGGACATATCGATGTGTATCATACAAAGACAATGATAATTGTAAATTCCTTTTATGATCTGAGTTTGTCTTCCTTTGTTTTTACCTTTTGTTGGTTGGCTTTTGTAGGTTCAGGACGCAAGACGCATACCAAACTGAGGTCTGTTAAAAAATTGTAATTATTTGTTAATTATTACTTGAGAATAGAGTTCATTATTATTATAAATATGAGTGAATAATTATTTGTAACTTGTTAATTATTTCTTTCGCTGCAAGAAGCGCAGCCATTGTTGATAGCGATTTGTATCGCGTTTTTTGTCTATGTTTTCCTTAGAAAAAAATCAAATGTTTGTTTAATGAAGTCTAAATAGCGCACAATACGAAAGTAAAGTTTAATAAGCATTTCAAATACTTACCGTATTTGCTCTAACAATAGAAAGTATCTATCAATTGTCTGCCGCCATCTTAACAATTATCTCAGCGGCAAATTCAAATTACGCAACTCTGCAGACATAAATGCCGAACGTAATACAAATGTGTAAAAATAAATGTGCACAGGTGGTCCCGAACTCATTTTAATGAAAATAGTTCGAATCAGATTGGTTCTTTAAGAACAGTGCTCATAGCACGATCCTTATAACAAACTTTTCTAGCTGATGTATGCAGCCGAAAGTAATTACATACGAGTTGCGAAGAATATTGTTTCAGCTAATATACGTCAGTGTTGTGCGCGGCTGATATTCGGTGGTTTTAATGATCATTTTCCTGAAGATAACTGTTTCCATCATAATCAATAGTTGTATAGAATCTGTTGTATGAACTGTGATTTAGTGACACTTACACAACTTACAGACAGCACTTAAACACAACGTTAACTTGGAGTTCTTTAGCAACTTGACCAAATCCTTAGCCGGGAGAAAAATTATTTAGTAATTACTCACTGTAATAAAATAAGATTATCATTTTCATTTACAAATTAGTTACATGCCAAACCACTGAATAACACAGCGAACGCCACATGGTTTTAGGGTATCTTTCGTAACACTTGAAACAAGTGTGGTTGCAATTATTAATACTGTTTTCTAAGTTCGTGATTACATTTGAAAATGATGACTCAGTGCGTTGAAATTATTTATGTAACCTTTTAAAAATTTCATTGTTTTCGTGACTGTGGCTTGATGACTGTTTGTGGTGTAAAATATTTTAAGCTTGATTCTGTCCACTCCTTGATGACAATTACATCGAAATACAAAATACAGAAACACCGAGACAAACGCAAGCTTGAACATAAATGCAGATGCTAGCCAGGCCTTCTGGTTGCACTGTTGTATTTTAACCACGAATGGCACCTCTGCACTGTTCTGAACACGTTGCAAGCGTCAGACGTTCTCAGAAGTGTGTTCTATGTAGTTATGAGTGTTAAGTGACTTCGACAACGTCGACAGGTATTTGTTGCTCGTATGGTGGGTACTTCTATAGATAAGTTAGCTAAAGTGTTTTATGGTTCAATAGGCTTCTATCGAAAGTTCACATCGAACACAGGGAAAGCGTGAAAAGAACATGCGTTAAAATCTTATAATTAAATTTTCCTTGAGACGTTTTAGTTTCATCTGTATCTACGATAATGAATGAAGCTTAATAAATGATTTAAAATTTGTGCCACAGCCGGGACTTGAACCTGGGTCACCTTGCTTACTAGGCACTTGTGCTCGGCATTAAACCACCTCAGCGCTTTCGCTAACATTACTGCACCGACTACCCCCGTCACAACAAAACTGCTAAAAGAAGGCATAACATTGAATGAAAATACTGGGATTCCAATTAGGTATTGTGGACGAGTCCGCTTTTCCAGTCTATATGTACCCGTGTAACACGCATTAAGTTACAACACAGATGAAAGGGTATCAGTGATTGTGACAGACAGTTATTGAAGAGGACTGTGACAAAAAATTAGAGGTTGACTGCTGCAAAAGCAATTGCAGAACTGAAAGCCGCGCTCACGGACCATATCTGCACCAAAAACACATAGGCAGGGAATTGCAGGGCAAGCTGGATATCCAAAACCACTGATCAGCGACGTAAACTCCCGTAACGGGTGGTGCCGATGCCATACAACGGGGACTATGGAGCAATGGTGGGCTGTAACTTGGTCGGTTGTGCCTTCTTTCGCATTGCTTCCAATTTGTGGCCCATTTTGTGTCCCGAGAGTGAAATATGACGGGGTTTCAATGACGATTTGGACAGTCACATCGTGGAATGGCATGGTTACGTTGCAAGGTCGTTTTAATGCGAAGGATTTTGGCTGATCAGTTCTATTCCATGGTACAATTTTTATTCCCCAATAGTTATGCTGAGTTTCAAGACGACTGAGTCCCTGTTCACACAGCTTTACATCTTCCAGCCCTGATTTTGTGAGCGCGAATATAAATCGCCCCCTCTCCCCTGGCCATCACCTTCACATCTTATCTCAATATTATTGAGCTTTTGTGGTCCCTTTCAAGAGAAAGGTGTGTGATAATCTTTCTCCACATCGATACCTGAACTCGGCATTATTGTGGAGGAAGAATAGTGTAAGATTCTCTGGCAAACCATACAGGACCTGTTTTTAATCACTGAAGGACGTCTGGGAGCTATCTTGAATCTCAAACGTTTTCCTACTCGGTATATGGGATGGTAATACACTACTGGCCATTAAAATTGCTACACCACGAAGATGACGTGCTACAGACGCGAAATTTAACCGACAGGAAGAAGATGCTGTGATATGCAAATGACTAGCTTTTCAGAGCATTCACACAAGGTTGGTGCACGTGGCAACACCTACAACGTGCTGACATGAGGAAAGTTTCCAACTGATTTCTCATACACAAACAGCAGTTGACGGGCGTTGCCTGGTGAAACGTTGTTTTGATGCGTCGTGTAAGGAGGAGAAATGCGAACCATCACGTTTCCGGATTTGATAAAGGTCGCATTGTAGCCTCTCGCGATTGCAGTTTATCGTATCGCGGCATTGCTGCTCGCGTTGGTCGAGATCCAATGACTGTTAGCAGAATGTGGAATCGGAGGGCTCAGGAGGGTAATACGGAACACCGTACTGGATCCAAACGGCCTCGTAACACTAGCAGTCGAGATGAAAGGCATCTTATCCGCATGGCTCTAACGGATCGTGCAGCCTCGTCTCGACCCCTGAGTCGAGCCGGCCGCGGTGGCCGAGCGGTTCTAGGCGCTACAGTCTGCTATCGCATGACCGCTACGGAACCCGTCATTTTTTCGGATTAATACAGGTTCTGTTTACAGCATCATGATGGTCGCATTCCTGTTTGGCGACACTGCGGTGAACGCACATTGGAAGCGTGTATTCGTCATCGCCATACTGGCGTATCACTCGGCGTGATGGTATGGGGTGCCATTGGTTATTACACGTCTCGGTCACCTCTTGTTCGCATTGACGGCACTTTGAACAGTGGATGTTACATTTCAGATGTGTTACGACCCGTGGCTCTACCCTTCATTCGATCCTTGCGAAATCCTACATTTGAGCAGGATAATGCACGACCGCATGTTGCATGTCCTGTACGGGCCTTTCTGGTTACAGAAAAAGTTCGACTGCTGCCCTGGTCAGCACATTCTCCAGATCTCTCATCAATTGAAAACGTCTGGTCAATGGTGGCCGAGCAACTGGCTCGTCACAATACGCCAGTAACTACTCTTGATGAACTGTGGTATCGTGTTGAAGCTGCGTGGGCAGCTGTACCTGTACACGCCATCCAAGCTCTGTTCCACTCAATGCCCAGGCGTATCAAGGCAGTTATTACGGCCAGAGGTGGTTGTTCTGGGTACTGATTTTTCAGGATCTATGCACCCAAATTGCGTGAAAATGTAATCACATGTCAGTTCTAGTATATTATATTTGTACAATGAATACCCGTTTATCATCCGCATTTCTTCTTGGTGTAGCAATTTTAATGGCCAGTAGTGTATGTTGTGTTTGTTGAGTCTCCTGTGTATTTAAATTACATACATACATACATAAAACAAGGCATGCTGCTCTTTATGCGCTCAGGACACGTTCCGCACGCTCGCACATTGCAGGCAGACCATCACAGCTGTCTTCGCACTCAGTAGTAGCCATAAATCTCAAACTAAGGGCTACTCCTATGTCTACAGTTACGTATGCACGAAGTAAGTCACCGTACGGTTCATGGCGGAGGGTGCCTTATAACACTGCTAATCTTCTAGGTAGGGCAACAATGGCTATTAGTAACCATCTTCGGTATTAACAAGCTGCTCCAGCCGTATTTGGTCCTTTATTTTTAGATGACAATCGGTTTAATCGCACTAAAAGTCATGTTCCAGGTTAACGTATAACTAACACATTGGAGTTAAGAAGCTCGCAACTTTGTACCCAACATTCATTGTCCATCAGAATTAAACATCGCCATAAGACGGTATATCATCGAAGGAAAACAGCCGGATTGCAATCCAACATGGTGGCTGAGTTAGCTTCTCCGGTCTACGGGCAATCGGGATGAAGTGATAGAAGAAGAATCAGGGGTCGATTTAGAAGTCACAGGGGGTGCAGCATTACAATCAGAATTTGGAAGAGCTTTGGAAGACTTAAGATCAAACAAGGCAGAAGGGATTCCATCGGAATTTTGGAAATCATTGGGGCAAGTAGCAACAAAACGACTTTTCATGTTGGTGTGTAGAATGTATGAGTCTGGCGATGTACCCTCAAACTTTCAGGAAAACAACATCCACACATGTTCCAAGAAAGCAAGTGCCACGAGTGTGAGAATTAACGCACGATCAGCTTAACAGCGCATGTGTCTATGTTGCAAACAAGAATAATGTACAGAAGAATGGAAAAGAAAACTGAGGATCTGTTAGATGAGATCAATTTGACTTTAGGAAAGACAATTCTGAAGTTGCAAGTGATACTGGAACAAGACTGAAGAAAAATCAAGACACGTTCACATGATTTCTCGACCTGGAAAAATGGTCCGACATGTACAAGAGCCAAGAGGGAATAATACGGGTGGAAGACCAAGAAAGAAACATTCGGATTAAAATGGGTGCTAAAACAGGGACGTAGTCTTTGTCGTTACTGTTCGATCTACACTCCTGGAAATTGAAATAAGAACACCGTGAATTCATTGTCCCAGGAAGGGGAAACTTTATTGACACATTCCTGGGGTCAGATACATCACATGATCACACTGACAGAACCACAGGCACATAGACACAGGCAACACAGCATGCACAATGTCGGCACTAGTACAGTGTATATCCACCTTTCGCAGCAATGCAGGCTGCTATTCTCCCATGGAGACGATCGTAGAGATGCTGGATGTAGTCCTGTGGAACGGCTTGCCATGCCATTTCCACCTGGCGCCTCAGTTGGACCAGCGTTCGTGCTGGACGTGCAGACCGCGTGAGACGACGCTTCATCCAGTCCCAAACATGCTCAATGGGGGACAGATCCGGAGATCTTGCTGGCCAGGGTAGTTGACTTACACCTTCTAGAGCACGTTGGGTGGCACGGGATACATGCGGACGTGCATTGTCCTGTTGGAACAGCAAGTTCCCTTGCCGGTCTAGGAATGGTAGAACGATGGGTTCGATGACGGTTTGGATGTACCGTGCACTATTCAGTGTCCCCTCGACGATCACCAGTGGTGTACGGCCAGTGTAGGAGATCGCTCCCCACACCATGATGCCGGGTGTTGGCCCTGTGTGCCTCGGTCGTATGCAGTCCTGATTGTGGCGCTCACCTGCACGGCGCCAAACACGCATACGACCATCATTGGCACCAAGGCAGAAGCGACTCTCATCGCTGAAGACGACACGTCTCCATTCGTCCCTCCATTCACGCGTGTCGCGACACCACTGGAGGCGGGCTGCACGATGTTGGGGCGTGAGCGGAAGACGGCCTAACGGTGTGCGGGACCGTAGCCCAGCTTCATGGAGACGGTTGCGAATGGTCCTCGCCGATACCCCAGGAGCAACAGTGTCCCTAATTTGCTGGGAAGTGGCGGTGCGGTCCCCTACGGCACTGCGTAGGATCCTACGGTCTTGGCGTGCATCCGTGCGTCGCTGCGGTCCGGTCCCAGGTCGACGGGCACGTGCACCTTCCGCCGACCACTGGCGACAACATCGATGTACTGTGGAGACCTCACGCCCCACGTGTTGAGCAATTCGGCGGTACGTCCACCCGGCCTCCCGCATGCCCACTATACGCCCTCGCTCAAAGTCCGTCAACTGCACATACGGTTCACGTCCACGCTATCGCGGCATGCTACCAGTGTTAAAGACTGCGATGGAGCTCCGTATGCCACGGCAAACTGGCTGACACTGACGGCGGCGGTGCACAAATGCTGCGCAGCTAGCGCCATTCGACGGCCAACACCGCGGTTCCTGGTGTGTCCGCTGTGCCGTGCGTGTGATCATTGCTTGTACAGCCCTCTCGCAGTGTCCGGAGCAAGTATGGTGGGTCTGACACACCGGTGTCAATGTGTTCTTTTTTCCATTTCCAGGAGTGTATATATCGAAGAAGCAATGATGGAAATAAAAGAAAGGTTTATGAGTGAAATTAAAATTAAAGGTGAATGGATATCAGTGATAAGATTCGCTGATGACAGTGCTGTCCTCAGTGAAAATGAAGAAGAATTACAGGCTCTCCGTACATTATTTAACGGCTGTTGGCAGTCATCTTCCAAAAATGTTTAATTATAGGACCTGTTGAATGGAATGAACCGACTAATGGAGTACAGAATACAGATTGAAAGTAAATCGAAGAAAGACGAAAGTAACGAGAAGGAGCAGGAAATGAAAACAGCGAGAAACTTAACATCAGGACTGATGGTTGCGAAGCAGATGAAGAGGAATTCTATTACATGGCCGCAAAATAACCACTGACAGACGGAGAAAGGAGGACATCAAAAGCGTACTAACACAGACAAAATGGGCATTCCTCGCCAAAAGACGTCTCCTAGTATCAAACATAGGTCTTATTTTGAGGAAGAAATTTCTGAGAATGGTTTTGGAGCACAGCATTCTATGCTAGTGAAACATGAGCTGTGGAAAAACGAGAACTGATGAGAATCGAAGGATTTGAGACGTGGTGCTACTGACGAATGTTGAGAAACAGGTGGATTGATAAGGTAAGGAATTAGGATGTTCTGCGCAGAATCGGAGAGGAAAGGAATATGTGGAAAACACTGATAAGGAGAAGGGACAGGATGGTGGGACATTTAAGACATCAGGGAATAACTTCCATGGCCCTAGTCGGAGCTGTAGAGGGCAAAGATTGGAATAGATCCAACGAATAATTGAGGACGTAGGTTACAAGTGCTGCTCTGAGATGAAAATGTGGGTACGGGAGAGAGGAATTTGTGGTGGGATGCACCAACGAGTCCGAAGACTGATGAAAAAGAAGTACTGCGAATGTCATACAGCCATGTGAGGTACTATATATTTCTTAATAATTTTATAAAGGTAAATAGTGTAATGGTGTCGTCAATGCGGACACGAGTATAAACCAGGATGGTCGCTTCTGTCTCAGTAATCACGTGAACGGGAACTGTGTGTAACGTTCTACCAGTACCATGGTGAGCGCGGAATCAAGAGAGCTCATCTAGATATTTTTCATTATGCTAGACTTCTGTACAGGGGCTGATAATGGCATCTCTGTGACGTTCGTGGTCAGCCAGGCAGCAGATTACTTAACAAACACACAGATAGCTCCGAGCGGTGCGGGTAGTCCAGCGACAGCGGATGCATTCGCTAGACAGCGGCGGCTTGCAGAGGAGCAGGTAGCTGATGACGCTGCTGGGGGAAGTTCAGGCTGCTCGGCCTCACACTGGACCGACTGCTGGTGCTGAGACCGTCACGGGGTTAGCAGTCTGTAGTCCCGAGTCCAGTCTCAGTACAAACTAGGGTTGTTGCAGAGGGCTGAGCGGCAACTGTTTGATAGTCTCACTGCCCAGTAGGGTTGTGAGATGAGCTCGCCTCCGGTCACATAGGTAGCTATGGAAGGGCAGCGTTGTACCACGACATGTAGAAATTTGGCCGCTGATACGGCAGACTGCGGTATTGCAGCATGGCTGCGTCAGCAGTATTCTAGAACCCAGTGGTAGGATACTTCACCATCCCCTGATGGGTGGTGAAGTATGGTCTGCAGTTCTAGCAGCAATAATACGATGATCTCGAAAAACCATGTAGAATAATGCAAAATCACTATGTTATTTGTTAGACAATACATGAACAAACTGATGGCGGTGGAACTTCACTGAAAAGAGAATGTGTGCTTGCTCAAGGCTGAAACGTATTTCCATAATTATACATACTGCCTCTTACCCATGACTTCACTTGTGTACATATATGGCATATATAGTGCTCACATCTTCTCCTTTCCTCGCTTTCTCTCTCTGTCCTCCTCCTCCTCCTCCTCTTCCAACTCCTATCTCTTTTCATCTTCCCCTGACACCCCTCTCAGCCAATCCACTCTTGCTCTGTTCATATCCTCCCTTCCACTTTCACTGTTCATATCCTCCCTTCCACTTTCACTGTTCATATCCTCCCTTCCACTTTCACTGTTCATATCCTCCCTTCCACTTTCACTGTTCATATCCTCCCTTCCACTTTCACTGTTCATATCCTCCCTTCCACTTTCACTGTTCATATCCTCCCTTCCACTTTCACTGTTCATATCCTCCCTTCCACTTTCACTGTTCATATCCTCCCTTCCACTTTCACTGTTCATATCCTCCCTTCCACTTTCACTGTTCATATCCTCCCTTCCACTTTCACTGTTCATATCCTCCCTTCCACTTTCACTGTTCATATCCTCCCTTCCACTTTCACTGTTCATAATCTCTTCCCTATCCCCCTTCTCAGTCCATCTCCTGTCACTGTCCACCTACTCTACTCGCCCTCTGACTATCCATCTCTTCCTCCCCCTCTCCCTCTCCCTCTCCCTCTCCTCTCCCTCTCTCTCTCCCCACCCCCACCTCACCCTCCTCTCTGTGTGTGTCGCATTCCCCCCTCCCTATGCTGATCCACCACCATCTGCACTTACAGCCCTTGGAATACATTGTGATACTACCTGTACAACATGCCTGGCATGGAGGACAGCCTAGATGTCAGGGGTTACCAACTCTTTCCACTTCATCCCCCTCCCCCCCAATCAGAGTTAAGTTGTTCTTACCCCAAATAGTACTTCTTCCCAAACATTAAGTAGTGTGTATACCAATTTTGATTGAAATCAACACAGTGCTCTAAGAGAAGATGTGGAATACACGCCACCCCCACCACCCCCCCACACACACACACACACACACACACACACACACACACACACACCCATTTTTATATGCATAGGATATAATTATTCTATGCTTCAGCCAACTTTTTAAGCTCCGACCTGCGGTGTCTTATCTCATGCTGTGGCCACAGCTATAGATCGCGATGCAGATGGGGTCGCCACCGCCGTCGCTAAGTACGAGCCAGAGAGGGAGGCGGCGACGGCAACTTTTTAAGAAGTGCGCGGGAAGTTGGAAGTTCATTAGCGGCCTCCGACGACCCCCCTCCACCCCATGCCCCACCCCCCACGCATCCGAATCGAAGGCGGCGGGACGGAAGCGAAACGACTCTCCATTAAGCGGGCCGGGGGCGCGGACTCTGGGCGCAGTCCGGGGCTGTTAATTTTAATGAGGGATAAGGGCGAGCGGGCGCGAGCCGCCAACAGCGGCCGCCAGATAACGCCGACTCTCTCTCTCTCTCTCTCTGCAGAACGCGGCAAGGCGCTGCGCGGCTGCGGGCAATTTCCCGCTGGTTCACCGGCCGTAATGCGCAATCCAGATACCATCTGCAGCGTGGTAACGCCGCACCGCCAAGTCGAGCCGAGAATACTTTGCATTTATTTGTCCCGAGCGTCTTTTTACAGCCATTAGCGACCATATGCGAAACCCAGAGGTTGCTGCTGCTCGAGGCACGACCTTTTTAACGATCCCCGTGGCGTTATCTTAGAAACGATAGGCTCATAGCCTACAAACCGTGGATGAAGGCAGACTCCTAGATTTCGGGAAAGCGTTTGATACGGTACCCAACAGGAGAATGTTAACTAACTTCCGAGAATACTGAATAGGTTCGCACATATCTCAGTGGCTCGGAGAATTTTGTAGTAACACAATCTAGTATATTTACGAGCTTCCATCCTGATAGAGTAGCTCGGGTCAGCAACGTCTGTTAACCAGTAGACCGAAAAAACCTGTCCAAGCAGCAAATTTTTCCTTTCTATTCATTCGATGAATAGTTTCGAGCGGGGACCTATTTTCAAATCATCAAAACAAAGTAGAGAATGGCATTTTCGAAGATATCAGAAATGTTACCTGTACGCACTGTAAATGTTGCGGGGTAGCTTTGTCCAACTATATTTGCGTCCACTGGTCTGTTGTTGTTGCTTCATTGTCCACCAGAGACTTTGCACCTAGCAGTGATGGGTGACGCGAGCGAAGTCTGTTTTTACTGAGTACAGGAATGTTCTCATGTATAGGGAGGTGAGGATCACCAGCTATTTTTGTAAGCTCCCGCTTGAGAGCAGCTTCGTGGCACAAAAACAGGGGAGCTATATGGCTGACAATAGGCAGGAAGAACGCTCTAAATGATTTTATAATATCCACTACCTGACAAAAAAAAAAGTGAAGCATCCTGAACACGTGCACGAATGTCAGTGTAACTTCGTACATGTGCACACTAACGGCGGCGATGTAAATGATTACGGAGTCGCTATTCTCTGTTACAAGTAGAGCGGCCACCACTGTGCATTACTGTTGTTCGTGTGCAGTGCTGTTACAAGGCCTCGTTATTAAATGGCGTCAGATATTCAGTGATCGCTAGGGAGATTCTGCGCAGTCGTTTGAAACAGCGTTATCAGCACCAGACGTTTTGAAATAGGGCTCATTGTGGATGTCCAGGCGGTCGAATCGTGTAACATCCAGATTTTTGGGGCATCCGAGTGAGACACTGGACAGGTGTTGGACCGCATGGGAACGTGATGGCAGGGATACGCGCCGACAAAATTCCTCTCGACCGTGTCTGACCACCCCAAGTGTGGATCGCCGTATTGTCCACCAGCTGCGCATCGTAGCCCCTTCACATCTGCATCCAACTGCTGAGAACGAGTAATAGGGGCCCAGAAACATTCTGCGGCATTCCGCAGGACTATGGAGTTACAGTCCATTCAGTCTGGCCGTCACGTCATGTCACCGTCACGTAACGGCACCGTCACCGTCACCGTCACGTAACGTAACGGCACCGTCACCGTCACCGTCACGTAACGTAACGGCACCGTCACCGTCACCGTCACGTAACGTAACGGCACCGTCACCGTCACCGTCACCGTCACGTAACGGCACTGTCACCGTCACCGTCACCGTCACGTAACGTCACCGTCACGTAACGGCACCGTCACCGTCACCGTCACCGTCACGTAACGGCACCGTCACCGTCACCGTCACCGTCACGTAACGGCACCGTCACCGTCACCGTCACGTAACGGCACCGTCACCGTCACCGTCACGTAACGTAACGGCACCGTCACCGTCACGTAACGTAACGGCACCGTCACCGTCACCGTCACGTCACGGCACCGTCAGGTCACGGCACCGTCAGGTCACGGCACCGTCAGGTCACGGCACCGTCAGGTCACGGCACCGTCAGGTCACGGCACCGTCAGGTCACGGCACCGTCAGGTCACGGCACCGTCAGGTCACGGCACCGTCAGGTCACGGCACCGTCAGGTCACGGCACCGTCAGGTCACGGCACCGTCAGGTCACGGCACCGTCAGGTCACGGCACCGTCAGGTCACGGCACCGTCAGGTCACGGCACCGTCAGGTCACGGCACCGTCAGGTCACGGCACCGTCAGGTCACGGCACCGTCAGGTCACGGCACCGTCAGGTCACGGCACCGTCAGGTCACGGCACCGTCAGGTCACGGCACCGTCAGGTCACGGCACCGTCAGGTCACGGCACCGTCAGGTCACGGCACCGTCAGGCCACGTCACAGCACCGTCAGGTCAAGGTGTATTCGCGCTGTCCGTCAGTTACTGCACGCCAAGTCAATTCAGGGGACGTGATCTCAACTCGCATGGCTCTCCCCAACTGGTGTTTTCGCGGGAATTGCGATCTCCGCAAGACGTTTGTCAACTGTTTTTACGCGCGAAGTGCACATGAACAACGTGGTAACTTATGCACGTGGATGCTGGAATCCACACTTGTGCTAAACTGACGTTTATTGGACTCAAATGGTTTACAACATGCAGGGATAACTTGCATATAAGAGAAGGAAAGCGGGATTAGCCGAGCGGTCTGGGGCGCTGCAGTCATGGACTATGCGGCTGGTCCCGGCGGAGGAGTCCTCCCTCGGGCATGGGTGTGTGTGTTTGTCGTTAGGATAATTTAGGTTAAGTAGTGTGTAAGCTTAGGGACTGATGCCCTTAGCAGTTAATCCCCATAAGATTTGACAAACATTTTTTGCAGAAAAGGAAGACAGAAGTGTAAAACGACGCAAAAAAGAGTGATAGTCCTAAAAATGTGATGAAGTGATACAGAAGGGACATTTCACGCACTACAGAAGGAGCTCGAGGAAGAGGAATCTTCATTTTATATTTCAGGAAGTCGAAGCATCAGTCTTCCATTTGTTACGTCAAACTGCACCCAGAATTACTATAATGAACACAGTGTTACGAGCTCCCATCACATGCCCTGCATCTCGACCAGGCCACCAGGGGTTAAAGAGCATCGCAAGATCTGGGCAACATTCAACAGGGTAACTACAAACAGGGGAAGATGTGCTGACTCAGTGTACAAAAGGAGATTAACGACATCGCCCAGCTGTTCAGCACGTCGTACGTACACGCTCAGGCAGGGAAGCCGTACCGTACACTGCATGCAAACAAGCTCCACACATCCCCCACACAGTGAGATGATCTATGGCCGATCTCCCACTACTGTATAACGATCTTGATTGTTCCAGGAAAGTAGCAGCCGCAGCAACTGGGACACATCGCCATCGCCTGTCACGGTAATGATGCATGATACCTATACTAACAAATCCAACCTTGCATGAGCTATCGCAACTAGTAAGCCACTAGTAAGCTCTTACTACCCATCCCACTGTCGCAGAGGTTTTTTTCCCACGGCTCGAGCCATGGCACTTTTTTCCCTCTGCTCTTCAAATCGCTACCCTCACTCGCGTTTCGTCCACTATCTATCACCTGATGGACCGTGTTAATGCGTAGCCTTACCCAGACGCACGGACAACATCACAGCCCAGCATCCTGTGATCCACCTACTAGATAACTAACATGTTTACGGAGGTGACAGTAGAACTTTTGGTTTGGTCACCACGTTGGTGCGGGCGTGGAGGGGCCCCATCTCAACACGTACACGCTCAAATCGATCCTGTCCTGGCGATCCGTAGGAGTTCCTATTAGCAGGTGAGGAATCAGCTGTGTAAGTTCAGCAGGTGGACGTACGCCTGTGACCTTCTGTGCATTGTAAATGTAGTAAATTTAATCAACTTGTAATCATGACTTTCCTTTCTATATGTTAGGTATCTGTATATAACGGGTAAAGAAAAAATAAATTTAGAGCTGTACTTGGGGCAGAAAAGTTTTCCGTTAACTGTTGCCGATATATTCGTGGCGGGTGATTTGGCGACATTTTTTTCTGCTTTGTTTTTAAATCTGAAGATGATCAACTTTTCAGCCTAAACTACTCACACACAAAAGTGCAACCCGATGTAAAATAGACGATAAATTTTCAATCTTCTATTGGTTTCACTTAAATTCAAACGATTCCCTAATCATTGAGATGATCGAATAACACGGATTAAAAGCATGAAGTTTTATTGTCACGATGTTACGAGCATGTTCGTTTTACTGGCTTGTTCAACTAATATAAGGCCTCCTGGGTTCAAGCCAAGTGAAGTTATCGAAAAAAAATTGCCTTTCTATGAGGTTCAGTCCCAGTTACAAGTGGCCGGAGTGGTGAGGATCAACTTCAGTAAAACGCTGAACCTTTTGCACGACCTTATTCGGCTGGAAAGGAAAGTGTTTCATACTGAGTCTTGCGATCAGCTGGTGACAATTTCTAAAATACTTACATACATTACGTGTATTTCCGAAATTTGCTAGAAAAATACACCAATGAGTAGTACTGTGCAATAGTCACTGGCCAGTGGAGGTAGTGTGACAAAAGAAATGGCGGAGGCCAGGAAGGTACTATTTCCACCGCAGAAAGCTTTTAACGGATTACTGGAGACTGAATGAGAGCGAGCGCACACACACACACACACACACACACACACACACACACGCGCGCGCGCGCTTATATCCTCAAAATCCGCTTTTCGTAATTGCGAGCATTTTCTTTGATTGTCACCAATGAGCTGAAGTAGAGGAAATAAAGATAGAGGAGATGACTGAGTTTGAAAGAGAGGTTAAGTAATTGAACATTCAAGCAGGAGCCCTGACTGTCGTTACTGAAAGGCTGGGTAACCCGTTACCGAAACGTCCCCACTGCGAACAGGAGAATGAGAACATCGTAAACTGTGAACGACAAATGGCCTACGCAGTGCAGCTGTTGTTGTGGAAGATGTACATTAGAGAGAGAGAGAGAGAGAGAGAGAGAGAGAGAGAGAGTGTGTGTGTGTGTGTGTGTGTCACACAGCACACAGGCACAACCCGCAGTACCACATCGGCCGTTCGTGGGACAGTTTATCGGCGTAGTGGATTACCTGGTCACTGGAATTCGGTGGTGCACAATACGTCAAATGTAACAGTGTCGCAACCACTCCTATTGCCTTTCCTAAACTTAATTCTAGCATACAAATTTTATTTTGATTTCAATTTTTCTATTTTATTTATTTTTAGTCATTTGGGTAACATCGGGCCATTCGGTCTACCGGTAAGTCGCGTCGCTGGAAACAGAGATGTCGAGGGATCGAACACCGGTCGGATGACGGGAATTTTCAGGGTGCCTTCAATCTAGTCTTCACCTCTCAACTCTGCGGGGAGGTACCAGGAAACACGAATGGTTTGCATTCCACGTTAAACAGTAGGTCTTCTTTCCCCGGTTGGTTGACTGCGCTAAACCAGGAGCAAGAGAAGTCGCGAAAATGACGTCCACTTAAAACACATTCAGTCAGTCGTGTGTCATAAAAATTATTATTATTATTATTATTATTATTATTATGTTGTTTGAGTCACTGTTTTTTTGCTACTAGCGGCATTCAAAGAAGTAAACATTGTTGCGATGAAATTTCTCGCGCTTTTAAGCAGTTTGATCTCTTCACGCAGTTAGTTTAGGAAGCTCTCCTTTTGTGACATTAGCAGTCTATTAAACAATACTGCATGTTGGTTTGATCACTTTTGGTTATACAGTGTCTGAGATGTATGGGCTGCAAGTTGGCTCAAATGGTTCAAATGGCTCTGAGCACTATGGGACTTAACATCTGAGGTCATCAGTCCCCTAGGACTTAGAGCTACTTAAACCTAACTAACCTAAGGACATCACACACATCCATGCCCGGGGCAGGATTCGAACCTGCGACCGAAGCGGTCGCGCGGTTCCCGACTGAAGCGCCTAGAACCGCTCGGCCACTCCGGCCAGCAGGGCTGAAGTTGACAGAAAACAAATACTGTACGCCGCAGTTAAGTGACATTTGAGCCTTTGTATCTCAAAAGCGACGTTTGATCCATGCTTGCGGTAACCACCATTTAAAAGACCATTATTCTCTTTACCAAATACAAGAATTTCCCGACTGTTTTTTTCCATGGCGGTCCAGAATTACACAGTAAAATTTTCCTCGTGAATTACTATTTCTGAGCATAATCATCTTGGTTAGTTAGTTAGCAATATGTTCCATGGATCATTTTGTACGATAGATCGTAATGATGTGGAACGAGTCATTACAAATTCACATGGCAAATTAATTTGTAAATACGGTTACAATACAACTCAACTATTTTTTTACAAAAAGAAAAAAGATAAACAGATGTGAGTCAGTAATTCCACCAGATACAGATGTGAGTTACTAACTGCTACCCACTACCGTTTACACATTACAATGATCAAAATTCTTCTACGGAGTTGTCAAGGAGAAACTTTCTCAGTTTGTTATCAAATTTTACTTTGCTGCCTGTCAGACATTTTATATCACTGGATAAATGATCAAAAATTTTTCTTGCAGTATTGCGCATCCCTTTTTATGTTAAAGACAACCTTAATGTGGAGTAATGAATGGCATTTTTCCTTCTGGTATTGTAATTATATACATCATTGTTCCTCTTGAAGTGTAGTGTATTATTTACGACAAACTTCGTGAAGGAATAAATATCCTGTGAAGCAGTAGTCAGTATGCCCAACTCCTTAAACAGATGTCTACAAGGTAATCCTGGGTGAGCACCACCTATTATTCTCACAACAAGTTTCTGCGCAATTAAGACTTTCTTTCTTAAAGATGAGTTACCCTAGAACATTATTCCATATGACAGTATTGAATGAAAATCTGCAAACTGCCAACTTATTGATTTGTCTCTCACCAAATTTCCAATGATTTTAAGTGCAACTGTGGCTGAATTAAGTTGCTTTAGGAGTTCCATTTTTTTTTTTTCGACTTAAATTCTCATCAATATGGTTCCCCAAGAATTTTGAAGTTTCCATCCCATTATTTCCTCACCATGTTTTACCCTTAGCACTGCTGTAGTACCTCTAGATGTGCAGAACTGGATATGTTGGGTCTTTTTAAAATTGAGAGTGAGACCACTCGCAGAAAACCAGTCAATGATACTTTTAAGAACTTTGTTTACCATTTCTTCTGTTTCTGTGTGAATGCTTGGACTGATTACAGAAGTAGTGTCAGCAGCAGAAAGAAGTTATTCCGCTTGTTGTGTACTAGACGGAAGATCGTTTACGTATATGAATAACAGTAATGGACTTAAGATTGAACCGTGGAGAACCTCATACGTGATTTCTCTCCAGTCAGAATTATGTCCCTGGACTATATTGCCTGCACTAAGAAGTACAACTTCCTGCATTCTTTTAGTTACATATGACATCCTTTGAATCACACCTATGTTTGAAAGTAATAGTACATGCATGCACAAATTCATTACATCTTTAACGAAAAATAAGACTTAAGGATTATTCTACTTTTTCAACTTCTACTAACCGTCTTGCACCAAAAATAATAATCGACCGTGAATAAATTCAGCAACAGACAAAGCTTACTTTTGGTAATTTCGATACTGAAGTTGTCATTTACTGAACAATAATTTCAGTAAAAGGCTGCTAGCTAGCATATGCTTACTATGTTTGAATTATTCTTCTCCGTACTACTAGTGCTCAGAATAGAGATATATCTCAGTTCACATTAAGCAGCGAGTGCCCTACCTTTTCTAGATCAGACGCCCTTGTTCCTGCAGTTCACATTAGGTAGTATCCAAACCGCATTACACAATTATTATTCCTCTGAACAATGATTTCAGTACTTTTTATCGCAATTCAGTAGGGTGTAGGATGAACAACAAATGCTGTATGAAATAATGTCATTATAATGTGCTTGAATTGTATGACCAATGTATAATACGAGGGAATTAACTTTAACAGTGGTGTCTGTGTTCGGCCGCAAAATCCAGGTCAAAAACCTTTTGTAACGTTATTATCCAGTGAACCACGCAAGAGGAATGGCTCACGGTGTCGGAAGTAAAGGACATTCATTTCATAGCAGGAAGAGAGAAACTATAAACTGGCACAATTAGTGAGAGAGATAGATAGTGCTACAATAAACCACCAGAGCGAAATGTGTTAAATTCTCTTCTCGTTCAAAAGCTAGGCTCTATGGAATTTATAACTAGGATGCAGTACCCGGTGCTAGGACTTGAGTTTATGTCCTGCTTCTCGCATCTGAGCGTTCATTAAGCTCCATAAATCGTCTTTCGGAAGCAGACACTCTGCGGCAGTATACTGACTGCTCTTATTAAACCGTTCGTGAGAACCGCCAATTAATTTTTCGCCCCCATAAATGAGAGGAAACGTGGAGAGGAACGCACGATCTGGACAAAATATAGTCGTACGCCAGCCGGCGAGGTTATTTTTGTTTCTAATACAACGTTTATCTTACGAGCTGGCAAATGCTGATGGACAAATGCCAATGATTATATACTGTAGGGGAAACGTTACGTGGCAAAATTCCTGTTTATACACTTGTGTATGTTTAGGGATCTGAAAGCCCTGTAAATACGTCACATCCGCTTCGATGACTGGTTATTACATCTACACTCTTCAGTCTATTTGCGTGGTCCCACCATCATCTTTCTCTCTCTGCATCTTAAACGTTTAGGTACCCAGTCACTGTCCATTGTCCCAACCAGAGATATATCTGTCCATTTTATTGAGGCAGCACACGGTCGCGTGGCTTAGTGGTTACGCGAGGAAACATCAAAGCAATTCTCAACAAGAGTCTTTCAACAATTAATCAAATACGCTTCAAAGCATCCTACTGCAATTAAATTTCCTCTTGCAAACTGGTCGCAAGATTAGATAAATGCCCAGGCGGAGACTTTACCCACTACTATCAGAGCTATTTGGTGGCACATCAGTACTGAAACCCATCCAACTCTTGATAAAAACTGTAATATCAAACTGACTCCATCAGCTTTATACGAACTGTACAAAGTAAATATGACTGAAATATGTCGAGAAAACATCTGGAAGTGGATGAGAAAAAAAATCCATCGCGAGAACCCTTGCAAATGTGATTATCGACGACCAAGTTTTGCAGCCAAATTGTAAATTTTCCAATGCATTTGCCCGGCTTGTCGGTAATTTGACTTTTTTTGCCGAACTACAGGGTTTATCAAAAAGTATGGCGCAAACTTAGGCGGCTGAAAGTACACGATAACAGAAACACAAATGTCAAGTAAACATGGGATGTAAAACGCATAACTTAAGAGCTATGAGATATTCTTCGTTTTCAGTATTGTGAAACAAATCTCGTCTGCTGTAGGCTCTATGCTTTCCATATTTTGGGAATTGGTAGTCTGGACCAAAAGAAGAAAAAAATGTCCAATAAACATGTGCTCTAAAATGCGTACCTTAAAAGTTATTAACACTTGTTCATTAGAAGAGTTGTGTTCAAAGTACCGAAAACGAACAGGTGCTCACAGCTGTTAAGTTACGCATTTTAGATCACATTTTTACTGGATATTTTTTTCTTTTTTGGTCCATGCTACCACTTCCAAAAATATGGAAAGCAAAGAGCTTGCAGCAGAAGAGATTTGTTTCACAATATTGAAAATCACGAACATCTCATAGCTCTTAAGGTATGCGTTTTGGAGCCCATGTTTAGTTGACATTTGTGCTTCTATTATCGTGTACTTTCAGCCGTGTAAGTTAGCGCCATCCTTTTTGATACATCCTGTATAGGGTGACGATATACAAGAATTTATAGACTTTCTGTTATTGCAACATAGGAATCGCAAATCTGATGTACGAGGAAGATATGGAGAGTCAGTGCGGAGTTATCTGAGAATCTTTGAAGAAGTTAAGGACTGAAAAAGACGATGCAGATATCGAATTCAAGACAGTTGATGGAACAAGATAGTTCGGAAAATCAGGTACAGCTACAAAATAAATACGAAGACTGTTTTGAGATTACCTATGAAAGTGCAACGGGGACAAAATATTTTCTTGTGTAGCTTCAGATTTTCAAACAAATTATGGAAGTGACTGCCAAAGAATGATATTTTTTCCATCTTAAGTTTAATTTTTCAATGTGTAGGGTTTAATTAACAAAAATCAAGTCAATCTACAACATGTTTGAACAAATCATTCTGTGGCAGATGTTGAAATTCTGTTGTCTAACTTCTCTTTCAAACAGCATATATCAAAATAACACCTAGATAATATTCATCAAGAAGAATTAAAATAAGTCATTGTTTTACATATATACTCGTATTCTTCTGGACACAAAACTTACACTGATGTCTTATTGCTTTCAGTTATTTTTCTAATGAATTAATTCCTTTCTTAATGTAAGTAATTTGAAAAAAGAGTGTGTTTCGATTCTGCTCAAGTCGTTATCAAGCGCATCGTCACAACGTTCCGAAACCCAAACTGTTCATCAACTAGCACATCTTCAGTTTTGGTTTCCATTTTTCTGTATACTGTTCTTGTAAGCATGGACCACTGACACCCAAACCTTCAAATGCCAGACACTAAGGTCGGTAACAAACGGTGTGTGTCGATAGAGAATCGACCAAAACTCCGATTTAGTTCATGCTGTGTGCTGTCGCCGAACAGAAGATGCGTAAACGGTAGTTAAAAGTAACACTAGAGCTACGGAGTACGCGAGAAGCATATCTGTGACATGTAAATTTGAAGACCTCTGGTAGGGAAGCTGGAAGAATGTCAGATCGTCGTACTGATGGTCCCGACTTCGAAACGCACTTATGGTGACTTTTTTCGCAGTTCATGCGTGAAATTGTTATAAGGGAGAACATTTCTCTAATATGTAAAAGGACGTTTCGGAGTTTGTAGCAATATTCTTTTGGCAGGGTGCTTTCGCTCCGTTAGTTGAAAGTAGCAAACCTATATATACATTTGTATAGATAACATCACACCTATCATTAAAATGTTCTCTGTACGTTTGCTACTTTCAACTATTGAAGCGGAAGCAGACTCCCAAAAGAACATTGCTAGAAACTCCGAAACGTCCTTTTACATGTCAGAAATATGTTCTCCTTTATAACAGTTTCACGCATGAACTGGAAAAAAAAAAATAAATAAAATAAACACGACGCCGGTGCGTTCCGAGTTCGGGACCTTTAATAGGACGATCTGACGCTCTACCAACTCCCCTACCAGAGGTCTTCACATTCACAGCCCACAGATACGCTTTTCCCATACTCCGTACTTCTGGTGTTATTTTTAATTACCGTTTACGCTTCTTCTACTGGACGACAGCACACAGCACGAACTAAATCGGTGTTTTCGTTGATACTCTATCGACACGCAACGTTTGGTACCGACCTAAGTGGCTGACACCTGGAGGTTTCGGGGTGAGATGACTGTGCAACTGTTGCCGCAGTAATGTGCCCTTGCTGTCTTAGGTATTCTGTGGATGATATCTTTCCGAATTTCTGATGGTACGTCTCCAGACTTGTAGATTTCAACACACCAACTTGAATTGTCGCTTGCTTGCCACTTCCCTTAATGATTTCAGAAATTCCGAAGGTTTACTGGTACAAATAAAAATACAAACGGCTTGTTTGTGGTAAACTGTTATTTGCAGGGTGGGGTCATGACCACCTTGACCTACCTCACGGTTCCGCACACGTGTCTGTGTGCGCGCTGGCTTTTTTACGGTGGCAGGCAGGTTGCGTGGTACGTTCGTAGCGGGAGCCCACCTCACGGAATAATACACCGGCGGGGAAGCGACGGCCGCCCGCGATAATGGAATACTTAAGCCGGTGCCGCAGCATGCATTCTGCACGCCGCCAGCACTAAAGCGGGGGATGGAAGGTGGATAGGGGGTGGGGGGTCTCAACTGTGGTGAGAGGTCGGGACTGGGGGTAGCTTCTCCTGCTCCTTGTTTTGCTCATACCTGACCCCTGGCAAGCGAGATGCAAGCGAGGTGTCATATGAAAGGCCGCTGCAAAAAGCCAGCATACCGTCCAGACTAACAGCCAAGTTAGTTAGGCAGTTTCATGTTCCGTGTGTAATTTCCATGACAAATCGTAATTATGTGGGTCGAATCATTTTATATTCAAATTACAAATTAATTTGTAAGTATGGCTACTCGCCGACTTTTTTTGTTTTTGTTTGAATGTACATGTGTGAATGAGCAATTCCACGCGCTACCTTTACGCATTGGAATAATACACTACTGGCCATTAAATTTGCTACACCACGAAGATGATGTGCTACAGACGCGAAATTTAACCAACAAGAAGATGATTCTGTGATATGCAAATGATTAGCTTTTCAGAGCAACACACAAGGTTGGCGCCGGTGGCGACACCTAAAACGTGCTGACATGAGGAAAGTTTCCAACCGATTTCTCATACACAAACATCAGTTGACCGGCGTTGTCTGGTGAAACGTTGTTGTGATGACTCGTGTAAGGAGGAGAAATGCGTACCATCACGTTTCCGACTTTCATAAAGGTCAGATTGTAGGCTATCGCGATTGCGGTTTATCGTATCGTGACATTGCTGCTCGCGTTGGTCGAGATCCAATGACTGTTAGCAGAATATGGAATCGGTGGGTCCTGGAGAGTAATACGGAACGCCGTGCTGGATCCCAACAGCCTCGTATCACTAGCAGTCGAGATGACAGGCATCTTATCCGCATGGCTGTAACGGATCGTGCGGCCACGTCTCGATCCCTGACTCAACAGATGGGGACGTTTGCAAGACAACAACAGTCTGCGCGAACAGTTCGACGACGTTTGCAGCAGCATGGACTATCAGCTCGGTAACTATGGCTGCGGTTACCCTTGACGCTGCATCACAGACAGGAGTGCCTGCAATGGTGTACTCAACGACGAACCTGGGTGCACGAATGGCAAAACGTCATTTTTTCGGATGGATCCAGGTTCTGATTACAGCATCATGATGGTCGCATCCGTGTTTGGCGACATCGCGGTGAACGCACATTGGAAGCGTGTATTCGTCATCGCCATACTGGCGTATCACCCGGCGTGATGGTATGGGGTGCCACTGGTTACACGTCTCGATCACCTCTTGTTCGCATTGACGGCACTTTGAACAGTAGACGTTACATTTCAGATGTGTTACGACCCGTGGCTCTACCCTTCATTCGATCCCTGCGAAACACTACATTTCATCAGGATACTGCACGACCGCATGTTGCAGGTCCTGTACGGGCCTTTCTGGTTACAGAAAATGTTCGACTGCTGCCCTGGCCAGCACATTCTCCAGATCTCTCGCCAACTGAAAACGTCTGGTCAATGGTGGCCGAGCAACTGGCTCGTCACAATACGCCAGTTACTACTCTTGCTGAACTGTGGTATCGTGTTGAAGCTGCATGGGCAGCTGTACCTGTACACGCCATCCAAGCTCTGTTTCACTCAATGCCCAGGCGTATCAAGGCCGTTATTTCGGCCAGTGGTGGTTGTTCTGGGTACTGATTTCTCAGGTTCTATGCACCCAAATTGCGTGAAAATGTAATCACATGTCAGTTCTAGTATAATATATTTGTCCAATGAATACCCGTTTATCATCTGCATTTGTTCTTGGTGTAGCAATTTTAATGGCCAGTAGTGTAGAATAGAAATTTTTGTTCTGAGTAACTGTCAAGGTGAAGCTATTTCATTGTCTTCAGCGTTTACTTTGCTATTTGTCAGATATTTTATTGGATATTACTGGGTAGGTAATCAAAATTGTGGAGCAGTGAATGTCACACTTTCTGATATTCTACTGATGTACATCATTGCTCGTTTTGAGCTGCAGTGACTTATTTACAACAACCTTTATGAAGTAGTCAGAATGCCAAATTCTTGAGCAGATGTCTGCAAGACGATCGTGGGCGAGCTCCACATATTATTCTTACAGCACGTTTTTGAGCAATGGAGACTTCCTTTCTTAAAGTTGAATTAGCTGAGAACATTATTATAAACTGAAGGAAAAGAATTTACATGGAGGTGTGCGACATAAACGATAGTTGGTAGGCGTGTTTCTACATCTGCAAGGTATATATTGGAATTTCGTGCCAGGAGCGTTAGAGTGGCGCTAGTAGCGCCACTATGAGGACGCAAATCAGGTTCGCTTCAAATAAACCCCGTAGCGTTTAAGTCAGGAGTGCAGCTAAGGCGACAAAGACGGCGTAATCAACACCTCACTGAGTTTGAACGAGGCCGTGTAACAGGGTTCAAATGGTTCAAATGGCTCTGAGCACTATGGGACTTAACTTCTGAGGTCATCAGTCCCCTGTGTAACAGGGTAACGAGAAGATAGATGTACGTCCTGAAATACTGCAGAAAAACGTGGCACGAATACAGCCACTGTAAGTGACTCCTGGCAGCGCTGCTCACGGGAATGTGAGGCCGCAAGAAGACTGAGTCGGGAAGGCCACGTGCCACTACCGAGAGGGAAGACCATCGTGATCAGCGTATGCCTCTCGCGCATCGGACTACATCTGCAGCAATAATCTGAGCAACAGCTGGCACCACAGCGACACAACGAACTGTTACAAATCGGTTACTTCCAAAGACAGCTCCGAACCAGACGCCCTGCAGTGTGTACTCCACCATTTCCGACATCACTGGTGTCAAGCGAGGGCTCATTGGAGGAAATGTGGAGGATTGTTATGTTTTCTGATGAAAGCTGGTCCTGCGGGCCGTGTGTTGGTTGCATGGAGGCCAGTTGAGTGCCTGCAACCGACCTGCCAGCGTGCTACACACACTGGACCTCACCTGGAGTTACGGTCTGTATGGCAGCAGGAGCCCTCTCGTTGTTTCCCCTCGCATCCTGACTGCAAATCTGTACGTCAATCTGGCGATTCGTTCTGTTGTCCTGCCACCCATAAATAGCATTCCAGGGCACGTTTTAAAACACGATAACACTAGCCCACATACCGCTGTAGTAACCCAACATGGCCTACAGAGTCTCGTCTTGTTGCCTTGCCCTGCTCGACCATCAGATCTGTCTCCAATCGACCACATATGGGGCACCTCGTATTTTTCGTGGTAAGAAAGATTGTCGGTATGCCTCTGTGTGGGCTCTAATCTCTCTCATTTTATCCTCATCGTCTCTTCGCGAGATATACGTAGGAGGGAGCAATATTCTGCATTGACTCCTCTGTGGTATGTTCTCGAAACTTCAACAAAAGCCAGTACCGAGCTACTAAGCGTCTCTCCTGCAGAGTCTTCCACTGGAGTTTATCTCTCATCTGCGTAACGCTTTCGCGATTACTAAATGATCCTGTAACGAAGTGCGCTGCTCTCCGTTGGATCTTCTCTATCTCTTCTATCAACCCTATCTTGTACGGATTACACACTGGTGAGCAGTATTCAAGCAGTGGGTGAACAAGTGTACTGTAACCTACTTCCTTTTTTTTCGGATCGCATTTCCTTACGATTATTCCAATGAATCTCAGTCTGGCATCTGCTTTACCGCCGATTAATTTTATATGGTCATTCCATTTTAAGTCACTCCTAATGCCTACTCCCAGATAATTTATGGAATCAACTGCTTCCAGTTGCTGACCTGCTGTATTGTACCTAAATGACAAAGGATCTTTCTTTCTATGTATTCGCAGCACATTACACTTGTCTACATTGGGATTCAATTGCCATTCCCTGCACCATGCGTCAAATCGTTGCAGATCGTCCTGTATTTAAGAACAATTTTCCATTGTTACAACCTCTCGATATACTACAGCATCATCCGCAAAAAGCCTCAGTGAGCTTCCGATGTTATCCACAAGGTCATTTATGTATATCGTGAATAGCAACGGTCCAACGACACTCCCCTGCGGCACACCTGAAATCACTCTTACTTGGGAGGACTTCTCTCCGTTGAGAATGACATACTGCGTTCTGTTATCTAGAAACTCTTCAATCCAATCACACAATTGGTCTAATAGTCCATATGCTATTACTTTGTTCATTAAACGACTGTGGGGAACTGTATCGAACGCCTTGCGGAAGTCAAGAAAAACGGCATGCACCTGGGAACCCGTGTCTATGGCCCTCTGAGTCTCGTGGACGAATAGCGCGAGCTGGGTTTCACACGATCGTCTTTTTCCAAACCCATGCTGATTCCTGTAGAGTAGATTTCTAGTCTCCAGAAAAGTCGTTATACTCGAACGTAATACGTGTTCCAAAATCCTACAACTGATCGACGTTAGAGATACAGGTCTATAGTTCTGCACATCTGTTCGACGTCCCTCCTTGAAAAAGGGGATGACCTGTGGCCTTTTCCAATCTTTTGTAACGCTACGCTCTTCTAGAGACCTACGGTACACCGCTGCAAGAAGGGGGGCAAGTTCCTTCGCGTACTCTGTGTAAAATCGAACTGGTATCCTATCAGGTCCAGCGGCCTTTCCTCTTTTGAGCGATTTTAATTGTTTTTCTATCCCTCTGTCATCTATTTCGATATCTACCATTTTCTTATGTGTGCGACAATCTAGAGAAGGAACTTCAGTGCAGTCTTCCTCTGTGAAACGGCTTTGGAAAAAGACATTTAGTATTTCGGCCTTCCGCAGCAGTTTTCTAACTTGGTTGCTGTACCACGGTGGCTCTTTTCCATCTCTTGCGATCTTGCTTGGCACATACGCATCTAATGCATAATGTACGATGGTTTTGAACTTTGTCCACTGTTCCTCAACACTATCTGTACTTAAGCCAAAACTTTTGTGTTGAGTCGTCAAGTACCCTGAAATCTGCTTTTTGCCAGTTTTGCTAAACAGAAAAATCTTCCTACCTTTTTTAATATTCCTATGTACGGCTGAAATAATCGACCGCTGTATGATCGCTGATTCCCTGTTCTGTGTTAACTGTTTCAAATAGTTCGGGTCTGTTTGTCACCAGAAGGACTAATGCGTTGGTTCTCTGTTTAACTGCTCAAGGTAGTTTTCAGATAATGCACTTAAAAAAATTTCACTGGATTCTTTGTCCCTGCCGCCCGTTATAAACGTCGTTGTGGATGTTACACTAGTCCTCAACCTGAGAAGGGTGGCTACCCGTACATGGGGGGGACAACTGAGAATGATGTTTGATGGTCTGCTGGAGTCGTGCAAGTTGTGCGCTTCGTACGGTAAGTGTCCTCCGCAGGTGAAGAGTAGCCTATCTGGCTACTCGGTTGGTTCGTTGGCTGGTTGATTTGGGCCGCGCTTTGTTCGCTCCGGAATGGGCCGCGTGCTCGATTTGGCGCCGCGGCCGCCGCTGTGGCTTTGCAACCGGACACCGGGCGCCGGCGGAAATTAAACGGAAGGGACGCGGCCCCCAGCAGCAGCACGGCTTACATTACGTCCCACCCAACCCCAGCCTCCGTTACATCTCGCCAGGCACTGCGAGGGCAACCCAGTGGCCACTACAGGGATGGCTGAAAATTTCTGCGGACGAGTGTTTTAACGTACACTACTGGCCATTAAAATTGCTACACCAAGAACAAACGCAGATGATAAACGGGTATTCACTGGACAAATATATTATACTCTAACTGACATGTGATTGCATTATCACGCAATTTGGGTGCATAGATCCTGAGAAATCAGTACCCAGAACAACCACCTCTGGCCGTAATAACGGGCTTGAAACGCCTGGGCATTGAGTCAAACAGAGCTTAGATGCCGTGTACAGGTACAGCTGCCCATGCAGCTTCAACACGAGACCACAGTTCATCGAGAGTAGTGACTGGCGTATTGTGACGAACCAGTTGCTCGGCCACCATTGACCAGACGTTTTCAATTGGTGAGAGATCTGGAGAATGTGCTGGCCAGGGCAGCAGTCCAACATTTCGCGTATCGAGAAAGGCCCTTACAGGATCTGCAACATGCGGTCGTGCATTATCCTGCTGAAATCTAGGGTTTCGCAGGGATCGAATGAAGGGTAGAGCCACGGGTCGTAACACATCTGAAATGTAACGTCCACTGTTCAAAGTGTCGTCAATGCGAACAAGAGGTCACCGAGACGTGTAACCAATGGCACCCCATACCACCACGCCGGGTGATACACCAGTATGGCGATGACGAACACATGCTTCCACTGTGCGTTCACCGCGATGCCGCCAAACACGGATGCGACCATCATAATAATGTGAACAGAACCTGGATTCATCCGAAAAAATGACGTTTTGTCATTCGTGCACCCAGGTTCGTCATTGAGTACACCATCGCAGGCGCTCCTGTCTGTGATGCAGCGTCAAGGGTAACCGCAGCCATGGTCTCCGAGCTGATAGTCCATACTGCTGCAAACGTCGTCGAACTGTTGGCGGAGATGGTTGTTGTCTTGCAAACGTCCCCATCTTTTGACTCAGGGATCGAGACGTGGCTGTACGATCCGTTACAGCCATGCGAAAAAGATGCCTGTCATCTCGACTGCTAGTGATACGAGGCCGTTGGGATCCTGCACGGCGTTCCATATTACCCTCCTGAACCCACCGATTCCATATTCTGCTAACAGTCATTGGATCTCGACCAACGCGAGCAGTAATGTCGCGATACGATAAACCGCAATCGCGATAGGCTACAATCCGACCTTTATCAAATTCGGAAACGTGATGGTACGCATTTCTCCTCCTTACACGAGGCATCACAACAACGTTTCACCTGGCAACACCGGTCAACTGCTGTTTGTGTATGAGAAATCGGTTGGAAACTTTCCTCATGTCAGAATGTTGTAGGTGTCGCCACCGGTGCCAACTTCGTGTGAATGCTCTGAAACGCTAATCATTTGCATATCACAGCATCTTCTTCCTGTCGGTTAAATTTTGCGTCTGTAGCACGTCATCTTCGTGGTGTAGCAATTTTAATGGCCAGTAGTGTACATTATTAGCCAATTCTTGCAGCCGAAGATGTAACTCGGGAGGGGGTGGAGACAGTAAGAAACCTTCTATAACGATAATAGACCATGCTATTCTATAGACGAACAGGCGATGCCTAGTTTTTGGGCGTCTTGTAAACAGGTCATACCTCGTTCACGTTCTGATTTTTGTGAAAGTACCCGATTCAGCTTTTTGGCTGTAATCAGCAATACACGTGATAGTATATAGGAGACTCGCGTTAACGATAATACGCGACACTTGCGTCTAATTATTTAGAGATATTTTCATTCAGCAGTCTTTTAGTTACTCAAAGTATTTCTATTGACTGACAGTTATGTCCACCATGAATGATTTCCAAATCATAGATACGATTCGTCATCAATTTATCGATTCGAAAGCAAATAAGTAGGCGAAGCAGCACACGTCGAATTTATTTAATACCATTCCTTACCCAAAAACTAGATTGTATTCTACTCTGAGACATACGTAAGACATGCCATGCGTGTACGAGTTATCTAAGCTCTTATTCGAGCTGTATTTTCTTTTTGGGTTACACCTAAGTACAGAACCATACACATAGTTGCGTTTACCATAATGTATGTGATTCGAGCTTTACTAGATCCGTTTTCAAGTCTACCCAAACGAGACAGCAGAAGCTAGTAAAATGAACTAATTACGTTGCGTTGTCCCCGAACAAGTAAAATATAGATGTGAAATACTGCCATTGGCAGGTTTGGTTGGTGGGTTGGTTCGTGGAAGGAGACCAGACAGTGAGGTCATCAGTCTCATCGGATTGCGGAAGGATGAGAAAGGAAGTCGGCCGTGCCCTTTCAAAGGAACCATCCCGGCATTTGCCTCAAGTGATTTAGGGAAATCACGGAAAACCTAAATCATGATGGCCGGAGGCGTATTTGAACTGTCGTCCTCCCATATGGCAAAGCTATATAGAAATGACGTCACACTTTTCTGGAGGCGACACCCTATACCACCTTCTACCATCAAATAACGAGCACACTGTCTGTGGAATATAAGTGTGCGATTGAAGGCTTGGCGCACGGAATGCGAGCAAAAACGAAATGATCTTCATATAACATACACCGCGTGACAAACAACACGAAACAGCCAGAAGGTCGGGGGGGTGGGGGGGGGGGGGGGAGAGGTGACGAACGAAAACTTTAGGAGTTGAGAGGGTATCTGATAGTATTACAGTAATCACAAAATCGAGTCGAATTTAAAAAGAACTTGGCAGCAACAGTGAACTTGTCAGTATGATCATCAAATAAAATGGCAGCTTCTGTTGGAGGTCTTTATTTCAAAACTGATGCCTGTTGTGATAGTGGCGCAGCTTCACGGTTTCTGGAAAAATAAGTTCTGAAAATGTGCCACTAGCGAAAACCGTGTCAGTTTTAAAAAATAAATAGAAGGTGCATTTTTATTTGGAAATTGTATTACTGTTGCTGAACCAGGCCGGAAATTGAGTGTAGGAACATGTTTATTAGTTAATGGTTCTACTTTGGTGTGGAGCCACAGTCGTACAAAAGTTTTTGAAAGATATAATCGCCATTTGACTGTTCAACATGTTTTATTCCACAACCTAGATTTCGGCCTTAGACCATTCTCAAGTGGCATATGTACTAAAACTCATTGGACTTGAGTACAACACAAGTCATCGTCAAAATATTTATCTTCGGTTACATAAACCAATTTTGACAAAAACAAATGCGCAAACATTTGTGTAATAGGCTAATTTACTGGGAATTAACATGACTTATTCACTTGATATCGTTGTGGAATAAAATAGTTGATCAAATGACAGATTTTAAACTTCGCAACACTCTGTCTAAGCAGACACTGACATAAACATTTGTAACACCTGATAATGGCCTAAGGCCGAAATCTAGATGTGTAATAAACCGTAGACGGCCTCTGTGACCTAGCGGTTCTAGGCGCTTCAGTCCGGAACCGCGCTGCTGCTACAATCGCAGGTCCGAATCCTGCCTCGGACATGGATGTGTGTGATGTCCTTAGTTTAGTTAGGTTTAAGTAGTTCTAAGTCTAGGGGACTGATGACCTCAGATGTTAAGTCCCATAGTGCTCAGAGCCATTTGAACCATTTGAATAAACCATGTTGCACAGTCAAATGGCGGTTGGATCTTTCAAAAAATATTAAGTATGGCGTTGCACCCCCGTATGGCATCGAAGCATCCAATTATTACGTTGGAAGGCTGTCGTAACGCGTTGTACCCGTTCCTGACGAAGTCTGGCCCACGACTGTTGTAACCGATCCTTGACGTCTCGGATATAGGCTCTGGGACGAAGTTGGTCGCACAGATGTTCTACTGGGCTCAGATCTGTGGCCCTTGCTGGCCACGAGACTAGCCGCACCCCACACACACAGCTCATAGAGAGACGTTCCATGTGTGGAGAGCATTGTCCTGTTGAAAAATGGTACCACGATGCAGTCGCATGAGAGGTAACGCATGAGGACCGCTGTGCCGTCAGACTTTTCTCGATGTCTGCCAGTCATGACTTGAAGTGACGCCCCACGGCTCCACACACCACGGCGCTGGGAGTGACACCGTTTCCCAGCTTGTCGAGATACTCGCCGAGGGCAGTCATCATCCTTAACGAGGAAGAGCAGTTAATCACCGAACAACACGGAAGTGCTCCAAATGTAACCTTTTGCGTTGTGGTGTTGACGGCGGGCTGCACGTGCAACGGTAACTCCCTAGTCCGGCTGTTGCTCGTCTCCGACCAATGCTGAGGGATGAAACAGTACGTTGCAGATAATTCATCACTCGCCCCCGGATGGCAGGCGCTGATATGAAGTGGTTACGATGTGGCTGGTGGACAATACGGCGATGCTCCACTGTGGCGGTCACATGCGGTCGGCTGTAGCCCTGATGACGTGCTATAACTCATGTTCCCATGCCGTTTTAGCATCGAAAATCCAGGTAAAATACCTTCTGCACCATCCAAGATTGTTCGGTGCTTAATATCCTTTAATAACTTGTAGTGTACTGCTCATTCTGAATCTGTAAGCTTTATTACAGAAACTGTATTTAATAGGTAACTGATGTAACAGTGTGTTTATTTGTCAATTTACGAGATTTGGAACTTAAATAGTGGCAACTATGTATTCACAATCGATACAAAAGAGTTACATGTTTGCACCTGTTGCTGTCCTTCAAAGTAGTCACCGGCGTTGTGTAGAACCCGTTGTCAGCGATGTAGGAGGCGTAGTATACCGTTATCAGAGCATGTCCTGTTGATGGTGCGAATGGAGCGGTCTACTGCCGGTCGAATCTCTGGAACCGTTCTGAAGCGAATGCGACGAAGTGGTTCTTTCATCTTCGGAATCAAACCAAAGTCTCAAGGGCTTAAGTCCGGGGAGTATGGTGGATGGTACAGTACGTCCCAGTCGCATGGACCGAACAGAGCAGCCACAGCTTGCTCTGTATGCGCTCGCGCATTGTCGTGCAAAATGATGGGTGGGTTGTGCAGAAAGTGTCGCCGCTTTTTTCGCAAAACTGGTCGCACGTGAAGCTCCAAACACGAACTGTAATACTGTGCATTGACGGTCTGCCGCGGAGGAACGTAATGCGTTAAGGTAACACTGTCACACCCGCACACAAGAACCACCATAACTTGAGACCGCTCCATTAGCACCATCAACAGGCTCTGCTAGCGGTATACTATGCCTTCCACAACGCTGGCAACGGGTTCTACACAACGCTGGTGACTTCTTTGAAGGACAGTAACAGGTGCAAACATGTAACTCCTTTGTATCGGTTGTGAATAAACAGTTGCCGCTATTTAAGTTCGAAACCTGGTATATAAACGATTGTAATTATGATGTAAATATTTAAAATTGCTGGGTAATAATAGATAAGGGAACGTTAAAAAATGTATCGATAGTAACGAGGAAATGGCAGTAGCTGTGCCGTTGTTTGTATTTGCGTATGGAGAGGAGGCACAGCAGCTTTTACATCTACAACTACAAAAATACTCCGCAAGCCACCGTACGGTGCCTGGCGGAGGGTACCTTCTACCAATACTAGTCGTTTCCTTTCCTGTTCTACTCGCAAATAGAGCGACGCAAAAACGACCGTCTATACGCCTTCGTATGAGCCCAAATTTCTCTTATCTTATCTTCGTGGTCCTTATGGGCAATATTATGTTGGAGGCAGTAAAATCGTTCAGTATTCAGCTTCAAATGCCGGTTCTCTACATTTTCTCAATGGCTTTTCTCTAAAAGAACGTCACCTACCCTCCAGGGATTGCCATTTCAGTTTCCGAGGCATCTCCGTAACACTTACTGGTGACAAATCTAGCAGCGCACCTCTCAACGGCTCCGATGTATTTCTTCTATCCGAGCTTGTGCGGATCCCAAACACTCGAGCAGTACTCAAGAGTAGGTCCCACCGGCGTCCTATATGCGGTCCCATTTACAGACGAACCACTCTTTCCTAAAATTCTCCGAATGAACCGAAGTCGACCATTCGACTTCCCCACCACAGTTCGCGCATGCTCGTTCCATCTCATACCTCTTTGCAACGTTACGCCCAGATATTTAGATGACTTGACACTGTGAAGCAGGACACTATTAATACTCTGTCGGAACCTTACAGGTTAGTTCTTCCTACTCACCCGCATTAACTTACATTTTCCCACCTTTAGGGCTAGCTGCCACTCATCATATCAACTGGAAATTTTGTCTAAGTCGTCTTGCATCTCCCTACAGTCACTCAACTTCCACACCTTACCGTACACCACGGCATGGTCTGCAAGTTGACCAAATCATTTATGTATATAGAGACCATAAGGCGGTCCTATCATACTTCCCTGAGGCATTCCTGGCGATACACTTGGCTGTGACGAAAACTCGCCGACAAGAACAACATACTGGGTTCTATTACTTAAGAAGCCTTCGAGCCACCCACATATGTGCGAACTTATTCCACATGCTCGTGCCTTCGATAACAGCCTGCAATGGGGCAGCGTGTCAAAAGCTTTCCGAAAATCTAGAAATATGGAATCTTCCTGTTGCCCTTCATTCACAGTTCTCAGTATATAGTGTGAGAAAAGGGCAAGCTGAGTTTCGCACGAGCGGTGCTTTCTGAAGCCACGCCTGACTCGTGGACATAAGCTGTGATCGCGACAATGCAGGCGCACCTAATTTGTTAACACGCGTGTATTGGGAGCACGGTAGGAGTAGACAGGCGGAGGAAGCTGCGATTCTAACTATTGCCTGTCTCGCAATTACCCATGGATCTGGAGACGACTCGTGGTTCTCAACCACCACCACCACCACCACCACCACCACCACCACCACCAGCAGTTCAGCATTGTCGTCGGCAACATTCTTCGTCGTCTCCACAGCTACAATATCGTAAGACTATTAAGTTACGTTGTGCAAGACGCGACAGTTGGCTGCGACTGCGACGCTGCTCCCTCCTCTTTTCCCACCCTGGCAGACGGCGACACGGCCGCAAGACGACTGGAGTCGTCGCTGTTTCCCAAGCTCCGGTCGGCGGCGGCGGATTCAAATATATAAGAAAAATAACAATTCCGATTTTCTTGCTGTAAAAAATACTGTATGTTAATGCAACAAAGTTACATCGGCTCCCAGAGTCAGTTTTTCGATACAGATTCTCCTTTTACTTTAAAAAATTGAAAAGTATCTCTTCCGGTTTTGCGTGTTTTTTTTCGCTGTATATTACTTCTCTATCAATTGTGAGGAAAGTAAAAGGCACAAAAAATTGATGTTTGCGTATCTTACAGTTTCACATCACAGCTTGATAATGAGGTGTCTATTTTTCCGATATTCGTCACAGTTATTCCGATACTTAATTTACAAGTAACCTACTGCATAAAATTTGAATTGTGTACAGTGAAAAATTTGGTCGCTGGCTGCTTTACGTATGGTTCACGTTAGGTCATACATCGTTGCCGATGAAAAGAAGCTAACATATCGAAATTATTTTTAAAGTTGAGATCAGAATGATATCGATCTCCGTTTCCGAGATTTGGGCTCATATATCTCCGGGAGCGTCGCGACTAGCCGCCAGTTCTGTCGACGCGCAACGAGAATCGTGTGGTCATCACACGATAGAGAATGCATTTGTTTTGTTTCGCTGACACATTTGGACCTAATGAAACCATTTTATGTCATATATTTCTCCGGTATGAGTTACTAATATTTCTCCATATGCTCTTGACAATTTCATTTAAAATGCCACGAAATGTAGGTTTCTTAAAGCCAAGTGATCAAGCAGAACCCATTTTCTTGGTTTTGCTGAGGCATCTGAACGTGTTCCAAGCTTTCTTTCTCGTTTATTTCTCTGATACGAGTCCCGAATATTCCTCCATCTGTTTTTGCACATTTCACCTAAAATTCCAATGAAAGATAAGTTTATTAACAATAAGCGCACGATAGCGCCATTGCGTTGTTTCAAGTTCTTGACAACAAGATAGGGTTACACTTTAAACATCTCTAGAATTTTCATTCTGAACGTCTACAGTATACACTGGCAGAAATGTGGAAGAAATAATGTCCGTGCTTGTTCACAAAATTTCCCCAAATTATACTTGTCAGTTTCTCCCATGCAGAAACTTTTGGAACAAGCTAAGGCAACTTTCATAGCCGACTGACTCTTTATTCCCATCCAAATGAACTTCCATATTCTTATATTCTGACAGCATACATCGTTATGGATGACATGAACATTTAATCTTGCCAAGCTGCACTCAAAAGATGACTCCAGGATGTACAAACGACGAATTTCAATTGTGAACTGTGTCAGACCAGAACGGCCTTGTAAAACAGTAGTGCACTTTTGGCACAAGTTTTTTGAGCACCATCTTCTACCAATGAATTGAAGTGAATGTGACAAATTACTTATTGCAACATACTGTTTGCGCAATCTGTTGAGAAACGCCTTCCTAAAAAACGAACATCTATTGATTACAGAAAGCTGTACAACAATCTGGTGGTGGTTCTTCACAACTAGAAGGTATCGTCAAGACACCGATCTACCATTTACTTTCAAAGTGAAGGTATTGTAAAATGTAACTTTCTCGTTGTACTTTAGATTGTTCATTTTATAATGTACTTGCCGTTTTCAATGTTTATCGTCACAAAAAAGAGTAATGCGAAAATTGACCTTCAAGTTCATTTTCATCATTCTAATTCTACATCTGTATGGATTATACTGATTTTCATAACAGGCCTGAAAAATTTGCATTAATGGGAAAATATTATATATTTCACTCACCTGCCAGTTTCAACTGTGCACCAATTTCTTCCCAAATTCTGTCTCTGAACATAGTGTCTCTATATTTAGGGTTCTTCAAATCGCAAAGGCAAGGATATTGCGAGACCAGCTCACAGAGCATCACATCCTGTGAGTGGCTCATTTCAGTTTTCCTTGAGTGGCTCGACATCTTCCTGGCAGCCGTACGTCTTTGTGTCGTCCGACTTCCGTCGCAACACTGCTCACTGGTGCAGTGCTGCGGCAGCTGCCGCAACAGTCGCGCGTCGCATCCCAAACTCGAACTGCGCATGCGCCAGCAGGCAACTTCTGACGTCACGTAGCGACCCGTCGCAGTCGCTAGTGTGCGTCGCATCTTGGACAACGTACATTTATTGAGAGTACAACAAATATCGTACAGGCATTACCGATTGATATTTCTTTAACAAACTTGAATACTAGCTTTCTTGAATAATAACCCGCAATAGTTAAAACTGGTGGGGTACCTGTGTTGTCAGGCGTAATTACCAACCAGGGTCCTTTTCCTTTCCATGCGATCACCGATTGTCGTAAAGATATGAAAATTGGTTAACTATTTTGCGCCAGTTTTGTTTGTTTGCTAATGACCAATTTTAGTCTAAATCTTTCTGCCTCATTAACTGTTCATTCCTGTATTCCATAACAGAGGCTTAACTAATTTGGAATTTTGACTATTAACTTCACTCAAAGTAATGTAAAATTTCGCTGGGAAAACTAATAACTAAAGATACAGCATAAATTAAGAGTGCGCTGTTTCATTTATTCCGCATTTAGCTTATCATGTGATTTCTGCTGGCTTAGTAACTATTTTATCGTTCTTCTCTCACAAGTAAAAGGACCTGCTCATCTACTTGAAGCAAATTCAATCCAGTCTTCCAAAAATTAAAAGTAAATTGCTTGCCTCTTTCCAAATTTTGCATCGTATTACGATACGGTTACTAAAAGTCATTTTTTACTTAATAAAGTTTCAGTTGGAGTCAGTCATTTACTTAATTAGTATTTCAGAATAAGTAACCGCAGACTTGGTGTTTTCTGATTCATTTATTTTCTCGTTATGTTGTGGAAGAGGCTGACAACCATCTGTTGCCACGCCACTGATCGTTTGCTGAAGGTTCTTGCCATTATCTTTTGTAGGATTTTGGCTATTCATTGCCCTAGTGGTCTGGCGACCGTTTAATTATCCTTTTTTGCTTATCAGTATTTCTTTTTATTAAATATTACGCGGTACCGCCCCCCCCCCCCCCCCGCCCCCTGCGTGGCTCATGAGCGCTTGCACTATATTCCACCATTTCAAATTCATCATCAGTATTTAGATTAAGTATAGAATAGATTCTTCATTCAGAAGGGTCTGTTGTATACTTTACTCCTACTAACCGGCATTATTTTCCTTTGGTAAGGATAGCCTTACTCACTGCAAAATGTCATTACGCATAGACGATCACGGTCATTTATATCGCAATCCAATAAGCCGACTAGGAAGGGAGTTACACTGTCCAACATCGGCCCACTGTCACATCCGAATGCCCCAAGAAACTCGACATATCCCGCAAAATGGAGACCCTGAATGAGGCTCCCTTCAAAGTCTCAGACGCTGATAACGCTGCCTCACACTGGTGCGCTGCATCTCAATGTCCTTCACAGTGGACACTCAACATCAGACGCTGTTCACGCGTTCTTATACACCCTATGAGGCCTGGTAGCAACATTAAACACGAAGAATACTAATGCACTCTGGTTGTCGCTCTACCTGTTACAGAGAACTGCAACGCTAACCATTTACATACTCGCCGAAGGTGTGTATGTGTACAATGTTATATTGAAATGCGACCAAGTGTACTGGCTGCTTCACTTCTTTTGTCAGGCGGTGCACACACGGCACGTCGGAAATTCTGCGGCACTCACGGTATTAAGCAGTCTTCAGTGGAATGGCAAAGCAATATTACTCGCCGCCAACTTCCGCGAAAACACCTCTCGGAACTTTGTCCTCCCTGCAGAGGAGCTCGTGACTGCCTGCTGGCTTTTGTTTGTGCGTGTGCGATTCCGAGTGCGGGGGGGCACGCAGAGAGAGCAACTTTTCTGAAAAGCGCCGCTCTTGCCACAAAGGGCACGCTTTCGGCATGCGAGAAACTTTAGTAGAAGCGGTGGCGACATGACTGAACAAAGCGCTCGGCAGTTGTTGGAACGGAACGAGGGCGCGGGCAGAGTCACCTGTATTAAGCAGCGGAATCTATTTTATTGTCTAAGGAATATTGCACTACATAAATTGACTTTTGTTGCGAGTCTCGCTTTTGTTAACGCAAGATCTTAATTAAAATTCATATAATAGCACATATACACAAAAAAACGCCAGTAAGGAATTGCCGTTTTAATTTTCTTTTTCCGACCACCAGTAACTTTAGTTACTGCACTTCTCCTCCCACTTGCAGCTTGCTGGTTATCTATTTCAGCCCACCGGTGTCTCTCTCTCTCTCTCTCTCTCTCTCTATCTATCTCTCTATCTATCTCCATCTCTCATATAAGGAAGAGACAAAGAAATTGGCACACCTACCTAATGCCGGCCGGGGTGGCCAAGCGGTTAAAGGCGCTACAGTTTGGAACCGCGCGACCGCTACGGTCGCAGGTTCGAATCCTGCCTCGGGCATGGATGTGTGTGATATCCTTAGGTTAGTTAGGTTTAAGTAGTTCTACGTTCTAGGGGACTGATGACCTTAGAAGTTGAGTCCCATAGTGCTCAGAGCCATTTTACTACTACTAGTCTACCTAATGTCGTATACGGCCCCCGCGAGATCGCAGAAGTGCCGCAACACGACGTGGCATGAACTCGAATAATGTCTGAAATAGTACTAGAGGGACTGACACCATGAATCCTGCAGGGCTGTCCATAAATACGTAAAAGTACGAGGGGCTGGACATCTCTTCAGAACAGTACGTTGCAAGGCGTCCCAGGTATGCTCAATGATGTTCATGTCTGGGGAGTCTGGTGGCCAGTGGAAGTGGTTAAACTCAGAAGTGTTCCTGGAGCCACTCTGTAACAATGATGGACGTATAGGGTGTCCTGGTGGAATTGCCGAAGTCCGTCGGAATGCACAATGGACATGAAAGGATGCATACGTACGGGTCACCTGTAAGTGGTATCTGGACGTACCAGGGGTCCCATATCACTCCAACTGCACACGCCCCACACCATTACAGAGCCTCCACCAGCTTGAACAGTCCCCTGCTGACACGCAGGGTCCACGGATTCATGAGGTTGTCTCCATACCCGTACACGTACATCCGATTGATACAATTTGAAACGAGACTCTTCCGACCAGGCAACATGTTTCCAGTCATCAGCACTCCATTGTCGATGTTGACGCGTCCAGACAAGACGTAAAGCTCTGTGTTGTGCGTCATCAAGAGTACACGAGTGGGCCTTCGGCTCCGTAAGCCCATATCGATTATGTTTCGTTGAGTGGTTCGCACGCGGACACTTGTTGATGGCCCAACATTGGAATCCGCAGCAAACTGCGGATGTTGATTGATTCTCTTCAGTCGTAATTGGTCCCGTACATGCAGGATCTTTTTCCGGCCGCAGCGATTTCGGAGATTTGATGTATTACCGGATTCCTGATATTCACGGTACACTCGTGGAATGGTCGTATGAGAAAATGCCCACTTCATCGCTACCTCGGAGATGCTGTGTCCTATCGCTCATACGCCAACTGTAACACCACGCTCAAGCGCACTGAAATCTTGATCAGCTGCCACTGTAGCAGCAGTAACGGATCTAACAACTGCGCCAGTCACTTGTCTTACACATTCGTTGCCGACCGCATTGCGGTATTCTGGCTATGCGCTACAGTCTGGAACCGCGCGACCGCTACTGTCGCAGATTCGAATCCTGCCTCGGGCATGGATGTGTGTGATGTCGTTAGGTTTAAGTAGTTCTAAGTTCTAGGGGACTGATGACCTCATATGGTAAGTCCCATAGTGCTCATAGCCATCTTCTGCCTATTTACGTATCTCTGTATTTGGTTCAAATGGCTCAGAGCACTATGGGACTTACTTAACTGTTGTGGTCATCAGTCGCCTAGAACTTAGAACTACTTAAACCTAACTAACCTAAGGACATCACACACATTCATGCCCGAGGCAGGATTCGAACCTGCGACCGTAGCGGTCGCGCGGTTCCAGTCTGTAGCGCCTAGAACCGCTCGGCCAGTCTGGCCGGCGACTGTATTTGAACACGCATGCCTATATCAGTTTCTTTGGCGCTTCAGTATATAACCAGTTCGGGACAGAAACCAGGCAGGGCATAAAACTTCGTAGCTGCACTGCGCCGCGTCTCTTCTATCAGTGACAATGTAGATAGCACAAAGAAGCGTCTCTGCATTGTTCTACCGCTTAGTGTTAGACTTCTGACCTAGCCGTATTTTAAAACAGCGTCTTTTATGTTGCTGCTCTACACTGAGATGAGAAAAATCATAGGATACCTACTAATAACGCGTTAAACCTCCTTTCACCCGGCGTAGTGAAGCAGCTCGACCTGGCATGGACTCAACAAGTCGTTAGAAGTCCCCTGCAGGAATACCGAGCCACGCTGCCTCTATGGCCGTCTATAATTGCGGAAGTGATGCCGGTGCAGGATTTTGTGTACAATCTGACCTGTAGATTATGTTCCATGAATATTCTATAGGATTCATGAGAGGCGATCTGGGTGGTCAAATCATTCGCTCGAATTGTCCAGAATCTGTTTCAAATCACTCGCGAGCAGTTGTGGCCCGGTGACATGGCGCATTGTCATCCGTAAAACGTCCGTCGTCATTTGGGAACATGAAGTCCATGAATAGCTGCAAACGGTCTCCAAGTAGCCTAACATAGCCATTTCCAGTCAATGATCTGATCAGTTGGACAGGAGGACCCAGTCCACTCCACGTAAACACAGCCCACGCCACTATGAATGAAATCTGGACTCAACTCACCACACCACGGGGTTCCAGTCGTCTAGGTTCAACCGACATGGCCACGAGCCCAGGAGAGCCGATGTCGTGCTGTTAGCAAAGGCACTCGCGTCTGTCCACTGTCATAACGGATACGTTCGTCGTACGTCCCACACTGAATTCTGTGGTTACTTCACGCGATGTTGCTTGTCTGTTAGCACTGTTCTACATAAACGCCGCTGCTCTCGGTCGTTAAGTAAAGGATGTCGGCCAACGCGTTGCCCGTGGTGAGAGGCAACGTCTGAAATTCGCTATTATCGCCACATTCTTGACGCTGTGGATCTCTGAATACTGAATTTCTTAACGATTTCGGAAAGAGAATGTCCCATGCTTCTAGCTCCAATTACCACTGCGCGTTCAAAGTCTGTTAAGGCCCATCGTGTGCCCATAATCACGTCGGAGACCTTTTCCTACACGAATCATGCGAGTAAAAATAATAGCTCCGCCAGTGTACTGACCTTTCATACCTTTTGTACGCGATACTACCGCCATTTGTATATGCGCATATCGGTATCCCATGACGTTCATCACCACCTTGCTTAGGCGATGGTCAACAGCATGTACAATTTTTTAAAAATGCATGGCACTGTGCTGCGTGTAATAATGTTATTTTATTTTGCTGCCGCTTTCGGCTGTGAACCGTCATCAACGGCAGAACTGCGGATGATTGCTAATGATGCTGTGGTGTACGGGAAGGTGTTTTAAGTTTAGTGACTGTAGGACAGACGGTGACATAGAGAAATTTTCTGGCTGGCAACTCCAAAGGCAGTTCGGACACAGCACTAGTAGTATCCTGCTCCATACAGTCACGCCGTTTAAATATCTGGGCGTAACCGTTGGGAAACGATATGAGATGGAACGGATATGAGAGGACTGTAGGTGAATGGTCGACTTCAGTTTATTGGGAGAATTTGCGAAGTTGTGGTTCACCTGTGAAGAAGAAAGCATATAGGATGCAAGTGCGACCTATTCTTGAGTAATGCACGAGTGTTTGGGATCAGTACCAGGTCTGATTGGGGAAAGACATCGAAGCAACTGCGAGGCGGGCTGCTAGATTTGTAACCGGTAGATTCGAACTACACAGAAGTGTTACGGAGATGACTTGGGAACTCCAATAGGAATCCCTGGAGGGGAGGAGACGTTCTTTTCGGGGAACACCATTGAGAAAGTTTGGAGGACCGGCATTTGAGCCTGAATGTAGAACGATTCTATTGCCGCCAACATGTATTTCGCGTAAGGAGCACGAAGATAAGAAACGAGAAATTAGGGCTCATACGGACACTGTCCATTTCGTTCAACTACTCTTGCAGCAAAGGACCTCGAAGAGCAGTTGAACGGAATGACAGTGTCTTGAAAGGAGGATATAAGAGGAACATCAACAAAAGAAAAACGAGGATGCTGAAAGAATTAGATTAGGAAATGAGACACTTAAAGTAGTATATGAGTTTTGCTATTTGGGGAGCAAAATAACTGATGATGGTCGAAGTAGAGAGGATATGAAACGTAGACTGGCAATGGCAAGAAAAGGGTTTCTGAAGAAGAGAAAATTGTGGTGCTACAGAAGAATGCTGAAGATTAGATGGGTACATCACATAATTGGCTGGTTCAAATGGCTCTGAGCACTATGGGACTCAACTGCTGAGGTCATTAGTCCCCTAGAACTTAGAACTAGTTAAACCTAACTAACCTAAGGACATCACAAACATCCATGCCCGAGGCAGGATTCGAACCTGCGACCGTAGTGGTCTTGCGGTTCGAGACTGCAGCGCCTTTAACCGCACGGCCACTTCGGCCGGCATAATTGATGAGGAGGAATTGAATAGAATTTGGAAGAAGAGAAATTTGTGGCACAACGTGACTAGAAGAAGGGATCGGTTGTTAGGACATGTTCTGAGGCAACAAGGGATCACCAGTTTAGTATTGGAGGGCAGCGTCGAGGGTAAAAATCGCAGAGGGAGACCAAGAGATGAATACACTAAGCAGATTCAGAACCATGTATGTTGTTATAAGCGAGACGGAACAGTTCAAGTTCCTAGGCGTTCGGATAGATAGTAACCTGCTGTGGGAAGCCCATGTTCAGGATCTTGTTCAGAAACTAAATGCTGCTTTATTTACCATTAGAACAGTATCTGAAATAAGTGACAGTTCAACACGAAAAGTAGTCTACTTTGCATATTTTCATACGCTTATGTCGTATGGTATTATTTATTGGGTAATTCCTCTGATTCAAAAAGGGTATTTTTGGCTCAAAAAAGGGCTGTTCCAGATATATGTGGTGTAAGTTCGAGAACCTCTTGTCGACCCCTATTCAATGGTCTGGGAATTCTGACATTGTATATATTTTCTTTAATCTCGTTTGTTGTTAGCAATATTAGCTTATTCCCAAGAGTTAGCAGTTTTCACTCAGTTAATACTAGGCAGAAATCAAATCTGCATGTGGAATGCACTTCCTTGACTCGTGTGCAGAAGGGAGTGCAGTATTCTGCTGCATCCATTTTCAATAAGCTACCACAAGAACTCAAAAATCTTAGCGGTAGCCCCAACACTTTTAAGTCTAAACTGAAGAGTTTCCTCACGGCTCACTCCTATTCTGTGGAGAAGCTCCTGGCAGAGCTGAAAAATTAGGCGAATTCCAGTGTTACATTGTTGATTTTCTTTATTTAAACTTACTACTTATCGCCTGAATATGTTTCTTATATTTCATTTTATCTTTTTCTACTATCGTGTTATAATTTCATGTATTGACTCGTTCCATGACCAAGGAGACTTCTCCTTAATTTGGTCCCACGGAACAATAAATAAAAAAAAAATAAATAGATTTAAATGTCAGGAAGTCCTTTCTGAAAGTATTTATATGGATTGTAGACATGTATGGAAGTGAAACATGGATAATAAATAGTTTAGACAAGAACCTGTGATGCTACAGAAGAATGCTGAAGATTAGATGGGTAGATCACATAATTGATGAGGAGGAATTGAATAGAATTGGGAAGAAGAGAAATTTGTGGCACAACGTGACTAGAAGAAGGGATCGGTTGTTAGTACATGTTCTGAGGCAACAAGGGATCACCAATTTAGTATTGGAGAGCAGCGTGGAGGGTAAAAATCGCAGAGGGAGACCAAGAGATGAATACACTATGTAGATTCAGAAGGATATATGTTGTAGTAGGTACTGGGAGATGAAGAAGCTTGCACAGGACAGAGTAGCAAGGAGAGCTGCATCAAATCAGTCTCTAGACTGAAGTCCACAACAACAACAACAACGGAGGCGTATGGACAGTCGTTTTTACTCAGTTTGCGAGAGGAACAGGAAAGGAAATGACTAGTAGTAGTACAGGATACCCTCCGTCACGCACCATACAGGATATGCGTAATATTTATATAGAAGTAAATGTATTTGATAAATGTGAAAATGATTGTAATAACTTTTTAGATTAAAGAATGTGCTGGTTGTTGTAACGAGAGAGATTCACTGGAGGTCGTTAGCGGTCCCTATCGGAGTCACACGAAGAAAGTATGGGTGAAAGATGCCTATTATGCAAAAAGCCGGGGCGTTAAATGAACAAACGTTCCTGGTATCAATTTGGAACTACAGTTGTAAGACGACGACACTATGGAAGGTGATGCGTGAGCTGCTGTTAACAAGTGTATGAAACACCCTCAATAAAAACTCTATTGAAACTGCACTCTCTTTTAGGGTCACAAAACGCTGGAGTACAACAGCTTCACAAAAAAATAACTCTTGTTGGCGTATGTTAAGTCTTCCTATCCGGTGCCTGTTATTGAATGTAGCCGCTACTATGTTACTTTTCACAATGGAAAAACCAACAGGAATTACCTTTATTCTTTCACTTAACTGTCAGAGGTCCATGAGCTTATGGGTTTAGTTAATTTTCATGTTTTTGTGTGTAACATTTTACTCCATATTGCACTGACTCGTTATTGTGATAACGTTGTTTTATTATGCAAATGAGCTACTCAGTAGTCATCAGCAGTAATGATTTTCAGTTACGATGTTTTGTGTATTGTGCCAATCATTTAAAACTGAATTATGATATTTGTGGCAACTCATTTGCAGTCCTTATTGTAGCTTGTCGACTGGGTATGTAATTTTATTTAAGAGTAATTTTTGAGTAAGGCCTTCGTCATTGGCTAACTGGAAATTGTGTGGCAGCATCCGAAGCCTGGGTATTACTGAGGTATTACTCGATCAGTTGGGTTCGTGGTGTCCGCACCACACACTAAGCCTACGGGATTCGTCTTACCAGGCAATGGTTTTTCAGTCTTCATGAGCCCAGGAGCTCATATCGGCTGTGTGCTGCCATAACCCATTAATGCCAAATATGGCCGCACTGTCCCAATGGATACATTCGTCGTACGTCCGACATTGATTTCCGCAGTTATTTACGCAGTGTTGCTTGTCTGTTAGCACTGACAACTCTACGCAAACGCCGCTGCTCTCGGTCGTTATATGAAGGCCGTCTGTCACTGCATTGTGCGTGGTGAGAGGTAATGCCTGACATTCGGTATTCTCGGCACTCTCTTGACACTGTGAATCTAACAATACTATATTCCCTATCGATTTCCGAAATGGAATGCCCCATGCGTGTAGTTTCCGCGTTCGAAGTCTTAATCTCTGTCGTGCGTCTATAACTACGTCGGAAAGCTTTTCACATGAACCACCTGAGTACAAATGACAGCTCCACCAATGCGCTGTCCTCTTATACTTTGTATACGCAATATTTCCGCCATCTGCATTTACCGATATTGCATCCCATGACTTTCACTTCGATGTATACCTTTATGAGTTAAGCTACCATTTGCAACAAACTGCATAGCTGTATCTAGCATAATTCCTTAGAAATATATTTTTGTAATCAAGGAAAGACATTGTGCTCACTCCGTGTAACTAATCCTCCCTCCCCACCCCCCTACCCCATACCCCCGCTGAGCATCAACCCACTTCTTCGCCGTGTTGAGTAACTTCCTAGAAGAATATCGAATACTAAAATTCTTCACTGCTGGTTGCAGAACAATAATGCGGTAGTATTAGTCGGACGGTTAGCACAATGACGGTTCTGTGGCAAATTCCGCAGATCAGCAGAGCGCAACGGCCTTGGCAGGCGGAGGGCAGGGCTCAGGGGACAGAAGGACAGGTAGGAATTGCTGCGGCGCAGCGATAGACCGCACCGGGGTCGTGGCCGGTGCTGAATGGCCGAGTCGCGAATAATGGCCCGGGGAGACGGGCGCTGCAGAATTTGAGGGACAGCCGGATATGGGGCGCGCGCGAATAGATCCAATTCAGCAGCCGGCGCCGCCGCAGCCGGAACTTGGGAGCAATAACCTCCGATCTGCCATCGGAATGTCGCCGTCATCAGCGCGGCGCGGACCACGTTAATTGGAGTCTGCGGGTCCGCTGGGTCCGCACAACGCCAGGAACGCTCCGCGTGACGGCGTGCTGCGCCTGCGCTGCCCGTGCCGGCAACCCGCATCTCCCAGACGCTGAATAGGCTGTCCACGCAGCAGGCGCACTGCCAATGGCTCTGATCTTCCCAATAGAGCTGTAAAAGCAAGGTCTATACTTTGCACGATATTCATTCTGCACTACCGCGACATGTACCCGTTAAAAATATTCGTTACTTTTTACGTTCTTGTGTATAATTTCATTAGTCGGCTTACTTATTGATTACTGTCGTGACCTCTTTTCTTAGCCTGTCGAAGTGGCCGAGCGGTTCTAGGCGCTACAGTCTGGAACCGCGTGACGGCTACAGTCGCAGGTTCGAATCCTGCCTCGGGCATGGATGTCTGTGATGTCTATGGGTTATTTAGGTTTAAGTAGCTCTAAGTTCTAGGGGACTGATGACCTCAGAAGTTAAGTCCCATAGTGCTCGGAGCCTTTTGAACCATTTTTTAACCTCTTTTCTTCTTTCAGTTTTTAAGTAATTTAATCTTCGGCCAGACGTCTTCATTCACAGTGACCTGCAGCTCTTCGTAATACAGTGCTAAAAGGTAGGCCGGTAATCTTCCTGGCTTGATCCAGCCATCTACCTGCTGCTCTTCCTCGTGGTTTTCTGCCTTCGATTTTGCCTTGCAAGATGTTTTATTCTAAATTATCCCCTCTTCTCAAAATATGTCCAACGGAGTCCGCCTGCTTAGCTCAGTGGTAACCTGCTTGCCTCCTACGCCGCGGTCCCGGGTTCGAGATTTTCTCCGCCCGTGGACTGGGTGTTGTGTTGTCCTCATCATCATTTCATCCTCATCACCGGCACGCAAGTCGCCCAATGTGGCGTCGACTGAAATAAGACTTGCACTAGGCCGCCGAACTTCTCCGAATGGGGCCTCCCGGCCCACAATACCACACGATCATTTCATTTTGCAAGGAACTGGACGTACCGTTCGCTGACAAGTGAAGACAAAATTCTGATTATGCTAAGATATTCTATGATCAAAACATTGGTTCTTCTTTGTGTCCATGGTACGTGTAACATCTTATGCGAATACTTTTTACGTATAAAGCATTACTACTCAGGAATGAGCGCGCTGTTGTTTCCTGACAAATGAATGGCGCGATAGGTGAAAGCAGAAAGCAATGGGCCAAAGGGCTGTTTTGCCATTTTTGGAATTGTGTTCAAAGTAGTTCTTTTGTGACACGTTTGATTTCAGATTTATGAAGCTAAATTTCCTTGATGGAAGATATTTGCATCGTACCTTGGGTGAGACCAAAAAATGCTGGTTCTAGCCCCAGTGCATTTAAGGGTATATGAAGGGAATGTTTCTTTTTGGTACGATCTGTTACAATGAAGGCGGAAAATGGCACGTCAACTAGACCAGTACTCAGCAGATATCTCTATAAACTGGTTTCCAGGTAATATTGTAGTTCAATAAAACCTGGTTCTTCTTCAATGCCAAAGACTGTAGATCTTTTACTATCAGTTGTAAGACTACTTTTTTCCTGTACCATATTCATAGGTACTTTTACAAAGTCTGAGAAGTTAGTCTGCCTTGACTTTTCTCGTAGAAGAGCTTTCACATTGAACAATGTACAGTAGCGCTTTCCTGACCACTGTCAACTGACCAGAAGAAGAGGGGAATGGTAGTGTAGAAACTTGTGGCGGATGTTGAGCGCTGTATCCTTAGAAACATTATTTTTATTTAATGTGGATATTTATCTGACAATATAATTTGGACATAACTCACACTTTACTCCGTTTTCTGCCTGTTCTCTGAAAAAAATAAAAAAGCCCATAGCTTGCTTCTTTCCCGCTCTATGATCATTGCACTGTACAATGACAAAATATAGCGAAGTGCCGTTAAAGTGAAATAACTTGAGGAGTGTTACGAGTCTTCGGAAAATAGGGCTGATCTCCCAACTCATCACGGTTCAAAATTTAATTTTACATTCGAACTGAACATTTTGTAAAAAGTGTAAGTAAGTCGAAGTAAGTGATGTTAGACATACACAGTTGCTGTCCAAGTAAACTTACGCGATCTGTTACAATCGCGAAACGTATCTCGTAGTAGGGAATTGGAGGCTTACGAATATTGCCCACAGTGTCTCAGTCGGAGACAAAATGCACGCGTGAAAGATGACTTGTGACGTCATTCAGTTTTTATGTGTGTGTGTGTGTGTGTGTGTGAGAGAGAGAGAGAGAGAGAGAGAGAGAGAGAGAGAGAGAGAGAGAGAGAGAGAGAGACTGTTTTTCTAGTGGCCATGAGGACAACGTGTTGGTAGCGTGTGGTACCCAACAGAATTTGTTCAGTTACAGTGGCGCTTTCTTCATTCTATGACGACATATATTCAAGGCTACAGTTATGCAAAGAGTCCTGCATATCTGCTGCAGAGTGAAGTCAATCTTTATTATTTTTCCCTCAAAACTGTGTCGTTGACGAGGAACGTACGAGGAACAGAAAGTAGCGTGTAATCAAGAGGCAGTGGAGAGAAATAGACATACCGCAAGCGATAGCTTACTGGAATCACTTGGCATTCCTTCGAATGCGAACACGTAGTGAAAGGGGAATAGTGAAAGTTGAAGAGGAAGAAGCACTGCCTGTGTGGCTATAAATAGTCAAGTGAAAAGCCCATCAGTTTAACTTAGACACGATATGTGTCTTCAGGATGATAACTTGACACGGAGAAAAGACAATATAGACCATAACGTATAAAATATCTGTTTCTCTCTCTCTCTGACACACACAGACACACACACACACACACACACACACACACACACACACACACACACACGCACACCCTGATGTCTTAAATGACCTATTATCCTGTCCGTTCTTCTTGTTAGTGCTTTCCTTTCCTCGCCGGTTCTGTGAAGAACCTCCTCATTCCTTACACCTAATTTTCAACTTCCTTCTGTAGCACCACATCAAATGCTTCGATTCTCTCCTTTTCCGATTTTCCTACAGTTCATGTTCCACAGACATACAATGCGGTGATCCAAATGTACATTTTCAGAAATTTCTTCCGCACATTAATGCCTATGTCTTGTAGCAGTGGACTTCTCTTGGCCACGAATACCCTCTTAGCCTGTGCTAGTCTGCTTTTTCTGCCCACCTTGCTTCGTCCCACATAAGTTAATTTGCTTCCAAGGTAGTAGACGTCCTAATTTCGTCTGTTTCGTGGTCACCAATTTCGACGTAAACTTTCTCGATACTCTCATTTCTGATAATTCTCCTTACTTTTGTCTTTTTCCGGTTTACTTTCAATCCATATTCTGTACTCATATGACTGTTCATCCCATTTAACAAATCCTGTAATTCTTCTTCACTTTTACTGAGGGTAACGATGTCATCAGCGAATCTTATCAATGGTATGCTTTCACGATGAATTTTAACACGATCCTAGAATCTCATTTCCATCATTGCTTATTCCATGTATAGATACCCATCTTACACTCTTTTCAGTACAAGCACTACGTTCTTGGTCTTCCAGTCTTATTGCTCCCTCTTGTACATATTGTATATACCTCTCTTTCTCTATAGCTTACTCTTATTTTTCTCGGAATTTCGATGTAAAGTCAATTATTGTGCCACGCCTAACTCTTCTTTTTTGAGACCACGAAATTCCGCCGTTGACAAATCTTGATATCAGAAACAAGAAATCGGTCGATGTATCGCGAGCCAGCCACTTTGGAAACCTAATGGAGGCACTAATATAGCTACAAGGATAAAAAACAGGCAGAAGTTTAGAATGCTTAAGACGCCTTCCAGTTAGCTGAAACAAAGAACACAAAGTCTTAAAACAAACTACTGCTTTGTTGCCCACATATAAAACGCATGCAGTCACCAAGTGGTGTTCCGAAACATGCTGTTTACGAGCACCAAGTATCAGAATGGATGGTTCACTAATCTTCTGACTGTCGGGAGGGAGGTAGGGGACAGTCATGAAGTTGACGTCATTCATTGCTGCTTTATTGTTTCCAGCAATCACAATCGTCTACTGTTGCGATAAGACTGAACTGGACCTCTGGAAATGAAAGGGGTGAGTGTATATTATCTACAAACGGATGATAAAATACTCATTGGTGAAGGTGCTGTAGGATGGTAACTAAAATGACAGTATTGAACGTTACGAGTCAATATTGCTTCGATGCTACCTGTAACCCATCTGGAGATTTTTTTTAATTAGTTTGCAGATGAAGTGGATTTGTTTTCACCATTAACACGAACAGTGAAACGGCATCGCACGGAGACCATTGTTGCGGCTTCCCTCGACATGGCAACCGACTGTGTGGGGGCGCCCATCGACAACAATGGACACAGAGAGCGACCACTTCGTCTTATCAGGCGAGTCCCGTTATTGCGTACATTATCACGATGGGCCTGTTGCGACTCCGAGCAAAGCAAACGGATGGCTACATTTCATCGTCGCTATTTGGCCCCAGTGTGGTGTCTTTGGGTACACAAGACTATCACCGTTGGCTCGCATTGTCAGTAGCCTGTACAGCAGGCGTCACACTTCTGACGCGTTAAGATCGATGGTTGGGGACCGTCTTACAGGTCTCCTTTATATCGCCTTTCAACAGGATAACGAAAGACCGCAAGGTGCATGATGCTGTAGATCCGGTGGGTGTTCACCTTTGGCCATGGTCAGCATGTTATCTACAGCACAGTACGGTAGACGAACTTTAGTACACATTGTCGCAACATGGAGTGACGTACTTGTGTGCCATCGAAGCCTAGTTCGAGCCAATGCCCAGACAACTAGAGTCACTGTTCTTCTTACTATACACTGTGTAACAAGAAGGTACAGCCAAAGTTTTAGGAAACATTCCTCACGCGTCGAGGAACGAAATGTGTTACATGGACATGGACCTGGAAATGCTTTGTTTCAATGTTACAGCCCATTTTATACTTCTCTTCACAATAACATTAATCATGAAGCATTCTGGAAGCATCCCCAAGGCTGTGGCTAAGCCATGTCTCCGCAATATCCTTTCTTTCAGGAGCGCTAGTTCTGCAAGGTTCGCAGGCGAGCTTCTGTAAAGTTTGGAAGGTAGGAGACGAGGTACTGGCAGAAGTAAAGCTGTGAGGATGGGGCGTGAGTCGTGCTTGGGTAGCTCAGTTGGTAGAGCACTTGCCCGCGAAAGGCAAAGGTCCCGAGTTCGAGTCTCGGTCCAGCACACAGTTTTAAACTGCCAGAAAGTTTCATATCAGCGCACACTCCGCAGCAGAGTGAAAATCTCATTCTGGATTTCATTTAGGAAATTTTCATTTTATGGTGATACTTTCTTTTCCTGTGTGTGTCTCATGATCAATGTGTTTAAGAGCTGTAGAAACTGAGGTCAAACATAGAAACAAATCGTTTCTGGACCCATGTCCGCACAACGTATTTTTACCTCTGTGTGTGAGGAATTTTTCCTGTAAATTCGCTATATGTTTTTGTTACGCCCTCTACGCATAATAAGTAAAATTTCGTTATTTTCTATCCTTGCTGTGTTGCAGTATTAATGATGAGCAGCGTATTCGCAGATCCTCCACAACCTGAAACTCCGTTCATACACGGCGGAGCACTTTGCGGGAATACAACTCGTAACTACAGCTACGTAGAAAATCCCGTGGCGTGTTCCCTATTCTACTTTTTCTGGAATCTACGAAACTATAATTTCTCACCCCGTGACGTCGTACAAACAGCGGGTAATAACGCGCGAAAGGGTACGTTGTGACAGCACAGCGTGTTTTGCCTCACCTCTGCCCGCCCCTGTTAAGCCACGCTTTCCAGAATGTTCCTCGTAAACGTACATGTATCGCCGCTGTCAGCGGGGCCCCCGCGTGATAAACGACCTCCGCCCGTCGGCCGATCGCAGACGGCCGTTCGTGCGGTATTAGTCGGTCGCAGCAGCGGGAAACAGCCGGCAAAACTGCTGTTCCCAGCATTCCGCGCGCGTACCCTCTAAAATTTGAAAAAGCGACTGCACTGAATGGCCATTATTGACTTCCTCCCACCCCATTTCTTTTTGTTCATTTACGACATCCAGCGAGAGATTTATTGCCAGATGTATTGACATCGGATGGAGCGCACTGGCTACTAAAGAGCCAGTTTTGCCACCATTACAGTTGCTTCTGCGTGTACAGACCGAGTCTGTTGAAATGTTCATTGCTTTGCAACGGAATCTGACAGTTCCTCAAATAGAAATGCTTAAATATCGTAATAAAGCTAATAAAATGGATTATTGATAAAATTTATACAGAAGCAGCCTCGGCAATAGAAGTAGCGTTGTGCAGAGGTATCGTTTCTTTAACTGCTAATTATATTTGTCCATATATTGAACAGCTTACGTATGGAATCGCTGAACCTCTGTTGTATTTGCAGTCAGTTCCACAAGAAAGTGTATTCCGTTACCTGTATGAAATAAAGGACACTATTATAAATATATGTTTACATGGAGATACATATTCTTACTAAGTGCACAATTACCTAATAGTTAATCCAATCGCCGCCATTATCACGCGTTTGACGAGATTTTCTGCATATTCGCTCGGTAACGATTCCATATGGTCCTAATTTTATGTGACAGTTGCTTCAATGTATATACTGGCTTTCCTTTAAGCTTCATCTTAACACTCTGTCGTCCGCATGCCTCGTACAAATTTATTCGCCTGGCGCCGACAGCGCTAATTCGGATTACTTGTCTTGTCGCCGGCCGCTGTTACCTTTCCGTTGAAGACAAGCTTCAAACACATTGACTTTTGCGCGCTTTAATTTTTCCGGAAATCCTCCATTTTGCCGTATCGTCACACAAACTCGAATTTTCTTTTCAAGTAACTTCTCTGCAAGTTCTAAACTGTTATAATAATTATCCATACACAGGTCATGCCACTTTCCGTAAGAAGGTGTCAATAGTTCCATCATTGTTTTTGCTAAAAGTTGTCCAGGGCCGGAATATATCTAGAGTCAGGAAATTTATCCCGTACTCGAATCACACAGCATCCGAATGAGTATGCCGTATTTCGCAATTTTCGACGGATTGTAAACTTTAAAATTTAACTGTCCACGCCACAGTATCATTCCTTCGACAATTGAGATGTTTTGACTTAGATTCAACGTTTCTTTAAACTCTTTGGAAAAATAATCAGTTACGAATTGCACTTTGAAAAGTCGGTCGGTAATATCCGGTTTATTGTTGTTTTCGAAAAAATGTAAAAATGATCATATTTGTCTGAATCGGTTGCGGGACATCGTTTTGCGAAATATCGGTGTGCCTATCAACGAATTCGTTGACCAGGAATCATCGATCATTGCTTTTTTTTACAGTTCCCATAACGATAGCAAGCTCAAACCATTTTCTAAGTTAAGGTCCCGTAACGTCGACAAATTTGGCATTTTTTAAATCCAGTTTCCTTCTATTGCAATTTTGACTATAATACTTGTTTGTATCCTTGCTAATATATTCAAAATATCGTTCCCAATATATAATTCTACCATATCCACGACGCTCTGTGTATCTTTGGCCAATATGTGTGGACCAGGAGATCCTTCAAATTTATTATTGGTCCTCAGTAAATCATAGTCTCTCTTCTTCGTCTGATTCATCCAAATCAGTTGGCAACCACAGCGTTCGCCGAATTCTTCTTGGACGTATTTCACTATCTTCCGACGATTCTGCTTCACTTTCATTTTTCTGATATCCAATCTCTTCTTCCCAATCGGCCAAGTAGTCCGGAACGTCAGACAAGACGTCCGCGCATTCATCATAAATAATCGTATCGTCTCTTTCGTCTGCCATGATGAAAGTGCACAAGTACTTACAAAAACCAAAAACTTGTTGACGTGTGTAACTTATTGTAACCTAAACAAAACGCTAACATAATGAAAAAGATACTAAAGTGCTGCCACCGGCCACTGCGCGATACAATGCTCATGACGCTACTGCTGTGTCGCCGGCCACTCAGCGACACTATGCACCCGTCTTCACTGTAGCTCAAATGGCTCTGAGCACTATGGGACTTAACATCTGAGGTCATCAGTCGCCTAGAACTTAGAACTACTTAAACCTAACTAACCTAAGGACATCACACACATCCAAGCCCGAGGCAGGATTCGAACCTGCGACCGCAGCGGTCGCTCGGTTCCAGACTGTAGCGCCTAGAACCGGCGTTCGTTACTGGCTCCACCGCGTTATCGGATTTGTTCTAGGCCCACGAGAGAGAGAGAGAGAGAGAGAGAGAGAGAGAGAGAGAGAGAGAGAGAGAGAGAGAGAGAGAGAGAGAGAGAGAGAGAGGAGGGAGGGAGGGAGGGAGGGAGGGAGAGAGGGAGGCAGGCCTTGGAGCATGTCACAGCACGAGACACTGGAGGTCCTAGAAGTCGTCTCTGGCAGGGAGCGAGTAACTATTTCAGACGAGTTTAATAATTCGTCACTGAGCGTTTAAATAAATGCATGTCCTCGATAGCACTCGACAACGTTAAGAGATCTAGTGGCACCTTTTCAATTAAATATCGATTTCCCGTGGGCCCTGCACGGACCCGGGTTTTCGCGTAGTCTGGCATACAAGACAACTAGTGGGACGTCACAAGTTCGTTGCAGGGTCCGTATTTCTCGTTAGCCCCGCTTTGCTAAGTCGTTTGCATGCCAGCCAAGTCCACAGAAACATGAAGTGATTACGTTGTTGGTGGCTCCCATTTCACTATCTCCTCGTCAGATGAGAAACAGAAGCATGTGAGTGACATTTTTCCTATTCTAGTGTCAAGTATTGGGTAAGAAATTGCTCGTTTGCACCATTCCCTTTCGTTTACTATTGGACATAAATTGCTGACGTAAAGCCGATAAGATTTAAGTAGGAGTGAAAGTTTGTTTTTTAATTGTAGTTGTGATGTCAGTGAGCCATAACCGAAAACAATTATGTAGATAGTTACAATTTAAAAATTACTTCACAGCAAGGACATCTACATGGATGCACCGCAAGCCACAGTACGGTGTATGGCGGAGGATACCCTGTACCGCTGCTTGTCATTTCCTTTCCTTTTCCACTCGAAAACAGAGCGAGTGAAAAATGACTGTCCATATGCCTCTGTATGAGCCATAATTTCTCGTATCTTATCTTCGTGTGCTAAATGACGTTCAGTTTGGCTTTAAGAAAGGTAAAGGCACGAGGGAGGCAATTCTGACGTTGCGGTTGATAATGGAAGCAAGACTAAAGAAAAATCAGGAGACGTTCTTATGATTTGTGGACCTGGAAAAAGCTTTCGACAGTGTAAAATGGTGAAAGATCTTCGAAATTCAGCGAAAAATAGAAGTAAAGTATAGTTAGAGATAGTTAGAGACGGTTAATATACAATATGTACAACAGCCAAGAGGAAATAATAACGACCAAGAACGAAATGCTCGGATTAAAAATGGCGTAATGCAGGGATGTAGTCTTTCGCCCCTATTGCTCAATCTGTACATCGAAGAAGGATGATGGAAATAAAAGAAAGTTTCAGGAGTGGACCTAAAATTCAAGGTGAAAGGACATTAATGATACAATTCGCTGATGACATTGCTATCATGAGTGAAAGTGAAGAAAAATTACATGAGCTTCTAAATAGAGTGAACAGTCTAATGAGTACAGAATATCGATTGAGAGCAAATCTAAGAAAGACGAAAGTAACGAGAAGTAGCAGAAATGAGAACATCGAGAAACTTAACATCAGCATTGATGATCACGAAGTAGATGAAGGTAAGGAATTCTGTTAACTAGGCAGCAAAATAACCAATGACGGACAGAGCAAGGAGTACATCAAAAGCAGACTAGCAATGGCTTACAGGATGTGGTTTGAGAAAAGTTTCGATTATACGAGTATAAAGAATTTTTTTTAGCAGCACAGCAAATGACTCTACCAGTTTCAACTTTCTGTTTTTCTTCTTGAGTCCAACCTAGATGCGGACACGACTCTGGCAGGACGGAAAAGTTTGTTACAAAGAATCCGCGAGAAAGATTGCGACATGAGAAGCTGAACAATAAATCAGTGCTTACAACGCGTTACAAAACGAGTTCTGCTGCGGGCTACGTGTTCAGAATAGGCGTGGTCAGGAGGCGGCTCGGCGAGCACGAACGGCGTGGGCAGGCAGCGGTACGTAGCACAAAACTGCGTACAGTCTTTGACCTAACACTCTGGCTACTGATACACGTAGCCGTATACATGTATCGAACGTATTGTACAGAGAATGGCAGCACGAATGATCGCGAGTTTATCTCATCCGTGCGAGTGTCATAGCGATGTCGGAAGCACTGAACTGGCAGACCCTAAGATAGACTCAAGCTCACCCAGAAAGTCTTGCTCTTAAAATTTCAAGAACAACTTTACATGATTACTCTAGCAATATACTACAGTCCCCCTACGTTTCGCTCTCGTAGGGATCGTGAGGAAAAGACTCGATTAATTACAGCACGCCGGCCGGAGTGGCCGTGCGGTTCTAGGCCCTACAGTCTGGAACAAAGCGACCGCTACGGTTGCAGGTTCGAATCCTGCCTCGGGCATGGATGTGTGTGATGTCCTTAGGTTAGTTAGGTTTAATTAGTTCTAAGTTCTAGGCGACTGATGACCTTAGAAGTTAAGTCGCATAGTGCTCAGAGCCAAGCCAATTACAGCACGCACGGAAGCATTTAAACGATAATTCTTTCTGCGCTCCATACGTGGATGGAACGGGGAGAAAACATACTAACTGTTACAATGGGTAGTACCCTCTGTTGCGGTTTGCAGAGTATAGATGTACAACGTCATGGAAGCTGCAATGCGGGCTATGCTATGAAGAGCTTCTTGTGCAGCGTCCATTATATTACGACGGGACGAAAAGCGACGAAAAATGTAATTTTGATGTAACAAATTAATGTCACCGGTACGGTGCCACTGGCAACAGAGGCGAAAAAAAGAAAATTCACGCTCGGCTTGGAACATACTCCGGAAAATTTTAATGAAGGAGTGTACGGCGGAAAAGGAAAGGAAAAATCCGCCCGCAGTGCAAGGAGCCTCTTTCATGGCTCGTGAGCAAGAGGGTCGCGGCACGGCATGGCGTTTGTATGGGGAGAGGGGAGGGGGGAAAAGGCTGTGGGAGGAGCTATGGGGGAGTGGAGGAGGACGCGCCCCTACCACAACTGAGGCCGGCGAAATAAGAGAAAGCGAGGCTCTGAAACGAAACATCTCTACATCGCCCTTCGATGAGATGTAGAGAGTGGAGCAGGGATTCGACAGAAAATTCCAGAGTAGAGAACGGAATGTATGATACGGAATGATACAGCACCGCGCTCGCCAGTTAAGGAAGTTCGTGCGAATTTTTATATTAAAGGTTGAAAAGCCTCGAAATCAAGATCGCAAAAAGTAAATTTTTATTTTAGTACCAGGTTTAATCTACACACGAACCATCTTGAGATCGTAAAACCTTGTTGATTAGCGTCATTGCCATGACAACTCAACACCTCATATAGGTAAAATAACTTTACATCGCTCAACCAATCGAGTACGAGGAAGGTCATAAAACTAAGGCTTTATGCCATTACAACTTAGTAACTGACAATTTAATCATTATTCACATTATTTCATAGCAGATACCCATAGAACTCTATCAGTTACAAAGATTTAGTGGCATGGCGCCCTAGTCTTAGGTCTTTCGTTCTTCTTGATTAGTTGAACGATGTGAAGTTATTTGTATTCTATATTTATTGTCACGAGAAAAGATATAAATTCCGCGTGGCTTATTGAGCAGGTCGGTGGCTAAAAACTGTGACTGCATTAGGTAGCGACAGACTTAATGTTTGGCGAGTATTGTCAATAAAAAACAATCCGTATTTTTGTAGCTATTACGTTTTCGGGAAATGCAACACCATCAACTTGCTAACGTGAGTGAAAGGGATAGTGAGTGACTGTGTTAAGACTAGCACGGGCTTGGCAGTGATACTTGTTCACCTGAGCTTCAGTATATAGTAATTAAGGCCAAAATTTCCAACCTTTCATTTCGTGTGAGAACTTTCTCCCGAAACGTAGATTAGTGACTTTAATTGCAGCCTGGTTCACATGGAAGTACGAGTACAGCAGGTTTTGCTCGGCTTCCCTACTGATGATCTGCTGAGACAATGTTCACAGGTAGGTGTAGGTTCGTCGTAAAGGGACGGAAGGAACCGCGCCGCCGCAAGGGGAAAAAAATGGTTCAAATGGCTCTGAGCACTATGGGACTTAAAATCTATGGTCATCAGTTCCCTAGAACTTAGAACGACTTAAACCTAACTAACCTAAGGACATCACACAACGCCCAGTCATCATGAGGCAGAGAAAATCCGTGACCCCGCCGGGAATCGAACGCGGGAACCCGGGCGTGGGAAGCGAGAACGCTACCGCACGACCACGAGCTGCGGACTGCAAGGGGAAGAGCGAAAAAAATTAAACTTCACAGGTTGGTAGGTTATGTGACTTTGTTTCACTGATTACGAAGTCAAGTCAAATTTACAAAGGTAAATATGAGCCCACTGATTGTTATGACGTTGCACCCCGTCTTGAATGGGTGCATGCTCTGATTCGATAGCTAAGGCCGTTGTATCCTCTCCTGAGGTAAACTGGCCCACAACTGTTTTAACTGTTCCTTGATACACTGAATACTGGGCCTGGGACAGACTTGATGTCTGAACTGTTCCCAGATATGTTCTATTGGAGACAGATCTGGGGATTTTTCTGGCCACAGGAGTACCTAAACATCACGCACACGGCTCCTTAAGACACGTACTATGTGTAGGCAAGCATTGTCATGTTGAAAAATTCCACCACGATTCTATCGGATGAGCGGTGACACATGAGGACCGTGATGTATCACTGTGCCGTCAGAGTGGTCCTATCACTACCAATCGTGACCTGAAGTTATAACCAATGGATCCCCACACCGTGATGCCAAGAGAAACACTGCTGCGTCTGTTGCAACCATTGCAAGATTGGGATGACCACGTCTATTCCCGCCGACGATGCTCATGCTGGGTAATGCAGAACCGCGATTCATCTGTAAACACAGCGCGACGCCAGTCGTCAGCAGTCCATCTTTCCCAGTCACGGCATCACTCTAAACACAGTCGTGTACTTGCAGTGAAAACTTGTACGAAGGCTGCGCAGTGTCCTATATACTCGAAGGCCTCCATCGCGTACGAGGCGCATGCGCCGCCCACCACAATTGCTGCCCTCCGAGACTGGGCAGGTGGCGCCACCCTTTGTAGAATATCGGCGGCAACGGTATATCGCACTCAAAAGACTGTTTTGAAACACGCTGATTTGCCACATCGAAGGTCGTTCACCGAAAGCCGACACACACAAATCCGTGTCTGCATTATAATCTTTGGCAATCACCACCCCAACACAATGGCGTGCATTGGACTCTGCTACGCAGTGCATATGACATTTTCAACGTGCGCAGTTTAACTCAAGAACCTGCACACTTTATGGCTGTTTTTAAAGTAAATGGCATTCTGAGAAGCAGATTCGTCGCACTATGGAGTTTGAACCACCCCTTGAGGTGCATGAAGAGAAGCAGGGTCTGTGGACTTTTACACTGGAGTGTGTTCTGCCCAACTCCCAAGATTAGGGCACTACTCGACTCTGTGAAAGATAATTTGGGTCTTAGTAAGACTGGCATACGCGAACTTCCGTGTCAATGAGGGAAGATTTACATCCGGCCGATCGATTCGCGCAGTTCAGGGTAGGTGCGTGTTAACATCGCCGTTAATCGAGATTTTTTTTTTCACTAGCTGCTTATATTTTATGACCCACCGTCTAATTTCTTATGGTGGGTCGTATGTTGCCACTTAGCCGCTGTGACTGGGTCCGTGGTCCGGAGTGACAAAGTAACACCACCCCGGCTCCCGTCCCCACTCACACCGTTGCCCGTGTCCCGCCACGTGGAGGCGGGCTCTATTTGTTTGGATCCATTTGATATCTTTTTTTTGTGCAGCATTAGAAAAACTTATAAATAATACAAAATCAAGTAAGCTATTAATAAACAAAACGAAATTAAATATTTAGAAAGAAGGAAGGGAGAGAACTGAATAGAGAAGGGATAGGTATAATGTTGCCTGTCATCTGGTTGCGGGCGGCGGCCCGGGTCTTGGAATGACCCTCAAGACGCTGGCCGTCGCTCACCATGCCTTTAACATCTACCATCCTAAAAACTAACTTAACTAGAAGAGATTAGAGTACGTTAAAGCTAGAAAATAAGACTAAAACCTCCACGTCCAGCCTGCTAAACTGTTTACGATGTACAATAGAGAGGTAACTGATTTTGTGCTTGGCTCAAAGTTGCTAATGAAAGGGTACTTGTGGTAAAAGTAATAAGGTAATGACGCTAACGGTTTGTGTTGAGCCTACAAGGCTCCTAGTATAGTACATCAGGCGCAAGCACCTCCCGGCCCCGCCGAAAACACGACCTGAACGGTGGTTTTCCCCGATCTACCATAGGTATCCGTCGGGTTGGGCTCAAAAGAGAGGAACCACAATTAAGATCCTTCCATCCAGGACGTGCGCCGCCTCTTACCAGGGGGCGTAGGCCCCTTAAAGAGGTGCCTAACTTTAAGCTTCAGATCAGAAGTTATTAGTGTAGTGGAGGTTGAGGTATAGGCTGTGTAGGTTGGTTGTACAAACAGTTCACGCTGAGCCAATGAGACTTACAATGATACGTGGTGCGGCAGTTAGCACCTTCCGGTCCCGCCAGCAACACAGCCTGAACGGTGGTTTTCCCCGATCTACCAAAGGTATCCGTCGGGTTGGGCTCAAAAGAGAGGGATCACAATTAAGATCCTTCCATCCAGACTGTGCGCTGCCTCTTAACGGAAGTCGTAGGTCCCTTGAAGAGGTACCCAGCTTTAAGCTCTTATTAGACATGGAGATGCTGTTAACTATTTACATATAAAGTGCAATCTGTTTTTAGGATTGTGTGTGACTTGTGCACCTCTTGTCGGTTGTTCCACTCTGTTCTTTGAATTTGGCTTGGTTGACACTATGAATCATCCGCGCTGGACGCTTCAATTTCTGTGTTTGTGCCCTGGTCTGTATCTGTTTCTTCTTCATCACCCGTGGTGCTAATCATATCTGTGTCCCCCTGGGCATCGTGACGTCTGTTTGGACCGATTATTACAACAGCTGGAAAAATTGGCGGTAGCAGAACATTGATTAAACGAGAGACACGGGATAAAAGTTGACGAGACAGTGATAGTTGCCAACACTTCCAGAAGTCGGAACTATGTTTATAAAGAGGCAACTGAAATTATGTCAACACATAATTTGGTTAATAGAGACAATGGGTTTCCTCTTAGCAGAACGTGGAACTCTGTACCATCCCGCAACAAAACAGAACGTTCTCCGGTGCGGCCAGCCTGATTGTTTGAAAATAGCGATATGTCCTGCCGCCGATGTTCTACTAACGGCGGCGCCACAGGTCCAATCTTAGAGGGTGGCAACTGTGATGGGCGAGCCATGCAACATGTACAGTACGGAGGCCTGCGACCGTAGCAGCCGCGTGGTTCCGAACTGAAGCGCCTAGAACCAATAGACCACAGCGGCCGGCAGACTTTCAAGTAGTTACTCTCGTTAAAACTCACCAACAGCTATGTTCTCCTCAAGAGAGGGAAAATTTGGATCGCCGAAATATTGAATCATTTTGATTGTAAGATCCGGCAGCACGCTCGAGGAGACTTTCAAGACATATTACGCTGGGAAAGCCTACAAAGTCACACAGGAGTAACCACTCACAAAGCAGTACAACGGTTGTTGAGAAATGGCGCGGATGAGCGCGCTGTATAACTTCCACATAGCAGAACTTCTCGACACAGTGGCATTTGTAATACTGGTTAAAATTGCTAGGTAAATCGCTTGGGATAAAAGCTGTGCTATTACGTATGGGTACCATTCCACAGGCGTCAAAGTTGGCAATGGAACTGCGAGTTTCCGTCACACGCCGATAGCGGTCGTGCAGGGTCCAGCAGCAGATCCTGTGATGCGCGCCCGTTGGGCCACGCTCCCCAGTGGCTCTTGACCTTCAGCGCCCTCTGCCGCCGCGATATAGGACGGCCCACGGAAGCTGATGATGATGATGATGATGATGTTTGGTTTGTGGGGCGCTCAACTGCGTGGTTATCAGCGCCCGTACAATTACCCAATCTTTGCCCAGTCCAATTTCGCCACCGTCCTGGATGATGATGAAATGATGAGGACAACACAAACACCCAGTCACCTCGAGGCAGGTGAAAATCCCTGACCCCGCCGGGAATCGAACCCGGGACCCCGTGCTCGGGAAGCGAGAACGCTACCGCGAGACCACGAGCGGCGGACTCCCACGGAAGCCACACAGACAACTTGCACTTGGATTCCCTTGGCCACGTGGCGTTACGCAATCGCCGACAAGTTCTGATGGACGCCACTTTCGTGCTTTAATTCAGACAGCCTCATCTTTGTTGCAGTTGTGATACCTGGACTATTTCTTGCTGCGTTATTTGTAATGAGTCTTCGTACGCTTGGGGAAATACAAGTTAGCTTGTTCGCTAATCATTTCTGCTCCCGTCCAGCTTTCCTACGACGACAGCGATCGTGTGAGACCAAACTCGCTTTATTTGTTCATGAGACCCAGAAAATATTAGATACAGCCTCCCAGGTAGATGCTATTTTCCTTGACTTCCGGAAGGCGTTCGATACAGTTCCGCACTGTGTCGCTGGATTGAAGAGTTTTTAGCAAACAGAACACAGCATATTGTTCTCAATGGAGAGACGTTTACAGACGTTAAAGTAACCTCTGGCGTGCCACAGGGGAGTGCTATGGGACCGCCGGCCGCGGTGGTCTCGCGGTTCTAGGCGCGCAGTCCGGAACCGCGCGACTGCTACGGTCGCAGGTTCGAATCCTGCCTCGTGATGGCTGGGTGTTGTGTGCTGTCCTTAGGTTAGTTAGGTTTAAGTAGTTCTAAGTTCTAGGGGACTGATGACCACAGCTGTTAAGTCCCATAGTGCTCAGAGCCATTTTGCTATGGGACCATTGCTTTTCACAATATATATAAATGACCTAGTAGATAGTGTCGGAAGTCCCACGCGGCTTTTCGCGGATGATGCTGTAGTATACAGGGAAGTTGCAGCATTAGAAAACTGTAGCGAAATGCAGGAAGATCTGCAGCGGATAGGCACTTGGTGCAGGGAGTGGCAACTGACCCTTAACATAGACAAATGTAATGTATTCCGAATACATAGAAAGAAGGATCCTTTATTGTATGATTATATGATAGCGGAACAAACACTGGTAGCAGTTACTTCTGTAAAATATCTGGGAGTATGCGTGCGGAACGATTTGAAGTGGAATGGTCATATAAAATTAATTGTTGGCAAGGCGGGTACCAAGTTGAGATTCATTGGGAGAGTCCTTAGAAAATGTAGTCCATCAACAAAGGAGGTGGCTTACAAAACACTCGTTCGACCTATTCTTGAGTATTGCTCATCAGTGTGGGGTACGTACCAGGTCGGGTTGACGGAGGAGATAGAGAAGATCCAAAGAAGAGCGGCGCGTTTCGTCACAGGGTTATTTGGTAAGCGTGATAGCGTTACGGAGATGTTTAGCAAACTCAAGTGGCAGACTGCAAGAGAGGCGCTCTGAATCGCGGTGTAGCTTGCTGTCCAGGTTTCGAGAGGGTGCGTTTCTGGATGAGGTACGAATATATTGCTTCCCCCTATTTATATCTCCCTAGGAGATCACGAATATAAAATTAGAGAGATTCGAGCGCACACGGAGGCTTTCCGGCAGTCGTTATTCCCGCGAACCATACGCGACTGGAACAGAAAAGAGAGGTAATGACAGTGGCACGTAAAGTGCCCTCCGCCACACACGGGTGGCTTGCGGAGTATAAATGTACATGTAGATGTAGACAGTGGCCTCACCACTCTGTACTCAACTCTCTTTACCATTTTGTACCACGTCGTGCACAACAAAGGCGACCGACTGCAGGTGACATTGGCAGCGATCCGACGTTCGTATGTGCGGCACACTCTGCGATTCAGACTTAAGTGCCTGGCAGAGGGTTCATCGAACCAGTTTCATACTACTTCTCTACCATTCCACTCTCGAATGGCGCGTGGGAAAAAGGAACACCTAAATCTTTCCGTTCGAGCTCTGATTTCTCTTATTTTATTATGATGATCATTTCTCCCTACGTAGGTGGGTGTCAACAAAATATTCTCGCATTCGGAAGAGAAAGTTGGTGATTGAAATTTGTTTCAGTGACTGCCACCCCAACTCGCGTATCATATCAGTGACATACTCACCCCTATTGAGCGATAACACGAAACGGGCTGCCCTTCTTTGCACTTTTTCGATGTCCTCCGTCAATCCTACCTGGTAAGGATCCCACATCGCGCAGAAATGTCTCAGCAGAGGACGGACAAGTGTAATGTAGGCCGTCTCTTTACTGGGTTTGTTGCATCTTCCAAGTGTTCTGCCAACAAAGTCCAGTCTTTGTTTCGCCTTCCCCACAATATTATCAATGTAGTCTTTCCAATTTAAGTTGCTCGTAATTGTAATTCCTAGTTATTTAGTCGAACTAACAGCCCTTAGATTCGTGCGATTTATCGTATACCCAAAATTTATCGGATTTCTTTTAGTACCCATGTGGATGACCTCGCACTTTTCTTTGTTTAGTGCTAATTGCCACTTTTCGCACCATACAGATCATTTGTAATTGGAGTTGATCGTCTGATGATTTTACTAGACGGTAAATTACAGCATCATCTGTAAACAATCTAAGGGGTTGCTCAGATCATTACCTAGATCATTTGTGTAAACCAGGAACAGCAGAGGGCCTATGACACTACCTTGCGGAACGCCAGATATCACTTCTGTTCTAGTTGATGATTTACCGTCTGTCACTACGAAGTGTGACCTCTCTGAGAGGAATTCACGAATACTGTCACACAACTGAGACTATACTCCATATGCACGCAATTTGGTTAATAGTCGCTTGTGTGAAACGGTATCAAAAGCCTTCTGGAAATCTAGGAATCTGGAATCGATCTGAGATCCCTTGTCGACAGCACTCATTACTTCATGGGAATAAGGAGCTAGCTGTGTTGCACAAGAACGATATTTTCTGAATCCCTGTTGGTTATGTATCAATAAGTCATTTTCCTCAGGGTGATTCATAATGTTCGAGTACAGTATACGCTCCAAAATCCTACTGCAAATTGAGGTCAGTGATATGGGTCTGTATTTCAATGGGTTACTCCTACTTCCTTTCTTGAATATTGGTGTGACCTGTGCTACTTTCCGGTCTTTTCGTCAAGTCAGCGGTTGTATATGATTGCTAAGAAAGGCGCTATTTTGTCTGCATACTCTGAGAGGAACCTGATTGGTATACCATCTGGACCGGAAGACTTGCCTTTCTTAACTGATTTGAGTTGTTTCGCAACACCTAAGATATCTACTTTTATGTCACTCATGCTAACAGCTGTTCTGGTTTCGAATTCTGGAATATTTACTTCGTCTTCTTTCGTGAAGGAATTACGGAATACCGTATTTAGTAACTCCGCTTTAGTGGCACCATCATCGGTAACATTTCCATCGCTATCGCGCAGTGACGGTATTGACTGTTTTTTGCCACTGGTGTACTTTACATACGACCAGAATCTCTTTGGGTTTACTACCATATTTTGAGACAATATTTCACTGTGGAAACTATTAAAAACATCTTTCATTGACTAAATTGCACTAAATTTCGAGCTTCCGTGAAACTTAGCCAGACATGGGAATTTTGCGTTCCTCTGAATTTGGCATGCTTTTTTAGTTGCCGCCCGAAGAGGCCATAAAGGCCCAACGGTACCGACCGGCCGCCGTGTCATCCTCAGCCCACAGGCGTCACTGGATGCGGGTACGGAGGTGGCACCTATAAGGCCGAAGAAGAGTTACGGAGGGCGGAATTCTCCGGGATACGACGGTTCGAGTGCCGCAGGCGTGAATAATTTCTGCCGGTCGTGCAGAAACGGCGCACCCCGAGCCGTCCCACGAGCCTGTCAGGTCCAGCCAGACCAGACCGGTGCCTTTCGCTTTCACTGCGGCCTCCGCCTGGGCCGGCAGAGAGGTGTGCGTGCGGCTGCGTCTCGCCATGTTTTATGCAGGCGGGCGCTCTCAGCCGGGATGGGCGCCATTGCTGTTTCATGCCGGCCCCAGCTGCGCCGCCATACAGCCCGCCACAGCCACAGCAGGGGCCGCCGCTCTGGACAGCGGGCAAGCTAAGACCCACTCCCGTGTCCCCTTACTTCACATTGTGTCTGCCGTGTCACCGCCAGACACCACACTTGCTAGGTGGTAGCATTTAAATCGGCCGCGGTCCGTTAGTATACGTCGGACCCGCGTGTCGCCACTATCAGTGATTGCAGACCGAGCGCCGCCACACGGCAGGTCTAGTCTAGAGAGACTCCCTAGCACTCGCCCCAGTTGTACAGCCGACTTTGCTAGCGATGGTTCACTGTCTACATACGCTCTCATTTGCAGAGACGACAGTTTAGCATAGCCTTCAGCTACGTCATTTGCTATACGACCTAGCAAGGCGCCATATTCAGTTACTATGTCTTCTGAACAGATAATATTGTGACTCATGTACCGTCAAGAGCGACGTTCATCATTAATAGATTAAAGTTAAGTATCAAACTAATTACGTTCGCTTTCTGAATTCTGATTCCTTGTCATGTTACAGACCTCACGTCAGTATAGTTCTTCCCTCCTCACGCCAGCCTGCGTGAGCTAGAACGCGTGCCTTTCGGTCTCCTCTCGTAACACGGTGTTGGCTCTTCTGCTAACACTACAGTGTCTGCCGCTGGGAAGACAGCGTGACACGATTGCGGCAGCTTTAGGGTTAGACCTCCAGACGAATGTATAGAGAACTGTGTAACCCTAAAGACACTGCTGCAGATGAGGTGAAGTAGGGTACAATCTACGGAATAGCTTTCTCGTCCGCGCTGATTCCAGAAATGACTTAATTATAACTATGAAACACTAATGACTCCGGCAGTGATTTTTAATTGCTAAACATATGTGGGGGCTGGATGTACGTCCTGATCTCCTTCTACCCCCTTCCCCCCTCCAGCCTTTCTCTGACCATCGCATCCGACCCCTTCTCTGTCCATCTCATCCTCCTCCTCCTATCTCTCTCCACCGCCATCCTCTACCTCTGTCGGTCTTCCGCTTCCTCCTCTACCTTCATTCCTCACCCCGCCCTCTGCTCATTTCTTTTTCCCCCTGTCGCTGACCTTAAGTCTAGTTCCAGCTAACGAAACCTTGATCAAGGACAGTTGTTGTTGTTGTTGTTGTCGTTGTGGTGGTGGTCTTCAGTCCTGAGACTGGCTTGATGCAGCTCTCCATGCTACTCTATCCTGTCCAAGCTTCTTCATCACCCACTACCTACTGCAACCTACATCCTCCCTGAATCTGCTTACTGTATTCATCTCTTGGTCTCTCTTTACGATTTTTACCCTCCACGCTGCCTTTCAATATTAAACTGGTGACCCCTTGATGCCTCAGAACATATTCCTACCACCGATCCCTTTTTCTAGTCGCCGGCCGGAGTGGCCATGCGGTTCTAGGCGCCACATTCTGGAACCGCGAGACCGCTACGGTCGCAGGTTCGAATCCTGCCTCGGGCATGGATGTGTGTGATGTCCTTAGGTTAGTTAGGTTTAAGTAGTTCTAAGTTCTACGGAGCTGATGACCTCAGCAGTTAAGTCCCATAGTGCTCAGAGCCATTTGAACCTTCTTCTAGTCAAGTTGTGCCACAAACTCCTCTTCTCCCCAATTCTGTTCAATACCTCTTCATTAGTTATCTGATCTATCCATCTAATCTTCATCATTCTTCTGTAGCACCACATTTCGAAAGATTCTATACTCTTCTCGTCCAAACTATTTATCGTCCATGTTTCACTTCCATACATGGCTACACTCCATACAAATACTTTCAGAAACGACTTCCTGACATTTAAATCTATACTGGATGTTAACCAATTTTTCTTCTTCAGAAACGCTTCATTTCAGGTTTAGATCTAAAATATCTAATGTTATCTTAAATTGCAACGCAGTGTAATTCGAGTGTGAAGTTCAGAATATCTTCCAGTAGTTGCTTTGTCACTACTTTGTGAGTAAAGTGGAACCACGTCTTGATGATCCTTAACTCTAACTAAGATCAGCAATCTTACATGCGAATGTGCGTGAGATTATATCGTCTCGTCTTGACAATATTTTTCAATATAGCAACTTTATGTTCAACCCACGTGGGGTGTACTTTGTGAGACCAGTACCACGTGCTTATACAATTGTTTGACCCATCAGGTTAATAGTAAGACAATAGTAACCAGTTCGAGGTTTTTCTTTTGTAAATTGCGTTTCGATGTAATTTTAAAAAATGGTTCAAATGGCTCTGAGCACTATGGGACTTAACATCTATGGTCATCAGTCCCCTAGAACTTAGAACTACTTAAACCTAATGAACCTAAGGACATCACACAACACCCAGTCATCACGAGGCAGAGAAAATCCCTGACCCCGCTGGGAATCTAACCCGGGAACCCGGGCGTGGGAAGCGAGAACGCTACCGCACGACCACGAGCTGCGGACGATGTAATTTATTTTAATTATCAAAATTATTGTGGAGTTACACTCTATGTGTAAACCACGTGAAGCACGTGGTGTAATCATCAAAGTAGCCCTCAGCTATTCTTTTCGGGAAGATTTCACAGAGAGTTAGTATGAATTTAGTATACCAGTGTGTGGTAATTACATGACGGACAGGATTGTGCTACGAACGTAACTTCTTCGGGTGCAAATTGAATCGGTTGGTTGTGGTTAATTTCCTCTTGCATATGTTTCAACGTTCTTCGTGTGTTATTTTATGAATGCAGTGTTGTATGCAGTCTCCCAATCTTGGCTCCATATTTGATGTGTTCCGTAAGATTACAAACTCACATTTTCACAATCCTAAATAAGGCACCAGTTTAGTTATGAATGAAGTTTAATATGCTGAAATTTTAACGGAACAATGATCAATGTTAAAATAAATGTCCAAATATAAACTGATTTATTTCTTTTTATTTAAATTCTCTTTATATATATATAGTCTGGTTGGGAATTTGGTAAGCTAGACTGGATACCTGGTGAAACAGTTGCTCAGTAATGCAAGGTTAACTTCCACAAATAGCTCACAGCTTTTAACCCGCTTTTAATGTCTTGAATATCAGCATCGCTTTCAGAACAACTTAATGCATCTAACATTACAGTATGAGACTGGAGATAAACCATCAGACATTCGCAAAATCAATTCTGAAGACCGAAAGAGCCGACAAGGGCGAGAATTATCGCACAATCAGCTTAACAGCTCACGCATTCAAGTTGCTGACAAGAATAATATACAGAAGAATGGAAAAGAAAATTGAGCATCTGTTACATGACGATCACTTTCGCTTTAGAAAAAGTAAGGGCAGCACACAGGCAATTCTGACGGTGAGGTTGATAATGAAAGCAAGACTAAAGAAAAATTAAGACAGTTCATAGGATTTGTCGACCTAGAAAAAGGGTTCGACAACGTAAAATGGGCAAAGATGTTCGAAATTCTGAGAAAAAGAGGGGTAAGCTATAGGAAGATACGAGTAATATACAATTTGTACAAAAGCCGACAGGGCATAATAAGAGTGGAAGACCAAGAAGGAAACTCTCGGATTACAATGGGTGTAAAACAGGTGTGTAGTCTTTCGGTCCTACAGTTCAATCTATGCATCGAGGAAACAACGATGGAAATGAAAACTCAAGAGTGGAATTCAAATTCAAGGCTAAAGGTGATCAATGATACTATTCGCTCATGACACTCCTATCTTCAGTGAAAATGAAGAAGAATTACAGGACCTGTTGAATGGTATGAACAGTCTAACGAGTAGAGAATATGGATTGAGAGTAAATTGAAGAAAGACGAATGTAAGTAGAAGTAGCAGAAATAACAACAGCGAGAAACTTAACATCAGAATTGGGGACCATGAAATAGACAAAGTTAACAAATTCTGCTACCTAGGCAGCAACATATTCCGTGACGGACGTAGCAAGGACGACATGAAAAGCAGATTAGCACTGGCAAAAAGGGCATTCATGGCCAAGGGAGGTGTACTAGTATCAAACAAATGTCTCAATTTGAAGAAGACGTTTCTGAGAATGTACGTTTGAGTTCAGCATTCTATGGCAGTGAAACATGGCTTGGTTGGAAAAAGAGAAACAGAAGAAGAAAGAAGCAACTGAGACGTGGAAAATCAGATGAAATGATAAGGTAAGGAATTAGGAGGTTCTCCGCGGAATTGGCGAGGAAAGGAATATATGGAAAAGCACTGGCAAGAAGATGGAACAGGATGATAGGACATTCGTTAAGACATAAAAGAATTACGTCCATGGTACGAGAGGGAGCTGGAGAGGGCAAAAACCGTAGAGGAAAACAGAGATTAGAATACATCCAGCAAATAGCTGAGGACTACTCTGAGAGAAAGGAATTCGTGGCGAGCCGCATCAAACCAGTCAGAAGACTGGTGGGTCAAAAACATACATCCGAAGCGACATGAAGTTGAATGGCCACAGAAAACCAATAATAAGAAAAAAGAAATTACGAAAAATAGAAATGTGACTCATCTACGAAAGAAGTGTTTTACATGACACTTTGACCAATTCTTGAGTCCTGCTCATGTGTCTGGGACCTTTACCCAATGAAGTCGGTGACAGAGTGTTACGAAGATGCTCAACAAACTCCAGTGGCTGGTACTGTAAGAAAGGCGTTGTGCATCACGAAGAATTTTAGCACTGAAATTCCGAGAGAGAACGTTTCAAAATATTACTTCCTCCCTTACACGTCTCACGAAATGACCACAACGCGAAACTCCGCGAAGTTCTATGTGCTACGGAGCTTCACCGACGAATATTTAATCACTTCATCCCACGCACGATTCGTGTACGGAACAGTAAAAGGAGAAAAGGAAGGAATAGTAGGACGTACCCTCTGCCACATGCCGTGAAGCTGCATGCGGAGTATAGAAGCAGATGTAACGTGCCGTGAGTTTATTGGTAAACCTCTACAGCGCCTCTTTCAATGCAAAATGGAGGATCACAAGACGCTTAATGGCTCATTACCAGGCGTAGCGCACAATAGCTGTGATCAGCGTCGCGGGTCGATCGCTATCTGCGCAGATCGCGAACGTAAACGCAGGCCTACGTGCGTAATCGGCGCCTGCCCGTAACACGGACGCAACCCGCGCGACGCTACTGTGCGCAGGGCAGCGCGGTCGCAGGGGAGCGCTGCTCGATACGCGATTACCCGTGTTTAGCGCCTGTTTATAGCCGATAACCGATAATCAATGGCGTCTCTGTCATGGCGGCGCAACTAAATTGTGAATGCGTGCACAATGCCTCGCTGACCAGGAGATAACGCGCTACTGCTGTATCGTCCACACCGTCTGCTAGACAGCCAAGAAACTCAGGCACGTATTTTCTTGTGCTTTTACACTGTGTAGTAAGTGTGTACAGGGATTGTATTTGTATTATACAATAAGAAAAAGTAATGCAGACACTGACGAACAGAGACACCAAGTCTCTGTTCCTGCATGGAGAAGAGGAAGAGAAAAACAACGTTTAGTGAAAGATAAGGCATTTAGAAGTACGAGGGAAATAATGTGTTACCTGAAAGTTTTATCACGGGAAATTATCGGCCCTGGCCTTCTTGGATGGGCCATCGCAGAATTAGAATGGAATGGGAAAAATCAAGGTAAATCTTAATACTAGCAGCAGAAGGAAAACTTTAACATCGGTTCTTCCGGAAACGACGACAATGTCAAACACTTCACCGCTTTTGAATATGAACGCTAGCCTGTTCGACTAAATAAGTTTTCTTCGAAACTGGAGAATAGCAAGTTTTGTATATGTATAAAAAAAAGCTTTCAGACATAGAGATCACGTTTGTGGCACGCATATAAAGTACGTTGAGGTACACTACGTAATCACAAAATTATGAACTTTCTGCTTTCCCAGTACGTTGAATGTCTGCGTAACGCCCACATATGTACTCGTAAAATAAATATTGCGACTGGTATCAACGATACTGCAGTGGTTAAAACGCCAAACATCTATATTGTTCCTAAAGTAGATTATGTAAAGTTCAACAAAAAACGCAAATTATTGTCACTAGAATTATGCAGGTGCCAAACCTGTCAACTCTGCGTATGTTTATGGAGATGGAGCAATGCTGGAAATAGCAACAGCATCTTCAACGGAATGATTCTTCACAGTCTGTTAGGAGGTAGAAGGTACCAGGGTACAGCTGATAGTGCAGCCAGTCTTGCCAAGGTTTTTCGACTGTCCCTAGGAACCAAAAGGTGCATGAGCAATTTTAAAATTCTTCCTTTATAGCTCCCAGAACAGGTAACGAGTAAAACCCGAAATCACTATTTACCGTTTAACAGCGTAAAAATAATTGTGTGGCTGTAACTCTAACCTCAAATACTACTTTGAAGAATGTCATATTACCACAGTTGCGCCAGTGGTAAAATACTTTATGTACACAACCAGCTTCAGTCGTCTGACCATCATCATGTTCATAAAAAGTATTCACAGCATCGTGTTATGCGAAATATGAAACCTTTATCGTCAAACGATGAAACCATGAGTAACACACATAAATTACGTTGTCAGTCTATAAAAACTGTTCTAGGGAGTGTTCTCATTCAGTCGCCTCTCTGCGATATGAATCTGTTCACACAATTAACGCCTAGCACAGTTTTTATACATGGACGACGTAATTTATGTTACGGCGTGACAACAGTGTATTATTCATAGTTTTATAATCTGACGATAAGGATTTCATATTTCGCCTAGTATGATGCTATTAATACTTTTATGAACCTGATGATGGTCAGACGACTGAAACTGCTACTGTATATAAAGTATTTTGGCAGCAGCTCAAGCTAGTACTACGTCAACTTTCAAATATTTAAGAGCTGTGGGGAACCACCTCTTGAAAATACACTGAAATATTATGTTCCGTAGGAATTCCCCCCCCCCCCCCCCTCTCTCTCTCTCTCTCTCTCTCTCTCTCTCTCTCTAATCAGTCTTCTGACTGGTTTCATGTGGCCAAATAAGACTTCACCTGCTGTGTAACATCTTCATCTCAAAGAAGTACTTACATCAATCATCCTCCACCGTTTATCTCTGTCTTCTCTTACCATTTTCACTCCCTGCAACTCCCCTGAAATTCTGCATAAGTCATTCCTTGACGTCTTAATACACATCACATCCTCTCAAGCTGTTTCTTCCTCTTGTCAATTTGTCCCGCATACTGGTTTCCTCACCGACTGTGCCGAGGAATATATTTTTTATCTTCTCAGTCCACTTAATTTTCAGAATTGTCAGGAACTTGGATGCTTGAGCTGTTAAACTGATTGTACGATAATTCTCGCTGTTGTCAGCACTTGCTGCTCTCGGAATTGTGTGTGTGATTTTTTTTTTTTTTTTCGAGTCACATGGCATACAACCAGACTCATACATTCTACACACCAACGTGAATAGTCGTTTTGTTACCGCTTCCCCCAATTATCTTAAAAATTTTGATGCAGTGTTATTTATGCTTTATACCTTACTTGATCTTAAGTCTTCCAAAGCTCTTAAATTCCGGTTCTAGTACTGAATGTCCTATATCTTCTCTAGTGACTCCTGTTTCTTCTTCTATCACATCAGGCAAGTCTTTCCCCTCACTGATTCCTTCAAAGTACTCTTTCCACCTATCCACTCTGTCCTCTGCGTTTATCAGCGGAATTCTCATTTTACTCTTAAAGTTACCACCTTTGCTTTTAATTTGACTTTTCTATACGGTGAGTTAGTCCTTCCGACAATCTTTTATTTTTCGATTTCTTCACATTTTTCATGCAGTCATTTCGTCTTAGATTCCCTGCTCTTCTTATTTGTTTCATTCCTAAGCGACTTGCATCTGTGTATCCCAGAACTCCTCTAACATTTTTGTACTTCCTTCTCTCGTCGATCAATTGAAGCATTTCTCCCGTTACCCATGGTTTCTTCGCAGTTACCTTCATTGTACCTATGATTTTCTTTCAAACTTCTGTGACTGCCCTTTTTAGAGACATGCGTCCTCATCTACTAGAGAGTTTCAAGTACATTTCTTCATTCCTTAGTATTTCCATTTCCTACTTCTTTACGCATTAGTTCTTCCTGATTACTCACTTAAACTTCACCCTGCTCTACATGACTATTAAGTTGTGATCCGAGTCGATATCTGCTCGTGGGTATAAATTACAATCCAGTATATGATTTCGGAATCTCTGCCTGACCACGATGTAATGTAACTGGCATCTGAGTGTATCTCACGGCCTTTTCCAAATGTACCACCTCCTATTTTGACTCTTGAACAGAGTATTCGCTATTACTAGCTGAAATTTATGGTAGATTTCAGTTAGTCTTTCTCCTCTCTCATTCCTAATACCAAAGCCATATTCTCCCGTAACCTTTTCCTTCTACTCTTTCCTCTATAACCGCATTCAAGATCCCCATGACTATTAGATTTTAATTTCCCATTACGTACTGCATTACACATTCAATGTCTTCATCTACTTTGTCTGTCTTCATATTCAGCCTGCGACGTCGGCATGTATACCTGAACTATCATTGTCGGTGTTGGTTTGCTGTCGGTTCTGATGAGAAGAACCTTATCACTGCAATGTTCACAGTAACACACTTTTGCCCTACCTTCCTAAACCCGTTATGCTATTTTCTGTTGGTGTTGATATTGCCCTATACTCATCTGACCAGAAATCCTTGTCTTCTTTCCACTTCACTCCACTGACCCCTACTTTATCTAGACTGAGCCTTTGCATTTCCCTTTTGAGATTTTCTAGCTTTCCTACCACATTCAATCTTCTGACATTCCACGCCCCGGACTCTTAGAACGTTATCCTTTCGTTGGTTATTCAGTCTTTTTCTCATGATCACCTCCAGGAGATCCAAATGGGGGGACTATCCGGAATATTTCGCCAATAGAGAGATCATCATGACACTTTTTAATTACCGGCCATATGTCCTGTGGCTAGACATAACGTGCTTTTAATACAGTGGTTTCCATTTTCTTCTGCATCCTCATGCCGTTGAGCGTTGCCGATTCCTCCATATTTAGGGGCAGTTTCCCAGCCCAAGTGCAAGAGTGTACCCTGAAACTCTGTGCGTTCCTCCGGTCTCTTTGACAAGGCCGACAGAGTGAGGGTGACTTCTCATGCCGGAAGTCTTCGGCAGCCAATGCTGATTATTAATCAAAATTTAAGCGCTGGCGGGGTTATAAGCCGGGTCAAGGACGTTTCTGATTAGTAATCAACGACGCTACCCCTACGTGACGAGTGCTACACATTGAAAAAACTGCATTCCAAATACCTGCCGAAAAACCAAAGAAAATAGTTTGACAGCTCTTAGGAGGAACACCATATACAGCTCGATTCTTCTACAAACGTATGCTCACGGAACTGGAGCAATGGACCTTACGATGATACATAACACTGCTCTACTCCGCCGCGGGAGTTGTATGAGCAAATCTGTGAATTTTTCGTGCTTAATAAATAAAAATATGATATCTATTATTATCTGAAGATGGTTGTTGATAAGCTGAAACAAGTCACCTTGTTACTACTGGCTTCTATTCCGATCAAGACGTGATGATACCTAATCAAAATGACATACATTTCACTGCAGGCCCAATTATCAAGAAACTAATTTGCTTAATGTTTAAAAGCCCTGCTATCGTACGTGAAACTGACTTCGAGAAAGGAAACAACGCCGCACTTTTTCACGGCAGAGCACAGCGCATAATTTTCTTCCTCGCGTTCGGTTGTAACTGAAAACCTGTTCATTGTTGTACAAAATGTGCAAGTAGTATATATTTATACATTATATATATTAAAAATATATAGCCTACGGCTGTGCGAGTGTTCATTAAAATGTTGCGAAAAATTTAGAGTACATCGGTCAAGAACATTACGAAAGTTTCGGTGACAGTTTTGCCCTTTTATATATTACATATATTTTTTATACTACATATTAAAGAAAAGATATAGCCTATGTCCATTGGAATATTCATTAGATTATCGTGTAAAATCTGAAGTAAATCGGTCAAAAACTTTTCGTAATTTTCGTTAACAACGTTGCCTATATACTTCAGATTTTTACACGATAATCTAATGAACATTCCAATGGACATAGGCTATATCTTTTCTTTAATATGTAGTATAAAAAATATATGTAATATATAAAAGGGCAAAACTGTCACTGAAACTTTCGTAATGTTCTTGACCGATGTACTCTAAATTTTTCGCAACATTTTAATGAACACTCGCACAGCCGTAGGCTATATATTTTTAATATATATAATGTATAAATATATACTACTTGCACATTTTGTACAACAATGAACAGGTTTTCAGTTACAACCGAACGCGAGGAAGAAAATTATGCGCTGTGCTCTGCCGTGAAAAAGTGCGACGTTGTTTCCTTTCTCGAAGTCAGTTTCACGTACGATAGCAGGGCTTTTAAACATTAAGCAAATTAGTTTCTTGATAATTGGGCCTGCAGTGAAATGTATGTCATGAAAGGACTTTGTACGTAAGGTTCCAATACCACTGCTTAAAGGGGGATTAGAGGGATGTAATGGATTTTGGTCCAAAAAAATCGAGTTTTCAAAAATATTATTTTCTTGAACTACACAGTTCAGTCTATGTTGTGTGTGAATTTTATCGTAATAGCAACCTTATAAATGCATTTAAATTGTTAAACTGATTAATTCTGCACTGGCGGCCACTCCCACCTTTTCCGTCTTTGGGAAACTGATTGCTTCAGCGGAATTTTTGTCAATTTGAAGGCTGTTTTTGGATATGTAAAAAGGACCCCTATAATTTCACACACTTCTTATGTTCCAATGTACTAAACATGATTCTGACATAAGTAGTCGCGGCTGTGTTTAATGTTGCTATATCCCCCCCTCCCTTCTAATTTCTGAGTTAACACGAAAGGGAATTCAATACGTCGTTTCCCTTGCGAAATTTACGCGACCTCAAACCACAGCAAAAAATTTCTTTCAACACGGCAACAGGATATGATTGCCTCATGAATACCGACCGACCGGTATTTAAATGACGCCGACAATCCGCAGTTCGCGATACGAAATAAGAAATCTGAAGGGTAGGCGGGGTTTTCCGCATCGTCGACCGCAGCAAGGCTTGGGGTCTGCGGCGCACGCACTGCTGTTGTGGAAAATATGGCGGCGGAGGCGGGAAGGTAGGAAGGAAGGAAGTGGTGGTGGAGGTGGAGGACTTGCGGTGGCGGCGGTGAGGGGGGAGGGGGCGTAGGGCCTCCAGAGTGGTGGCCGAGAGCGTCCCGCGGCCGGAGCAGAGTCAACAACCCGCGCCCGGTAGGCGGTTGTCACGTTCCGGCGCAGCAGGAAGCAGCGGCGGCGGCGGCAGCGCCAGGAGGGCCAAACAATTCCCCGGAGGAGCGGAGCCCTGCCCAGCCCAGCCCTGAACAGAGCACACCGGCAGAGCTAACTGTGCGGCGCGGCGCGGCGCGCCCGCCGGGATCGATAGTGGCGGGACGCGCCGCGTCGACCTCGCGGCGGATCGTAACTCGATTAGGGCGCGGGCGCGCCGCCAGGCGAGTATCGATAAACGCGTTTCGAGCGCCACCTACGATATTATCGAGCGGCGCCGGCGTGGGTAGCTGTGCTCGCATAGGGAATGCAAGTATTAGGACGCAAAAAAGGTTAAAGACAAATAGAAGGAAACGCATTTAACGTTATTTTATACATGTTGCATAGTGCTGAACTCCGTGGGTGTTATTCAATCAAGGACGGTTCACTGAGAATGCAACCAGCCACAAATGGTTTAAAAAAAGCTTTACTTTCCTACCATTCACTGTTTCGTGCTGTCATGGCCATCTTCAGTTGGCTATACATTCCCTCAACTAGATATTTCCCACTAACTGTAAAGGTGATCCAATGAACTGCACAAACACACACACAAAGTGTGATTAAGAAAGAAAGAAGACATTTAAATTTTTTTATGGTCAAACTGCGAAAGATACACTGAAGCGCCAAAGAAACTGGTATTTAAATACAGAGATATGTTAACAGGCAAAATACGGCGCTGCGGTCGGCAACGTTACTACTGCTACAATGGCAGGTTATCAAGATTTCAGTGAGTTTAATCGTGGTTTTATAGTCGGCACACAAGCCATGGGACACAGTATCTCCGAGGTAGCGATGAAGTGGGGATTTTCCCGTACGACCATTTCACGAGTATACCGAGATACTAAAAGGTATCAGATAGATTATATAATGGTAAGACAGAGATTTAGGAACCAGGTTTTAAATTGTAAGACATTTCCAGGGGCAAATGTGGACTCTGAGCACAATCTATTGGTTATGACCTGTAGATTAAAACTGAAGAAACTGCAAGAAGGTGGGAATTTAAGGAGATGGGACCTGGATAAACTGAAAGAACCAGAGCTTGTACAGAGTTTCAGGGAGAGCATAAGGGAACAATTGACAGGAATGGGGGAAAGAAATACAGTAGAAGAAGAATGGGTTGCTCTGAGGGATGAAGTAGTGAAGGCAGCAGAGGATCATGTAGGTAAAAAGACGAGGGCTAGTAGAAATCCTTGGGTAACAGAAGAAATATTGAATTTAATTGATGAAAGGAGAAAATATAAAAATGCAGTAAATGAAGCAGGCAAAAAGGAATACAAACGTCTCAAAAATGAGATAGACAGGAACTGCAAAATGGCTAAGCAGGGATGGCTAGAGGACAAATGTAAGGATGTAGAAGCTTATCTCACTAGGGGTAAGATAGATACTGCCTACAGGAAAATTAAAGAGACCTTTGGAGATAAGAGAACCACTTGTATGAACATCAAGAGCTCAGATGGAAACCCAGTTCTAAGCAAAAAAGGGAAAGCAGAAAGGTAGGAGGAGTATATAGAGGGTCTATACAAGGGCGATGTACTTGAGGACAATATTATGGAAATGGAAGAGGATGTAGATGAAGATGAAATGGGAGATACGATACTGCGTGAAGAGTTTGACAGAGCACTGAAAGACCTGAGTCGAAACAAGGCCCCCGGAGTAGACAACATTCCATTGGAACTACTGACGGCCTTGGGAGAGCCAGTCCTGACAAAACTCTACCATCTGGTGAGCCAGATGTATGAAACAGGCGAAATACCCTCAGACTTCAAGACGAATATAATAATTCCAATCCCAAAGAAAGCAGGTGTTGACAGATGTGAAAATTACCGAACAATCAGTTTAATAAGCCACAGCTGCAAAATACTAACACGAATTCTTTGCAGACGAATGGAAAAACTAGTAGAAGCCGACCTCGGGCAAGATCAGTTTGGATTCCGTAGAAATACTGGAACACGTGAGGCAATACTGACCTTACGACTTATCTTAGAAGAAAGATTAAGGAAAGGCAAACCTACGTTTCTAGCATTTGTAGACTGAGAGAAAGCTTTTGACAATGTTGACTGGAATACTCTCTTTCAAATTCTAAAGCTGGCAGGGGTAAAATACAGGGAGCGAAAGGCTATTTAGAAGATGAACAGAAACCAGATGGCAGTTATAAGAGTCGAGGGACATGAAAGGGAAGCAGTGGTTGGGAAGGGAGTAAGACAGGGTTGTAGCCTCTCCCCGATGTTATTCAATCTGTATATTGAGCAAGCAGTAAAGGAAACAAAAGAAAAATTCGGAGTAGGTATTAAAATCCATGGAGAAGAAATAAAAACTTTGAAGTTCGCTGATGACATTGTAATTCTGTCAAAGACAGCAAAGGAATTGGAAGAGCAGTTGAACGGAATGGATGGTGTCTTGAAGGGAGGATATAAGATGAACATCAACAAAAGCAAAACGAGGATAATGGAATGTTGTCGAATTAAGTCGGGTGATGTTGAGGGTATTAGATTAGGAAATGAGACACTTAAAGTAGTAAAGGAGTTTTGCTATCCGGGGAGCAAAATAACTGATGATGGTCGAAGTAGAGAGGATATAAAATGTAGACTGGCAATGGCAAGGAAAGCGTTTCTGAAGAAGAGAAATTTGTTAACATCGAGTATAGATTTAAGTGTCAGGAAGTCATTTCTGAAAGTACTTGTATGGAGTGTAGCCATGTATAGAAGTGAAACCTGGACGGTAAATAGTTTGGACAAGAAGAGAATAGAAGCTTTCGAAATGTGGTGCTACAGAAGAATGCTGAAGATTAGATGGGTAGATCACATAACTAATGAGGAGGTATTGAACAGAATTGGGGAGAAGAGGAGTTTGTGGCACAACTTGACAAGAAGAAGGGACCGGTTGGTAGGACATATTCAGAGGCATCAAGGGATCACAAATTTAGCATTGGAGGGCAGCGTGGAGGGTAAAAATCGTAGGGCGAGACCAAGAGATGAATACACTAAGCAGATTCAGAAGGATGTAGGCTGCAGTAGGTACTGGGAGATGAAGAAGCTTGCACAGGATAGAGTAGCATGGAGAGCTGCATCAAACCAGTCTCAGGACTGAAGACCACAACAACAACAAAACCGTAAATATCAGGTATCCGGTAAAACATCAAATCTCCGACATCGCTGCGGCCGGTAAAAGATCCTGCAAGAACGGGACCAACGACGACTGAAGAGAATCTTTAAACGTGACAGAAGTGCAACCCTTAATTCCAATCTACATCTGCATCTGCATGGATACTCTGCAAATCACATTCAAGTGCCTGGCAGAGGGTTCATCGAACCACCGTCACAATTCTCTATTACTCCAATCTCGTGTAGGGCGCGGAAAGAATAAACACCTGTATCTTTCCGTACGAGCTCTGATTTCCCTTATTTTATCGTGGTGATCGATCCTCCCCATGTAAGTCGGTGTCAACAAAATATTTTCGCATACGGAGGAGAAAGTTGGTGACTAGAATTTCGTGAGAAGATTCCGTCGCAACGAAAACCGCCTTTCTTTTAATGAATTCCAGCCCAAACACCGTATCATTTCTGTGAGACGCTCTCGCATATTTCCCGATAATACGAAACGTGCTGCCTTTCTTTGAACTTTTTCGATGTACTCCGTCAGTCCTATCTGGTAAGGATCCCACACCGCGCAGCAGTATTCTAAAAGAGGACGGCAAGCGTATTGTCGGCAGTCTCCTTAGTAGGTCTGTTACATTTTGTAAGTGTCCCCACAACATTTTCTAAGTGTTCCTTCCAATTTAAGTTGTTCGTAATTTTAATACCTAGGTATTTAGTTGAATTCACGGCATGGAGACAACCTCATTAATCCATGGACGCTGCATATCAGCAGGGGACTGTTGAAGCTGCTGTTGGCTCTGTAAGGTGTTTCGCGTGTGCAGTTGGAATGATATGGAACCCCCGATACGTCTAAATACGACTCTGACAGGTGACAAGCGCCTGCATCGATTCACGTCCACTGAGCATTCCGAGGGACTTGGGCAATTTCAGCAGGGCAATGCGACGCCCAAACGTCCATAATTGCTACAGAGTGGCTCCAGGAACGTTCTTCTGAATTTAAACACTTCCGCTGGCCACCAAACTCCGCAGACATGAACGTTATTGAGCATATCTGGAATGCCCTGCAACGTGCTGTTCAGAAGAGATCTCCAACCCCTCGTACTCTTACGGATTTTTGGACAGCCCTGCAGGATTCATGGTGTCAGTTCCCTCCAGCACTACTTCAGACATTAGCTGAGTCCATGCCAAGTCGTGTTGCGGTACTTCTGCGTGCTCACGGGTGCCCTACACGGTATTAGGCAGGTGTACCAGTTTTATTTATTTATTTATTTTTTTTTTTTTTGGCTCTTCAGTGTAGAAAGAGATTGCGCATGTCACTGGGCAGAGAAACGTCCAAAGTTCGTCAGTATGACAGAGCACATGGCCACGTCCCCTGTACACGGTTCCGTATAGATAGGAGAAGCGGAACCATCAACTATATTGGAATCTGGCTGTTTTATTCTATGACATACCGCCTTTTAGGTGTGTTTTGTTCTGAGGGACAACGAAGGTTGGATACAAAGGTTCCAAGCTTTTCCGCTCTACTGTTCACATTTTCCTGCCATTGACAGTTTCGTGCTGTCAACGGCACCTTCAGCTTGCTACACTTGCCCTCAACTAGCTCCTTACCAGTAACTGTAAAGATGATCCAATGATCTGTCCACATACGACGGTCATTTTTTAAGTATGAATCGATTTGTTATGCAGTAAGAGAAACATTATTTATGAACGTAAATTGTGTTACAAACTACAATATGCACTTTCTTTTACTTTTCAACATAGTTACCATGGACATTTAAACATTTGTCAAGTCAGATTTTTGATTCCAGTCTCAAAGAACTCTGCTGTCTGACCGTTAGACCAGTTAGTTACAGTTTCTGTCAACAAGTCATCATTTTCCAATCGTTTTCCACCAAGAAATTCCTTCAGTTTTGAAAACAGACGAAAGTCTGATCGCGCTAAGTCAGGGTTGTATGGTGGATGATCCAGTAATTCCCAATGCAACTTGTCCAATTGCGTCTTTGCTCTTGCCGCAACGTGAGGCAGACGACAAGAACGCCTTTCCACTCAAAAAAAAAAAAATATATATATATATATGGTGGCCACGATTTTCCGTGTTAAAGATTCTTGTTTGAATTTTCGTGGTTTCGTCGGCGAGTTTGAGTGATACCACTTACTGGATTGACGTTTATTTTCTAGAGTGTAGTGCGCCATTTACGTTTCATCATCGGTCACAATGTCGCTCAAGAACTCGTGACCATCTTTCTGATAGCACTCTAAAACGGACAATGAATATGCCATTCGCTTTGTTTTGTGTTCTTCTGTCAACATTTTCGGCTCCTATCCCTCACACATTTTTTTGTACTGAAGTTTGTCAGTAACGATGTGAAAACTACTGATCTTGGAACCTGCGAAAATTTTTGGTGCTGCTGGTCAATAGTGAAGCGCCCGTTTTGGCGAACTGCCTCGTCAACCTTTTGTGTCAATTCTTCATTCGTGACAGCGGGCCGTCCAGATCGTCCTTTATCATGAAAAATCTGTCCTTGCTTCATTAAACAGGCTACACCGTTTACGCATATTTCCATGATTTTATTACACCTGCAACACTAACTTCAACAAGTTGCTGGCCGAGCGGTTCTAGGCGCTACAGTCTGGAACCGCGCGACCACTACGGTAGCAGGTTCGAATCCTGCCAAGGGCATGGATGTGTGTGATGTCCTTAGGTTGGTTAGCTTTAAGTAGTTCTAAGTCTAGGGGACTGATGGCCTCAATGTTAAATCCCATAGTGCTCAAAGCCATTTGAACCATTTGAAGCAATGACGGAAATAAAAGAAAGTTTCAGAAGTGGGATTCAAATTCAAGGTGAAAGGATACCAATGACACGATCGTTGACGACATTCGTACCTTCAGTGAAAGTGATTACAGGACCTCTAAAAATTCCACTGAACTATCTAATGAGTTCAGAATATCGACTGAGAGTAAATCATAGAAAGAGGAAAGTAATGAGAAGTAGCAGAAATGAGAACAGTGAGAAACTTATCATAATTGGTGATCACGAAATAGATGAAGGAATTCTGCTACCCAGGCTGCAAAATAAGCCATGACAGTAGAGCAAGTCTGGCCAAGAGCAGTCTATTAGTATCAAACATAGGTCTTAAATTCAGGGAGAAATTTCTGAGAATGTACGTCTAGAGCTTATCATTGTATGGTGGTGAAACACGGATGTGCGAAAACTGGAGCAGAAGACAATCGAAGCATTTGAGATGTAGTGCTACAGACGAATGCTGAAAGTTAGGTGGACTGATAAGGTAAGAAATGAGGCGGTTCTGCGCAGAAGGAAAGGAATATGTGGAAAATACCGACAAGGAGAAGGGACAGGATGATAGAACATCTGTTAAGACATGAGGGAACGAGTTCCATGGTAGTGGAGGGAGCTGAAGCGTGCAAAAAACTGTGGAACGAGACAGAGACTGGAATACAGCAGAAGATAATTGAAGACGTAGGTTGCAAGTGCTACTATGAGATGAAGAGGTTAACACAGAAAAGGGATATGTGGTGTGCCGCATCAAACCAGTCTCAAGACTGATGATAAACAAAAGAAAAAGAAAATCGGGAGGATGGTAAGGAGTTCTTGAGTCACATTGTGACCGGTAATGAAACGTGGATTGTGCACTACTCTCCAGAGAATAAACGTCGGTCCACTCAGTGGCATCACTGAAACTCCCCAACGAAATCACGAAAATTCAAGCAAGAACCTTCAACACGGAAAACCGTTGCCACCATTTTTTTGAGAGTGGAAAGGCAGTCTTCTGTTAGACTTTTTGCCAAGATGAATGACAATGAATGCTGCGAGGTACTGTGCTACGTCATTAAATAACAAAAACTACACTCCCAATTGGAATTAATGCGTCAAATTATTCCGGAGAGATCAAATATTATTATTAAGCGATAATAATCGGAAAATGTCACTTTTTGACCAATTTCACCATATGTACTCCCCTTAAATAGACACTATTGTTGAGGGTCTCCAGTATCGGAATAGCACGCCAGCTTTGTAGCTAATGTGGAAATTCTGCCTTTACCTCAGGCATAAATAGCTGGGGGGGGGGGGGGGGGGTGCTATTACAATATCGGAGAGCCTCGATAGTGGTGATTTAAGAAGGGGAATATGAAGCTGTAAATTGTTGTGGTAGGTAGGGCATTGGACTACGCTACTCGATGCAGCTGTGTCAGCCACAATGCCAGGATGTGTAGGGGTTAGCATATCTACCTGGTTCAAATCCCGGTCTTGCTACAATTTTTTTCCATTACTTGAGCTTCTAACCTTACTGAAGACAAAGTTGAGACTTACTACGTCACCAGGAAAAGTGTAATCACCTGGGAAACTTTGTGCAGGGCAAATTTTATATTAATCAGCCTAAAATTCATAAATCATATTCATTAAATAACCGAGAGGAGCTCAACCACGTTTTACTTTGACCAGAACGAAATGGACCAGAAAGAACGGCGACTCTGCTACAACACGGGCTGTTATAAATACGCTGCAGCTCGCATAAAGCGCGGGAAATGACCGTTTCATTTGCATACCGCTTTTGTTTGGACACAGCCAGCAGAGTGCCGGTTCGCGTCAGCCCCGCGAAATTTATTCTCCGTTTTACGACGTCGCGCCGAGAGCACAGTTGACAAATAGCGACGGACGCGAGGGACAATATTACGAAGACACTACGGCCGTTAAGGGCTTAACTGCGCGTCGCTTCACTGGCGCCACGGTGAAACGCGAGCCTTCTGCCGCGAGGGAAAGCCTTCTGCTCAAGCTGCGTAGACGGCGCCGAAGTTGTGGAATTTGTTATCTTACTGTACACTGCCGCACACGCTTTTACGTTTCCGTCCTACAGTAGATGCCCATACTTTTCATTCAACAGCTGTACAGCACCATGCAGTTCAAATACAACATTATCTGACAAGCCTTTTTCTTTGCATTTTTCAGAGCTCTATTCAATGGAACTCCCCCCCCCCTCCAGCCCCACCCCCCTCCGCCGACGAATGCCACCCCCAACCCAACCCCCTATCCCGCACAGGAGTTTGCTTGAAACGCGTTTATGATGCTACAGATACTGCTACATTGTATTGTATTGTCTTTAAACCGGGGACGACCTAGAAACGATGCCGACGTTCTGTCCTGCCGTATCCCTAGGTGGTTCACAAACTCACAACAGGCCACAGCAGTCCACCCACCCCACCCCCGCCCCATACCGAACACGGTCATTGTGTGGTTCTGCCCCCAGTGGACACCCTCGAGATCGTCTCACACCAGACAAGTGTAACACCAAATGTTTGCGTGGTAGAGTAATCATGGTGTACGTCTACGTGGAGACAGTGTTTGTGCAGCAATCGCCGACACAGTGTAACTGAGGCGGAATAAGGGGAACCAGCCCGCATTTGCCGAGGCAGATAGAAAACCGCCTTAAAAACCATCCACAGACTGGCCGGCACACCGGACCTCGACAATAATCCGCCGGGCGCCTTCCCGCTTGGGAAGCAGCGCGGCTAACCGGGCGGCCATCTCGGGATACTTTACGGCTTCAAGAGTCTGCCAGTTGAGTTGCTTCAGTATCTCTGTGACAATCTCCCACGGGTTAAACAAACGCGTGACTATTCGTGCTGCCCTTCTCTGTATACGTACAGTATCCCCTGTTCGTCCTATTGAGCAATATTCTACGAGGTGCATTCAAGTTCTAAGGCCTCCGATTTTTTTTCTAATTAACTACTCACCCGAAATCGATGAAACTGGCGTTACTTCTCGACGTAATCGCCCTGCAGACGTACACATTTTTCACAACGCTGACGCCATTATTCCATGGCAGCGGCGAAGGCTTCTTTAGGAGTCTGTTTTGACCACTGGAAAATTGCTGAGGCAATAGCAGCACGGCTGGTGAATGTGCGGCCACGGAGAGTGTCTTTCAATGTTGGAAAAAGCCAAAAGTCACTAGGAGCCAGGTCAGGTGAGTAGGGAGCATGAGGAATCACTTCAAAGTTGTTATCACGAAGAAACTGTTGCATAACGTTAGCTCGATGTGCGGGTGCGTTGTCTTGGTGAAACAGCACACGCGCTGCCCTTCCCGGACGTTTTTGTTGCAGTGCAGGAAGGAATTTGTTCTTCAAAACATTTTCGTGGGATGCACCTGTTACCGTAGTGCCCTTTGGAACGCAATGGGTAAGGATTACGCCCTCGCTGTCCCAGAACACGGACACCATCATTTTTTAGCACTGGCGGTTACCCGAAATTTTTTTGGTGGCGGTGAATCTGTGTGCTTCCATTGAGCTGACGGGCGCTTTGTTTCTGGATTGAAAAATGGCATCCACGTCTCATCCATTGTCACAACCGACGAAAAGAAAGTCCCATTCGTGCTATCGTTGCGCGTCAACATTGCTCGGCAACATGTCACACGGGCAGCCGTGTGGTCCTCCGTCAGCATTCGTGGCACCCACCTGGATGACACTTTTCGCATTTTCAGGTCGTCATGCAGGATTGTGTGCACAGAACCCACAGAAATGCCAACTCTGGAGGCGACCTGTTCAACAGTCATTCGGCGATCCCCCAAAACAGTTCTCTCCACTTTCTCGATCGTGTCGTCAGACCGGCTTGTGCGAGCCCGAGGTTGTTTCAGTTTGTTGCCACACGATGTTCTGCCTTCATTAAACTGTCGCACCCACGAACGCACTTTCGACACATCCATAACTCCGTCACCACATGTCTCCTTCGACTGTCGATGAATTTCAATTGGTTTCACACCACGCAAATTCAGAAAACGAATGATTGCACGCTGTTCAAGTAAGGAAAAAGTCGCCATTTTAAGTATTTAAAACAGTTCTCATTCTCGCCGCTGGCAGTAAAATTCCATCTGCCGTACGGTGCTGCCATCTCTGGGACGTATTGACAATGAACGCGGCCTCATTTTAAAACAATGTGCATGTTTCTATCTCTTTCCAGTCCGGAGAAAAAAAATTGGCTCTGAGCACTATGGGACTCAACTGCTGAGGTCATTAGTCCCCTAGAACTTAGAACTAGTTAAACCTAACTAACCTAAGGACATCACAAACATCCATGCTCGAGGCAGGATTCGAACTTGCGACCGTAGCGGTCTTGCGGTTCCAGACTGCAGCGCCTTTAACTGCACGGCCACTTCGGCCGGCAAGTTTTTTTCGTTTTGTGAAGTGCAGAATTTTACATTTCTGAAAATTGAGATCAAGTTGCCCGTCTCTGCACCCTGTTGAAATCTTACCAAGATCTCTCTGAATATTTCTGCAGCTTTCTCAGATAACTGGACTCGCATTCGGGAGGACGACGGTTCAATCCTGCGTCCGGCCATCCTGATTTAGGTTTTCCGTGATTTCCCTAAATCGCTCCAGGCAAATGCCAGGATGGTTCCTGTGAAAGGGCGTGGCCGAGTTCCTTCCCCGTCCTTCCCTAATCCGATGAGACCGATGACCTCACTGTTTGGTCTCTTCCCCCAAAACAACACAACCCAACAAACCAATCAGATAACTTCATCATCTGCAAAAAGCCTAATTTTACTGTAAATAGTGTCTGAAAGGTCATTAATATCCATATTTGAGCTCAGCATATATTACACGATTCCTCTCAGTACAGTTTAACAGTAACAATACAGTGTGCAGTTGAGAAGAAGGACATTATTAGCCCGTACTTTTTTTAAAGAAAAGAATGTTTCTGTGAGTGTCAATTGCGAGTGCTACGTTACAATGCTTCCAACCCTCTCCTCCCAAGAATTTCAACGCCGCAGACGGGGAACAAGGAGAGTACGGTTTCTACAAGATGGCGTAACTGCACACGCACAGCTCCTAATTCGACTGTCTTATCGGATTTGTTTCCAGGTCACCTTATCTCCAGACATGGCCATCTATAATGCTTTCTCGCTCACATGACCAAAGTTTGAGAGACGTCTTTTTGCGAGATTATTTGAGGTAAATTTTAACGATCCACACTGCCTTCAAGATGTGAAGACCAAAACCGGGGTGCAAATCTTTCATTTTCCACATCAGATATTAACTGACGCTACTCTTGAGTTTTCGGGACCGGTTGCAATCATGCATAAACATAAACGACCAACATCCGAGTGGTGTGATCTTCAAAACATAAATTTACAAAAATACACGATGTATTGTCATACATAAAAATAATTTTTAAGCCCGACTTGTGACATTTCTGGCTCTGGAAACCGAGGCAGTCACTCCCAAACCTCACTTAGTCAGTAACTTAGGATAATGGTATCTCATGAACGATGTACGAGGTGTAGTGAGGTGCACACTTTCTTTCATTTACTAACGTTTGTTTAATAAAAGTAACTCAGATGTGACTGAGGATTATAACAGTGGTCCTCAATAGTAAACTGTCAGACATTATTCAGATTCTTTTCATTGCCAGTATTCTGTTAATAATGCAACTCAGACTAAGCACTTTCTGCGCCTTTGGTCCGCCAACATTGTCAACCGAGTCAAGTGTTTCGGGTTGCTTGCGATAGTTTAGTGAGAAAGAGGCAGTACGGTTCGGCATAGGCAAGGCCGCACGCGCAATACCTTATTTGCCCATCGGTTATGTAAATAATAATGTATCCGACTCTGCGAGCAATGAAGAGTAGAACGTGTAAATACGACGTTTTACGAACAACTACTAAAACTTAACTATGAATTGCATTACATGTGACATTGTAGTCAACTTTTATTATATCGGTTGAAAGCGATTTACGGTTATGTCCGTTACTTCGTTCTGTTTAATTAAAGCCGTTGGCATCCCTGAACTAAAAGTGAGTTTACAATTAGCAACATGGAGAACCTTACCCACGTTGCTAGTGATTATAGTTCAGCCTTACATCAAGAAAGCTGGACTTTACGAATTGGTTGTTTTGGGGAAGGAGACCAGACAGCGTGGTCATCGGTCTCATCCGATTAGGGAAGGATTGGGAAGGAAGTTGGCCGTGCCCTTTCAGAGGAACCATCCCGTCATTTGCCTGGAGTGATTTAGGGAAATCACGGAAAACCTAAATTAGGATGGACGGACGCGGGATTGAACCGTCGTCCTCCCGAATGCGAGTCCAGTGTCTAACCACTGCGCCACCCCGCTCGGTAACTTTACGAATTACATGCTGTTTTTGTGCATGGACATCATTAGAAGGTACAATGTAGGTGGGCAATTGGAACTTTCGTGTTCTGTCTTGATGTGGCAGGGAACAGATACGACCCGTCGCTTGCTCTGCATTCGCGGTACAAATGTGAACAGGCAGACATAATCCATAGAAATACAGATGATGAAATACGCAGGTCACTAAGGGGCTAGTTGCACCGATCATTGACTCATGATTCCATACGGTTGCAAAGGTTAACAACAGTTCTCAAACAGTTAGTGCCCACACCACAATAGTACCCCCTGTCGTAATGTTCTGTAGTAAACTAAGAACACCTTATTAGAAAACCACGGGATTCCCAGGACAGAGCTTGTATCGTAACACAATACGAATTCCCTTTCAACTCTGGCTCATAATGAACTACACCTGTGTGAAGTTGGCCACACATTCATCGGGAATTATCACTCTTGAGCGAGATGTGACCTCTGATAACAGCTGAAAGATTGAAAGTAAATGAATCAACAGGTCCAGATGGAATCCCAGTTCGGTTTTACAAAGACTACTCTACGGTATTAGCCCCTTACCTAGCTTGCATTTATGGTGAGTCTCTCGCCTAGCACAAAGCTCCAAGCGATTTGAAAAAGGAGAAGGTGACTCCAGTGTACAAGAATGGTAAAATACCTGACGCGCAAAATTGCAGACCAATGTTCCTAACTTCTGTTTGCTGGAGAATCCTTCAAAATATTCTCAGTTCAAATATAATAAACTTTCTTGGGGCTGAAAAGCTTACTTCCATGAATCAGTATCGTTTCAGAAAGCATCGCTCGAGCGAAACTCAGCTTGCCCTTTTCTCACATGATATACTAAGAACTATGGATGAAGGACAAAGGGCTGATTCCATACTTCTAGAGTTCCGGAAAGCATTTGACTGGTGCCCCACTGCAGGCTGTTAACGAAGGTACGAGCATGGGGAATACGTTCAAAGATATGTGAGCGGCACGAAGATTCTTGAGTAATAGAATCCAGTGTATTGTCCTCGATAATGATGACGATGATGATGATCGGTTTGTGGGGCGCTCAGCTGCGTGGTCATCAGCGCCCGTACGAAGTCTCAGTTTTTTCACACTCCAATTTTTTACGTACTCCAGTCTGGTCACTATCACGAATAATGATGATGATGCAATGGTTAGGACAACACAAACATCCAGTCCCCGGGCAGAGAAATCCCCAACCTGGCGGGAAATCGAATCCGGAACCCCGTGATCCACAGGCGTTGTCCTCGACGGCGAGTGTTCATCAGAGACGAGGGTATCGTCAGGAGTGACCCAGGGAAGTGTGGTAGGACCGCTGTTGTTCTCTACGTACATAAATTATTTGGCTGACATGGTGGGCAGCAGTCTGCCGTCATTTGCTGACGATGCCGTGGAGTACGGTAATGTGTCGAAGTTTAGTGACTGGAGGAAGATAGAAGACGACATAGACAAAATTTCCAGTAGGTATTATGAACGGAAGGTAGCCTTACATGTGGAAAAATGTAAGTTAATGCGGATTAGCAAGGACGATCAAACCCGTAATGTTCGTATAAAGTATTACTAGTGTCCAGCTTGACAGAGTCAAGTCGTTTAAATGTCTAGGCATAGAGTTGCAGAGCAATATGAGATGGAACGACCATGTGGTAACTCTCGTAGGAAAGGTGAACGGCCGACTTCGGTTTATTGGGAGAATATTAGGAAATAGTGGTTCATCTGTAAAGGATACCGCATATAGAACACGATTGACTCATAAGTGTTACGAAGATGCTTTAGGAACTCAAATGGGAATCCCTGGAGGAAACTCGATCCTTCTTTTCGAAGAATACTACGGAGAAAATTTAGAGAACCGGCATTTGAAGCCGACTGCCAGAACGATTCTACTGCCGCCAACATACATTGCGCGTAAGGACCATGAAGATAAGATACAACAAATTAGGTTCAAATGGCTCTGAGCACTATGGGACTCAACCTCTTAGGTCATAAGTCCCCTAGAACTTAGAACTACTTAAACCTAACTAACCTAAAGACATCACACACACCCATGCCCGAGGCAGGATTCGAACCTGCGACCGCAGCAGTCCCGCGGTTCCGGAATGCAGCGCCAGAACCGCTAGACCACCGCGGACGGCAACAAATTAGGGCTCATAAGGCGCCACAGAGAGCGTCGTTTTTCCCTCGCTCTATTTGCGAGTGTAACAGGAAACGAAGTGACTAGTAGTGGTACAGGGTACCCTCTGCGATGCACCGTACGGTGGCTTGCGGAGTATAGATGTAGACGTAGATGAAAATCGCGCCAAAAAGACATGGCGGTTTGCAACTCGCTCCTCCACGCCATTCACAGGCAAGTCAGTCACGAACACCAGTCAAAATCCTTCCAATTTCAGGTCACTTTTAATGTGCTCATGTACTGTCGATAGCGATATTTGAAGCTGAACTGCTCTTTTGAGTATGGATTCTGTGGTACGAGATATCGATACCACCCCACGGACGTCAAAGTTGGCAACGGAATTGCAGGTTTCCGCTAGACACCGACAGCGGTCGAGCAGGATCTGGCGGAGCCAGTGGTGCACGCCCGCTGAGCCACGCCTCCGGCTGCTCTGGACTACGAGCGCCCTCTGCCGCCGCGGGGGCCGCCACGTAGCCCACTCGCACTTGTAGCCTCTTTGTTACGTAAGGCTACACAGATGCCCCTTAGTTGCGGCTCCGACACCATCACTCGTGCTTTAGTTTGCAGAGCCTCTTCCTTGAGAGCTGGACTCCAATTCTTGGACAGAAAACGAAGCCACGACAGACAGAGCAAGGTGGCCATAAAAAGCAGACTATTAATGTCAAAAATGGCATTTCTGACGAAGGAAAGTCTACTAGTATCAAACATACGCCTTAATTTGAGAAAGAAATTTCTGAGAACGTATGTTTCGAGCACTGCAGTCTGTGGCAGTGAGACACGGACTGTGGAAAAGAAGAGAACTGAAGAATTTCAGATGAGGTGCTACAGAAGAATGTTGAAAATTATATGGAATGATAAGGTAAGGAATCAGGAGGTTCTCCGGAGAATGAGAAAGGAAAGGAATATAGGGAAAATACTGACAAGGAGAAGGGACAGCATGGTAGAACATGGGTTAAGCTATCAGGGAATGACTTCCATGGTAGTAGAGGAAGCTGTAGAGGGTAAAAATTGTGATAGGAAGACAGATTGGGATGCATCCAACAATAACTGAGCACGTAGGTTGCAATTGCTACTCTGAAAAGAGAGATTGGTGCAGGAGAGGCTACATTAAACCATTCGGAAGACTCATATATAAAAGAAAGCATTCCAGATTTTGTGCTTTATTGTCTTTATCTTGGTCACGGTCTTAACAACTATTTATTTTCCCAATTTTATTGAGTCAAGGGGGGTATGTACACTTGCCCGACAGCGCTTGCACCTAAATCTTTGAGACGAGACCGTTTACTCGTAAAAATGGAATTCCGATCTTGTGATCCCAAAATATTCTGATGTTCTGCCGTAAAAATGCTATCAGAAGACCGTTCACGGAAAGAGCACATACGGCGGCCCAGGATACATTTTATTCTTTTACTGGTATGCTAACGCCAGACGCACGGTAATAAAGCTTCGGTTATTTCATTCCAGCCAAGTGAACATCATGACTGTCAGATGCACGCCAACTATGTAATTTTTCTGACACTGGGTGATTTACGTGAACACCCGGAATTTCTTTTATCTTACGGCGCAATAGCACTCTTCCCGCTTCATTGATACTTTGCGGGAGGGATATAAACGAGTTATATGATACGGGTCACCATCCATTCACAATGCGGACACGCTGGCGGAGGGTTAGACGGACGGCGGTCAGCGATCGGAATCGCCACTGTGCGCTGCAACGGCCGGCAGACCCGGGAACACAAGTTACTACCCGAGCGGGAGAGCGTAACCGCTCAAAGATATTCTGGCAGTAAAATCTCCGCGAGCCGGCCAAAACGCCGCCCTTCACTTTTACTGCTCCCGACCACAGTATAACCTGCCCGCCGGACAGTTTTATGTATTTAATGTTCCCTCTTCTGTCGCTTTGTTTTCGCGTAGCGAGGAACGAGTCCGCCGTCAGAGTAACCCCAGCCCGGTAGCCGCCGCTGTCTGGCACACGGCCGGCTATTACTTTTCGCTGTAATCCGCCAGCAGCAGTGGCTCTTTTATGCTTCATAACTGCTCGGAGGGCCGTTAAGTGACAGAGAGGCCCAGTGAAAGCGCCGTGCATAAAGAATGTGTCGTCTGCCCTTTCTATTGTAAAACTTCGGGGTCGTGTGCGCAGCTTTTGGTCTCTGCTGACACATTGCAACCCAGAACTATCAACAGGTTCACCGAAATACAGCAACAGAACTTCATTGATTATTTTCTACAACTTTGTATACGTTAGGTTGATCTACATCTACATCCGTACTCCGCAAGCCACCTGACGGTGTGTGGCGGAGGGACCTTGAAAACAAGACTACAGAAAAATCAAGACCCGTTCATAGGATCTGTTGACCTGGAAAAAGCGTTCGACAACGCAAAATGGTGAAAGATGTTCGAAATTCTGAGAAAGATAGAGGTCAGCTATAGGGAGAGACGGGTAATATACACTACTGGCCTTAAAATTGCTACACCACGAAGATGACGTGCTACAGACGCGAAATTTAACACACAGGAAGACGATGCTGTGATACGCAAATGGTTAGCTTTTCAGAGCATTCACACAAGGTTGGCGCCGGTGGCGACACCTACAGCGTGCTGACATGAGGAAAGTTTCCAACCGATTTCTCACACACAAACAGCAATTGACCGCCGTTGCCTGGTGACACGTTGTTGTGATGCCTCGAGTAAGGAGCGGAAATGGGTACCATCGCGTTTCCGACTTTGATAAAGGTCGGATTATAGCCTATCGCGATTGTGGTTTATCGTATCGCGACATTGCTGCTCGCGTTGGTCGAGATCCAATGACTGTTAGCATAATATGGAATCGGTGCGTTCTGGAGGGTAATACGGAACGCCGTACTGTATCCAAACGGCCTCGTATCACTAGCAGTAGAGATGACAGGCATCTTATCCGCATGGCTGTAACGGATCGTGCAGCCACGTCTCGATCACTGAGTCAACAGATGGGGACGTTTGCAAGACAACAGCCATCTGCGCCAACAGTTCGACGACGTTTGCAGCAGTATGGACTATCAGCTCGGAGACCATGGCTGCGGTTACGCTTGACGCTGCATCACAGACAGGAGCACCTGCGATGGTGTACTCAACGACGAACCTGGGTGCACGAATGGCAAAACGTCATTTTTTCGGATGAATCCAGGTTCTGTTTACAGCATCATGATGGTCGCATCCGTGTTTGGTGACATCGCGGTGAACGTACATTGGAAGCGTGTATTCGTCATCGCCATACTGGCTTATCACCCGGCGTGATGGTATGGGGTGCCATGGGTTACACGTCTCGGTCACCTCTTGTTCGCATTGACGGCACTTCGTACAGTGGACGTTACATTTCAGATGTGTTACGACCCGTGGCTCTACCTTTCATTCGATCCCTGCGAAACCACTTCAGCAGGATAATGCACCACCGCATGTTATAGGTCCTGTACGGGCCTTTCTGGATACAGAAAATGTTCGACTGCTGCCCTGGCCAGCACATTCTCCAGATCTCTCACCAACTGAAACCGTCTGGTCTGTGGTGGCCGTGCAACTCGCTCGTCACAATACGCCAATCACTACTCTTGATGAACTGTGATATCGTGTTGAAGCTGCATGAGCAGCTGTACCTGTACGCGCCATCCAAGCTCAATACCCAGGCGTCTCAAGGCCGTTATTACGGCCAGAGGTGGTTGTTCTGGGTACTGATTTCTCATTATCTATGCACCCAAATTGCGTGAAAATGTAATCACATGTCAGTTCTAGTATAATATATTTGTCCAATGAATACCCGTTTATCATCTGCACTTCTTCTTGGTGTAACAATTTTAATGGATAGTAGTGTACAATGCGTACAAGAGCCAAGAGGGAATGATAAGAGTGGACGTCCAAGAGCGAAGTGTTCGGATTAAAAGGGTGTAAGACAGAGATGGAGTCTTTCGATCCTGCTGCTGAACGTGATGGAAATAAAAGAAAGATTCAGAAGTGGGATTAAAATTCAAGGTCAAAGCATACCAATGACATGATTCGCTGATGACATTGCTATCTTGAGTGAAAGTGAAGGAGAATTACATGATCTGCTGAATGGAATGAACAGTCTAATGAGTACAGAGTATGGGTTGAGAGTAAATTGAAAAAAAAAATAATGAGAAGCAGCAGAAATGAGAAAAGCGAGAAGCTTATTATCAAGATTGATGGTCACGAAATAGATGAAATTAAGGAATTATTCTACCTAGGCAACAAAATAACCAATGACGGACGGAGCAAGGAGGACATCAAAAGCTGACTAGCAATGTCAAAGAGGGCATTCCAGGACTTAATTTGAAGGAAAATTTTTTGAGAATGTATATCTGGGGCATAGCTATGTATGGCAGTGAAACATGAACTGCGCGAAAGCCGGAACAGAAGGTAATCGAAGCATTTGAGATGTGGTGCTACAGACGAATGTGGACTGATAAAATAAGGAATGACGAGGTTCTGCGCAGAATCGGAGAGGAAAGGAACACATCGCGAACACTGACAAGAACGGACAGGATGGTAGGATGTCAGTTAAGACATCAAGAAGTGACTTGCATTGTACTAGAGGAGCTGTAGAGGAAGACAGAGACTGCAATACACCCAGGAAATAATTGAAGACATAGGTTGCAAGTGCTACTCTGAGATGGAACAGCAAAGGAATTCGTGATGGGCTGCATCAAACCAGACTGATGATTAAACAAAAAAGTCTTCTTACATACTCTGAAAACCACCATATGGTGCAGTGACGAAAGGTACCTTGTACTACTGCTAGTTATCCCAGACCCTGTTCCACTCGCAAATGCAGAGAGAGAGAGAGAGAGAGAGAGAGAGAGAGAGAGAGAGAGAGACGTCTGCCACGATGTTTCTATAAGATTCCTGCTTTCTCTTATCTTATACTCGTGGTTTTACGTTAATGTACAGTGTTGTCAGTGGGATCGTTCTGCGGTCATTCACAAATGCCGTTTCTCTGAACTTTCTCTACAGTTGGTGAATAGCTCTCTGATTTCTAGCCGGTGGGAGTGTCTAAACATCGCGACGGCGACGTTTCGACGACTGTCATACTTACCATCTTCTGGAGAAGTGTCGAGATATACGAGAGCTGCAATATTTGTATTAGTGGAGTGCCTCCCTCCACCACACCCCCTCCTACCTGACTATGGGTGGCGAGCGGGGAGGGGAGAGGAGGTGAGGTTTAGTCTTCATTGGTGGGCATAGCGGGTGCTCCGGTCCTATCTGTACGTGGAATTTCCAGCCGCGTCTTGCAAGTTGGACAGTGCTGGTCACGCTCTCATCGCGTTGCTGCTAACGCCTGATTTCACGCCCCACGCCAACTAAGTGCGGCATGGAATCCGCCTGATGCAGACAACTAATTTTTTGAAACTTCCTGGCAGATTACAACTGTATGCCGCACCAAGAATCGAACTCGCGGCCTTTGCCTTCTGCGGGCAAGTGCTCTACCATCTGAGCTACCCTAGCACGACTCACAGCTTTACTTCCACCGTACATCTCCTGCCTTCCAAACTTCACAGAAGCTCCCCTGTGAACTTTGCAGGACTAGTGCTCGTGGAAGAAAGGATTTGCGGAGATTCGGCTTAGCTACAGCCCGGCGGATGGTTTCCAAAATGACTGGGAACAAATGTTTTGTTTGTTTTTGGCTTGCTTCCGAGCACGAACTGTCGGAGAACCAAGTGCTATTAATATTTTCCGGAGAAATAAGCCTTGTCTGAATGAATTTTCGATCACGTCTATACAGGACATCTTCAGAAGGCTTCAACACACAGCACACAGTTGGTCGCTGCTGACTGAAGTGAAATTTCATAGAGAGCTACAACCTCATTGGGACGTGACGTCAAATGTTTTTGACAGCCGTCGCTCGTTGTCATACACTGCCACTATGATCTCGTGGTGGAGGCACTCGTGTACTCTTCAGTGCAAAGGAACTAAAAAGCTCATTGCCTTCCTGTTTCCCACTGAATTTATATTCGCGTTCGGCAATCTATTACTTTTCTACATACCCTATCATTGTTGCCATTCCCGTCTTATCATCGCAATCACTGTGAATTTCTGATGACTACAAAATGTGTTCTGTAACAACATATCTCTCTGTTTATCATCTTCGACAGATGGCCTCCACTGCTGCACAGCATTCTGCATATTCGTAATTTTTCTACCAGCTGGCGAGCATCCTCGGCCAAATTGATATATTCCTGTGCTTTGGTCAAGAGTGTATATACTACTGTGACATGCTGCGTCTCCCAGATATTTCTCATAGAGCCACTGACATTTCTTAATGAAGTGCAGGAAGTCCTTGGATTTCGGTAACAAAAATGTGTAACTGTGACTCCTTCCTAACTATTGTTAACGTCCCTGTATGTCCGAAGACTACCACCATTCTTTGAGGATGCGCTGGCGGTATATTCCATCTCTTCACCAACAAGTCCAGTTCTCAGATTTTTCGCTCTGTCCGGTATAGTTTTCCTTATTTTACGTTTCTTCCGTAAAAGCATTATTTTGTGAGCATGACAATAAAATCTTCGCTTACATCTACAGTCACCAAATTTGAATATTATCGAAATACAGTGGCCTGTATTGGAGAAATTTATAAAGGCCCGCTACTCTCTTCCAGTAGTTCCCGGAATGTACTCTGCAAGTTATGCTACACGATCCATTGGACCACTATGCAGTCCTCTTATCAATCAACCCCACTACCGAGATTGAAGCTATCTTGGAAACCAAGGAATCGTTTCTCCAACAATAATTATAGATGAATAAGTTTGTTGAACTCGGGGCATAAAATACAGGCAAACATAATTAACAACAGGACAAGACGGTAGCACAAGCTCTTTTATCGGAAAAACAATGTGGATTTAGAGATGTTACATCCTTCAGGGTGAAATCAAATCGTCGTAACTTCCGAAAGGATTGCGATAGCACGATCAAACTGCATGGTTGGCCGCGAGACATGATGGGAATTTGTATGCGCTTTACTGTTAGATTTAGCAACAAAACCCACTTTCATTTGGATGGGTTCCTCAGTAAGCAAAACTGGAGCGCTTGCGGGACTGAGAATCAAAAAAATGTTCAGATGTGGGTGAAGTCCTATAGGACCAAACTGCTGAAGTCATCGGTCCCTAGACTTACACACTACTTAAACTAACTTACGCTAAAGACAACACACACACACACACACACACACCCATGCCCGAGGGAGGACTCGAACCTCCGGCGGGAGTGACCGCCTGATTCGTGACATGGTGCCTCTAACCGCGCGGTCACTCCGCGCACCGATTGTGAATCCGCATTTCGCGATCGAGAAGTCTCTTCACCTTCAACAGGTGACTGTGTGGTGTGCAATCTCCAGTCACGGAATAATCGGTGCGATATTCCTTGATGGCACGGTGACTATCGAACGGTAGGTGAAGGTTTTGGAAGATCATTTCATGCTCATTACGCAAAGTGACCCAGATTTCGAGAGGATATGGTTCAAGCAAGATGGAGCTCGACCCCATCGAAGGAGCGTCTTCGATGTCCTTCAGGAGCATTCTGGAGAGCGCATTCTAGCTCTGGGATACCCAGAGGCCACTGGCATGGGCCTCGATTGGCCGCCATATTCTCCGGATCTGAACACATGCGACTCCTTTTTGTGGGGCTATATTAAAGACAAAGTACACGGCAATAAAGGCAAACCCGTTGCTGAGCTGAAAACAGCCGTTCAGGAGGTCATCGACAGTATCGATGTTCCGACACTTCAGCGGGACATGCAGAATTTCGCTACTCGTCAGCGCCGCATCTTCACCAATGATGGCAGGCATATCGAACTTGTCATAACCTAAATCCACATATCTGTAGTGACGTTTACCTGTTGAATATAGTGTGTGTACGCCATAGTTTGTAACTGATTTTAAGTTTTTTTCATACAGTTCAATAATTGTCACCATGTATATAGGTAATGTATTTAGCCTCAAAAGGATAGAGTTTGGCGTAAAAACACATATCTGCTGTGTTCACTACGAAAGGGCTTTTGATGTAAATCTGGAGATGCTGTGCAGCAGAATGCAAAATAATGGCTCTCTTAGAACATCTCATTGTATTAATACCGAATATATAGGGTGCGTGTGAAATGACCTTAGAACATGAGGGGGCTGGTAGAGCGTGTCATAACAAGCCTTTTCTCATAGCAAACCATGTCAGCATCCCTTAGTGCTAGGAGTAGCTGAACGGCGTTGCGCGCCGCCAAGACGGTAGGCACACAACATGACATACGAGCCGTCGTGGTAGCAGGTCTGCAGGGCAACGATTTCAATGTACACTCCTGGAAATGGAAAAAAGAACACATTGACACCGGTGTGTCAGACCCACCATACTTGCTCCGGACACTGCGAGAGGGCTGTACAAGCAATGATCACACGCACGGCATAGCGGACACACCAGGAACCGCGGTGTTGGCCGTCGAATGGCGCTAGCTGCGCAGCATTTGTGCACCGCCGCCGTCAGTGTCAGCCAGTTTGCCGTGGCATACGGAGCTCCATCGCAGTCTTTAACACTGGTAGCATGCCGCGACAGCGTGGACGTGAACCGTATGTGCAGTTGACGGACTTTGAGCGAGGGCGTATAGTGGGCATGCGGGAGGCCGGGTGGACGTACCGCCGAATTGCTCAACACGTGGGGCGTGAGGTCTCCACAGTACATCGATGTTGTCGCCAGTGGTCGGCGGAAGGTGCACGTGCCCGTCGACCTGGGACCGGACCGCAGCGACGCACGGATGCACGCCAAGACCGTAGGATCCTACGCAGTGCCGTAGGGGACCGCACCGCCGCTTCCAAGCAAATTAGGGACACTGTTGCTCCTGGGGTATCGACGAGGACCATTCGCAACCATCTCCATGAAGCTGGGCTACGTTCCCGCACACCGTTAGGCCGTCTTCCGCTCACGCCCCAACATCGTGCAGCCCGCCTCCAGTGGTGTCGCGACAGGCGTGAATGGAGGGACGAATGGAGACGTGTGTCTTCAGCGATGAGAGTCGCTTCTGCCTTGGTGCCAATGATGGTCGTATGCGTGTTTGGCGCCGTGCAGGTGAGCGCCTCAATCAGGACTGCATACGACCGAGGCACACAGGGCCAACACCCGGCATCATGGTGTGGGGAGCGATCTCCTACACTGGCCGTACACCACTGGTGATCGTCGAGGGGACACTGAATAGTGCACGGTACATCCAAACCGTCATCGAACCCATCGTTCTACCATTCCTAGACCGGCAAGGGAACTTGCTGTTCCAACAGGACAATGCACGTCCGCATGTATCCCGTGCCACCCAACGTGCTCTAGAAGGTGTAAGTCAACTACCCTGGCCAGCAAGATCTCCGGATCTGTCCCCCATTGAGCATGTTTGGGACTGGATGAAGCGTCGTCTCACGCGGTCTGCACGTCCAGCACGAACGCTGGTCCAACTGAGGCGCCAGGTGGAAATGGCATGGCAAGCCGTTCCACAGGACTACATCCAGCATCTCTACGATCGTCTCCATGGGAGAATAGCAGCCTGCATTGCTGCGAAAGGTGGATATACACTGTACTAGTGCCGACATTGTGCATGCTCTGTTGCCTGTGTCTATGTGCCTGTGGTTCTGTCAGTGTGATCATGTGATGTATCTGACCCCAGGAATGTGTCAATAAAGTTTCCCCTTCCTGGTACAATGAATTCACGGTGTTCTTATTTCAATTTCCAGGAGTGTATTTGTGACACCAAGGTAAAGAGAGACGACGGGTTGAAGTTTTATGGCTTTTATCTGCGAACGCTGTAATCGACATAGTTGTAGATATTCCAGACGGAACGACACTACAGGTTTTCCGCCTCTTACTGGGACGTGAACGCGTTGCTTTTGACGGTGTAAATGTCTGTCTGACAGAGGGCAGTACCTGTGCATACCGCGGAGTCTGGTTCGCCCAGTGTCAGTTTGTCATCGATGGGGGACACTTGTGTTTGTTACTGGGTGGAGCGGACAGGAAATGGAGCGCTGTTCTTGGGAGGAAAGGGCAGACATGCACTGTGCTTACGGGATCGCGGATGGAAATGCTCACGCTGTCTGACATTTGTACGTTCGGCGGTTCCCGAATCGTCGAGTGTCAGATTCACGCACATTTACTGCCATCTAACGGTCTCTACGAGATACAGGTTCAATTGGGTTGTTTGTGGGAAGAGACCTCTCGAGGGAACCATCCAGGCATTTGCCTGGAGCGATTTAGGGAAATCACGGAAAACCTGTATCAGGATTGCAGTACGCGGGACTGAACCGTCGTCCTCCCGAATGCTAGTCCAGTGTGCTAACCACTGCGCCACCTTGCTCGGTCAGGTTCAATCGAGACACGTTTTCCACTGGCACGTTCTTGTTGTGGCACATTTTTGGCCTACATCGAAATCCGGTGTATTCATTTTGTGTTACAGGTGCGAAGGACGCGGTGGCCAACGCACAGTGCGTGCACCAGGGCTTGAAGACGAGGCTTTAACACTGCTGGAAAACGCATCCTCAACAAGGTCGCGACGTATTGTACGGCAAATAGGTGTAAGCCATTCCACAATTTGGAATGTGTGGCATAAACACGACTTGCATCCCTAGCGCCTTCAGGAGGTTCAGCTCTTAATCCAGACGATTTTCCATGTCGAACTGAATTCTGCCAGTGGTTTTTACAAAGGTGTGCCATTTAACCGGACTTCCCGAACCGTATACGTTTTACGGATGAGGCATCCTTTACACGAGAGTGTATATTCAACAGACACAACCAACAAGTGTGGGCACGGGAGAATCCGAACGCCAATTTTGCTCGTGGTCACCAAGATCGCTTTACTGTCGACATTTGGGCGGCTTGGTGGGCGATAATTGTTTCCCAAAGGGACTGAACGAAAAGAGATACTTAATCTTTCCCCAAGAAACACTGCTAGAGTTTTTGGAACATGTTGTATTCAACGCGCGATAGCGCATGTAGTACCAACACATTGCTGCACCTGCATACTTCGCACATGCTGTGCGAATGCATTTGGATGAAACCCTTGGTGGAAACTGGATAGGATGCGGGGGGCCAGTGACATGGTCTGCACTTTCCCCTGACTTGACTGCCCATTGATTTTTTTCTTACGGGGACACCTGAAATCTGTTGCCTATGAAACACAAACTGAGTCCCATTGAGACTGATGAAGAGCTGATAGCTTCGCATTATAGCTGCGCGCGACTGCTACAGTCGCAGGTTTGAGTCCTGCCTCGGGCATGGATGTGTGCGATGTCCTTAGGTTAGTTAGGTTTAAGTAGTTCTAAGTTCTAGGGGACTGATGATCACAGATGTTAAGTCCCATAGTGCTCAGAGCCATTTGAACAATTATAGCTAAGCTGACGCCAGCACACCGGTCGGCAAAGATGTAGCAAGGCGATCGATAGTAGGCACTGGATCAAGCGCGATGGAGGAGAGGGGCCAAAGGCAGACTCGCAAGCAACGTGCCGCCAACGCCCTCTCGACCGCAAATATTTAGATCGCTGCCGATGACCGGAGGGCTCAGTCTCAGTCAGTGTCAGTCACTGAGGCACTAATTGGAATTCTAGTTTGGCGTCTGTCATTCATAGCATAGCCGGACTTGGACTACACCAGCAGTGAGGCTAATATGTACTATTAGTGAAGAGGTTATACGACAACAACGCTTGTACGAGGGTATCGGTCACCAAACAACATCCTCTCCCTTGATTCCTATGGTACAAGACTCAACAATGGCAGCCTCCGATGCAGTTTCCACTTTGACAGGATGTTTGAAAGAGTGGGACAGTCACTCCAGCGTCGTTGCGCGGCGTGCATTCAAGGAGGAAGGCGTAATTACGGGCATTTCAAGTGTTTTCGAAAAAGGTTATAAAACTTCACCCCGACTTCTCATTTTACTTGACGCCACAAATATATTGAAAATGTTGCCCTGTAGACCACGAAGCCTCCAATGGCATGTTGTGCGCCAATACTCTTGCATACGTGAAATATACTTGTTATGACCCACTCTACTAGATCTTTTATTTTCTGCTTTCATTTCGAAGACACCCTCTATACAAGGGAACAAAAATTGCGTAAGATGTAATAAACTAACAGCGCAAATTTGTAATTAATCAAGCTGTCCGGTAAGCTTTTAGCCTCTCTCCAATACTCTTCGTCGTATATGTGGATGAAGCAATCAGAAACTTCAAAGTTAATGTTGAGCCCATAATAAAAGAGAAAGAAACATATGTATGTATGTATTGGAAAAACAGAAGATAATGTGGGGAAGGTAAAGCAAAGACTGCGTTTTATTGGCTCAAATGGCTCTGAGCACTATGGGACTTAACTTCTTTGGTCATCAGTCCCCTAGAACTTAGAACTACTTAAACCTAACTAACCTAGGGACATTACACACATCCATGCTCCAGGCAGGATTCGAAACTGCGACCGTAGCGGTCGCGCGGTTCCAAACTGTAGCGCCTAGAACCGCATGGCCACTGCGGCCGGCTGCGTTTTATTGGCACGACACTTAGAAAATACAACAGACCTACTGAAGAGACTGTCTACACTATGCTTATCCGTCCTCTTTTGGAATACTGCTGAGCGATGTGGGATCCTTAACAGGTAGGATTAACAGAGTAGAGCCCAAAATGTTCAAGAAAGGGCATCAGGTTCTGTAATATCGCGAAATGGGAGAGAGTGTCACTGACACGATACAGGATTTGGAGTGGACATCGTAAAAACAAAGGCGTTTCTCGCTGCAGAGGAATCTTCTCAATAAATTTCAATCACCTACTTTCTCCGCTGAATGCGAAAATAGTTTGTTGACGCCGATCTACGTAGGGAGAACGATCTACATAACAAAATAAGGGAAATCAGAGCTCGCTCGTAAAGATATAACTGTTCTTTTTGCTGCGCGCTGTTTGAGGTTGGAATAATAGAGAATCATTGTGAAGCTGGTTCGATGAACCCTCTGCCAGACACTTAGGTGTGAATTGCACAGATTCCATCTAAATGTAGGTGTATATGAGAACGATGGCTATTCGAGGATGATCTTACTGTATGGAAAGATGATGAAGTTTATAAAGATCACAGTATATATTAAATGTTATTAGTAGAAATTACAATCTGCAAATACCCATGAAGAAAATGAAAGTGATGGAACACCAAAATAATGCTAAGATAATAATAGAAAATCAACCTATAGAAGAAGTAGCTACACTACTGGCCATTAAAATTGCTACACCAAAAAGAAATGCAGATGATAAATGAGTATTCATTGGACAAATATATTATACTAGAACTGACATGTGATTACATTTTCACGCAATTTGGGTGCATAGATCCTGAGAAATCAGTACCTCTGGCCGTAATAACGGCCTTGAAACGCCTGGGCATTGAGTCAAACAGAGCTTGGATGGCGTGTACAGGTACAGCTGCCCATGCAGCTTCAACACGAAACCACAGTTCATCAAGAGTAGTGAGTGGCGTATTGTGACGAGCCAGTTGCTCGGCCACCATTGACCAGACGTTTTCAGTTGGTGAGAAATCCGGATAATGTGCTGGCCAGGGCAGCAGTCGAACATTTTCTGTAAGCAGAAAGGCCCGTACAGGACCAGCAAATTGCGGTCGTGCATTATCGTGCTGAAATGTAGGGTTTCACAGGGATCGAATGAAGGGTAGAGCCACGGGTCGTAACACATCTGAAATGTAACGTCCACTGTTCAAAGTGCCGTCAATGCGAACAACAGGTGACCGAGACGTGTAACCAATGGCATCCCATATCATCAGGCCGGGTGATACGCCAGTATGGCGATGACGAATACACGCTTCCAATGTGCGTTCATCAGATGTCGCCAAACACGGATGCGACCATCATGATGATGTAAACAGTACCTGGATTCATCCGAAAAATGACGTTTTGCCATTCGTGCACCCAGGTTCGTCGTTGAGTACACCATCGCAGACGCTCCTGTCTGTGATGCAGCGTCAAGGATAGCCGCAGCCATGGTCTCCGAGCTAATAGTCCATGCTGCTGCAAACGTCGTCGAACTGTTCGTGCAGATGGTTGCTGGGTCCATCTGTTGACTCGGGGATCGAGACGTGACTGCACGATCCGTTATAGCAATGCGGATAAGATGCCTGTCATCTCGACTGCTAGTGATACGAGGCCGTTGGGATCCAGCACGGCGTTCCGTATTACCCTCCTGAACGCACCGATTCCATATTCTGCTAACAGTCATTGGATCTCGACCAACGCGAGCAGCAATATCGCGATACGATAAACCGCAATCGCGGTAGGCTACAATCCGACCTTTATCAAAGTCGTAAACGTGATGGTACGCATTTCTCCTCCTTACACGAGGCGTCACAACAACGTTTCACCAGGCAACGCCGGTCAACCGCTGTTTGTGTATGAGAAATAGGTTGGAAACTTTCCTCATATCAGCACGTTTCAGGTGTCGCCACATGGCGCCAAACTTGTATGAATGCTCCGAAAAGCTAATCATTTGCGTATCACAGCGTCTTCTTCCTGTCGGTTAAATTTCGCGTCTGTAGCACGTCATCTTCGTGGTGTAGCAGTTTTAATGGCCAGTAGTGTAGTTTTACGTATCCTGGCTGCGAGTTACCTGTTGATGAAAACTAGGGTGTGTAAAAGAAACATCACAGTTTTCACCGTACGTTCGGAACAATTCGTGGAACGCTGAACGGGAATGTACGAGAAGAGAGACAGGTTACGCTCTATAAAATCGTCGCTCTGCTGCATGTAAATGAGGCGTGGGTGAATAATATAATACAGACGAAAATAAAATCTTGGCACCTGAAGTGAGATTTCTAAGAAAGAAAGTTTTCTCACTAAGGGATAGACAAATGAAGAAATTAGATGGCCATGCGGTTCTAGGCGCTCAGTCCGGAGCCGCGCGACTGCTTCGGTCGCAGGTTCGAATCCTGCCTCGGGCATGGATGTGTGTGATGTCCTTAGGTTAGTTAGGTTTAAGTAGTTCTAAGTTCTAGGGGACTGATGACCTCAGATGTTAAGTCCCATAGTGCTCAGAGCCATTTGAAACTTTTTTTTTTTAAGAAATTAGACAGTAATTTTCTTCGAATGACAAAATGGCAAACTATCTCAGAACTGGAAAGATCTCTTGCTAAGGATGGATAACAGCAGTTTCCTCTCACTTTCCTTCGAATGTTGTCCAACTGAACTTGGTCGTTCCATGAACAGACTGTCTGAAACCCAGTCTTGGAACAGGATACAAGCCTATCCATGATGGGTAAGTAAGTTTCTTCAACGAAGCCAGCCCCGTGGCTTCCTCCAAGCTCTTCCAACTGAGGCGGTAGCCCGCTTCTTGTGACGGTGATTGCGGCCGAAGCAGCTCTAATCTTCCCTGTACCAAACGCGTATCTACACCAGAAGGACCGTTCCGTAATTGCTGTTTCTGGTATGACAAGCTACCTGATGAGTAAGGGCTCGATTTATATTGGTTTCCATTTGGGACTTCAACATTTTCCGTCGAAAAAAATCAATTTTCTCATGACCAGGGGTAAACTAGTACGACGGTGTTATTAGCTTCGCATCGATTATTGTCAGGGACTAGGGTCCACAACTGCGACCATTTTAAACGCGAACGTACCATCCTTGCCTTCGAGGCAGAGGAACATCTGTCTAACTTTTCTGTCTTTTCGCTTCCCGTATGAACACTGCCTTTTTTAAAAATTTTTTTTGGAGGAAACAAGTGGCGTGAAGAAACGATCAAAGTTCTAAACAACTGCATGTGTATGTCAAGCATGGTACATTACCGTGTACTGCGTGTTGCAGGAACTCTTGAGTAGACACGTTGCTTACCTGTAACAAAAGAAACGGATTTTAGAATAAAACCGCAATTTAACTATTTCCATGTATAAAACACACACACACACACACACACACACACACACACACACACACACACCGGTAGAGTCATGTGTAACGCCAAGTAAACTTGCCGACGTATGATGCTTAAGAAATGAAGGTATATTACAAGAAGTGATGGAAGTGACAGATCTTCCACCTCCACACACAGTTCAACACGGCGCTGCATGTTCGTTAACGTTGGTGCCACAATACTGGGAGTGACTGCCTGGATTTCAAGGCGTATGTTCTCACATAACTCGCCTGTTTTACGTGGTCTGATCTTTTACACATTAGCTTGAAGGTGACACCACAGAGATGACCTTGGGGGCCACAATCCTTTGGAAATCACTCTGTCACCGCACCATTGCTCGCTTTAGAAGTTTGACATGTCGCCCAGTCTTGCTGGTACCAGCCAAGTGGCAGTTCCCCAGCATCCATCTGGATCAGAAATTCATGAACCAGTACCTGGTACCCTCCACTGGTGACAGTAGTGTCAACAACAACAGAAACTGGGTCGGAGATGCGCCACTGTGATAATGCACAGAATCAAACAGCACCCGAAGAAGGAAGTCGGGCAGAACGCCACAAACAATACGCCACGCTACAGTGAAACACGAGGCCTGCACAAAAAGCTCGCGGGAAACTCACTGGTGCAACATTTCACGTCGACGAGCTACGTGAGAACATCCGCGGTGAAATCCAGTACCGTGGTAGCAACGTTCACAAACACGCAGCGCCGTGTTGAATTGTCGGTACCAGATGTTGGCTCTGAGCACTATGGGACTTAACATCTGAGGTCACCAGTCCCCTAGAACATAGAACTACTTAAACCTAACTAACCTAAGGGCATCACACACATCCATGCCCGAGGCAGGATTCGAACCCGTGACCGTAGCAGTCGCGCGGTTCCAGACTGTAGCGCCTAGAACCGCTCGGCCACCACGGCCGGCGGTACGAGATGTGGGGAGGTTACTTCCACCACATGTTGCATTGTAATTGTATTTCTCAACTCTCCTGTACAAATCTGATTTAATGTCCTCTTTTTATTAAGGTTTTTGTAACACTTTTCCTGGGGACCCTTAGGTCTGGGTCACGCTGTATAAACGAGACAATGATTGAATACATTAGGAGGGCGCAACTGTTTTTCGGTTTTGTTGTGTATTTTTCCATGTGGCGCAGATACCTAGAGATCCTGCATGTCTTCAAAGTGGTCCGGTAACTATAGTAATTCTGCGAGACGGAGTACTTGCATTGGCGCTTGTGCACGCTGCACCCGTCATCGTCCTAGGTTGGAGTACCAAGGCAAAGCCCACGGTAAAAGCCCTCAGAGTAACAGTGTTGGCAGAGATCCGCCGGCCGCTGTGGCCGAGCGGTTCCGGCACTTAAGTTCGGAACCGCACTGCTGCTACAGACGCAGGTTCGAATCCTGCCTCGGGCATGGATGTGTGTGTTGTCCTTAGGTTACTTAGGTTTAAGTAGTTCTAAGTCTAGGGGACTGTTGATGGCTCAAATGGCTCTGAGCACAATGGGACTTAACTGCTGTGGTCATCAGTCCCCTAGAACTTAGAACTACTTAAACCTAACTGCCGGCCGCGGTGGTCTCGCGGTTCTAGGCGCGCAGTCCGGAACCGCGCTACTGCTAGGGTCGCAGATTCGAAACCTGCCTCGGGCATGGATTTGTGTGATGTCCTTAGGTTAGTTAGGTTTAAGTAGTTCTAAGTTCTAGGGGACTGATGACCACAGCTGTTAAGTCCCATAGTGCTCAGACCGATTTGAACCATTTTAAACCTAACTAACCTAAGGAGATCACACACATCCATGCCCGAGGCAGGATTCGAACCTGCGACCGTAGCGGTCACGCGGTTCCAAACTGAAGCGCCTAGAAACGCACGGCCACTCCGGCCGGCAGGGGACTGTTGACCTCAGATGTTAAGTCCCATAGTGCTAAGAGCCATTTGAACTATTTGGCAGAGATCCATGAAGAAACAATAGATGCTTGTAAAATTTCATTCGTGTCATTCTCTTGTCATGTAGCTATCTGTTAATCTGTCTTTTGTACTCTTTATGTTAAGATCTGGAAAAGATGACTGATGTTCCTGAGTTAACAGAAGACTTCAACAGAAGTGAAAGGGGTGTTCGCCGGCCGGAGTGGCCGAGCGGTTCTAGGCGCTACAGTTTGGAACTGCGCGACCGGTACGGTCGCAGGTTCGAATCCTGCCTCGGGCATGGATGTTTGTGATGTCCTTAGGTTAGTTAGGTTTAAGTAGTTCTAACTTCTAGGGGACTGATGACCTAAGATGTTAAGTCCCATAGTGCTCAGAGCCATTTGAACCTATCTGCGATGCTCTCGTTTTGCGCCAAAAGAAACTCAGGCTACATACAGCGAAGGAACAAATTCCGCATTTTTTTTTCAAGCGAAACTGAGTCAGGAAAAAAAATGTTGCAATACTTATCAGACGCCCCTTGTATTTCAAATGTGTGTGAAATCTTATGGGACTTAACTGCTAAGGTCATCAGTCCCTAAGCTTACACACTACTTAGCCCGCTTTAGCGTACTCGCTTCCCACGCCCGGGTTCCCGGGTTCGATTCCCGGCGGGGTCAGGGATTTTCTCTGCCTCGTGATGGCTGGGTGTTGTGTGCTGTCCTTAGGTTAGTTACGTTTAAGTAGTTCTAAGTTCTAAGGGACTTATGACCACAGCAGTTGAGTCCCATAGTGCTCAGAGCCATTTTTTTACACACTACTTAACTTAAATTATCCAAAGGACAAACACACACACCCATGCCCGAGGGAGGATACGAGCCGCACAGTCCATGACTGCAGCTCCTAAGACCTCTCGGCTAATCCCGCAATCTGTATATGTGCATACGGCTACCGCACGACTTTTGGCACCTCAGTGTAGAAGAATGCGCGGAAATTCTGTACTCGTATTTATTTGTGGGAATTTAATGTTACGGGGTTCTAGAACGATGGGTTACGAGCCCCCTGCCCTCGCTGCTGTATGATGGTGGGAGAGTGTCGGTGGCACTTTTGTGAGCGCACAGAAACGCGCGCCCTCGGTGGACCTCGCTCTGGGCACTCGCACGCCACGAGCGGCGGCCAGCGCTAATTGGAATATGGGTCACACAGTTCACGGCCGTTAATAAAGGTCGCAGGCGGCCCATTACGTGCGTCTGTGCGCCGGCCCTCTCGAGTGCCGCAGCCGCAGCCGCCGCCCGTTATCGATATTCGATGGTCGGCCTCCGCTGCGTCCTCTGCCTCTGCTCGCTACTTGCTGCCTGCCTGCCGGGACGCGTTGCCTGGTTCCGTACGGCGCGGGAGGCGACGCCCCCCTGCACGGCACCGTGTTTCGACACAAGCGCGGGGCCCACAGTACCAGCTGCAGACCGTGTGGAATGATAGGCATTTGTTTCAATCACATAGGGAGAAACGCATTACGAGGGGGTGGCCGAAACGTTGGGAATATCACCTAGCAAAAAATAGATCTAGGTAACCTTTTATTTTGTAATAGAACTGCCTTTTCCTGCTGCTAGTTGCTTTATTTATCCCATACACCTTTCGCCTTCTCCTGTTCTAAGGCATCAACAGTGGGATCTATAACGATACAGTTTTGTTAGTTATAGATCATCAAACAGTTCACTTCGAGATTTTTTGTAAAAAAAAAGTAATTACTTACGATTTGCTAATCTGCGTCTCCTCACATCTGGTGTGGAGGTCTCACTACCACTTTTATCACTGCCATATAATCACATCTTTGTGTTCTCGCCTTCCACACACTGTTCACCATGTTTCTCACTCTTTTTTGTGGTGGACTATTGTTGTTTTGGCACTCCATACAACTATTTCGTCGTACACTTCTTTTCATGGCGTAAATATTGTGACTCCATTACGTGTTTCATTTTCTTTGGTATGTTGGCCTATTTGTTGCCAACCTAACGAAGTATATGTTCGTTAGTAACTTCTATTTATGATGTTTCTACCGTGTGTGTGTCTCTGTGTGTGTGTCTGTGTGTGTGTGTGTGTGTGTGTGTGTGTGTGTGTGTATGTGTGTGTGTGTGTATGAGTGAGAGAGAGAGAGTGGGGGATAGAACCGACTACCATTTGGGGGGGGAGGGGAGGGCGGGTGTACTAGCTGTTAGCATACACACAAAAAAAAAGGTCGGTTCTATTCCCCCCCCCCCTCTCACTTCACACACACACACACACACACACACACAGTATAAACATCATAAATAGAAGCTACTAACGAACATATACTTCGTTAGGTTGCCAACAAATAGGTCAACATACCAAAGAAAATGAAACACGTAATGGAGTCGCAATATTTACGCTGTCAAAAGAAGTGTACGACGAAATAGTTATATCGAGTGACAAAAGAACAATAGTCCACCACAAAAAAGAGTGAGAAACATGGTGAACAGTGTGTGCAAGGCGAGAACACAAAGATGTGATTATATGGCAGTGATAAAAGTGGTAGTGAGACCTCCACACCAGATGTGAGGAGACGCAGATCAGCAAATCGTAAGTAATTACTTTTTTTACAAAAAATCGCGAAGTGAACTGTTTGATAATCTATAATTAACAAAACTGTATCGTTATAGAACCCACTGATCAGGACTTAGAACAGGAGAAGGCGAAACCCGTATGCGATAAATAAAGTAACTAGCAGCAGGAAAAGGCAGTTTTATTTACAAAACAAGTATTTATATGCTTGCTGCGGAGGATGGCCACACAAACAACCTTCTTTTTGTTTTGTTTCGGACTTCAATAGTGGCAACAATGCTGTAGGTAATATTGGTATCGAGCGTATTTGGTGAAATTATATGCCAGAGCGGAAGTTAGCTGCAACAGAGCCAGAACCAGGCGAGCGGCAGTGTAACCCATTGAAGACCCAAAGGAACTGGTATACCTGCCTAATATCGTCTAGGAGCCCCGCGAGCACGCAGTAGTGCCTCAGTACGACGTGGCACGGACTCGACTAATGTCTGAAGTAGTGCTGGAGGCAATTGACACCACGAATCATGCAGGACTGTCCATAAATTCGTAAGAGTACGACGAGGTGGAGATCTCTTCTGGACAGCATGTAGCAAGACATCTCAGATATGCTCAGCAATGTTCATGTCTGGGGAGTCTGGGGGGCAAGCAAAAGCGTTTAAACTCAGGAGGATGTTCCCGGAGCCACTTTGCAGCAATTCTGGACGTGTGGGGTGTCGCATTGTCATGCTGGAATTGCCCAAGTCCGTCAGAATGCATAATGGACATGAATGAATGCAGGTGATCAGACAGGATGCTTACGTACGTGTCACCTGTCAAGAGTCGTATCTAGACGTATCCGGTGTCCCATATGGCTCCAACTGCACGCGCCCCACACCATTACAGAGCCTGAAACAGCTTGAACAGTCTCCTGCTGACATGCACATTGTCTCCATATCCGAACACGTCCATCCGAGACTCGTCCGACCAGGCAACATGTTTCCGGTCATCAACAGTCCAGTATCGGTGCTGGTGGACTCAGACGAGACGTACAGCTTTGTGTCATCCAGTCATCAAGGTTACATGAGAGAGCCTTCAGCTCCGAAAGCCTGTATCGAAGATGTTTCGTTGAATGGTTCGCACGCTGACACTTGCTGACGGCCCAGTATTGAAATCTGCAGCAATTTGCGGAAGGACTGCACTTCTGTCACGTTGAATGATTCTCTTCACTTGTCGTTGCTACCATTCTTGCAGGATCTTTTTCCGGCCGCAGCGGTGTCGGAGATTTGATGTTTTACCGGTTTCATCACAGTACACTCGTGAATTGGTCGTACGGGAAACTCCCCACATTACCGCTACCTCGGAGATGCTGTGTCCCATCTCTCGTGCGCCGACTGTAGAATCACGTTCAAACTCACTTAAACCTCGGTAACCTGCCATTGTAGCAGCAGTAACCGACCTAAAAACTGCAACAGACACTTGTCTTATACAGCGTTGCCCACCGCAGCGCCGTATTCTGGCTGTTTACACATCTCTGTATTTGAATACGCACGCCTATACCAATTTCTTTGGTGCCTCAGTGTACGTTGCAAAGCCAAACACTAACGTTGCGAAGCGGAGTCAGCTGGGCGTGGTATAGCAACAGCCGATGCTGCAATACGCTAGTGGAATGATGGAAGATTTCCCTGACTTGGCACCGTGAAAGTGTTTAGAGTATGTGCCCTAAGCTCTAAACGATACATGGTGTGTCTCATTTCACTCTCTATGGGTGACAATCCAAGGGGCATTTACCAATAACAACCCAAAGGAGTCAAATAATGTATAATCTCACTTTTACTGGGGTGGGCCAAATAACAATGGAATGGATAATATACCAGGATAATCCAGAAGTAGTGCACCGCATTTTTCTTCAACAATTCCTTATTGGACATAATGAGAATTATACACACGTGTTTCATGTAAATATCCTATATTTTCATGTAAAGGCCATCCCGATCTATGCCCTACCTGCCAGGGCAAAACAAGGGCGTGTATGCCCTGTCGGTACCAATCCTTTGTCCTGGTGGCGGGGCCAGTGCTTCACTGTGTGAATCACCTCCTCATCGTCCTCAAAATGCCTTCCACGAATGGCATCCTCTAATGGCCCAAAGATCATCAGCTCGCTGCAACATGTCAGGTGGATGGTCTCCCCGACCGCTTCAAATCGTGGAGCTCCGCCAAACTGCCTTCTGCTGACCTCACCCTCCGTGCCCAGTGACTAGCTGTACTTCTGCCGAAAGCAGATGCTCCATAGACTTTGCGGAAGCGTTTGTGAATATTCGCCACAGTTTCTTTCTCTGCAGTGAGATATTCAATGACAGCATGTTGCTTGTAACTATGTAACGCCAGAAATGCATATCCTCCTATTTCCATCTATTGCACTGCAATTTTTTTTCCTTATTTTGTCACCTGAAGATATGACATTTCTGTTTCTTTATATATTGTAATTGTTTTACTGTTTGTATATATATATTTATGCATTTACGTTGGTTTGTTTTGTGAATATTATTTGTATTTATACGCTGGGTCTGGCCTAGGGAAAGCTATGCTATCGAACGAATACATCGATAGGTCGTGTGGAGAACCAAAGTGTTTAGGATCTTTGGTAGGGTTAACTCTGCCGCGTGGAGCGCGGGCAGAGGGGGAGTCTGACTGGGGTGGTGCAGTGGAGCAGGTGTGTTGTGTGAAGCTTCCGCGAGTTGCCGCGCTTTCGGGGTTTGGCAGCATGTAATTGCGCTCGACTTGCGACGACAGTTTCTGACATGGTGTCGCGGACGGGAAGCATTAGCTGGCGCACATCAAGAGCCCGTTTCGTCTGGTGACCGTGTCGAGAAGAAGGCGCGCCAACATCCAGCTTCAGCAACAGCGACGGCCGACAATGAGTGACTGTCGCCACCTCCTCGATCGACGGCTTCAAACCTTCAATCAACCAACAAGGAAGACTGGAAGCACGTAAAGTTTTAGAACTGTATGGCAGACCTCAGCTTTTCAAACTTTTAAAATTGTTGCATCACAAAATTACAGCAACTTAGCATGAACCTTTGTTGCTCATTGTCCCAATTGCATTGCCAAGCAGGGTCCCTTCGTTTTCCGAAATGAATCCGAGTGTCGTTGAAATTCAAACGCCAGCATTAAAGTAATATAATTCGATTTCACTGCTTTAATTTCAAAGTTCAGTTAAGACATTCATAGCTGGCTACAATATTTAGATTACACAAGCACAAATTAAGAGCGCGAGTTTTGTTACCGTATTTTAGCTTACCTGTGACTGCAGCTCAGCTTGGTACGTACTAAATTTTACTATTGTTAATTGTTCAGAATCATTTAATTCAAGTTCAAAGTTAAATCTCTTATTTCTAAATTGCGTAGATTCAAGTAGATTTTGAAATGATTGTTGAGGTAGTCCAAGTCTAACCGTATTTTACTGAATTTCGATGTGCTTCTGAAAGAAAGCTCACTATTAACTTCAGTCACTAAATTAACTTTCGATTTTCCGTTTTTATTAATTCTTTTGCTAAATTAAGTCAGAGTGTAGCGAAATTTATTACTTCTGACAAACTTTCAGTTTTAACACTACACGTGTCAACCTTCAGTTGCCACGCTTCTAGTGCTAATTATATGTGTAATAACCTTTCTTTTTCAGTTACTTTAGTAATTGTCCTTAGGACTGGCGACCGTAATTTCCCCCAAATCTCAAATATCTAATTACCGTTAGTTAATTGTTAACGTAACGGCCGCACATTTACTTTCTTTATTGGTTCAAATGGCTCTGAGCACTATGGGACTCAACATCTGAGGTCATAAGTCCCCTAGAACTTAGAACTACTTAAACCTAACTTACCTAAGGACATCACACACACCCATGCCCGAGGCAGGATTCGAACCTGCGACTGTAGCAGTTCCGCGGTTCCGGACTGCAGCGCCAGAACCGCTAGACCACCGCGGCCGGCACTTTCTTTATTAACTTTACCCTTTTTCAAAATTAATTTCCACCAGTTTCATTTGCATTTTTCCTTTCATTTAGATGTAACCCTTTCCTCCCTCTTTACCGACAAATTGACTTCGGTGACGATTGCTTTTCCCAAATTTCCATTAGATACACGCGGTTTAATGTTTCACTGTCATTAAGGTCGATAAGTGAGGGGGAGGTTACGACTTACATCACCTACAGACGCCATTTTGAAACTGTCCTGTAGCTACGCTATGTGTCGGAAGTGACGGAAACTTGGCGCGCTCTCTCAGGAGACTTCAAGTAATACATACGTAACGTTTCGCATTCGTAGCATTGTATTCGGCTGAGGAAAAAGATGCGGTGATTACTTTCTGGGCAACCCTCGTACTAAAAAAATAAAAAATAATAAAAAAACACGCACCACGCAGTAATCATTTGAATGGGATGGATATCGGTAGATGTCATGTACATGTATAGACAAACAAATGATTACAATTTCAGAGAAATGGATTTCTTCAAGAGAAAGACCTTCACAAATTGAGCAAGTTAATAAGGTGTTGGTCCACCTCTATTCCTTATGCGAGTTGTTATTGGGCTTGGCATTGTTGTAGAGTTATTGGATGTCCTCTTGAGGGATATCGTGCCAAAAACTCTCCAACTCGCGCGATATCGTCAAAATCCCGAGCTGGTTTGAGAGCCCCGCCCACTAGGCTCCAGACATTCTCAGTTCAGGAGAGGTCTTGCAACCTTGCTGGCTAAGATAGAGTTTAGCAAGCATGGAGACAAGAAGGGGACACTCTCGCCACTTGTGAGCGGGCATTAACTTGCTGCAGTGTAAGTGCAGGAAGACTTGCCGTGAAGGACAACAGAACAGGCGTAGAGTATCTTCGATGTACCGCTGCGCTGTGAGAGTGTCACGGACGACAACCAGAGGCGTCCTGCTATGAAAAGAGATGGCGCCACACACCATCACTCCTGGTTGTCCGGCCGTGTGGCCGGTTAGTATACCATCACTGTCCGGTGCAACTCCAGAAATGTCTTCCTCTTTGGTCATCGAGGCTCATTCCGAAGCGGGACTCATCACTGAATGCAATTCTACTCTACTCAATGAGATTCTCGGCTGACGAGAGAAGTAACGTTCCGATGGAAAAAAAATACGAGTCAGGTGGATTTACAATGTTTTTTTGAGTCATCAGTCTTCTCAGTAGTTTGATGGCGACCACCACGAGTTCCTCTCGTGTGCCAACCTCTTCATCTGAGTGTAACACTTCCAACCTAAGTCCTCCATTATATGCTGGATGTATTCCAAGGTCTGTCTTCTCCTACTGTTTTTACCCTGTATCCTCTAGTACCATTCGTCATTCCCTGATGTCTTACCAAATATCCTACCATGTTGTCCTTTGTTCTTGGTGGTCTTTTCCATATATACCTTTCCCCGCCGATTCCACAAAGAATCTCAATTCCTTACCTTATCAGTCCACCTACTTTTCAACATTCTTCCGTAGCACCACATCTCAGATGCTTCGATTCTGTTCTTTTCCAGTTTTCCCATTGTCCATAGTTCACTGCTATACAATACCGTGTTCCAAACGTACATGCTCACAAATTTCTTCCTCAAATGATGGCCTATGTTTGATACTAGTAGACTTGTCTTCGTCAGGAATCCGTTTTGCCATCGCCCGTCATTATGTCCTCCTTGCTCCATCCGTTACGGGTTATTTTGCTGCCTAGGTACCAGAATGGTTGGTTTGTGGGATTGAAGGGACCAGACTACTAGGGCCATCGGTACCTTTTCCACGAATTTGAAACACCCACAAAGAATAAAAACAAACAATGGAGATGACAAGAGACGACACAGGACAAGAAAGACACAGACATAGACCAGGAAAAACGAACTAATATCACACGAAGTGTGACGGTGGTTGGCCGACCATAGAAAAAAAAAGAAAAGCCAACCACCAAGAAACGCACTGAAAGCCTCAGTCTAAAATCGTAGGCCAAAGACCAGACTCAACACAAAAAAAGGACAAACACTTAGATCAAGCGATGAAAAAACCCTGTACGAATAAAACTCAAAACTAAATCTGCCATAGCAACGTCATCTGATAAAAGTGCAGGAAGTGTATCAGGCAGTGCAAACGTCTGCCTGAGCGGAGTTAAAAATGGGCAGTCCTACAAGATGTGGACCACCGTCAAAGCTGCTCCGCAGCGACATAAAGGTGGGTCCTCGCGGCGCAATAAATAACTGTGCGTCGTCCAGGAGTCGCCAATGCGCAGCCGGCAGAGGACAACAGAGTCCTTGCGAGAGAACCGCACGGAGGATCGCCACGCACCGGTAGCCTCCTTGATGGCCCGAAGTTTTTTGCGTGAAGGAAGGGCGCGCCATTCTTCACCCCAGGTGCGAAGTACCTTCTGCCGCAAAACTGACCTGAGGTCTCTGTCCGAAAGGCCAATAGACTGGTGCACCGACAGCCTGTTTGGCCAGCATGTCCACAAGTTCATTTCCCGGGATGCCGACATGACCCGCGGTCCACACGAAGACCACAGAGCGGCCGCAACGGGCATGAGTATGGAGGGACTCTTGGATAGCCATCACCAGACGAGAGCGAGGGAAACACTGGTCGATAGCTCATAATCCGCTCAGGGTAGGTAGCAGAATTCCTTTTCTTCATCTACTTTGTGATCACCACTTCTGATATTAAGTATTTCGCTATTCTGATTTCTACAACTTTTCATTACTTTCGCCTTTCTTTGATTCACTCTCAATCCATACTCTGTACTCATTACACTTTTCATCCCATTCAACACAACCTGCAATTCTTCTTCACTTTTCTGAGGACAGCAATGTCGTCAGCAAACCTTGTCATTCATATTCTTTCAACTTGAATTTTAATTCCACTCTGGAAGCTTTCTATTATTATCGTCATTGCGTTTTCGATGTATAGATTGAACAGTAGTGGCGGAAGACTACATCCCTGCGGGCCGCGGTAGCCGAGTGGTTCTAGGCGCTACAGTCTGGAACCGCGCAACCGCTACGGTGGCAGGTTCGAATCCTGCCTCGGGCATGGATGTGTGTGTTTTCCTTATGTTAGTTAGGTTTAAGTAGTTCTAAGTTCTAGGGGACTGATGACCTCAGCAGTTAAGTCCTATAGTGCTCAGAATCATTTGAACCATTTGAACTACATCCCTGTTTTGCACCCCTTTTTTATTCGAGCAATTCGTTCTTAGCCTTCTTCGCTTCTGTGCCTCGTACATATTGTGTATTTACCGTCTTTCTTTACAGCTTACCACTTATTTTCTCAGAATTTCGAATATTTTGCACCATTTTACATTGTTGAACGCTTTTTCGAGGTCGACAAATACTATTTGATTTTTCTTCAGTCTTGCTGCCATTATCAGAGGCAAAAAACAGAACAGCCTCTCTCGTGCCTTTACCTTTCATAAAGGTAAACTGATGGTTACCCAACAGATGTTACGAGCCTAATAAAGCCATTTCAAGGTTGTAAAGACCATGTAATTCCTATGCAGTCTTTATAATCTTCACATGCCACCACTGGGCACGTAATAACTTTCTCAAAAAAAGTCTGAGCACTATGGGATTTAACATCTGAGGTCATCAGTCCCCTAGAACTTAGAACTACTTAAACCTAACTAAGCTAAGGACAACACACACATATCCATGCCCGAGGCAGGATTCGAACATGCGACCGTAGCGGTCTAGCGGTTCCAGACTGAAGCGCCTAGAACCGCTCGGCCACACCGGCCGGCAACAGGAGCAGTTTTTCAATAATTTTTTTGATTGACTAGAATTTTTTGGTCTCTATTTAATTTTATTTATACTTCTTCCTTATGGGCATTTTTCTGAAACTGTACTCTTATCTACCGTGTTAGATAAATCGGGTGAACGATATGGCAACCAAACATGACGAGGTTGTATTTATCACGAAAATTCGCTAGGTGTCAAATATTTTCTAGTGGTTAAACAGGTTGAACGCGTTTTCTATTTTTTTTATTTCGTACTACACGTTTAAAACAAAACAAAAGCTTAGTTCCTCCGATTAAATGTTTGGGTAGTACCCAAATAATAAATCCTCAGGTAGTACAAGTCTGTGCAATTATATTAAACGCTTCCAGAATGTTGCTAATAAACTATTGTCCCGGACACTGCTTCTTTTTTCAGCTTCTATAATTATATGCTGAGGAAAACTGATTCCACTTCGAACAACACACCGTATCTATACAGTAACTGGTAGTCTGTAACATGCACGTCGGTCTCACGAAATTATCACAAATGTTTAAGGAATCTGGACACCCAGCTGTATCAACACTTAGGTACGAGCTGGTCAAACTCTAAATCTGTATAAACTTACGAGTTTGACGCCTGCTTGTTTATTCACGGTGCTGCAGAAATAATGGCCTATTTTAAAAGGCGCACCACTGTTGAATACAGCCACTACGTGACAAAGGTGGTGTCCGCAATATCTCCGGTAAACTCTACTGTGCGCATACTCTGGCATTCACTTTGGATGGGCCTACTTTTGAAAAACATCTTCCATTGTTAATGAAATTGCGACAGCTGCGCTGTTCATCTTGTACACTGCGTGGCTAACACCCTCTGTCCTGGACCCCCGTCACAATGTCTCATTACTGATGCTGTCCTGTCCCTATTTCCTTTTCATACCGACTGCGTCGTGCTATGAAGCAGCGAACAATTTGGCATTCTCTCGTGCTCCCGTGTAAGTACGCTCTTCAAAAATCTGCTGTAACCTGTTGCTCACCAAAATTCGGAATATAGTGAACGGGATACTAAATGGTGTTGGAAAACGTGACGATAACAAAAGCCTGTTGCGATGAATGGTCTTTCAATGGAACGGTGCGGATCCTCCGATATTTAGTCCACCAAAGCGTTCAGGTGATAGAGAGGGGAGAGAGGGGTGGGGAGGAGGGGGGAGAGAGAGGGAGAGAGAGAGAGAGAGAGAGAGAGAGAGAGAGAGAGAGAGAGAGAGAGAGGAGAAGGGGGGGTGGGAGGGAGAGGGGTGGGAACTGTGAAGCAAGTCACTCGCAGCGGTAATCGCCAATCGCTCATTATAACCTCTGTGGACTGAAGCACGGACGCCATTTGCCGCGACAAACAGCGCAGCAAGTTTTAATTAAAGTTGACTAATCGGTAATTAGACTGCCGCTTTGTTGATTTACGGTTATAATCCGTACGTGCACCGACGCTGGAGTCAAGCATTCTTTCGAAATAAAAAGAAAAAAAAAGAAAGGGCATTTGCACAATAAATGCGAATGGCAGTAATAAATTACATTGTTCTCTGTCTCGAAATAATTGAAATGAGAATTTACAGGTCCCAAATGAACGTCAAGAGCTGAAAATAAAGGAAAACAACAGGTCGGAAGTTCGAATGGAGTGCTGCGTTCATAACATTTGACAAAAAAATTTCCGGCCGCCGCTCAATTCTTCTGATTATATATGGTGCCTTCTGTGCTCAAAGAGGCGATTGGCTCATTAGTGAAAAATATCCAGAAGGGAGAAGCTTGCCGGTTACAAGCACATGGCGAGAAGTAGCAATCTATATCTAAGTCCATACTCTGCAAATCACTTTGAAGTATACTACTTGAAAAAGAATAAAAGCCAGCCAACCAGTTGCAATAAATGATGGTTTTCAAATAACCTTGACCACAGTTTCGACGGATTTAAACCCCATCTTCTTCAGAGGGAGAAAAACTCCTGAAGAAGACGGCTTTAAATCCGTCGAAACCATGGTCAAGGTTATTTGAAAACCACCATTTACTGCAACTGGTTGTCTGTCTTTTATTCCTGCTGTTCTGTAACCGTGCAGCCATGTTCAAAATATTGTACTATATATTAGGACATATTACTGTTCCATTCACACAAAGAGACGGAGAAGAGCGACTAAGTGCCTCAGTGCTGTGCTGTAATTAATCCTGCCCACATATTCCGACGGCAGCACACCTAGAGAGTTGCAGTATACTCTAGTAGTATCATTGTTTCAAGCAGGTTCTAGAAACCTTGCGGCTGGCTTTCTCGGGATGGTTCGCGTCTGCCCTTAAGAGTCTGCCAGTTCAGTTTCTTCAGCGTCTCTGTGACACTCCCCCACGGATCAAACATACGTTTAGAACATTCGTGCTGCCGTTCTCTGTCTACCTTCAATGTTCACTGCTAGTCTTCTTCGTACTTGTCCCACGCACGTCAGGTATTCTAGGATGGGTCGCACAAGTGATTTGTAAGCAGTCTCCTAGTATTCCACGAATAAAGCGATATGTCTGCCAGTGCTTTATCTGTGACTGGACCAATGTGATCGTTTGTAAGTACCCCTTATGTTCAATACACATTTTATTTTCTTATTTTGCAGATTAATATCTTATATCGAATCTGCAGTATCAGTAGCATTCAGCAGACGGAGGCACCTCTGCAGAAAGCATAGCAAGCAGTAAGATTATAGTTCCCACGCTGGCTGAAATAGCCACTGTATCACCTGGCATTGCCGGTACAGTGTGGGGCAATGTGAGGTGCTTTGACTAGCAGCGAGAAAGACAGTAACATCAGCGCAAGATACCTAGAGAAACCACAGTCATTCTGACGCGAAGCACGCGATTTTGTTCGGTAAATGTTTACAAATAAAAGCCACGTTTTTCCACTGCAGGTATTAGGATAAGCCTACTGGTCACGAACACTTACTTACAACAGTATTTCGACGCAATAAAGTAGACAGTGAAATAAACAGATGAATGATGTTTAAGATAACGAAGATGTACGAACAGTTAAGAAGTTTCACGAGCTCTCAGAGTGCCGTAGATGTCAATCGCCGGTAGGATGTCTTCCGATCTAAACTGTTAGCTTTGAGTTAGTAAGTCACAAATTGTTTCGTTATTATCACATTACGGTGTTTTCGTAAATGAACATCTTAAAGCCATCCACGATCATTATTTCAAATAATATGGCTTCCCGCACCATCACTTAGAAATTACGACAAATAGAGTTGCACTTTCCAGAGAATTCTATGGCGCTGAGACTGCTTCTCCGGGGGACACCAATTACGACAGCTTTGTGGCAAAACAGGAAAGAGGAGATCATAAGTGACAAATCACTAAGATAATCAAAGAACGGGTTGTATTAACCTCTGGAAGTACCGGATGGAAAAACAGAGTCAGTCATACCTTACGCCTCTTGACGCCATCCTCTGTGGCCTTACCAACTGAGACACGTCTGCAGTTTTAGGAGGAAAAAGGGAGGGGGACAATCATACACGTTTCTTTTCATATTCCTCCCAAATGTAATACTCAGATAGCTGTACAGCTGACCGATTCCAGCTATGGCTCGTTGATACTGTAGCCATAGGATACCAAGTTTTTTTTCCGAATTCTATAGTGCGCTATCTTACATTTCCGAACATTTAAAGCAAGTTGCTTATCAAGATCCGACAGAATATCCGTGCAATTCTTTCCTGACATTTCTTCATAATTCAGCGTGTGTCAAGATGAATGGTCATTATTCAGGTTCCCGGCGGGGTCAGGGATTTTCTCTGCCTCGTGATGACTGGGTGTTGCGTGCTGTCCTTAGGTTAGTTAGGTTTAAGTAGTTCTAAGTTCTAGGGGACTGATGACCATAGACGTTAAGTCCCATAGTGCTCACAGCCATTATTCAGGGATATGACAGGAATGACCATTTGAAGCAAAAATCTCCATATGGACATATGCGCTATTCGTTTTACATTCTTATTTATTTTCTGTGTTATTCAATACAATGTCAGGATTGAAAAACAGTTATATACTTTAGAACATTTTACCAAGTATCAGTTGAAAAATATGTACTTTTTTCGTAGATAAAGGGCCGCTCGTGTACCCTTGATGACTGCATGACACAAAGCTTTATGGCTCGCCTGGGCCCGTCAGCAGCAACATTGGACTGGTCGGACGTGTCTCATTTCAGATTGTATCGAGCGGGTGGACGTGTACGGATATGGAGACAACCGCATGAATCCTTGGACCCTGCATGTCAACATGGGACTGTTCAAGCTGCTGGAGGCTCTGTAATGGTTTGGGACATGTGCAGCTGAGTGATATGGGACGCCTGATACTTCTGGATATGACTCTTGACAGGTGACACTGCGGCGGAGCGGTTCCTTCCGCCCCTTTACGACGAACCTGCACCAGCCTGTGAACATTGTCTCAGCATATCATCAGTAGGGAAGCCGAGCGAAACCTACTGTACTTCGACGTGAACCAGGCTTCAATTAAAGTCACTAATCTACGTTTCGGGAGAAAGTTTTCACACGAAATGGAAGGCTGAAAATTTTGTCCTTAATAAATATATTCTGCAACTTAGGTGAACAAGTATCACTGCCAAGCCCCTGCTAGTCTTAACACAGTCACTCATAATCCCTTTCACTCACGTTAGCAAGTTTATGGTGTTGCATTTCCCGAAAACGTAATAGCTACAAAAATACAGATTGTTTTTGATTGAGAATGCTAGCCAAATATGAAGTCTGTAGGTACCTAATGCAGTCACAGTTTTTAGCCACCGACCTGCTCAATAAGCCACGCGGAATTTATGTCTTTTCTCGTCACAATACATATAGAATACAAATTCACTTAAAAATTCCGAAATTTCTACACACCCATCGGAATGACTATGCCGTCACTGCACAACACTTTTGATGTATGAAACACTGCAACTTATCATTTCCATCGGAACTACTACTACACGCGTCCGAACTGTTTCATAGCTAGGCTCCGACTCCTCTCTAGAATACTGTAAGTTTTCTCTATCAGCAGAGAAAGGCACGCCAAGAATATTGCTTTACCATTGGTCAGTTTACTCAACAGCGAATACCAAAACAACATTCTCCCGCGTCAGTCCGCGCTTTTCATCAATAACCAATCGCAAAATAGTAAACCTAACGACTACACTTTTTACCGACGTAATTATCTAATATATTGAAGTTTTGTTTATGCATAAAGTTATTTACTATTGTTATTTATACCTGAATTAACTTTACCTTTACCATAAACTTACTTTACAAATCTATTCTACAAAAATCCTCTTTCTCCACATCCATACTTCTTCGAAAAGTTCCCACACTAAATCCCACTACATAACTCGTTAAACAATTATCTTCATATTAACCTTAAACCACACTCACGCATCATTCATACTGTTAAAAAACATTTATAACATTTTACATGCATAAAAAGACATAACACTTTATTAAAATACTGGAACAGTTTATGAAAAATGTTCTATTACTTTAGTGCACTCTAGTGGGCACAATCGAAACTAAATCACAGTCCCCTATCCAATACTGTCCTCTATCGGCTGATACATAAACTACGTGCGCGTCCAGTCTCGCGAAACCATCTGTCACTATCCAGCTCTGAGACACATCTCCCACTTAACCGCCTCCAAGGCAAGATCGGTATACGGCGCTACGCCTCAACACATGCGAAAGCAACCTGTCTGATCACATGCATCCAATCATGTCCATTCTGCATTCAGACAGATTTGAGCAATTCCAGCAGGACAATGCGACACCCCATATGTCCTGAACTGCTACAGAGTGGCTCCAGGAACACTCTTGTCAGTTTACACACTTCTGCTGGCCACCAGACTCCCCAGACATGAACATTATTGAGCTTATCTAGGATGCCTTGCAATGTGCTGTTCAGAAGAGATCACCGCCCCCTCCTACCCTAACGGATTATGGACAGCCGTGCAGGATTCGTGATGTCAGTTCCCTCCAGCAGTACTTCAGACATAAGTCGTGTCGTGGCACGTCATGTTGCGCCACTTCTGCGTGCTCGCGGAGGCCCTACACGATATTAGGCAGGTGTTCCAGTTTCATTGGCTCTTCAGTGTATAGCGCAGTGTTCGTGTCATAAAATATTAGGAAAAGTATACACTGAGAGAGAATGAAAATCGATACTGGAAGACCGGCTACTCCTGTGGAGCAGCTTGCTTGGCGCCGTCGAGCTGAATTTTCCGTAGGATGAAAAAATCACTTCCAACAGAGCCACGTAAGCTCACTCCACGAGGCACTGCGGAGAGATTTTTGATTTAATCTGCCACGTAATCCCCACGCCAAATAAATCCTGGGGATGAAAATTCTCTCTTCGTCGGCAGAATCTGAATTGCGTATCTCCACATCAGCACGTTTCAACAGGTGCTACAGTATCAGACCACCGTACGTTACGAGTGCAAATTGACAGGAGGGAGAACTACGGAGATATTAAACCATCAGAACATATTCAGAAATGTTTCGGGAATGCAGCCGGGTGATATAATCGTCGACAACAGCCGATATTTCGACAGGAGCCTGCATTTTTAAGGCAAAACTGCACCAAGTAAGAGCAGTGTATGGGAATTTGAAAGCTCAGTTTCTCTGTAAACTCTGGAACGACGTCGTCAGCAGCAACAGCAACAACAACAACAACAACAACAACAACAACAACACACACACACACACACACACACACACACACACACTTTTTTCTCAGAGTTAGTGCTGCCTTACTATCGGTAACTTTTGACGTCTGTCATCAATGGTTTGTGACGGCGCTACTGTTTACATTGTGTGTGTGTGTGTGTGTGTGTGTGTGTGTTTTATCTTTTCGGAGTTTCTCTGCAAACCGACGATTTTAATTCCTTTGCGCGGCGCTTACTTGTTGCAGTTTCGCCTATCGAAATATCGGCGGTTGTTGATGATCTTGATGCCTTGGGAAGATGGAGGGAATACTTTGAAGAGTTGCTCAATGCAGGCGAAAATACGATCAGTAATATTTCAGATTTCGATGTACAATGGGATAGGAATGATGATGGAATTAGGATCACATTTGAGGAAGTGGAGAAAATGGTCAATAGATTGCGGTGCAATAAAACGGCTGGGGTGGATGAAATTAAGTCGGAACTCATCAAGTACAGTGAAATGTCAGGTCTTAAATGGCTACACATGATAATTGAAATGGCGTGGGAGTCGGGACAGGTTCCATCAGACTGGATGAAAGCAGTAATCACACCAATCTTTAAACATGGAAACAGAAAAGATTGTAACAATTACAGATGTAGCTCTTTAATCAGCGTTGTGGGTAAAATCTTCTCAGGTATTGTTGAAAGGAAAGTGCGAGTATTAGTTGAGGACACACTGGATGAAAATCAGTGTGACTTTAGGCCTCTTAGAGGTTGTCAGGACCAGATCATTAGCTTACGGCAAATAATGGAGAAGTGTTATGAGTGGAACAGGGAATTGTATCTATGTTTTATAGATCTAGAAACGGCATATGACCGGGTTCCTAGGAGGAAGTTATTGTCTGTTCTACGAGATTATGGAATAGGAGGCAAACTTTTGCAAGCAATTAAAGGTCTTTACATAGATGGTCAGGCAGCAGTTAGAGTTGACGGTAAATTGAGTTCATGGTTCAGAGCTGCAACCTGTCTCCACTGTTGTTCATATTATTTATGGATCATATGTTGAAAACAATAGACTGGCTGGGTGAGATTAAGATATGTGAACACAAAATAAGCAGTCTCGCATACGCGGATGACTTAGTTGTGATGGCAGATTCGATTGAAAGTTTGCAAAGTAATGTTTCAGAGCTAGATCAGAAATGTAAGGACTATGGTATGAAGATTAGCTTCTCCAAAATCAAAGTAATGTCAGTGGGAAATAGATATAAACGGATTGAGTGCCAAATCGGAGGAACAAAGTTAGAACAGGTCGACAGTTTCAAATACTTAGGATGCATATTCTCACAGGATGGCAACATAGTCAAAGAACTGGAAGCGAGGTGTAGCAAAGCCAATGCAGTGAGCGATCAGCTACGATCTACTCTCTTCTGCAAGAAGGAAGTCAGCACCAAGACTAAGTTATCTGTGCACCGTTCAAACTTTCGACCAACTTTGTTGTATGGGAGCGAAAGCTGGGTGGATTCAGGTTACCTTATCAATAAGGGTGAGGTTACGGATATGAAAGTAGCTAGGATGATTTCAGGTACTAGTAAATGGGAACAATGGCAGGAGGGTGTCCACAATGAGGAAATCAAAGAAGAACTGGGAATGAACTCTATAGATGTAGCAGTCAGGGCGAACAGGCTTAGATGGTGGGGTCATGTTACACGCATGGGAGAAGCAAGGTTACCCAAGAGACTCATGGGTTCAGCAGTAGAGGGTAGGAGGAGTCGGGGTAGCCCAAGGAGAAGGTACCCGGATTCGGTTAAGAATGATTTTGAAGTAATAGGCTTAATATCAGAAGAGGCACCGATGTTAGCACTGAATAGGGGATCATGGAGGAATTTTATAAGAGGGACTATGCTCCAGACTGAACGCTGAAAGGCATAATCAGTCTTAAATGATGATGATGATGATGATGATCTCACTCAACTGCTTTCCCGTAAGTTATTGGAACATTGTAAACACCGCGAGAAACTAAGATCTCACATCAAAACATACATCTGCCTAGTAACGTTGTAAAACAAATTAATTTTAAAGCAATAGAAACCGACATCACGGAATACCGTAAAGCTACTTACAAAATTGTTCTACCTCTACATACTGTCACAGCACAGAGCGTAAAATAACGACCCCTTTTGCCTCTATACTCTCCAATAATCTAGCTTACCTCACGATCGCTAAGCGACCTATACGATGTTGGTAGGAAGAAGAGTTGCAGTCTTCTTCGAATGTCGAATACGATATTATAGTTCCTAGGAAGAACGTTGCAATGCTCCTTCGAACATGTGAACTGGTAGCGTAAAGCTGGAAATCCGGGTTCGGGTCCCGGTCCGGCACAAATTTTCTTTGTAGTCATTCCCTTATAAGGCCGGTGATTGTTCGCGTTTGCATGCTGTCATGTCCGAAGCAACATTGCGTCGTATTTTTCCGCCGATACCAAGCAGTGACTTTCAATTAAAATGTCCTCCCCATGTACGGAAATTATGTTGTGTGTGTACGAGCACAGTTTGTGGTAATTTAAAAATCTGTGGTAAGGTCTTATGGGACCAAACTGCTGAGGTCATCGGTCCCTAGGCTTACGCACTACCTAATCTAACTTACGCTATGGACAACACACACACCCATGTCAGAGGGAGGACTAGAATCTGAGACGTGGGGAGCCGCACGGACCGTGACAAGGTGCCTCAGACCGTGCGGCTACAGGTTGTGACGGAGGTTCAAAAATGGCTCTGAGCACTATGGGACTCAACTGCTGAGGTCATCAGTCCCCTAGAACTTAGAACTACTTAAACCTAACTAACCTTAGGACATCAAACACATCCATGCCCGAGGCAGGATTCGAACCTGCGACCGGAGCGGTCGCGCGGTTCCAGACTATAGCGCCTAGAACAGCTTTTTTTTGTCTCATTTTGTTCGTTTTCGTTCGTTGTATCTGCTCGGTGCGGACGTCGCAATACACCCGTTTCAGTTCGTAGTTGATCCATTATCTCAGTTTTTTTTTTATTTCAGAGGGCAACTAACCCTCCTACCGAACACGCTGAGTTACCGTGCCGGCGGTTAAAAATGACAACAGCACATGGCGGCCTGGATGGTGAATCATCCAAGTGCCGGCCAAGCCCGACAGCGTTTAACTTCGGTGATCTCACGGGAACCGGTGTATCCACTGCGGCAAGGCCGTTGCCTAGAACCGCTCGGCCACACGGGCCGGCCTGTGACGGCGGAACAAAGACATGTGGCAGTTTAGCTCTGACCGTGAGTCGACAGTGAAAAGTCACACGCAAGCTGCGACATAGTCGTAGATTTAACACTGACCGAATGTAGAATAAATTGCCTTTACTTTACGTCTAGCGTCACAATTTATTTGTAATCAGACTACCAGTTTCCGTCAGTAATGACCATCTTCAGGTCTGTTTTATAAAAACGTGTCCCAACATACAGATCTGAAGATGGCCAGTGTAGACCGAAACCGGTAGTCTCATGACAAAAAGTTTGTGACCATAGACGTAAAGTAAAGGAAACTGAAACGCCACGCAGCTCGCAGTGTACGTGCGTGGTTTGAAAAGCACCAGGCTGAGTTTACCAAACTACTCCTCTGTCCAACAAACTCCGCAGATTTAAACGAATAGAGAATAAGTGAGGCCATCTCGATGGTGCTGTTAGTGCTACTGATCACCAACACAGAATCAGCACTGTGTGGGGCGGCGGGGAGGATTATTGTCATTTAAATGTTCCTATTATTTATGCTGTCTATTCCCGTTCTCAACACTGGCTCTCTGACTACAATATTGGCAACCAGAAAGTGATTAGCAAAACGTGAAGCCTGTAATTAGAATTCCTAGTGCCCACTTCATCTGAGAAATATACTTATAGCTACAGCTTATAGCTCTGAGGAATTAGGAGATTGTCTGGGATTCATAATCAAAAACGATCGTGAAAAAAAAAAAAACTTCATTATATTCTGAAAGTCACAGATGAAAAAAAAAAAAAAAAAAGAATCCACACAATCTGACTAACAGAGCAGTTCAGACTCTAATGCGCTGATGCAACTATAACTGTCCAAATTAAAAGTTTAAATGAATGCTCGCCATAATTTGATGATAATGTTCATCAAACGCCACGCTAAATAATGGTAGAATGTCTGTCCCGCGGCGGCACGTGAAAATAAGACATACGCAAACTGAAGATAGATAATTAAAGTCATCCCAGAATTAACACGTCACTCGAAAATGATTTCGTGGTTACGCGTATCCCGAGTAACTTAGTACGGCATCCGAGGCTGTTTATAGCAATGATACCGACGCGACTCCCGGCACAGATGGTGTGCTAATCTGCGTCTGGAGAGAACTGGGGCCTTCCTTCCTCACGCAGCGTTCTTATATATAAAGCCGCGGTGCGGACGGCTAAGGGAACGCCTGATCAAATCGGCTCTGGGCTAGTAATGCACCACTTTAAGTCATTGAATAAATCATAGCTTCTTTTGCTGATGGCCGATGAAGCTCTCAATTTAAATGTGCATTCAGCACATAGGTAAGTAATCATAATAAAAGTCTGTCGTGGCTAAGTAAAATATTTTGGGCGAGAGAATTAATTTAATTACACTACACGCAGTAGACGAGCTCTGAATTTGCCCTTTGGAGATACGCTATCGCTATAGATATATAGTTATTCAATTGAAACTTCTCCCATCTTTATGATTATAGCGGATCTCCATTCTACTTAAATATAAACATCCTAGCCTTATTTATTAGCCTACTTAATCTATCTTGCTTCCTTAATTTTAAAGACAAAAACTAGAAAATATTGAATTTCAACTAAAATCTTAATTTGTGAGATCCAAAGTACAGTCTCTATTAAATTATTATGAAAAAGGAATCTAAATATAAATTTTTAAGTCTCTAGCTCTTTTCTGTTGCGCCAATGATTTTTACAGAACAATGTCCAAATTTCGAAAATGGTTAAAGTTATCGAACTGATATTCAGCACATATCACTTTAGTATTACTCCTGACATGCCAGAAACGTTTCAGGTTGTTTACATGATTTTAAAAGTATTGCGCAACATTTATAACGTCAGAGCTAGTTATAGCGGACTGGCTGGCACACAATGGAAAGACTGATGTGAATTTTATACGGCGTGAGAAGGCTGCTTCCCTACAACTGGACCAGCATCACTCCACAACCCTGTCGGTATCCTCCAGAATCCCACTATCTTCCTGCAGGAGTTTGACGGGTTGTCGCTTCAGTGTGGCTGGACACGTATAATCCGGTAGGCTGAAGTAGTACGATTATCATAATAAAAGAAGGGAAATCTGAGCTCACACGGAAAAATTTAGGTGCTCGGATTTTTTTTTTTTTTGCGCAATTCAAGACTAAAATAATAGAGAATTAGTGCGACGGTAGATCGATGAACCATCTGTCAGGCATGTAAGTGTGATTTACACAGTAGCCATGTAGATATGGATTAAGGTCAAGAAAGAGATCGTCATCATAACAGGCGAAGCTCTAAAACTTGGAGTGCAGAAGAAGAAGAAGAAGAAGCTGGAAGGCCAGTGTTAAATTGCAGCCTTTTCCGAGATGCTCTAGTCTGGTGCACCTCCAGTGAATACAGGGTGTACGATAACCAAGTCACTACTCCAGACTCCGCTACCAACAATAAGTAGAACATGCTTTCTATTTTATGCCATATTCTTATAATTTTATTTCTTTATGCTGCAATAAATTCAATTGAAACCACAAAATCAGTCCCACTTCCTGTGTTCTAAAACAGTAAAAAGTACACATATACAGGCGGTCCATTGATAGTGACCGGGCCAAATATCTCACTAAATAAGCATTATACGAATTAACTACGAAGGACGAAACTCGTCAAGCTTGAAGGGGGAAACCAGGTGGCGCTATGGTTGGCCCGCTAGATGGCGCTGCCATAGGTCAAACAGATATAAACTCCGTTTTTTTTTTCTTTTTAGTAGGAACCCCCATTTTTATTACATATTCGTGTAGTACGTAAAGAAATATGAATGTTTTAGCTGGACCACTTTTTTCGCTTTGTGATAGATGGCGCTGTAACAGCCACAAACATATGGCTCACAATTTTAGACGAACAGTTGGTAACAGGTAGGTTTTTTAAATTAAAATACAGAACGTAGGTACGTTTGAACATTTTATTTCGGTTGTTCCAATGTGATACATGTATCTTTGTAAACTTATCATTTCTGAGAACGCATGCTGTTACAGCGTGATTACCTGTAAATACCACATTAATGCAATAAATGCTCAGAATGATGGCCGTCAACCTCAATGCATTTGGCAATAAGTGTAACGACATTCCTCTCAACAGCGAGTAGTTCGCCTTCCGTAATGTTCGCACATGCATTGACAATGCGCTGACGCGTGTTGTCAGGCGTTGTCGGTGGATCACGATAGCAAATGTCCTTCAACTCTCCTCACGGAAAGAAATCCGGGGACGTCTGATCCGGAGAACGTACGGGCCATGGTATGGTGATTCGACGACCAATCCACCTGTCATGAAATATGCTATCCAATACAGCTTCATCCGCACGCGAGCTATGTGTCGGACATCCACCATGTTGGAAGTACATCGCCATTCTGTCATGCAGTGAAACATCTTGTGGTAACATCAGTAGAACATTACGTAGGAAATCAGCATACATTGCACCATTTAGATTGACATCGATAAGCTGGGGGCCAACTATCCTCCCTTCCATAATGCTGCACCGTACATTAGCCCCCCAAGGTCGCTGATGTTCCACTTGTCGCAGCCATCGTGGATTTTCCGTTGCCCAATAGTGCATATTATGCCCGTTTACGTTACTGCTGTTGGTGAATGACGCTTCGTCGCTAAATATAACGCGTGCAAAAAATCTGTCATCATCCCCTAATTACTCTTGTGCCCAGCGGCAGAACTGTACACGACGTTCAATGTCGTCGTCATGCAATTCCTGGTGCATAGAAATATGGTACGGGTGCAATCGATGTTGATGTAGCATTCTCAACACCGACGTTTCTGAGATTCCCGATTCTCGCGCAGTTTGTCTGCTACTGATGTGCGGATTAGCCGCGACGGCAGCTAAAACACCTACTTGGGCAGCATCATTTGTTGCAGGTCGTGGTTGACGTTTCACATGTGGCTGAACAGTTCCTGTTTCCTTAAATAACGTAACTACCCGGCGAACGGTCCGGACACTTGGATGATGTCGTCCAGGATACCGAGCAGCATACATAGCAGACGCCCGTTGGGCATTTTGATCACAATAGCCAGACATCAAGCGATATCGACCTTTTCCGCAACTGGTAAACGGTCCATTTTAACGCGGGTAATGTATCACGAAGCAAATACCGTCCGCACTGGCAGAATGTTACGTAATACCACGTACTTGTACGTTTGTGACTATTACAGCGCCAACTGTCACAAAGCGAAAAAAGTGGTCCAACTAAAACATTCATATTTCTTTACGTACAATACGAATATGTAATAAAAATGGGGGTTCCTATTTTAAAAAACGCAGTTGATATCCGTTTGACCTATGGCAGCGGGACAACCATAGGGCCGTCTGCTTTCCCCCTTCAAGCTAGACGAGTTTCGTTCTTTGTAGTTTATTCGTTTGATGCTTATTTCGTGAGATACTTGTCCCGCTCACTATTGGTGTACCACCCTGTAGTGCACTTCCTCGGCCGGCCGGAGTGGCCGAGAGGTTCTAGGCGCTACAGTCTGGAACCGTGCGACTGTTACGGTCGCAGGTTCGAATCCTGCCGCGGGCATGGATGTGTGTGGTGTCCTTAGGTTAGTTAGGTTTAAGTAGTTCTAAGTTCTAGGGAACTGATGACCACAGCAGTTAAGTCCCATAGTGCTCAGAGCTACGGGAGTACCCCAGGGAAGCATCCTAGGGCCCCTACTGTTTAACCTCTACATAAACGGTCTCCCAACCACACACAACACAACGATGGCAATCTACGCGGATGACACAGCCATCCTCACGGCAGATTGGAAACCATCAAGCATTACATCACGCCTACAGACTGCACTCAGAGTGGCTGAGCCTTGGTTGGAGAAATGGCGTGTTAGAGTAAACGTCGACAAGTGCGAAGCCGTTCTGTTCACTAGAAGACCGAAGAAACTGCGCAAACATCGATACTGCAGACCAATAACTCTACATGCACGTCCAATACGTTTCCGTGAGAACGTCAAATACCTCGGTGTCTGGCCGGACCGGAAATTACTCTGGGGGGGGGGACCACATAAAACACATGACCAACCGAGCTAGCGCGAGGCTCAAACAGCTCTACCCTATGCTCAACAGGCGTAGCACACTGAACAGAAGGGTGTCGAGGTCCATGTACATGACACTTACCCGAGCCCTGATGACGTCCGCAGCACCTGTCTGGGGATACGCTGCCTACATGGCTGCGCCGTCTGCAGCTCATACAAAACAAAGTACTCAAAATCATAAGCAATGCTCCACGATACACACGCATCGCGGACCTTCACCGGGAATACCGACTTGAGACTCTCACGGAGGTAATCCACAAACTCACCACAAGACTATACAGGAACTCCAGACATTCGCAGAACCCGTTTATTCTGAATCTGGGGAACTACGACCACAATCATAGATGGAAACATAAAAGACCAAAAGACATACTTGTAAGGACCTAACATCTATGGCCAAGCACACGCAAACACAACGGTACATGTGAGCCCCTGTTAATCAGACGCCATTACTGGATATCCAGCTGGAATACATTGCTGAATAACTGGCACCACGCAGGGAAGCCGTACCGTACACTGCATGCAGACAAGCTCCACTCATCCCCCACACAGTGAGATGATCTATGGCCGATCTCCCACTACTGTATAACGATCTTGATCGTTCCAGGAATGTAGCGGCTGCAGCAACTGGGATACATCGCCATCGCTTGCCACGGTAATGATGCATGATACCCATACTAACAAACCCAACCTTGCCTGAACTATCGCAGCTAGTAAGCCACTACTGCTCTTACTACCCATCCCACTGTCGCAGAGGTTTTTTTTCCCACGGCACGAGCCATGGCACTTTTTTCCCTCTGCTCTTCAAATCGCTACCCTCACTCGCATTTCGTCCACTATCACCTGATGGACCGTGTTAATGCGTAGTCTCACCCAGACGCACGGATAACATCACAGCCCAGCATCCTGTGATCCACCTACTAGATAACTAACATGTTGACGGAGGTGACAGTAGAACTTTTGGTTTGGTCACTACGTTGGTGCGGGCGTGGAGGGGCCCCATCTCTAACAGCCATTTGAACCATTTTTTTTGCACTTCCTCAGTTACAGCCGTGCTCCTGAACTGGACTACTCAGCTACCGCGAGGGAGGATACCTTACGCCAGGACCGGCCAGAAATTCTGCACGCGTGCGGTGCTCCTGCACACGTGCAACTTCCGGGTCACAGCGTGCACGCCGCAGCCGTCAGCGTTCAGGTAGTGCATGTTTCTACGCACAGATGTCGCTCCTCTGTTACACAAAGTGCGTTATCGATACCTCGTATGTATATCACAACCTGGGCTGTATCTGTAAGATCTGTTGCTTCATCGAGCGCAACAGAGAACGCAACGAAGTATTTAGCCTTATTTATTAGCTGCCTGTGCAGATCGCCGGCTATAGCACTGATACGTCTTGTCACTGTTTGTTTGGATAGACCGATTTCTTGAAACGTTCGTGGGACGCACAAGTTCTGCAGCATCAATCAGACACCCTTTCACAAACTCGCCTTCGGAAAAGGGTTTCCCAGATTGGGCAATTCTTAATGCGATTTTAAAACTTAATCGCAGTGAAGATTTAGTGTGGTTGTAATTCTGGAAAATTTAAAACAGTAAATTGTACAGCGTACAGTAAAATAGACATAAATGTAACACAAGAAACTAAGAGTTCAAGAAGTATCAGTTACTTCGACGTGCAGTAAAATCGAGTTGTGTCCCATCCATTTTCTTAAGGACATTTAATTTTGCTTGCCGTTCTTCACTCTTGAGTTTACTACACTCGTCTTTGTGATATGTATTGTAGTGCCTTTCAATTGAAAACTTACGCTGGCCGCCTATTATTCGGCGGCATAGCAAACACCGTGAGTTTTCACCAACGGCTACAAAAGAGAATTGCAGTTCCCAGTCATTTTTAAACGACTGAGAACATAGATCTCCCGTCCTTTGTTTTTTCACAGTACCTACCATTTCTCAGTACTTTTCTGTTAAGGGTACCGTCACAGGGGGGTAAACGAGACTGGGTATGTTGCGCTCTTGCTTGTACCACATAAACAGGGAAGTGGAGCCGCCGCCGTTCATTTAGGACACATGTCTAACAACAGATGTCGCTGTCGCACATGTGCAGCACTTCCGCACGTCTGCACAGCGTGCAGCGTCTGGCCGGCCCTGCCTTACGCCGTCGCCTTCGCCCGGCGCCGCGTACAGCGGTCTGCAAAGAGAAATCGAAGCCGCGGGTGGGTCGAACCCGGCTGTATGTGGGCCGCGGGCTCCCGCGGTGGTCACGGCGGTGGCAGCCGCGGGGGTCCCCGCGCTACCCGGAGGTCACGGCGCATGCGCAGTGGCGATAAGCGCGGTATTCGCGGCCGTCTGCTGACGGCTGGCGGCGTGCTGATAGGCCGCGGGCCGGATCAGTGGCAGCCCGCGCTGACACGCGCACCGCGCCAGCGCGATATCGCCGCCCGTGGGCGTGGCGCCGGCTGCCATCAGCAGCTCGTTACCGCCGCGCCGCCGCCACTCACGTCCGCCCGTGTCCGAGAGGCGCTCCTACGCCACCACTCTCTCTCACCCAATTACAGCAGTCCCCACCACGCTCGAGTGCCACGGTTTACCGATAGCGCGGAAAGCGCGAAATTAACGCGAAGGTAAAATTAGAGAGATTCGAGTACACGCGTGGGCTTATCGACAATCTTTCATCCCGCCAACCATTCACAACCCGAACAGGATGAAATGCGTCAGTGGTACACAAGGTGTCTTGCGGAGCACAGATCCAGATGTAGAAAGTAACCATTAAACTGAATTCTCCATAAAAAGAAAATGTTATGGAATTCAAATAAAGAACACTTGCCAACACGAGCAACTTAGGTGCAGAGAACCTCGGTGTACCGAAGCAGCTCAAATCAGTTAACAAAAGCAAATGATCTTGCCCAGTTTACATTCTAAATAGGTCCTTTTCACAATATGCTGATATACACTACTGGCCATTAAAATTGCTACACCACGAAGATGACGTGCTACAGACGCGAAATTTAACCGACAGGAAGAAGGTGCTGTGATATGCAAATGATTAGCTTTTCAAAGCATTCACACAAGGTTGGCGCCGGTGGCGACACCTACGACGTGCTGACATGAGGAAAGTTTCCAACCGATTTCTCATACACAAACGGCAGTTGACCGGCGTTGTCTGGCGAATCGTTTTTGTGATACCTCGTGTAAGGAGGAGAAATGCGTACCATCACGTTTCCGACTTTGATAAAGGTCGGATTGTAGCCTATCGCGATTGCGGTTTATCGTCTCGTGACATTGCTACTCGCGTTGGTCGAGATCCAATGACTGTTAGCAGAATATGGACTCGGTGGGTTCAGGAGGGTAATACGGAACGCCGTGCTGGATCCCAATGGCCTCGTATCAAAAGCAGTCGAAATGACAGGCATCTTATCCGCATGGCTGCAACGGATCGTGCAGCCACGTCTCGATCCCTGAGTCAAAAGATGGGAACGTTTGCAAGACAGCAACCATCTGCACGAACATTTCGACGACGTTTGCAGCAGCATGGACTGTCAGCTGGGAGATCATGGCTGCGGTTGCCCCTGACGCTGCATCATAGACAGAACCGCCTCCGATGGTGTACTCAACGACGAACCTGGGTGCACGAACGGCAAAACCTAATATTTTCGGATGAATCCACGTTCTGTTTACAGCATCACGATGGTCGCATCCGTGTTTGGCGACATCGCGGTGAACGCACATTGAAAGTGTGTATTCGTCATCGCCATACTGGCGTATCACCCGGCGTGATGGTATGGGGTGCCATTGGTTACACGTCTCGGTCACCTCTTGTTCGCATTGACGGCACTTTGTACAGTGGACGTTACATTTCAGATGTGTTACGACCCGTGGCTCTACCTTTCATTCGATCCCTGCGAAACCCCACATTTCAGCAGGATAATACACGACCGCATATTGCAGGTCCTGTACGGGCCTGTACGGGCCTTTCTGGATACAGAAGATGTTCCACTGCTGACCTGGCCAGCACATTCTCCAGATCTCTCACCAGTTGAAAACGTCTGGTCAATGGTGCCCGAGCAACTGGCTCGTCACAATACGCCAGTCACTACTTTTGGTGAACTGTGGTATCGTGTTGAAACTGCAAGGGTAGCTGCACCTGTACACGCCATCCAAGCTCTGTCTCACTCAATGCCCAGGCGTATCAAGGCCGTTATTACGGCCAGAGGTGGTTGTTCTGGATACTGATTTCTCAGGATCTATGCACCCAAATTGCGTGAAAAGGTAATCACATGTCAGTTCTAGTATATTTGTCCAATGAATACCCGTTTATCATCTGCATTTCTTCTTGGTGTAGCAATTTTACTGGCCAGTAGTGTAATAGCGCTATACATAGCATTCATATACAACCGCTCGCTCGACAAAAGATTCTTCGGAAAGACGAACTTTTACAGGTCACATCAGTTCTCCACAAACAAAATTAGAGTAAATTACGGAGACAAAGCAAACCAAAGCCTACGATTTATTGGCAGAATACTTAAAAAATACAACAGGTCTAGTAAAGACATTGCTTACACTGTGTCCGTCAGCCTTGTCCTAGTGTTGGAGTCTGGAAACGCGAGACCGCTACGGTCGCAGGTTAGAATCCTGCCTCTGGCATGGATGTGTGTGATGTCCTTAGGTTACTTAGGTTTAACTAGTTGTAAGTTCTAGGGGACTAATGACCTCAGAAGTTGAGTCCCATAGTGCTCAGAGCCATTTTGAACCTGTCCTAGTGTACCGCCGTGCCGTGTGGGATCCGCATCAGATAGGGCTGACGGAGGACACTGGAAAAGTTTAAATAAGGGTAAGTTGTTTTGCAGTGTAGTAAAATAGGCGAGAGCACTGTCATGATAGGGCAGTTGTAGTGGTAGTCAGTAAACCAAAGGCGTTTTACGTTGCGGTAGGATCTTTTCACGAGATAACGATTAACAACCTCCACCTCTGTATGCAAAAATATTTTATTCACACTTACATACATATGCAGAACTGAACACTGCAATAAAATAAGACATGAGAGCACCCACGGAGAAAACTTATATGTTAGTTTTTCTCGCTCGCTGTTCGATAGTGTAAGAGTAGAGAAATACTTCGAATCTTGTACGTTGAGCCCTCTATCAGGCGATTATCTGTCAATTGCTCAGTAGATGTAATTTTTGTAAGGTATGTAACCAGTACTGTCGATTCAGCGTTAATGGGCTAATGGTCATTATACAAAAACCGCATGAACAAAATGCAAACACTTCGGATAATCTTACCAGTGCACCGAGTAAACATACTGATAAATTGCAAACGGTCCATTTCATTAACACCTATGCTTCACCTAAGTTTCATCACCTCTCCTCAGTTTACCCACCCCGAAACAGATTCTGGCAAAGATTCTCCCAAAAACTGGTCGCCTAAGATCTTTAAGTTAGCCTTTCTGACAACAGATACACCTATTTCCGCAGGCGTTTTGGGTTTGCGAAATCCTGTAGTGCATTTCAGTCTTACTTATGCCAGTAGTATGCACATTTATATCTACATACATACCGCGCAAGCCACCGTATAATGCGTGACGGACGGTGCCTTACATCATCACTTGTCATTTCCCTTTCCTGTTCCACTGTGTAACGGGCCGAGGGAAAAACGACCGTCAGTGTGCCCCCATACAAACCCTCATTTCTTTTATCTTCGTGGCCCTTAAGTGAAATGTACGTTCACGGCAGTAGAGTGTTTATCCACTCCGGTTCTCTAAACTTTTTGAAAAGTTTTTCGCGAAAAGAATGCTGTCTTCCTTCCATAGATTCCAATTCGAGTTCACGAAGCATCTCCGTAACACACACTTGTTGATCGAACCTACCCGTAACAAATCTAGCAGAAGGTTTCTGAACTGCTTCGATGTCTTCCTTCAATGCGACCTGATGGGGATCCCAAACATTCGAGCAGTACTCAAGAGTGGGTCGCGCTAGTGTTCTCCAAGCGGTCTATATACATGAGCTATCCTTTCGAAAAATTCTCTGAATAAACCGTACTAATAATGCTGCACTGGAACATCACAGGTTTGTTTTTGCTACACAGCTGTGTTAACTTCCCCTTTTGCACAGGTAGAAAAGTTCTCATTCATCTCACCAACTAGAAACTCTGTCTAAGTCATCTTGAGTCCTCGTATACCCACTGAACGACTATACCTTCCCGTACACCACAGCGTCATCAGCAAACAACCGCAGATTGCTACCCCGAGATAGTTTACGTTTATAGAGAATAACAGAGGTCCTGCCACAATTCCCTGGGGCACTCCTGATGAGCTCATTATCTCTGATGCCACTCGCTGGCGACGACAACGTACTCGGTTATATTACTCACGAAGTCATCGAGATACTCACATATCTGCGAACCTAATGCACATGCTCGGACCCTCGTTAAAAGTTTGTAGTAGGACACCGAGCCATACGCTTTCCAGAAACATAGGAACATGGAATCTGTCTCTCGTCCTACATGCACATTTTTCTCAGTTTCCTTTCAGCTACTAGAAATTCTGCAACTAAGACCTTTTTCAACGCTTCTATGCCAGTCTAAAAGACCCCGCTAATATTCACGCATGAAGCATAGCTCCCGCCGTGCAGTCCTTGAGGAATCCCTCAAGCGTCTCACGGCTTATTTATACTAACAAGCATTCCAGCATCCACCACTAAACCCACTTTACAGCAGTTGCCAACTGACGGACCAGAGCAAACTTGGGTAAAATGGCATCGAAAATTCCTGCCGTCAGTTGTCAAATCTACTTGGGTGGATGTAATGTGTGGAAAGGTTCCAGCAAGAGAGAAGTTACACAACAGAACACCTCTGCAGAAAGGGTAAGTTACAGGATGAAATTGACTAATTATCTGAACGAGCCCTAGCACTATGGAATTGGCATGTCACTTTCCAGACACACTGGCGTAGGTTACCAGGAACCAAAGACTGCTTCTATAACGGTACCTGGCGCGTTTCATTCATTACTCGAGAACCATAGCCACTCAGGATATACTGGACTTCCAGTCGTATATGCAGCAACAACAACACTGGGTCATGCGACAGAGGTGGGACAGAAAATACACTTAGCAGTGTCAATAGTTTTTAATCAACACTCTCGGTTTGCACTGACCAGGAATAAAGGTTGTACGAGGTGCATTCAAGTTCTAAGGCCTCAGATTTTTATTCTCCGGACTGGAAAGAGATAGAAACATGCGCATTGTTTTAAAATGAGGCCGCGTTCATTGTCAATACGTCCCAGAGATGGCAGCACCGTACTGCAGATGGAATTTTACCGCCAGCGGCGAGAATGAGAACTGTTTTAAATACTTAAAATTGCGACGTTTTCCTTACTTGAACAGCGTGCAATCATTCGTTTTCTGGATTTTCGTGGTGTGAAACCAATTGAAATTCATCGACAGTCGAAGGAGACATGTGGTGACGGAGTTATGGATGTGTCGAAAGTGCGTTCGTGGGTGCGACAGTTTAATGAAGGCAGAACATCGTGTGACAACAAACCGAAACAACCTCGGGCTCGCACAAGCCGGTCTGACGACATGATCGAGAAAGTGGAGAGAATTGTTTTGGGGGATCGCCGAATGACAGTTGAACAGATCGCCTCCAGAGTTGGCATTTCTGTGGGTTCAGTGCACACAATCCTGCATGACGACCTGAAAATGCGAAAAGTGTCATCCAGGTGGGTGCCACGAATGCTGACGGATGACCACACGGCTGCCCGTGTGGCATGTTGCCAAGCAATGTTGACGCGCAACGGCAGCATGAATGGGACTTTCTTTTCGGCGGTTGTGACAATGGATGAGACGTGGATGCCATTTTTCAATCCAGAAACAAAGCGCCAGTCAGCTCAATGGAAGCACACAGATTCACCGCCACCAAAAAAATTTCGGGTAACCGCCAGTGCTGAAAAAATGATGGTGTCCATGTTCTGGGACAGCGTGGGCGTAATCCTTACCCATTGCGTTCCAAAGGGCACTACGGTAACAGGTGCATCCTACGAAAATGTTTTGAAGAACAAATTCCTTCCTGCACTGCAACAAAAACGTCCGGGAAGGGCTGCGCGTGTGCTGTTTCACCAAGACAACGCACCCGCACATCGAGCTAACGTTATGCAACAGTTTCTTCGTGATTACAACTTTGAAGTGATTCCTCATGCTCCCTACTCACCTGACATGGCTCCTAGTGACTTTTGGCTTTTTCCAACAATGAAAGACACTCTCCGTGGCCGCACATTCACCAGCCGTGCTGCTATTACCTCAGCGATTTTCCAGTGGTCAAAACAGACTCCTAAAGAAGTCTTCGCCGCTGCCATGGAATTATGGCGTCAGCGCTGTGAAAAATGTGTACGTCTGCAGGGCGATTACGTCGAGAAGTAACGCCAGTTTCATCGATTTCGGGTGAGTAGTTAATTAGAAAAAAAAAATCGGAGGCCTTAGAACTTGAATGCACCTCGTAAATCAACGAGGGCTGACAACGCTTTTTGGTTGATAACAGCCTATACTAGACCAGAAATAATATGTTAATCTCAAAGCAGGGAGTTCCTTCTTTCTGTTTGAAACATGAAGAATTTCTTGGAGAGAGAAACAGGATGGGCTTTAAGGGGATGTGGGGGCCCGTATTAAAATGATGACGAAGAACAAAAAGAAAAAAATGTCGAACAACATCTACAGCTACAAGGACACTCCGCAAATCACATTTAAGTATCTGGCAGAGGCTCATAGACACATCTTCACAATTATCTATTATTGCAATATCGTAAAGCGCGCGGAAGGAACGAACACCTATATCTTTCCAGACGAGCTCTGATTTCTCTTATTTTATCGTGGTGATCGTTTCTCCCTATGTAGGTCGGCGTCAAGAAAATATTTTCGCATTGGGAGGAGAAAGCTGGTGACTCGAATTTCGTGAGAAGATTGCTCTGCAACGAAAAACGCCTTCATTTTAATTATGTCCACCCCAAATCCTGTATCATGTCAGTGACACTTGACTCCCTTATTTCGTGATAATACAAAACGTGCAGGCCTTCTTTGAACTTTCTCAATGCACTCCGTCAATCCTATCTGGTAAGGATCCCACACCGCGCAGCAGTATTCTAAAAGAGGACGGACAAGCCTAGTGTAGGCAGTCTCTTTAGTAGATCTGATACATTTTCTAAGTGTGCTGCCAATAAACCGCCGTCATTGGTTACTCTTCCCGACAACATTTTCTATGTGTACCTTCCAATTTAAGTTGTTCGTAATTGTAATTCCTAGGTATCTAGGTGAATTTACGGCCTTTAGATTAGACTGATTTATCGTGTAAGCGAATTTTAACGGATTCCTTTTAGCACCCATGTGGATGACTTCACACTTTTCGTTATTTAAGGGCAACTGCCAATCTTCACACTATACAGATATTTTTTCAAAATCGTTTTGCAATTTGTTTTGATCTTCTCATGACTTTACTAGTCAGTAAGCGACAGCGTCATCTGCAAAAAACAACCTAATACGGCTGCTCAGATTGTCACCCAAAGAGTTTATATACTTAAGAAACAGCAAAGGGCCTATAACACTACTTTGTGGAACGCCAGAAATCACTTCTGTTTTATTCGAAGACTTTCCGTCAATTACTACGAACTGTGAGCTCTCTGAAAGGAAGTAACGAATCCAGTCACATAACTGAGACGATATTTCATAAGCACGCAATTTGACTACAAGCCGCTTGTGTGGAACAGCGTCAAAAGCCTTCCGGAAATCCCGAAATACGGAATCAATCTGAAATCCTTCGTCAATAGCACTCAACACTTGATGCGAGCAGAGAGCTAATTGTGTTTCACAAGAACGATATTTCTAAATCCGTGCTGACTGTGTATCAATAGACCGTTTTCTTCGAGATAATTCAGATCGGGTGGACGGAGGAGAAAAGAAAAGCGGCGCGTTTCATCACAGGGTTATTTGGTAACCGTGATAGCGTTACGGAGATGTTTAACAAACTCAAGTGGCAGACTCTGCAAGAGACGCGCTCTGCATCGCGGTGTAGGGTGCGTTTCTGGATGAGGTATCGAATATATTGCTTCCCCCTACTTATAGCTCCCGAGGAGATCACGAATGTAAAATTATAGAGATTAGAGCGCGCACGGAGGCTTTCAGACAGTCGTTCTTCCCGCGAACCATACGCGACTGGCACAGGAAAGGGAGGTAATGACAGTGGCACGTAAAGTGCCCTCCGCCACACACCGTTGGGTGGCTTGCGGAGTATAAATGTAGATGTAGATGTAGATAATGTTCGAACACAATATATGTTCCAAAATCCTGTTGCTTTTCGACATTAATGATATGGGCATGTAATTCAGTGGATTACGCCTCCTACCTTTCTTGAATATTTGTGTGATCAGTGCAACTTTCCAGTCTGCAGGTACGTATCTTTCGCAGAGCGAACGGTTGTATATGATAATTAAGTATGGAGCTGTTGTATCAGCATACTCTGAAAGGAACCTAACTGGTATACAGTCTAGATCGGAAGACTTGCTTTTATTAAGTGATTTAAGTTGCTTCACTACTTCAAGGATATCTACTTCTACGTTACTCATGTTGGTAGCTGTTCTTGATTCGAATTCTGGAATATTTACCTCGTCTTCTTTTCGAAGGCATTTCGGAAGGCTGTGTTTAGTAACTCCGCTTTGGCAGCACAGACTTCGATAGTATCTCCATTGCTATCGCAGAGAGAAAGAACTGATTGTGTCTTACCGCTAGCATACTTTACATACGCCCAGAATCTATTTGGATTTTCTGCCAGGTTTCGAGACGAAGTTTCGTTGTGGAAACAATTATAAGCATCTCGCATTGAAGTCCGCGCTAAATTTCGAGCTTCTGTAAAAGATCGCCAATCTTGGAGATTTTGCGTCTGTTTAAATTTGGCATGTTTTTTTCGTTGTTTTAAGAATCCCACCCTGACCTTGAAATTTTTCTGTTTTTTCTGCTTTTACCCTGGCGTTCACCTCTGCATGATGTAATGATATCCCAGGAACGACCCGTGGTTCGGGTTCCACTTTAAATAGCAGAATTACTGGAGTAGGTTGTGCACACGTACGTCACCTAATTGGCGTCCAGCTGAACGACTATAACAAGGTAGCTGAACACCCCTCTTGAGAAACTCACAGCCAGTCTTGCTATACGGGTATTCGTCTTTTGCTGTCGATAAGTATATCCGTTACAGAGTATTCGTCATTAGCTACTTTCGTTGCTGATTGTCATTACTGATGTAGACATTACACATAAATACTTTTCTGCTAACCTAGCAAGGTGTGGCTGTAACGGTGTTCGTGAATGCGCCATTTCATTGTCAAGTAGAATGCTAAAAGTTGTTGTCGACTGCCTTAATAGACATGACTTAATAACGGTCTAACAACTTTTAGCGTCGTACTTGATAACGGCATTAAAGTCGAAATCTGAATAGTACGAAAGATAAACACAATAATACACAGTCAAATGGTGGTTTACTCTTTAAAAAATAGCTAGTGGTTCAGTAAAGCACGTGATATTCCATGGTGGCACAGTATCAAGAAAGGTCCGGAAACAAAGAATTAACGTTTACGAAAAGAGAATGATTATGTTTATGATGCAAGTTTGTAAAAATTCAGAACAGTTACTGTAACTTAATAGATCATATTCTTAGTAATGCACGATTATCACAGGAACTCTGAGCCGTGAGCGGCTCGTGTTCATGCCGTTCCTTGCTTGGCATCTTGTCGTTGCGGTTATGGCATCACGTTTCTTATTCGATTTACTGGCGTCACTAAGTTGCTGGCTTGCCTGTCCGTGAGTGGCAGCAGCAGCAGCAGCAGCAGCAGCAGCGCTTATCGATATGAGTACTGTGGAAGTATGTTTGGAGCGACCGCTAGTATTTCCGGGTCGCGTTGTGTGGAGTGGGGAGTTGCGAACGGACATCACGTCGGTTGGGGGCGCAGCAGCGAGCAGGCCCGTGCAGCGCGGGGGCAAGCTGCTGCCACTGCCGGATCGAGGAGGGGTAGCAGCGAGAGCGACGACTGCGTTGCACACCGAACCCTGGACGTTTAAGTTGAGTGAAGAGTTAACTGCTAACGCAACCTCGACTATTCTGACATCTCGCCTTTGGTCGGCGGGTTGTTGCTGTCAGGGCCGCTGAGCCTGGCAGCAACGAGTGAAGTGTTTCGAGGCGGTGAAATACTGCAGCCGTCTATTTCTATTTGTAATTCATCATTGAATTTAGTACTATTCTTATTAGTGAAGTGCAACCAGCGGTATTTTCTGCCTTGTGGCCGCTAACGCCCCAGTTACCTGCCCTGGAGGTTAGCGTACTTTTCCGGCAGTGTACCTTTCCTCGTCGTGTTGATGCTGTGTACTTCGGCAGCCTCTTGTGTTGCACTGTGAATATTTCTTTTTGGTAGGTCTACCTTGGTTCTAGTGTTTCCTTCGGCGTTGGGTGTTTTCTGAAGACGTAGTGCTGTCTGTCTGTCTGTCTGTCCGCCCTTGCCTAAAAATATTCCATCGTTGTACCGATGATCGGACATTAGGCGGATTGGTTAGTCGGTCGGTCGGCGCTTAAGCTGCCCCTAGTTTGAGTTACCATCCTGTTACGTGAATCCAACTCATCTTACCTTATGTTTGAGTTACCTTCCCAGGCTGACCATTGGAGCACTTGCTGAGAATCGCTTGTCCTGATTCCTTGGATTGTGATGTTTGTTTTAAGGATATTTGTAATTTGCTAATTATTGTTGGTGTGGCCTTCAGCCGAGCAATAATTTCACTTCTTTGGTGATAAGGCCTTCAGCTGTGTAACAGTTTGTTTTAATAATTGGCAACCAATGCTGTACAATCGCAATAAAGTCATGAGATGTTCAATTGACTCTTTTATTAGAACATGTTACGCATTTCGGGATTACACTGATCTTCAGACACCAAGACTGCTTGTGTCACAGTCATATGTTATTCGACACTTTCTTTGAGTTGTCAAGGCTGTACGCCTAGTTGGTTAGGAAGGAGTTGAAGTCTGTGATGTCTGAAGATGGGTGTAATCCCGAAACGCGTAGCATGTTCTAATAAGAAAGTCAATTGAACATCTCATGCCTTTATTGCGATTGTACAGCACTGGTTGCCAATTATTAACATAAAAGTGATTGCAGGCCTCAGACGGGATTTTATGTCCTGCACATCAGTTTGTTTCAAAACGAAGTATTTATCCTTAATAAGTGCTATTTGGAATTGTTCTTCTGACTTCTAATTCAGGCCTTCAGTCGTTTGCTGTGTGAGGTTATTGTTGGTGGCCTTCGGCCCTAAAATTGTGGAATTTTTTTTCTGTGATAAGATCTTCAGCCGTCATACAGTCAAATGTGTTTTTATAAGAGATTGTTTTAAAATTTTAATTTCTTTAAATAAAGTTTACGTATTTGTTGTTCAACCGAGAGTAACTGATTACGGCCCCATCCACAATCGTAATTTTATCCTGTCCCATCCTCAGAAATCAGCTCTCAAACTCTTCACACATTAAAACACGTTATCAATAAACCTCTTCATGCGAAAGGTGACAGGAAAAGTGTTAACTATTCTGGTCAATTGGCGTAACTCGAGAACAATGTCACACTAAAGCAGAAACAATGTACTTACTGCCTACATCTCAAGTTGGATTTCACAAGGATGATCATCAGAGAATGTCCTCTATGAATTTAGCACCAAAATGTTACTAGGCTTAAACAACATATCACGAGGCAGAATTTTTATTATTTATCCAAGGAACTTGATTTTGTACATCGTGACGCTCTTTAGATTAATTTATCTATGATGTTAATGTTACACTCCACGTCAGAGTTAAATTAATTCCAAACATACAGCAATCAGCTACAAAATATCCCCCAGGAATCAACATAAATGCAAATTTAACGAGATAGAATTTCTCTTGGACAACACTTTGTATTCCACAGGCGAATAACTAATTAAACACTGATCGCATACGACTTATACTAGAAAAATATATTTATGTTGTTGAATTTGCATTTCATTTGTAATACTAGTAGTCAGAAAGACCCCTGTGTTCAGCTTTATTAAATGTAAACCTTACTCACAAACAGATCGAGTATTCATAGCTTGTAAACTGTCTCGGTCCACACGATTTTCCACTGATCTGTTGAACAGGTAATTAACTACAGTGTGTTTCCAATAAACGAGAAGAGCGTGGTCTGGATGTCATTAATTTCAATTTCTACAGTATTATCTGGCACTTTCAGTGCTTCACGAACGCGCTATTCTCTGCTCTGGAAGTACGGATAACTTTGTCCCATTCGTCATTACACATTGGTCCATTTTGATCGCACCCGCGCTCCGTTAATACGTATTTCACACGCTCTCCGTGTTTAAACAGTTCGATTGCCTCCCACGCTCTCGATCAGTATTTAATCACTTTACTTAATCATCTCACTGAATTTAGATATCTTGCGTTACCAATGTAAACATAGATCTTGCACTCGGCCCTCTGCAAAAACAATAGTTTTGAATGAAAAAATCGACTAGTCTTCATTTTTTTCCAGATGACATGTTGTCAGACAACAGAGTATAGAATCACGTGCCGCCTTGTTAAATATGAGTTATAAATGATTAGCGCGAAGGTGAGTAATCCCAGAAAAAAATAGACGCTCGTATGTTTTATGTTCAACGCTGAAAATCAAACGGGAAAAATATTTTTCCACAGAATTCGAGCGAACCCCGCTTATCATATGGCACACACGTTGCAACCTACTTTCACCATAATACATGGTACCAGAATAATTTATTTTCTGCACGCTCTGCACTGTACTAACTATGCCGGACGGACTTGTGGCACAGAGTGAAATTTTCAGCTTAAAACGAACAGTTGAGCACATTCTTAGCGAGTCAAACAGTAAAAAATTCGTTCTAGTTGCTGGTTGTCGTCAGCTCCGTCGCTTTTTGTAGCAAGTGTATGCAAAAAAATAATCAAATATGTGGTTTTTACTTCGAATGCAGGTTAACGTTTCCACTAATGACGTATGCAGGTTTTAGAGCCTCGTACTTATGCGGCATTACACCCTCGGCAATTGCCAGTTAAAAGTTCAGACACTAGTGGCAACATTCCGCTCATAAAATGATAATTTTTTTCCTCTCTGCAGCGCCAACGCCATCTCACTGTAACGCTTATCCTTGTCTTCCCCTACAGTTTTTGGCTCTACTGCATCTTCTAGTACAACGGAGGTTACGTCCTATAATCCTGTTCCTTCTGCCAGTGTTTCCCACACATTCCTTTCTTCGCCGTTTCCGCGGAGGACCTCTTCGTTCCCTATCAGTGAACCAGCTTCCTTCTGTACAACCACAACTGAAGTCCTTCAACTGTTTCTTTTAACAGATTTCCCCAGCGTTCATTCACAAAGTTTTATTTTCTCAGGTTAAGACCTACGTTCGACAGTAGTAGACCTTTCACGAAGAGAAGACAGCTTCCCCTGAGATGGTCTCAGTCCTAAGTCGTCCTTGCTTCGTCCACCATGTGGAATTTTGCTTCCAAGCTAGTGGAACTCCATCTATTTTGGCGTAACCAATTCCGATATAAAGTTTTTCGCTAAACTGATTTCTGATACTCCTCATTATTTTTGGCTTTGTTTTCTTCTCAGTTCATATTCTGTGCTCGTTAGACTGCACATTCAATTCAACAGGTCCTGCAATTTTTTCTCATTTTCATTCAGTATAGCAACGTTGTCAGCTAATCTTATCATTGACATCCTTCTACACTGAATTTTAATCCCTCTTCTAAACACATCTTTCATTTCCTTCACTGGTTCTTGTGAGTTTGAACGTCCTTATTTTTGTTAGTGTGTATCTCTTTCCCTTCCATACCTATTCCTCCCTATTGGTTGTTTCACAAATTATATACTACGCGTTTTTCTCAATTCTTTTTGAGGATATGGAACCAGTTTTAATTCTTCACGATATATATACTATCCTCTCATGGGCTATTAACATTCTTCTATTTTACTATTAGCAATACAGGATTACGTGAAATGTCCGCAGCTCGTGGTCGTGCGGTAGCGTTCTCGCTTCCCGCGCCTGGGTTCCCGGGTTCGATTCCCGGCGGAGTCAGCGATTTTCTCTGCCTCGTGATGACTGGGTGTTGTGTGATGTCCTTAGCATAGTTAGGTTTAAGTAGTTCTAAGTTCTAGGGGACTGATGACCATAGATGTTAAGCCCCATAGTGCTCAGAGCCATTTGAACCATTTTTTTTAACCATTTGATTACGTGAAACGCACCCTTTTTCTAAATGCAGGGATAAGCATCCCTGGCGCAGGGAAACAACTGAAAGATTTAAAAGCAATAAAACATCAGATCCGGATGGAATCCCAATTCGGTTTTACAAAAAGTACTCTACGGTATTGGCCCCTTACCTAACCTGCATTTGTCGGGAATCTCTCACCAATCACTAAGTCCCCAGTGACTCCCGTATATAAGAAGGGTAAAAGAACAGACCCGCAGAATTACAGACCAATATCCCTAACTTCTGTCTGATGCAGAATCCTTAAACATTTTCTCAGTTCGAATACATTAAATTTTCTTGAAGCCGAGAAACTAATGTCCACGAATCAGCATGGTTTTAGAAAGCGTCGCTCGTTTTAAACTCAGCTTGCCCTTTCGCTCACATGATACACTGAGAGCTATGGATGAAGGGCAACAGGCTGATTCCATATTTCTAGATTTCCGGAAATCATTTGACACGGTCCCCCATTGCACGCTGTTAACGAAGGTGCGAGAAAATGGGACAAGTTCACAGATATGTGAGTGGTTCGAGAAATTCTTGAGTAACAGAGCCCACTAAGTTGTCCCCGACAGTGAGTGTTCATCAGAGATTAGGGTACCATCAGGAGTGCCCCAGGGAAGTCTGACAGGACCACTGTTCTTCTCTATACACATGAATGATTTGGCGAACAGGGTGGGGAGAAATCTGCGGTTGTTTGCTTATGATGCTGTGATCTACGGTAATGTGTCGAGGTTGAGTGACTGTAGGAAGATACGCTCTCATTTGCCGAGACGATAGTTAGCATAGCCTTCAGCTACGTCATTTGCTACGACCTAGCAAGGCGCCATTACCATTTACTATTGATGCTGTAAGACATGTACCGTCAAGAGCGATGTTCACCACTTATGGATTAAAGTTAAGTATTCCAGCAGCTACGTACGTTTTTTGCTGAGGTCTAATTTCCTTGTCCTGTTCCAGACCTCACGCCAGCCTGCGTGAGCTAAAACGCGTGCCTTTCGGCGTCCTCTAGTAGTACCGGGTTAGCTCTCTTGCCAACTCACAACATAAGAACTGTGGTACGGAAGGCGAATCGCCGACTTTGGTTTATTGTGAGAATTTTAGGATGGCTCCAAGCACTATGAGACTTAACATCTGAGGTCATCAGTCCCCTAGACTTAGAACTACTTAAACCTAATTAACGTAAGGACATCACCCACATCCATGCCCGAGGCTGGATTCGAACCTGCGACTGTAGAGCCGGCCGGTGTGGCCGTGCGGTTAAAGGCGCTTCAGTCTGGAACCGCGTGACCGCTCCGGTCGCAGGTTCGAATCCTGCCTCGGGCGTGGATGTGTGTGATGTCCTTAGGTTAGTTAGGTTTAATCAGTTCTAAGTTCTAGGCGACTGATGACCTCAGAAGTTAAGTCGCATAGTGCTCACAGCCATTTGAACCATTTTGCGACTGTAGAAGTAGCGCGGTTCCGGACTGAAGCGCCTATAACCACTCGGCCAGAGCGGCCGGCTGAGAATTTTAGGAAAGAGTGGTTCACCTGTAAAGGAGACAGCATATACGTCGCTGGTGCGACCTACTCTTGAGCAGCACGCTCGAGTGTTTGGGATCCTTACCAGGTCGGATTGAGGGAAGACATCGAAGCAACTCAGAGGCGGGCAGCTAGATTTACCAGTAGATTCGAACAACACGCAGGTGTTGTGGAGATGCTTCGGAGACTCAAGTGGGAATCCCTGGAGGAAAGGCGACATTCTCTTCCAGAAATACTGTTGAGAAAACTTAGAGAACCGGCATTTGAAGCTGACTGCCACACGATTCTACTGCAGGCAACGTGCATTGCAATTAAAGACAACGAAGATAAGATACGAGAAATTAGGGGTTCTTACGGAGGCATATAGGCAGTCGCTTTTCCCTCGCTCTATCTGCGAATGGAAATTTTGCGATGAAGTTCCAGGAAAGGAAATGACTAGTAGTTGTGCAGAGTACGCTCCGCCAAGTACCGTACGGTCGCTTGCGGAGTATCTGTGTAGATGCAGATGTAGAATAAATGTTTCTCTTTTTGCAGTATTAAATGACATTGATCACGCGTCTAAAGAGCTAAAGCAATCCAACTCTGTTTAAAAACACAGTATTGTGTTAAAAAAGAGAGTGAAGCAATAAACGGGGTTCGAAGCTAGGTTCATTAAACTGTAGGGATAGGCAGAGTGAGTGAACAGACGAACGAAAACGATCGCCAGTCGAAACCGGGCAAATAATTTCAGAATACTTACTAATAACTCTGTTTCTTTACGTTCAGAATTCGGCAACACTCTGGCGTGAGAAACTTGAGAATGAAAGCAACTTTCACATGATGTGTCACCGCCGAGTAACATGGCTCAATGAGACGTGAACCACAGAGAGAAAGAACTGCTACAGTGCAGTACAGAAAGTAACTGAAAGAAATAGGCAATGAAACGAAAAGAAATGACACTTTTACCCAGACATCAATCACACTGAAGTCACCACGATTTAGGACAGTCCTGTGGGTATTACAAAAGCCAGGACATGGTTCTGAATACGGTGTGTGGTGACCATGGACGGCAATGCATTTTGTGGAACGTGCTCCCATGCTGAACACAATGGTGGTTAGGCATTCATATGGCAGGGCGTCCCATTTCTCCACCAGTGCCGTAGACAACTACTGGAGGGTGCTGGTGCATAGGTCAGTCCATTCGGGGAATATCCTCTCTTCCGAGAGCTCCTCCACTTTCGCCGTTGGATGCGGTCGCTCATTTTATCCATAAAAAATCAAGTCAAGGCCGAATGCACCCCTGAAAAGATGCACAAGGGAAAGGGGTACAGTGTCACACGAACGTTAAACAGAGACAGTATCGTGTTCAAAGATTTGGAGGTCAGTACGCCAATGCAACATTATTCCTCCCCACACCATAACACTTAGACCAACTAAAAGACCATGTTAGTCAATCCTGGACGTACAAGGATTGACAAAATAACGTCGACACCTGTACTTACTTGGGAATGATTTATTAATAAGAGGTGGGACCCCCATTGCCCCGAAATACAGCTGCGACTCTTTTAGGAATAGTGGCAAGTAATGATTGTGTAGTCTCCAGTGGAATGTTATGCCACTCTTCTGTCAGAGCCTCTTGTAACTCTTGTAGGGACGAGGGAGGCGGAAATCTGCTCTGGAGTTTCCAATACCTCTCACGAGGATTCTATAACGCTCAAGTTCGGGAAACGTGCTGGCCAGGGAAGACACTGTAGTTCAGTTGCATGCTCCTCATAGCACGATTGTACTGCCTTGGCTGTGAGAATGGGTGCATTATCGTCCTGAAATATAGCATCACTGTTGAATCATGGGGTGCACCTGATCACCTACTATCTTCACATAATAGTTGGCTGTAACACGGCCTTTGAAAGTAATGATGGGATCAGCAGAATACCATGATATGGCTGCCCACACCATCACACTTCCACCTCCATGCTTAACCGTTGGAATCAATCAATCAGGATTGTAGGTATCTTTTGGCGTTCTCCAGACGTAAACCCGGCCCGATGTTGGAAATAACGAAAACGTTGACTCGTCGGGCCATATGACGTGTTTCCACTGATCAACTGTCCAGGATTTATGCTCCTGAGACCATTTATTACGCTTCCTTGCGTTGGTTGTCGTCAAAAAATGGTTCAAATGGCTCTGAGCACTATGGGACTTAACATCTGAGGTCATCAGTCCCCTAGACTTAGAACTACTTAAACCTAACTAACCTAAGGACATCACACATCCATGCTCGAGGCAGGATTCGAACCTGAGACCGTAGCGGTCGCGCGGTGCCGAGCGGGTCTAGGCGGTACAGTCTGGAACCGCGCGACCGTTACTGTCGCAGGTTCGAATCCTGCCTCGGGCATGGATGTGTGTGATGTAATTAGGTTAGTTAGGTTTAAGCAGTTCTAAGTTCTAGGGGACTGATGACCTCAGAAGTTAAGTCCCATAATGCTCAGAGCAATTTGTACGCGCGGTTCCAGACTGAAGCGCCTAGAACCGCTCGGTCACGGCGGCCGGCGGTTGTCGCCACTAATGGTTTCGATATAGCAGCTCGTCCAAGAATATTCGCTTCATGGAGTTTCCGGCGGACAGTGTCGATAGAGACGGAGTCTCGAAGATGGCTATTGAGCTCTGCAGTCACTTTAGCCGCCGTAGTTTTGTATTGTTTTGACACAATTCGTGTTAGCGTACGACCATCACTGTCATTTAGTTTCTATTTGCGCCCACTATTACCTTTACATCATGATGTCTTGCCATGTTTAGTGTAGGCTGTCATGATTGTTGAAACAGATGCTGCTGAAACATTCAGTACGTTGGCTGTCTTGGTTACTGATGCTCCAGCTACTAGGGTCCCCACAATCTGCCCTCTTTGGAACTCTGTTAGGTCTTTCATTGACCGTCGACCTCGGCCTCTGAATGGAAATACGAAGTGTGTACTACTCGTAAACAACCAGCACTGATGCCTAGTCCGAACTAAACACGCACAGTCCAAATCCGACATGAGCCTTCCCTGCATTGTTGACCGTCAAACACAACCACCCTATTACTACCACTGTTCACATTATCTGGCGTATCCCCTGTCACCTCATTTGGCGACAGGTGGGGAACAGGTAATGCCCCCTCCCCCACATCCTAACACCTTGACCATATAAACGATCATGTTCGTCAGTGCCGGAAGTAACCTCATTTGGCGAGGTGTGAGAACACGTAATACACCCAGGAGTATGAGCAAGTAATAAATTAAAATATCATACCCGAAGCTGACGGTTTACTGCATGAACAGTAACAGTGTAATAGACAAGCATTTCCCTATGTTACTCAGTAGGGGCCTCAGCGCAATAAAGTTTCGAAAGGTTTGAAATTAAGTGTAACGTTTTTTTTCATGTCGCTAAGTGCTCTCATTCCCTAATGCTCTACTGGCCATTAAAATTGCTACACCAAGAAGAACTGCAGATGATAAACGGGTATTCATTGGACAAATATACTAGAACTGACATGTGATTACATTTTCACGCAATTTGGGTGCATAGATCCTGAGAAATCAGTATCCAGAACAACCGCCTCTGGCCGTAATAACGGCCTTGATACGCCTGGGCATTGAGTCAAACAGAGATTGGATGGCGTGTACAGGTACAGCTGCCCATGCAGCTTCAACACGATACCTCAGTTGATCAAGAGTAGTAACTGACGTATTGTGACGAGCCAGTTGCTCCGCCACCATTGAACAGACGTTTCAATGTGTGAGAGATCTGGAGAATGTGCTGGCTAGGGCAGCAGTCGAACATTTTCTGTATCCAGAAAGGCCCGTACAGGACCTGCAACATGCGGTCGTGCATTATCCTGCTGAAATGTAGGGTTTCGCAGGGATCGAATGAAAGGTAGAGCCACGGGTCGTAACACATCTGAAATGTAACGTCCACTGTTCAAAGTGCCGTCAACGCGAACAAGAGGTGACCGAGACGTGTAACCAATGGCATCCCATACCATCTCGCTGGGTGATACATCAGTATGGCGATTTTTTTTTGTTTGTTTGTTTTTTGTTTGGGGTTTAAGGGCGCTCAACTACTGAGGTCATTAGCGCGCGCCCAGTCACAATTGTTAGAGCACATAGAATCTAGTAAAACGCAACGGGTGGGGGGGGGGGGGGACACCAGAATGTTCTTACAAAGATGCAGATAAAATGAGTGAAAGAGTTAGATGTCTTTCGACATGTCAGACGAAGTAATGAAGCGAAGTACACGAGCAGCTGCTCGAGCGTCATCTGCTAAAATATCCTGTAAAGTAGATGGCAGAGATAGAACAACACGATATTGACTAAAAAGGGGACACGACAATAAAACATGGCGCACTTTTAATGCATGACCACAAGGGCATTGCGGGGCTGGGTCACCGGAGAGCAGGTAGCGGTGGCATACAATGAGTATGGCGATGGCGAATACACGCTCCAATGTGCGTTCACCGCGATCTGGCCAAACACGGATGCGACCATCATGATGCTGTAAAGAGAACCTGGATTCATCCGAAAAAATGACGTTTTGCCATTCGTGTACCCAGGTTCGTCGTTGAGTACCCCATCGCAGCCGGCCGGTGTGACCGAGCGGGTCTAGGCGCGCCAGTCTGGACCCGCGCGACCGCTACGGTCGCAAGTTCGAATCCTGCCTCAGGCATGGATGTGTGTGATGTCCTTAGGTTAGTTAGGTTTAAGTAGTTCTAAGTTCTAGGGGACTGATGACCTCAGATGTGAAGTCCCATAGTGCTCAGAGCCATTTGAACCAGTTTTGAACCCCATCGCAGGCGCTCCTGTCTGTGATGCAGCGTCAAGGGTAACCGCAGCCATGGTCTCCGAGCTGATAGTCCATGCTGCTGCATACGTCGTCGAACTGTTCGTGCAGATGGTTGTTGTTTTGCAAAGGTCCCCCCCGCCCCCTCCCCCCATCTGTTGACTCGGGGATCGAGACGTGGCTGCATGATTCGTTACAGCCATGCGGATAAGATGCCTTTCATCTCGAATGCTAGTGATACGAGGCCGTTGGGATCCAGCACGGCGTGCCGTATTACCCTCCTGAACCCACCGATTCCATATTCTGCTAACATCATTGGATCTCGACCAACGGGAGTAGCAATGTCGCGATACGATAAACCGCTATCGCGATAGGCTACAATCCGACCTTTATCAAAGCCGGAAACGTGATGGTACGCGTTTCTCCTCCTTACACGAGGCATTACAACAACGTTTCACCAGGCAACGCCGGTCAACTGCTGTTTGTGTATGAGAAACAGGTTGGAAACTTTCCTCATGTTAGTACGTTGTAGGTGTCGCCACCGGCGCCAACCTTGTGTAAATGCTCTGAAAACCTAATCATTCGCGTATCACAGCATCTTCTTCCTGTCGGTTAAATTTCGCGTCTGTAGCACGTCATCTTCTTAGTGTAGCAATTTTAATGGCCAGTAGTGTATTACATTAGTAGAGGGTTACCCAGAAAGTAATGCATCGCATTTATTTCTTCAACAATTCTTTATGGAACATAAGGGCAATTTCACGCACGAAAGAATTGTGTTTTATCTACACACTCTATTTTTCCACGTAATATCCATGTCGTTCTGTGGCCTTCCTTCAGCGCGAAACAAGGACGTGTATGCCCTGTCGGCACCAATCCTTGTCATCTTGTCGGAGCCAGTGCTTCACTGTGAGAATCACCTCCTCATAGTCCTCAAAATGTCTTCCACGGATGGTATCCTCTAATGGCCCAAACAAGTGGAAGCTCGGTGCAGGATGTCAGGTGTGACACCCGTGGATGGTCTCCCAGACCGCTGCAAATCGTGGAGCTCCACCAAACCGCCTTCTGATGACCTCACCCTCCGTGTGCAGCGACTAACTGTACTTCTGTCAACAGCACATGCTCCATACAACTTCACACAAGCGTTTGTGAATATTGCCCAGAGTTTCTTTCTCTGCACTGAGAAATTCAATGACGGCACGTTGCTTGTAACGTACATTACGTACAGACGCCGTTTTGAAACTGCTTAGCAGCTACGCTATCTGTCGGAAGTGACGCAAAGTTGGCGAGCTCACTCAGGAGACTTCAAATAATACATACGTAACGTTTCGCATTCATAGCATTGTTTCCGGCTGAGAAAAAATGTACGGTGCATTACTTTCTGGGCACCCCTCGTGCACTAGCCACGGAGTGGACACTACTTCTGGTAAGCTGTTGCCATTTTTTTTGTCCTGTTCTTTTGGAAATGTTGGCTTCCCCATACGCGTGAAATACGGACGGTTAAGAGAAAATTCTGTGATCCGCTATAAGCATAGAAGGATCTAATAAGACATCACTATTATCTCGACTTGAACACACACAACCCGCCAGGTTAGCCGAGAGCGTTAATGCGCTGCTTCCTGGACTCAGGTAGGCGCACTGGTCCCGGATAGAATCCGCCCGGCGGATTATCGGCGTCGGTCGGTGTGCTGGCCACCCTGGATGTGGTTTTTAGGCGGTTTTCCACATCCCACTAGGTGAATACCGGGCTGGTCCCCACGTTCCGCCTCAGTTACACGACTCGCAGACATCTGAACACGTTCGCACTATTCCATGAATTGCACTAGACGCAGACAGCGGGGGTACCCTACTTCCGTCCCGGGGGGTACGGGGTGGCGACAGGAAGGGCATCCGGCCACCCCTTACCACTAACCTTGCCAAATCCGTTCCTAACAATGCCGACCCTGCGTCAGCGCGGGACATGGCACCAGTGAAAGAAAGAAAGAAAGAACACACACACACACACACACCGTTATTGTGTTGTAACAGGGGCTGAGTGAGCGTTTTAGCTGTTTAGTGGTACTGATAATTCGTGATCTCACGCTGGGAACTGGACTAATTAAACTGACAGATGGATATTTATCATCTGTCGTCATCTGCCATCTACGGTACTTCCGTTATTCCACTCAGTATCGATTTTGCCTGTCTCATATGTAGCACAGCAAGCAGAACAGTTTTGTCGTTGTTTGTTCTCCCAAGGTTGTTAATTATCCCCTGGGAACGCTTTTGAATATTAACTGCGACTTCTACTGAGGAGAATCAGTGGCTGGCTCACGTTTATTGCAAAGCCGAGCACGTCTGAAAGGGAAAGAAGGCGAGCACGGCTCTTACGCCGGAGCCCATTTTCGAACGCTTTATAATTACGGCGAAGCTGAGGCAAGGAAAGACGATCGTCCGGAACACAGGTTTCCTCTGCAGAAGAGTGCCGAGCGCCGCCAGCGGCAGGTAAGGAAGGAAGGAGGGGTAAGGGTAAGTTGCTCCTCGCGGCCGGGTACACAGCAGGTAATTACCAAGTTGCGGCCGCTTCCTTTGGCCTGAATGCGCCCAGTCGCATAAAACCTGCCCTGCCCTTCTCCGGCCGCGCAAAGAAGCTGCCTTCCACCTGTTCGCCAGACAAAACAAAGACTAATGGCGTGTGCGCACGGGCTTTTCAGCCGCTCGCAGGCCGCGGAGGACGTAATACCGCAGGCGGAGGTGCGGCCCTCCGGAGCGGAGGCCGAGCCTGTAATTTACTCCTCCCTCTCTGCGAAGACGCAGTACTGATGCGGAGACAGCGCGCTCTTTTAGAATTTCTAAACTGCTCTTACATGGCAGTCTGATTTTACATCTACATCCATACTCCGCAAACCACCTGACGGTGTGTGACGGAGGGTATCTTGAGTACCTCTATCGGTTCTCCCTTCTATTCCAGTCTCGTATTGTTCGTGGAAAGAAGGATTGTCGGTATGCTTCTGTGTGGACTCTAATCTCTCTGATTTTATCCTCATAGTCTCTTCGCGAGATGGGCTGGCTCTGAGCACTATGGGATTTCACTGCTGAGGTCATCAGTCCCCTAGAACTTAGAACTACTTATACCTAACTAGCCTAAGGACAGCAGACACATCCATGCCCGAGGCAGGATTCGAACCTGCGACCGTAGCGGTCACGCGGTTCCAGACTGAAGCGCCTAGAACCGCACGGCCACACCGGCCGGCTCTTCGCGAGATATACGTAGGAGGGAGCAATATACTGCTTGACTCCTCGGTGAAGGTATGTTCTCGAAACTTTAACAAAAGCCCGTACCGAGCAACTGAGCGTCTCTCTTGCAGAGTCTTCCACTGGAGTTTATCTATCATCTCCGTAACGCTTTCGCAATTACCAAATGATCCTGTAACGAAGCGCGCTGCTCTCCGTTGGATCTTCTCTATCTCTTCTATCAACCCTATCTGGTACGGATCCCACACTGCTGAGCAGTATTCAAGCAGTGGGCGAACAAGCGAACTGTAACGTACTTCCATTGTTTTCGGATTGTATTTCCTTAGGATTCTTCCAATGAATCTCGGTCTGGCATCTGCTTTACCGACGATCAACTTTATATGATCATTCCATTTTAAATCACTCCTAATACGTACTCCCAGATAATTTACTGAATTAACTGCTTCCAGTTGCTGACCTGCTATTTTGTAGCTAAATGATAAGGGATCTATCTTTCTATATTTTCGCAGCACATTACACTTGTCTACATTGAGATTCAATTGCCATTCCCTGCACATGCGTCAATTCGCTGCAGATCCTCCTGCATTTCAGTACAATTTTCCATTGTTACAACCTCTCGATACACCACAGCATCATCTGCAAAAAGCCTCAGTGAACTTTCGATGTCATCCACAAGGTTATTTATGTATATTGTGAATATCAACGGTCCTATGACACTCCCCAGCGGCACACCTGAAATCACTCTTACTTCGGAAGACTTCTCTCCATTGAGAATGACATGCTGCGTTCTGTTATCTAGGAACTCTTCAATCCAAGCACACAATTGGTCTGATAGTCCATATGGTCTTACTTTGTTCATTAAACGACTGTGGGGAACTGTATCGAACGCCTTGCGGAAGTCAAGAAACACGGCATCTACCTGTGAACCCGTGTCTATGGCCCTCTGAGTCTCGTGGACGAATAGCGCGAGCTGGGTTTCACAGTACCGTCTTTTTCGAAACCAATGCTGATTCCTACAGAGTAGATTTCTAGTCTCCAGAAAAGTCATTATACTCGAACATAAGTGTTCCAAAACTCTACAACTGATTGCTCCAAAGTACTTTAATGCTGCACATCCCACACGCGAGTCAGAAACTCTTCCCTCCATATCCTGCGTACCTGATCAAGGAGCATGGTCCATACGTGAGCGACCGCCCCTCTAAGATAAATACAGGTGCATAAACAGAAATATCAAGTACGAGAGACACTCCAAAAGAAATGCACACTATTTTTGTAAAAATACAGTTTTCATTCTGCATGTGTGAATGTTTTACAGTGTGGAGATACATCATTTCCGCTTGTTTTCAAACTTAGTTCAACCTGTTCCCGTGAGTGGCGCCGTCACAGCATGTCTTCAAGATGGCTGCTACACTTGACGTTCGTCAGAAGCAACGTGCTGTCATAGAATTCCTGTGCTGTGAAAACGAGACAGTGGGAAACATCCACAAGAGGTTGAAAAAGGTGTATGTCGATAGCATTACAGTTATTCCGTGGGCAAGCCGGTTACGTGATGAAAGCGCGCACGGCAATATTGAGGATTGTCTTCGCAGCGGCAGGCCTCGTACTGCACACACTCCAGACAATGTGCAGAGAGCTAACGAATTGGTGCCTACTGACAGACGCATCACAGTGAACGAATTGTCACGCTACGTTGGGATATGGGAAGGAAGTGTTTGCAGAATACTGAAAGTGTTGGTGTTAAAAAAGGTTTGTGCCAGATGGGTTCCCAGCATATTCACAGTGGCTCACAAAGAACAAGAAAAACGGTAGGCAGCGAACTTTTGGAACAGTACGAGAATGGTGGAGAAGAAATTCTTGGAATAATTGTGACAGGTGATGAAACATGGCTCCATCAAAAAATGGTTCAAATGGCTCTGAGCACTATGGGACTCAACTTCTGAGGCCAGCAGTCCCCTAGAACTTAGAACTACGTAAACCTAATTAACCTAAGGACATCACACACATCCATGCCCGAGGCAGGATTCGAATCTGCGACCGTCGCGGTCGCGCGGCTCCAGACTGTAGCGCTTAGAACCGCTCGGCCACACCGTCCGGCCCATGGCTCCATCAGTTTTCACCAGAGATGAAGAAGCAATCAATGGAGTAGCATCATGCAATTCACCAAAGAAAAAAAAAATTCAAAACCACACCTTCTGCTGGAAAAGTTATGGCTACGGTGTTTTCCAATTCCGAAGGACTCTTGCTTGTGGACATCATGCCAAGTGGAACCACCGTAAATTCTGATGCGTATGTGACGACAATGAAGAAACTTCAAGCTCGACTGAGTCGTGTTCGACCACATCGGCAAAAGCGGGATATTTTGCTGTTGCACGATAATGCACGGCCACATGTCAGTCAAAAAACCACGGAAGCGATCACAAAACTAGGATGGACAACACTGAAACACCCGCTTACAGTCCTGACCTGGCTCCACGTGACTATCATCTCTTTGGGAAACTGAAAGACTCTCTTCGTGGAACAAGGTTTGAAGATGATGACTCCCTTGTGCACGCTGCCAAACAGTGGCTCCAACAGGTTGCTCCAGAATTTTACCGTGCGGGTATACAGGCGCTGGTTCCAAGATGGCGTACGGCGGTTAAGAAGGATGGAAATTATGTGGAGAAATGAAAATATTGTTCCTAAAGGATGTATCTACACACTGTAAAACTTTCAAACATGAAGAATAAAAGATGGATTTAAAAAAATAGCGTGTGTTGTGGATTGGTAAGAGAGCCAACCCGGGTTTGAGAGGAAGCCGAAAGGCACGCGTTTTAGCTCACGCAGGCTGGCGTGAGGTCTGGAACAGGTCAAGGAAATTAGACTAGCAAAAAAGGACGTAGCTGTGGCATACTTAACTTTAATCCATAAATGGTGAACATCGCTCTTGACGGCACATGTTTTACAGCATCAATAATAACTGGTAATGGCGCCTTGCTTGGTCGTAGCAACTGACGTAGCTGAAGGCTATGCTAACTATCGTCTCGGCAAATGAGAGCGTATTTTGTCAGTGCACCATCGCTAGCAAAGTCGGCTGTACAACTGGGGGCGAGTCTAGGAAGTGCCTCTAGATCTGCCTTGTGGCTGCGCTCGGTCTGCAATCACTGATAGTGGCGACACGCGGGTCCGACGTATACTAACGGACCGCGGCCGATTTAAAGGCTACCACCTAGCAAGTGTGGTGTCTGGCGGTGACACCACAGTGTGCATTTCTTTTCGACTGTCCCTCACAGTATAAGATTCATGGCCATAACATGTCTACTAGTATCAACATCGGCATATATTTGAAGAATTCCGCCTCAGCACTATCTACATCGACATCATTTCTCCGAAATTCAAATTTAAGTGAATTAAGTGTAGGAAGAAAAGTACCACCACAGAGACGCAACATAAGACCCGCAGCGTACTCATGTCGGATAGCGTTAACAGCAAGTGACGGAGTTTAAAAGCAGCGTCGTTGTGGGGACTACATTTGACCGACTGGTCGACCCAATCAATCCATGTTTGTGGGGCATTCGGATGATACAGCGGTCCGATGTTGTACTGTATTATGGGAAAGAGAAGGCAGACATACCGTGGAGGTTCCGGTTAACCACGCCTGATGACCACAAGGGTTTTTGCAGAAACACCATAAGGAGGGCGATTTGCAATTCCCGCCGAATTCTCAGAAGATTTACACCTTCACAATGCGGTAATGCAATCACACACCCAGAATAATTTTACTCAGTGATTGTAAATGTGGTTCAACTGAAATATCCTCATAGTTGTTATATTACAACCGTGACCTTCCATCAAGCTATGTGTATACACTGCCTGATCGAAAACAAAAAACAGATCATCAAGAATGTGGCCACTGTAGCTTGGGATAGGAAAAGTCAGTTTTGGTGCAATATTTATGAGCGCGCAAGTTACAGCCAGGTGCAAGCCTGTTTACAGTGAGTTACGCTCACCATCAGTTGCAAAGTAAAATAGAGGCCACAGGGGCGTAGAACTGCCGGAAAAAGTACACACAGTGGTTTGCGTGGCGCAAGTTGCAGGCAGAAGGGGCCGACTGGCCAACCTAAGTGTTACGAGTACATGTCGCAGTGCGGCACGTTTAACAAAACAGAGGCGCACAGCAACATACAGGGTTATTACAAATGATTGAAGCGATTTCACAGCTCTACAATAACTTTATTATTTGAGATACTTTCACAATGCTTTGCACACACATACAAAAACTCAAAAAGTTTTTTTAGGCATTCACAAATGTTCGATATGTGCTCCTTTAGTGATTCGGCAGACATCAAGCCGATAATCAAATTCCTCCCACACTCGGCGCAGCATGTCCCCATCAATGAGTTCGAAAGCATCGTTGATGCGAGCTCGCAGTTCTGGCACGTTTCTTGGTAGAGGAGGTTTAAACACTGAATCTTTCACATAACCCCACAGAAAGAAATCGCATGGGGTTAAGTCGGGAGAGCGTGGAGGCCATGACATGAATTGCTGATCATGATCTCCACCACGACCGATCCATCGGTTATCCAATCTCCTGTTTAAGAAATGCCGAACATCATGATGGAAGTGCGGTGGAGCACCATCCTGTTGAAAGATGAAGTCGGCGCTGTCGGTCTCCAGTTGTGGCATGAGCCAATTTTCCAGCATGTCCAGATACAAGTGTCCTGTAATTTTTTCGCAGAAGAAAAAGGGGCCGTAAACTTTAAACCGTGAGATTGCACAAAACACGTTAACTTTTGGTGAATTGCGAATTTGCTGCACGAATGCGTGAGGATTCTCTACCGCCCTGATTCGCACATTGTGTCTGTTCACTTCACCATTAAGAAAAAATTTTGCTTCATCACTGAAAACAAGTTTCGCACTGAACGCATCCTCTTCCATGAGCTGTTGCAACCGCGCCGAAAATTCAAAGCGTTTGACTTTGTCATCGGGTGTCAGGGCTTGTAGCAATTGTAAACGGTAAGGCTTCTGCTTTAGCCTTTTTCGTAAGATTTTCCAAACCGTCGGCTGTGGTACGTTTAGCTCCCTGCTTGCTTTATTCGTCGACTTCCGCGGGCTACGCGTCAAACTTGCCCGCACGCGTTCAACCGTTTCTTCGTTCACTGCAGGCCGACCCGTTGATTTCCCCTTACAGAGGCATCCAGAAGCTTTAAACTGCGCATACCATCGCCGAATGGACTTAGCAGTTGGTGGATCTTTGTTGAACTTGGTCCTGAAGTGTCGTTGCACTGTTATGACTGACTGATGTGAGTGCATTTCAAGCACGACATACGCTTTCTCGGCTCCTGTCGCCATTCTGTCTCACTGCGCTCTCGAGCGCTCTGGCGGCAGAAACCTGAAGTGCGGCTTCAGCCGAACAAAACTTTATGAGTTTTTCTACGTATCTGTAGTGTGTCGTGACCATATGTCAATGAATGGAGCTACAGTGAATTTATGAAATCTCTTCAATCATTTGTAATAGCCCTGTATAAATAGCTGCCGGTTCACTAACAAAGTATTCAAGTGTGGCAGGTCTCCTGGACGGCAGGGCATTTCACACCACCGGCTACACGCAGCAGCAGAAGGGGCGCCAGCGTTCCAGTCCACGGCGGGTCGCTAGTTCGACCCTCTGAGGTTGACGCGGGGGTCTAGAGCCAACCAGCGATGGGCCACTCCATGGCTCGCTACTGCGGACTGTTGTCTTGGCTCCCCACACGCACTGGAGACAAACAGGGCGAGGGCCGCAGATGCAGCTGTCGGATCGTGGGTGCTTGTTGTCACTGCGACCCGAGCCATAACAGCGGGGACGCGCGTCACGGGCTACCATGCAGTTGTCAGTGGGTGGCGCTGAGGCAGCGCAGGATGAAGGCTGCTGAGTTGGTTGCTGGTGCAGCCCTGACGTCGCCACAACTCCGCGGCCATACAAGGCCGACATACCACAGGGCATTGCACGGGTTGCTGAGGCAGCCATTCCGCGCCAAGCCGTTTTGCAGACAGCATAGAGTGGTCCACAGCATTGCAGGACCCGGTGACGCAGACGAAGGGGATTGCAGCACTGTAGTTGGAAACAATAAATCACTTGGAAAGCTCGAACGAGTCTTAATATGGTGCCTTCTACCTCTTCCCACTACATTTGGTGTTGCAGTTACATTTAGTGTCAGAAGTTGCTACACCACATGCTCAGAATAATTTTATAAACTGTGAAAATGGACATTCCATGTGTACATCCCTAGCTATTCAAACATTTGTTTTGGAAAATAAGAAACTTTATGTTTCCAAAACATACATTCACAATAGTAATCAGATTTAAATATATAATCAAATTTTCCATGAAACATATGAGTCAAATTTATCTATGATGACAGAAGCTGAAGAAATGAACTAAAATCTGTGATGCAGCTGGGGCTTGAACCCTGGTCTCCTACTTACTAGGCAGATGTGTTAGCCATTACACCATTTTTTTTGGCCATCCTTGCGGAGGGGCCATGCTAATCATCTCTGTATCCTTTCAATTTTAGTATATGTACCGCCGAAGCGAGTACCCATCGTAGCAGTACAGGTAACACAGTTGCACAGACTATCCTAGTCCAATGCCACCCCCCCCCCCCCCAAATACAAACTTCAATTCGCAAATGCAGCTTATTTTCCCTTTCGTAAATCGTCACTATTGCTGAGGCTCAATGAATATGTAATTATGTATGATCTATAGATGACCTACAACTGAGACACGGGCAGGATTTCCCCAATTACATCCAATGCTGGGGTGCTGTTCCAATACTGGAGAGCCTCAGCAATGCTTACTACTTAAGAAGAGGAAAATACGCTGAAGGGGTGAACTGAAGTTTGTGTCAGGGTGGTCACCGGAATACAGTAGTCTGTACAGCTGTGTTCAAGAAATCGTTCACGGTGGAGAACCATACTAACATACCGACCATCGACCATCGGACAGACTCCCGTACCTGGTGTAGAGAAGAAACTTAAAGGTTTGAAAACGAATAAATCACCAGGTCGGGATGGAACCCCATTTCGATTTTACCAAGTGTACTCTACGCCACTAGCCCCTTACATAGCCTGCATTTTCGTGAATCTGTCGCACAGCACAGAGTCCCAAGTGATTGGAAAAAAGCGCAGGTGTCTACAGTATATAAGAAAGGTAAAAGAACGGACCCGAAAAATTCCAGACTAACATCCCTAAGTTCCGTTTGCTGCAGAATCCTTGAACACATTCTCAGTTCGTATGTAACAAACTTTTCTTACGGCTAAGCAGCTAATGTCCACGAATCTGCATGGTTCCAGAAATCATCACTCGTGCGAAACTCAGCTTGCCCTTTTCTCACATGATATACTGAGAACTATGGATGAAGGGAAACATGCAGAATCCATATTTCTAGATTTCTGGAAAGCATGTGACAAATGATTCAAATGGCTCTGAGCACTATGGGACTTAACTTCGAAGGTCATCAGTCCCCTAGAACTTAGAACTACATAAACCTAACTAACCTGAGGACATCACACACATCCATGCCCTAGGCAGGATTCGAACCTGCGACCGTAGCGGTCCTGCGGTTCCAGACTAGCGCCTAGAACCGCACGGCCACCGCGGCCGGCCAAAGCATGTGACATCGTGCCCATTTCAGGCTACTAACGAAGGTACAAGTATGTGGAATAAAGACTTCTTAAATAGTAGAAACCAGGATATTGTCTTCGACGGCGAGTGTTCATCAAACACAATGGTATCGTCAGGAGTCCCCCACGGAACTGTGATAGGGCCGCTATTGTTCTCTACATACATTGGCGGACAGGGTGGGCAGCAATCTGCTGTTGTTTACTGATGATGCTCTTTAGTACGGTATGGTACCACTTAGGCAAAATTTTTTAGTTGGTGTGATGAATGGCAGCTAACCCTAAATGTAGAAAAATGTAAGTTAATGCGCACGAGTAGGGAAAAAAAACCCTGTAATGTTCAGATACAGTATTAGTAATGTCCAGCTTGACACAGTCAAGTCGTTTAAATATCTGCGCGTAATGTTGCAAAGCGATAAGAGCTAGAACGAGCATGCGAAAACTGTGTTAGGGAAGGCAACTGGTCGACTCCGGTTTATTGGGAGAATTGTTTCTCTGTAAAGAAGACCGCATGCAGGACGCTGGTGCGATGTATTCTTGAGTACTGCTCGAGTGTTTGGGATCCGTACCAGGTCGGATTGAAGGAAGACCTCTAAGCAACTCAGAGGTGGTCTGCTAGATTTGTTACCGGTAGGTTCCGACAACACTGAAGTGTTACGGAGATGCTTCGAGAACACAAATGGGAATCCCTGGAGGGAAGGCGACGTTCTTTTCGAGAAACACTATTTTCGTATTTAGGCGCGAAAACACCGCGAAAAACTAAATTACACTCTAGAAGATAGGTTAACTCTCAGCAAAAAAACTTTCTCATCAACATCGTTTGGTTGCAGATGACAAGCTACCTCTAATAATCAACACAAAAGTGGTCCAGATAATTCATGCTCACCAAATGTAAAGGTATTTACAAAAAGAAACGATCTCTTGTTTGAATTAAAAATATAGATAATTTTATAATCATGTAACAAAAATGTTCACATTGCAGAAAAATAAAAATGAAAACCCACTGATGATGGCACAGTGGTGCCAAAACATGTTTTTTTTTTTAAAAAAAATCTTTATTTCATCATTATTGTGATACAAAATAACCTACTACCTGAATACATTAGTAGGTCCTATTTTTTACTATTTCTAAGTTTCTATCTGCAGCTATTATTATGTTTAACACTACAGGGTTTACTACAATCCATCATCACTATGGGAGTGTTCTGCTACTATGCTGTACTATGTTATTGTTTTTCTAGTGTTGCTTTGATTTTGGCTTCTATTGTTAAGATGCTACTTTCAGATGGTTACTTATTATAACTACTCTACCTGCAGCGTTACAAGTGTGCCAGAGTACAATACAAACCTAATTTTTTGGCCATTCCCACTGAGCTAATCCCAGTGGGAGTGCCCCTGGCACTGGGCTGGCCGGTAACTTGGTCGCTGCAGTTTTATACTATTTCTCTTATCCTAATTTTATCTTATAACTAACCTTAATCTAATGTCATGATCGGTGCTTGTCAAATCTGGTAGTAATGTACTGCCCCCCAACCATTCCGAAGACTTGGCGGATTCCAGCCGTGAAGCGACTGGCCTATTCCACGTCCCGGCGGAACAGGGGGGCGTACGCGACAAATCTGGTGTTTAATTAATGATTGTTACGTAGATATTCTTTGAGGACTTTACTTGATATTTCATTGGTTAATTGATTCAGAATGTCGAAGGTGTTTTCATGCCGGAGCAGGTGGTACGTGTCGTTGTTCGGCAGTTGTTCCCTAAGTTGGTGTGCAACATCGTCGAAGAGGGGACACTCATACACCACATGGTCTGGAATGCCCTGCACTGCTCCACAGTCACACGCTGATGCTGCCCTTTTCCCGAACCGACAGAGATATGTCGGGTAGGGACCGTGCCCAGTAAGAAAGTGCAGCAGTCCCCTTGATGGTTTGATATAGGTAAGTTCAAGGCGTTCCTTTATGCTTGGAAACAGCTCATGCGTTCTTCGGCCAGTTTCATCACTATCCCAGAGTTCCTGCCACAATTCCATTCCCCTTCTTTTGATGCTTGGTTTATCTTCTACATATACTCCCATAATTTCTTCTATCTTCTCCCTTCTATTTTTCTTGACCCAGTCCAATGGACATAGCCCCATAATACTGAAAGTGCCCCTCCTGGAGTTGTTCTGTATGCGCCTACTGACCGTAGGAGCATATTTCGCTACACTCTTCTTACGGCCACGGCAGGCATGACCCTCGTGAGCCTGTGTGCCCAGACCGCTGATCCGTAGCCTACTATGGATGTGAGGATGCTGTTATGATACAGTTTAATGAGATCAGGTGGGAGGTGAAATCTTTTGTGCCCTATTCCAATTATGTTGTTTGGCTACTGAGAGAAACGATGTTTTGCATAACTGAAAAAAAAATAATTGTTTGATAGAAACTGATGCAGGGCACTCTTTTGTGTGCGGCTTTTAAGTTTCGCTGTTTTGTCGACTGCTTTTGAGTTTCGCTCGGCTTTTCTGTCATCAGAGTGTGGGTCTACTGCTACACAAGCCCGCTGAGGCTGCGATGAAATAAGCGGATACGATCTGTGAGCGTGCCACCTGTTACAGCGCGTACCTCACTACCTGCCCCCCCCCCTCCCCCAGGTGGAGCACTTACTGCTGGTAACGCATGCTGATTTGATGCTCCCGCTGCCAGCGCACTAATCTGAATTCAGCAAACTGCCACGCGGTTAATCACGTGCGGCACACGTTTCGCGAGAGCAGAGGGGACCAACGAATTAATATACTTCAAAGAGCTACATACTTCGTTTCTCTTTTCTTCTTTCTTCCTGGTGATACTTTTTACAGCGAGGAGTTCGCCTTTTCGCTCGTTCCTCGTGTTTCACCAATTACGACTCAGAGAACTTTACGCTTACCACCGTTCATTGCGACACCATACATACTCCACGGCACACTGTGTATAAACCGGTTGCCTCACCTGTAACTTGTAACGGAACAACCTCCCCTAGCATTACTTTTCCTCAATAGTAGTTGTCGTTACCAGTATTCTTTTTCGAATTTTGGACAGGTCAATGTTATCTCAGGTGCTTTTCTGAAAACTTTCATATAATTTTATACACAGTATGTAACATTTCAAGCTAAAATTTATGAAAGGAATTACCTTATTTTGGATGCTATGTTCGGTAAGTACTAGTACTGAATGTACAGTTAAAATTAAATTTTTTGAAACATTTCAAATTACGAATTATTTGGCACAGTTAAAGTTTCTATTATTAATTACGCAATCTAGTACTGTTTATTATGTTTATTTCTGGGTTCATTTATGAAATAATAATCGAAACTAATATTAATTCATTTGTCAAGAAAAATTATAAACGCTTTGGAATATTGTTATTTCCTCTGAGTGAGACATTAGTAAGCATGCCTCTGATGTGATCGGACGTAATTTTGTATTTTGTGCGAACAATGTAATTTCTGCTTTGTTTATGTGAAAAATCAAAAGACTATGATATACTAAAATGTGAAAAATATATTAAAGTAACAACAAAGATTGTGCAACAACAATCCTCAGACTTATTTAGATCAATTCAACCATGAGGGCCGAAGATGTGAGAATTTCAGCACGAAGAACCAGACCCCTAGACAAGAAGAACTGGAGCCAACTCTACGTGAAAAGATAAGTGAACTAGAAAGTTTATTGTAATCTTCGCTCCTCTCAAATCTTCGTAACAGGATAATGTGGACAGGGGGAGTAGATTATAAACGGCAGGGTGGTTCTAGTGATGACGTCAACCATAATTCTTGGCAGTAAGGCAGCATAGCATAGTAGCGCTGTGGTTCATGAAATACCACGTTATGGCTGGCCAAATCATCACCAAACTTCCGCCATTTTACACTCTTCAGCCAGAAGTTGGAAACTGTGCGAAACAAGACTTATCCGAGGAAATGTTATTCTTCCACTGCTCCACAGTCCAGGTTTCATGGCTTCGGCACCACGTTTTCGGAATTCCAGCACACTCAGCAATTCGCTGCTTATGAAGCTCTCTTCGTATCGTTTTGGTGCTAACAGGGTTCGCGATAACGAAATTCAGTTCTGCAGCGACTTTTGCATCTCTCTTCGTCTTATTTTTGCCACAATACTCTTTAGTGACCGTGCATCACGATAACACAACAGACACTTTCGCCTGCGTAGTGGCTTCGTGGATGGCGTTTTTCCGCTTTCTCAAATGGTTCAAACTACTCTGAGCACTATGGGGCTTAAAATCTGATATCATCAGTCCCCTAGACTTAGAACTACTTAAACCTAACTAACCTAAAGTCATCACACACATCATCACACACATCCATGCCCGAGGCAGGATTCGGACCTGCGACCGTAGCGGTCGCACGGTTTCAGACTGAAGCGTCTAGAACCACTCTGTCACAGCGGCCAGCCCCGCTTTCTCTGTATGCGGTGTAAGTTCTCGATGGTGTGCCTCTTGAAACACCGAACACTTGAGGTACCTTCGTTACGGTAGAACTTAGTACACGAGCGCCAATAATCTGGCCACCTTCGCATTCACTTACCTCGTGTTAATGCACTCACAACTACATTGAATTCACAACATCCGGAGATTTATGGTTCTATATGACATTTTCGTTTATGTGGAGAGATGCATATGGGGCCTGGAGGTGGCACAGCGAACGCTGAAGCTGGTAGGCTTCAAAATAAGATGAAATACACTACTGGCCATTAAAATTGCTACACCACGAAGACGATGTGCTGCAGACGCGAAATTTAACCGAGAGGAAGAAGATGCTGCGATATGCAAATGATTAGCTTTTCAGAGCATTCACACAAGGTTGGCGCCGGTGGCGACGCCTAAAACGTGCTGACATGACGAAAGTTTCCAACCGATTTCTCATTCACAAAGAGCAGTTGACCGGCGTTGCCTGGTACAACGTTGTTGTGATGCCTCATGTAAGGAGGAGAAATGCGTACCATCACGTGTACGACTTTGATAAAGGTCGGAATGTAGCCTATAGCGATTGCGGTTTATCGTATCGCGACATTGCTGCTCGCGTTGGTCTAGATCCAACGACTGTTAGCAGAATATGGAATCGGTGGGTTCAGGAGGGTAATACGGAACGCCGTGCTGGACCCCAACGGCCCCGCATCACTAGCAGTCGAGAAGACAGGCATCTTATCCGCATGGCTGAACCGATCGTGCAGCCACGTCTCGATCCCTAAGTCAACAGATGGGGACGTTTGCAAGACAACAACCATCTGCACGAACAGTTCGACGACGTTTGCAGCAGCATGGACTATCAGCTCGGAGACCGTGGCTGCGGTTACCCTTGACGCTGCATCAGAGACAGGAGCGGCTGCGATGGTGTACTCAAAGACGAACCTGGGTGCAGGAATGGCAATTTTTTCGGATGAATCCAGGTTCTGTTTACAGCATCATGATGGTCGCATCCGTGTTTGGCGACATCGCGGTGAAGGCACATTTGAAGCGTGTATTCGTCATCGCCATACTGGCGGATCACCCGGCGTGATGGTATGGGGTGCCATTGGTTACACATCTCGGCTACCTCTTGCTCGCATTGACGGCTCTTTGAACAGTGGACGTTACATTTCAGATGTGTTACGACCCGTGGCTCTATCCTTCATTAGATCCCTGCGTAACCCTACATTTCAGCAGCATAATGCACGACCGCATGTTGCAGGTCCTGTACGGGCCTTTCTGGGTACAGAAAGTGTTCGACTGCTGCCCTGGCCACCACATTCTCCAGATCTCTCACCAACTGAAAACGTCTGGTCAATGGTGGCAGAGCAACTGGCTCGTCACAATACGCCAGTCACTACTCATGATGAACTGTGGTATCGTGTTGAAGCTGCATGGGCAGCTGTACCTGTGCACGCCATCCAAGGTCTGTTTGACTCAATGCCAAGGCGTGTCAAGGCCGTTATTATGGCTAGAGGTGGTTGTTCTGGGTACTGATTTCTCAGGATCTATGCACCCACCTTGAGTGAAAATGTAAGCACATGTCAGTTCTAGTATAATATATTTGTCCAACGAATACCCAGTTATCATATGTAATTTCTTCTTGGTGCCGCAATTTTAATGGCTAGTAGGGTAACATCTTAAGAGATACGGCTGTTGGTGAACTTCATTGACATCTACAGATATTTAACCAGCCGATCCCGTGTCCATGACGGACCAAAAGAGACTTTGGAAGTGTTGTAGACATTGCACAGGTGCCTTTCGTGGTCAAACAGGACAGCGCAATTTGCAGGCTTGGCTATCATCTGCATTTGTGTTAAAGCACGCATTTCTCGCTGTGTTCCATTGATTTTGTCCAACGCCTCTATTTGTGGCGGGGAAGGTAGCTAAAAGACCTGTACACGTCACGCAAGCGACTTTTCACTATAACGTGTTTGTTTAGAGCCACTATAAATGCAAACTTCTGTGCTGGTGACTGTTCTCCGCGCCCCGTTACTCCTGCGACGCGCCGGTGTCACCAGGCTGAGGTCACACAGCGTGATGACGTACCCTTTGATGGTCCGCGTCGCCGCTGCACAGTGAACCTCGTCTGCCAGCTCTGTGCTGTGTTGTGCAGGAGCCACCACTCTGGCTGGGGCGTGGTGCTGCTGCCGCTGCCGCCTCTCGTTGACCTCACAGCACAGCAGAGCACAGCGGGGTAGGGCGGCCGTAAAGAGGTATCGGAGCAGCAGGTGAGTCGCGCCCTCTTTGATCTCCGTCAAAGTGCACTCCGGCAGCGCACCCCGCATGGATAGCGCTCCTGCTGCCACCGCCGCCGTTACTTCTTTGAGAGCCGTTCTTCGACAGTAAAGCAGGCTTTCCTGGAAATTTTAGTATACGCTTTAAAAAAAAGGCAAGGGTCTTTTTTCTGGGGGGGGGGGGCGTGGGGGGTTTGGAGGAGAGACCAGAGAAGTGATTTCTGTTCTAATGTTATTATGCACGCAAGACTTTCGTTACTAACAGATGAAAGAAATGTTAGTAACAAAACTGCGTTACTTGCCTCTGATATACGGTAGCGTAAATCCAAGTCCACTCAGACAGTATCCACACCAAAAAAATGTTAAACGGAAAGAATCAAAGGGCTTTTTGGACAGTAACTACATACGAGGGTCCCTTCAAAAGAAATGCACACTATTTTTGTAAAAATACAGTTTTCATTCTTCATGAATGAAAGTTTTACAGTGTGTAGATACATCCTTCCCGCTTGTTTTCAAATTTACTTCAACCTGCTCCTGGGAGTGGCGCTATCACAGCATGTCTTCAAGATGGCTGCTCCACATGACGTTTCTCAGAAGCAACGTGCTCTCATAGAATTCCTGTGCTGTGAAAACGAGACAGTGGGAAACATCCACAAGAGGTTGGAAAAGGTGTATGGAGATGCTGCTGTCGATCGCAGTACAGTTATTCCGTGGGCAAGCCGGTTACGTGACGAAAGCGGGCACGGCAATATTGAGGATTGTCCTCGCAGCGGCAGGCCTCGTACTGCACACACTCCAGACAATGTGCAGAGAGGTAATGAATTGGTGCCTATTGACAGACGCATCACAGTGAACGAATTGTCACGCTACGTTGGGATATGGGAAGGAAGTGTTTGCAGAATACTGAAAGTGTTGGCGCTAAAAAAGATTTGTGCCAGGTGGGTTCCCAGGATGTTGACAGCGGCTCACAAAAATGGTTCAAATGGCTCTGAGCACTATGGGACTCAACTTCTGAGGCCAGCAGTCCCCTAGAACTTAGAACTACTTAAACCTAACTAACCTAAGGACATCACACACATCCATGCCCGAGGCAGGATTCGAACCTGCGACCGTAGCAGTCGCGCGGTTTCGGACTGAAGTGCCTAGAATCGTTTGGCCACCGCAGCCGGCGTGCCTCACAAAGAGACATGAAAAACGGTATGCAGCGAACCTTTGGTAACAGTACGAGAATGGTGGAGATGAATTTCTTGGAAAAATTGCGACATGTGATGAAACATGACTCCATCATTTTTCACCAGGGACAACGGAGCGGCATAATGCAAATTCACCCAAGAAAAATAATTCAAAACCACACCTTCGGCTGGAAAAGATGTGGCTACGTTGTTTTTCGATTCCGAAGGACTCTTGCTTGTCGACATCATGCCAAGTGTAACCACCGTAAATTCTGATGCATGTGTGACTACATTGAAGAAACTTCAAGCTCGACTGAGTCGTGTTCGACCACATCGGCAAAAGCAGGATGTTTTGCTGTTGCACGACAATGCACAGCCACATGTCAGTCAAAAAACCATGGAAGCGATCACAAAACTCGTATGGACAACACTGAAACACCCGCCTTACAGTACTGACCTGGCTCCATGTGACTATCATCTCTTTGGGAAACTGAAAGACTCTCTTCGTGGAACAAGGTTTGAAGATGATGACTCCCTTGTGCACGCTGCCAAACAGTGGCTCCAACAGGTTGGTCCAGAATTTTACCGTGCGGGTATACAGGCGCTGGTCCCAAGATGGCGTAAGGCAGTTGAGAGGGATGGAAATTATGTGCAGAAATGAAACTATTGTTCCTAAAGCATGTATCTACACACCGTAAAACTTTCTGACATGTAGAATAAAAGATGGATTTAAAAAATAGTGTGCATTTCTTCTGGAGTGACCCTCGTAGTAAGTCAAACTTCTCTGTCAAAGGCTATAATTCCTTTTTATGATGTAGAAATATTGCTACTGGAATAAATTTGTATCCCAGCTGCCTGGCACAGAGCGCACTGGATTTTATCACTTTAATCTTCCACATCGACGCTGTCAGTGGGTCGCACTCGGTTCAGGTGATCGTCGTTGACACTGCAGAGTCTTGTACCATGGGACGCAAGGAGGGGATTTTGTTTGGTGGCCGGTATCCTCTTTCTATAACAGAACTGCACTGTGTTAACAGGGTTCTTTATTTACCAGAACAGAAAGCTATTTATCTTTAAGCTAGTCCATGCGTTGTGGTACAAGCTCTTCCGCAACAGTCCACGTTAGCCTCACTGCTGGTGGACTAAAAGTCCCGCTATAAACATTACACTCTCGTAGCCGGTAATGTGAACTGACAGACACCAACTACAATACTGACTGAGTTAGGAGCTGAGCTGAATGCGACTGACTGGCCCCTTTGGTCCGCGACGGCGATCTAAGTACTGGCGGTCGAGAGGGCGTTGCGGCGCGTTGCCTGCAAGTCTGGTTTTGGCTTCTCTCTTGATAGGCGCTCTCGATTCACCGCCTATTATCGATTTCTTGCAACCTCTTTGCCGACCGGTGTCCACCAGCTGACTTTGAAGTGTATAAGTGGAAAGTATTTCTAGAATGTAGTACAGTAGTAAGTCATGTCAATAAAAGTGCATAGGAGCAGTAAATCCCTATCATTTATACACGGTATCTTGAAGGAAGTTGGAAATTTCAAAACAAGACGGCAGAAACGAAGCTAACGTGGAACACCAAAATAGAGCCTGTAACTAAGAAACTTTTAAAAATTGACCATGTGGGTGTATGAATTTTTTTGCACTTTTTTTAAAGTCCTCTGTCCATTCCCAAGACCTTTCCGACATATTAGTTAACACCTTGTATAAGTCGAAGGATGTGAAAGTGCGGCAGTGGCGGAGAAAGGTGTGACACAGAGTTGTAGGCTACCCATAATGCTAGTTAGAACTTGATGGACAAGTAAAAGCATTTGGGTCTGCTGATGACTTGCAGTTCTGTCAGAGACGGTAAAGGACTTGGAAGATCAGATGAACAAAATGGTAGGAGGTAATAAAACGAATGTTGACAAAAGTCAAACAACGGTGATGGAACCTAGTCCAACAAATTAAGGCAATACTGAACGAATTACACTACTGGCCATTAAAATTTGTACACCAAGAAGAAATGCAGATGATAAACGGGTATTCATTGGACAAATATATTATACCAGAACTGACATGTGATTACATTTACACGCAATTTGGGTGCACAGATCCTGAGAAATCAGTAACCAGAACAACCACCTTTGGCCGTAATAACGGCTTTGATACGCCTGGGCATTGAATCAAACAGAGCCCAGATGCCGTGTACAGGTACAGCTGCCCATGCAGCTTCCACACGATACTACAGTTCATCAAGAGTAGTGACGCGTATTGTGACGAGCCAGTTGCTCGGCCACCATTGACCAGACGTTTTCAATTGGAGAGAGATCTGGAGAATGTGCTGGCCAGGGCAGCAGTCGACCATTTTCCGTATCCAGAATGGCCCGTACAGGACCTGCAACCTGCGGTCGTGCATTATTTTGATGAAATGTAGGGTTTCATAGGGATCGAATGAGTGGTAGAGCCAGGGGTCGTAACACAACTGAAATGTAACGTCCACTGTTGCAAGTGCCGTCAATGCGAACAAGAGGTGACCGAGACGGGTAACTAATGGCACCCCATACCATCACGCCGGGTGATACGCCAGTATGGCGATGACGAATACACGCTTCCAATGTGCGTTCACCGTGATGTCGCCAAACACGGATGCGACCATCATGATGCTGTAAACAGAACCTGGATTCATCCGAAAAAATTACGTTTTGCCATTCGTGGACCCAGTTTCGTCGTTGAGTACACCATCGCAGGCGCTCCTGTCTGTGATGCAGCGTCAAGGGTAGCCGCAGCCATGGTCTCCCAGCTGATAGTCCATGCTGCTGCAAACGTCGTCGAACTGTTCGTGCAGATGGTTCTTGTCTTGAAAACGTCCCCACCTGTTAATCAGGTCCGTCATCTCGACTGCTAGTGATATGAGGCCGTTGGGATCCAGCTCGGCATTCCGTATTACCCTCCTGAACCCACCGATTCCATATTCTGCTAACAGTCGTTGGATCTCGACCAACGCGAACAGCAATGTCGCGATACGATAAACCGCAATCGCGATAGGCTACAATCCCACCTTTATCAAAGTTGTAAACGTGATGGTACGCATTTCTCCTCCTTACACGAGGTATCACAACAACGTTTCACCAGGAAACGCCGGTCAACTGCTGTTTGTCTATGAGAAATCGGTTGGAAACTTTCCTCATGTCAGCACGTTGTAGGTGTCGCCACCGGCGCCAACCTTGTGTGAATGCTCTGAAAAGCTAAACATTTGCGTATCACAACATCTTCTTCCTGTCGGTTAAATTTCGCGTCTGTAGTACGTAATCTTCGTGGTGTAGCAATTTTAATGGCCAGTAGTGTATATTAGGAAATGTGACAATTTTCCTGCTTGGGCAGCAAAATAGCTAACGATCGCAGAAGTAAATAGGACAATATGCAGACTAGGAAGTGGAAAATCACTTCTCAAAAAGAGAAATATGTCAATATTTCAATGTAATGGTACAAAATATCAAATTACTTTTTGCCGAAGGCTAGTTTAGTTAATCATTTGATATGTACAGATGAGGAAGGAAACTCCATACTGTTAGTTTACAAAATAGCATCTCTGGTTGTGATCTTTAGTCCTGATAAACACAGTTATTCTGCATGAACAACGGTGTATGAATACTTTATTTTCAATGACTGTATATTTTTATACGTCTGTGTGTATGTAACTACTTCTAATGGCTGTATACAGAGGTATCAACTGAAACAGCCTCAATGCTAGACCGTGTATGGGAAGCACGGGAAATGGTTCCTGTGAAGGCCGCTTGCGTACCCTTTCTGCCCATCGCCGGCTCCTTCAAACAGAGGGCGTCGCCGTTGTCCAACACCTGCTGTGCCGCCTCGGACAGCCCCTCGCCTATGGAATACCGAGTAGCCGCGTGGGGGGCCCTGCTGTCACAACAGGCGACTACAGCAAGGGGCGGGAACCCGCTGCTGACCAAGGACGGCGAACCGTTTAGGCAGCAGTTCAGCCTGGAGTGCATTTATTAACTACATTCATCACTGTATGTAGCCGTATCAACTAACATCTCCTGAGTAGAAGAGTCTCAGAATAAGTAAGACCCCCCTAGTTTTTTTACTCGGAACATATTTAACCTTAAGAGTTAGAATTAGATAACAAAATCAGTCGACAATTGATTTACATGTATTGTTTTCTTCATTATCTCTATCACGTGCTATGACCTTACGCCAACGTTGTGTAAGAGTGTTAATAAAAACTCTCATGTTTCTAAAGTTGATTTCCGTAACCCACTGTTCATATTCTCCTTCGAGCTTTCTGAAGATATGGTATACATTCTACTTTTCCCCGGTGTAAATGAACTGATCATCGGTGAAATTTAGGGAGAAACAGGCTATCATCATCTATACTAACTCCCATGTTTTTGCACTTCTTTTTCCAATTTTCAGGAGCTTCGTAGGTGCTAAGCAGCGTTCTTGTCTCAGCCTGTTGTCCAGCTTAAATCTCTATGATAGTAGCTTTCCAACTTTAACATGACAATTATTATCCGAATACAGCTTTTTATTGGTTTTTACATAACACTTTCGTATGATCAAATGATGGAAGATACAGTTTGGAATATCAACAATATTATGAAAAGAATAGATCGCTACCCACCGTAAAGAGGGCGCACTGAGTTGCAGACAGGCACAACGAAAAGACTGTCACACAATGAGCTTTCGACCAAAACCTTCTTCAGGAAAGAAATCATGTGTGTCTCCATGTTATGTGGCATTATGTTGTTGGTCATCTGTCTAACGCTGTACTGTATCATACTGTATTAGAACTGAGATGCCTTGGTAATTTGCGGAGTCATTTTTGTTCACACTTTTTGAATGAGCTTGTGACTATCCATTCTTTAAACTCAACTGGAATTTGTCCTCCACTGAGGGAGGGATTAATTAGCTTCGCGAGATGTTGAAATACTTTATTTGTCCCGGCCTTCTGCACTCCACACAAAAAGCTCCAGATCCTGATACTTTGCCGTTTCCGAAATGTTTAGCTATCTACTCTACCTCTTGTTTTGTTTACCGCTATACTTGTTGCCTATAAAGGAGCATACGTCTTGAACTTCGGATCGATCTTCTTTCAACAATTTCACATAGTATATTTTCATCTGTCTAGTCTTACCACCTAGAAGTTTATACTGCTTGTATCGTCTGAAAAGCAATATCGCCCTTCGTCAGTCCACACAACACACGTCCCCAGTCAACTACACACATCAAATAAAAAGTTTTACATCAGCTCGTTTCCCAGAGATCCGCAGTCTGTACAGAAAATTGGAATAGAGATCAACATATACTTCATGTCCGCCCTTTTTTACTCATGAAAACCTCACATTGCATGTTGTACCGCCGGCCGGTGTGGCCGATCGGTTCGAGGCGCTACAGCCTGGAACCGCGCGACCGCTACGGTCGCAGGTTCGAATCCTGCATCGGGCACGGATGTGTGTGATGTCCTTAGGTTAGTTGGGTTTAAGTAGTTCTAAGTTCTAGGGGACTGATGACCTCAGATGTTAAGTCGCATAGTGCTCAGAGCCATTTGAACCATTTTGCATGTTGTACCATCCTACACTGAGACCTTCAGAGGTGGCGATCCAGACTGCTGTACACACCGGTACCTCTAATACCCAGTAACACGCTCCCTTGCATTGAAGCATGCCTTTTTTCGTGTGACATACTATTCACAAGTTCGTCAAGGCACTGTTGGTCCGGATTGTCCCTCTCCTCAACCGCTATTCGGCGTAGATCCCTCAGTGTGCTTGGTGAGTCACGTCGTCCATAAACAGTCCTTTTCACTCTATCCCAGGCATGTTCGATAGGGTTCATGTCTGGAGAACATGCTGGTCATCCTAGTCGAGCGATGTCGTTATCCTGAAGGAAGTCATTCAGAAGATGTGCACGATGAGGGTGCGAATTGTCGTTTCATGAAGACGAATGCCTCGCCAATATGCTGCCGATATGGCTGCACTATCGGTCAGAGGATGGCATTCACGTATCGTATAGCCATTACGGAGCCTTCTATGGCCACCAGCGGCGTACGTCGGCCCCAAATGCCATCCCTAAACGTCAGGGAACCTCCACTTTGCTTCACTCGCTGGACAATGTGTCTAAGACGTTCAGTTTGACCGGGTTGCCTCCAAACACGTCTCCGACGATTGTCTGGTTGGAGGTATATCCGACACTCATCGGTGAAGAGAACGTGATGAAATCCTGAGCGGCCCACTTGGCATGTTGCTGTGCCCACCTGTACCGCGCTGCATGGTGTCGTGGTTGCTAAGATGGACCTCGCCATGGACGTCGGGTATGAAGTTGCGCCTCATGCATCCTATTGCGCACAGTTTGAGTCGTAACAAGACGTCCCGCGGCTGCACGAAAAGCATTATTCAACATGGTGGCGCTGCTGTCAGGTTTCCTCCGAGCCATAACCCCTAGGTAGCGGTCATCCACTGCCGTAATAGCCCTTGGGCGGCCTGATCGAGGCATGTCATCGACAGTTCCTATCTCTCTGTGTATCTCCTCCATGTCCGAACAACATCGCTTTGGTTCATTCAGAGACGCCTGGACACTTCCCTTGTCGAGAGCCCTTCCTGGTACAAAGTAATAATGCGGAAGCGATCGAACCACGGTATTAGCCGTCTAGGCATGGTTGAACTACAGACAACACCGTGCACCTCCTTCCTGGTGGAATGACTGGAACTGATCGGCTGTCGGACCCCCTTCGCCTAATAGCCGCTGCACATGCATGGTTGTTTACATCTTTGGGCAGGTTTAGTGACATCTCTGAACAGTCAAAGGGACTCTGTCTGTGATACAATATCCACAGTCAATGTCTATCTTCAGGAGTTCTGGGAACCGGGCTGATGAAAAACTTTTTTTGGTGTGTGTACTATCCACTTTCAGCGTTGTCAGATCACCTCAAGAGGTCCGGCTTCACCTGTCGCTGTGAGCAATGGACTTTTGCGATGTTCTCGGCTCTAAATGTCTATTGCATGCAGTTCGCTGCGGAGTGTTCCTTCGCTTCTGGTTCAGATGGACCTACAGTCACCGAGAGAGCAGCACTTCCTGTCGGGTTTGAAACCGATAGTCATTCATAAAGCACGCTACTCTTTTCCGGTCCCCGTCGTTTAGGATTTTTGTTTACGCCCATTACTCCTACGCCACGTTCTGAGGAGTGCGAGTGGTACACTGTAACACGTTGGACAGTCCGCGCAGGTACACCAACAGATCGGCAACTTCACTGACGGTGTTGTCAAGCCAACTTCCAGAGACGGCAGTACGTTTCTGCCATTTTTTTCCCACATCTTCACGTCGACCTATCTAAGAGCGCTTAACCCACTCAAACGACCGGCACATACACACCGCTTTACTGTCACGGCTGACGTCCACAGTGGAGCTTCCCTGACCGCCTGGTACCAATTTTACACTCTTCAGCGCACCAAAGCACCTGTGTAACATTGCTGTCAGTAGGGAAACTCTGCCACAAAGAATAGCGATGGGACGGACAAAGGAGCTGCGCAAGTCGCGGTGTCCTGTAGCTTTCGCCGACAGCTCAGACGACAAAGGACGGGGCTGCCAAAGGCAGGCATCCGAGGTATTCGATACCGGCGCCGGGCATCGATCAGCAGGTACCGCCTGCAGTCCGATTCGTTACGGCCGCCGCAGAGACCGGGCGCTCCCGTCGCTACGTCGCTCTGACCTCAACTGCGAGCAAACGGGGGCCGCAACAGCGATCGTAGCAACTGCCTTCTCCGTTTCCACGGATGCAGCGCCGGGTGAGAACTTGAAAAAACGTGGCGGCAAAGTGCTCGGTATTGCTCGAGAGGGAGATAGTAAGCAGAGAAGTCAAAGACAACAGAAACGCCGGTTATCTGTCCATGTCAGGCACATAAACTTAAGTAGAGAAGTGAATAAAACTTTTATTACTGTGTTACTTCGTGTGACTATCAAAGCGTCCAGGTTTATAACAAATTATTTCTTTGTCCGCAGCTTTGCCCGCGTATGTACAGGGCTATTACAAATGATTGAAGCGATTTCATAAATTCACTGTAGCTCCATTCATTGACATATGGTCACGACACACTACAGATACGTAGAAAAACTCAAAGTTTTGTTCGGCTGAAGCCGCACTTCAGGTTTCTCCTGTCAGAGCACTCGAGAGCGCAGTGAGACAAAATGCCGACAGGAGCCCAGAAAGCGTATGTCGTGCTTGAAATGCACTCACATCAGTCAGTCATAACAGTGCAACGACACTTCAGGACGAAGTTCAACAAAGATCCACCAACTGCTAACTCCATTCGGCGATGGTATGCGCAGTTTAAAGCTTCTGGATGCCTCTGTAAGGGGAAATCAACGGGTCGGCCTGCAGTGAGCGAAGAAACGGTTGAACGCGTGCGGGCAAGTTTCACGCGTAGCCCGCGGAAAATTGGCTCATGCCAGAACTGGAGACCGACAGAGCCGACTTCATCTTTCAACAGGATGGTGCTCCACCGCACTTCCATCATGATGTTCGGCATTTCTTAAACAGGAGATTGGAAAACCGATGGATCGGTCGTGGTGGAGATCATGATCAGCAATTCATGTCATGGCCTCCACGCTCTCCCGACTTAACCCCATGCGATTTCTTTCTGTGGGGTTATGTGAAAGATTCAGTGTTTAAACCTCCTCTACCAAGAAACGTGCCAGAACTGCGGGCTCGCATCAACGATGCTTTCGAACTCATTGATGGGGACATGCTGCGCCGAGTGTGGGAGGAACTTGATTATCGGCTTGATGTCTGCCGAATCACTAAAGGGGTACATATCGAACATTTGTGAATGCCTAAAAAAACTTTTTGAGTTTTTGTATGTGTGTGCAAAGCATTGTGAAAATATCTCAAATAATAAAGTTATTGTAGAGCTGTGAAATCGCTTCAATCATTTGTAATAACCCTGTATATGTCTACATCTACCTATATCTACATCTACCTATATCTACATCTACCTTATACTCCGCTAGGCACCTAAAGATGTGTGCTTTTGTGACGGAGGGTGCTTTTGGTACCACTAACTGCTCTCCCCTCCCCCCTCACCCCCCTCCAACCCCGTTCCACCCGTGAATAGCGCGTGTGAGGAATGATTGTCGGTAAGCCTCTGTATTGACTAATTAATTTTCGAATTTCCTCGTCGTGATCATTATATATGTGGAAAGAAGAAATCATTTTATTTCATTTTATTTTATTTTGACGACAACCAGTTTCAGCATTCCACTATGCCAGCTTCAGGCACCATATGCATCCTTCAAAATAAACGATAATGCCATTTAGTGCCATATATCCCTGGGTTTCGTGAATTCAAACCGTTTCAGAAATGCTTCATTCGAAAACTTGATCAGTTGCTATCCAGTCCTTGACTGAAACACTTTTGAAGCGGTTTGACTTTACGGAACCCAGGGATATGTGACACTGTATGGCATTATCGTTCATTTTGAAAGATGCATATCGGGCCTGAAGATGGCATATTGGTATGCCAAAACTGTTTGTCGTCAAAATAAAATAAGTTAGACAGCTGTTGGAGAATTTCATTTAATATTGAGAATGAAGTAAGACGTTGTCCGACACCTAGCGGAAAGTACTCTCTGGAAATTTCAATGCAAGTCACCTTTAGCTGTGGGGCGGAGGGTATTTTCTGTTGGTAAGCCTCCTTGAGGGCGTGAATCTTTCTAATTTTATCTTCATGGTCTTTTCGTGACATATATGTAAGAGGAAGTAATACTTTGGTGGAGTCTTTTAGGAACGTATGCTCCTGGAACTTTCACAAGAGACTAATCCGTCATGCAGAAAGCCTGTCTTGCAGGATACGCCAGTAGACTGAGCTCATTTGGCAGATCGATGACAGTCAGTTTCGACTGTAATGTGTCGTCGTCAGGAATAGCAATTAAAAATACTGCTAAATTTGAAATATTATTTATAGTAGCTTCTCAGCGTCAGTCGCATTTCTATTTACCGATAGTTATTGCGACAATGTATTTTGGCAGCGTGCTGCCATCATAAGACGCTTTAAAAGGAGACGTGTATTAAGTTTTAATTATAGGTCACTTTGGAGTGTGATGAGGTCAATTTGCTGTGTGTACCACTTAAGTTATGTACCGTAATTCGTCCATTTTTGGTGAACATAGACTTACCAGACAAGCACATGGTGGGGGCAGCGAGCTACCGTAACTTGACGTACCACTGGAGTTGAATGAGCATTTCCTTGACGCTTTCGCCCTTGCAAATAAACCTCTAACGAAACGTAGTACTCTTCTTTGGCTCTCTCAATCCCATGTGCTACGGACTCGTACTGACTAGCAAACCTGAAGTGCTGGACGAAAGAGAATTTTGTAAGCTACTTTCTTTGTTCGCGCACTACAATTACTGACGATTCTTTTAATGAATGTATCTAGCACCTGACTTATCCGCGATTAATTTTATTTTATGTGGGCGTTCCGCTTCAAATCATTCCGTATGCATACCCCCAGATATTTTACGGAAGTAACTGCTTACAGTGACTGTTCTGAAATTTTGTAACAACACAATAAAGGGTCTTCCTACGTATGTGTTTGCAATACGTTACATTTGTTTACGCTGCCTGCACGAACCGCCAACCCTCAGCACGCCTTTCTACATTTCGCTATAATTTTTTAGCGTGGCGACTTCCCTGTACACACCAGCATGACCCGAGAAAAGCCTCAATGAACTTCCAACGCTATCTACTAGGTCATTTACACATACTGTGAAAAGTAGCGGTGCTGTAATACTTCACTAGTGCACGCCCTAAGTTAATCTACATCTACATCTACATCTACATGAATACGCTGCAATTCACATTTAAGTGCTTGGCAGAGGGTTCGTCGAACCACTATCATACTATCTCTCTACCATTCCACTCCCGAACAGCGCGCGGGAAAAACGAACACCTAAACCTTTCTGTTCGAGCTCTGATTTCTCTTATTTTATTTTGATGATCATTCCTACCTATGTCGGTTGGGCTCAACAAAATATTTTCGCATTCGGAAGAGAAAGTTGGTGACTGATATTTCGTAAATAGATCTCGCCGCGACGAAAAACGTCTTTGTTGTAATGACTTCCATCCCAATTCGCGGCCGGCCGGAGTGGCCGAGCGGTTCTAGGCGCTTCAGTCTGGAACCGCGCGACCGCTACGGTCGCAGGTTCGAATCCTGCCTCGGGCATGGATGTGTGTGATGTACTTAGGTTAGTTAGGTTTAAGTAGTTCTAAGTTCTAGTTCTAGGGGACTGATGACCTCAGATGTTAAGTCCCATAGTTCTCAGAGCCATTTGAACCTTTTGAACCCAATTCGCGTATCATATCTGCCACACTCTCTCCCCTACTACGTGAAAATACAAAACGAGCTGCCCTGTTTTGCACCCTTTCGATGTCCTCCGTCAATCCCACCTGGTAAGGATCCCACACCGCGCAGCAATATTCTAACAGAGGACGAACGAGTGTAATGTAAGCTGTCTCTTTAGTGGACTTGTTGCATCTTCTAAGTGTCCTGCCAATGAAACGCAACCTTTGGCTCGCCTTCCCCACAATATTATCTATGTGGTCTTTCCAACTGAAGTTGTTCGTACTTTCAACACCCAGGTACTTAGTTGAATTGACAGCCTTGAGAATTGTACTATTTATCGAGTAATCGAATTCCAACGGATTTCTTTTGGAACTCATGTGGATCACCTCACACTTTTCGTTATTTAGCGTCAACTGCCACCTGCCACACCATACAGCAATCTTTTCTAAATCGCTTTGCAACTGGTACTGGTCTTCGGATGACCTTACTAGACGGTAAATTACAGCATCATCTGCGAACAACCTAAGAGAACTGCTCAGATTGTCACCCAGGTCATTTACATAGATCAGGAACAGCAATGCGAGGAAATGTACACTGCCGTTACATACACTAACACCCAGGGCAGGTAACTGGGGCATTAGCGGCCACTAATACAAACAGTGCGGTACAACTTTGGAATACTTCTCCGCATAAGATAAACATTATTTTATCACTCCCACATTTTAGTAAAACTCAAAGGTCAGTCTTACTTGATCGCTGTTCCTGCCCAGTTGCAGAATCTTTTCAACATGTGAACCACGTAGCGTAAAAGATACACGAGCAAAATATCTTTATACAAATAGCGCAAGCTGTACTACAGATTAAGCCAATCGAACAAAGTCACCCCTGAAAAAGAGGTGAACTTATATTTACATAACATCAAATATTATAGTATATAGTTATATTAAACTAATAATAAAGTGTCAGAATCTAATAAAAACGCCAATATTAGCAAAAAAAAAAAATAGGCGACATCAAGACGCGAACCACCGCCCCAACTAACATTTCATTAAGTGACAGTGACGCTGCTCACTACACTAAACCAACATCAGACGCTTAGCAACTAATCATATTATATTACCCTTGCTGGAAACCTTAATCGTAGATATGTTACCAATTGAAATTTAATTATAACAAATTGTACCAAGAACAATGGGTTTTGGGTGGATCTTGTGTGTGGCTGCCTTCAAATAGCTCACTCTCATAATACGCAAGTCACAATAATTCTTTTGCCACGAATATGATGTTTCTCATTATTTTATTGGAACGAATCACACAGTTAACAACGGGTTTTCCATTGATTCTCAATTTGCTGGTGCTCAGAAATGGCATATATACGTATAAACTTGAAATGAATGCCAATATGGCGCCCCACAACTCTGTACTGATGGGAGACGGCGTGCGTGTGACGTAGGTGGCTTTGTGCAATCTCATTGGTCAAAGCTCAGACGCACGCTCAGAATATCTGACATATCAGATATTGCTCTGCACGTTCGGAAAGACTCCCGAACGTGCTGTTCCACGCTATGACGTCATAAATTCGGCACGCTCAACGCTCAACGTTCGGATGCATGGTCCGTGTGCCGACGGCTTTAGGATGAGCCCAACTGAGGACCTGCAACAAACCTTTCTACGTACTACACACTCTGGACCTGCACCTCGATTTATGGTCTGAGTTTCAGTTTCGTATGACATCAGGGCGGCTCCCTCGTGGTTGTCCCATGCACCCTGACTGCAAGTTTGTTCGTCAGTCTGGTGATTCGACCCGTTGTGCTGCCATTTATGAACAGCATACCTCGGGGTGTTTTCCGACAGGATAACGCTCGCCAACATACTGTTGTTGTAAGACAACATGCTCTACAGAGTGTCGACATGTTGCCTTGGACTGCTCCATCACCAAGCCTGTCTCTAATTGAGCACACATGGGACGAAAAATCCAACGTCGTCCACAAACAGCATTAACCGTGCCTGATGGACGAAATGCAACAGGCATGGAACTCCGTCCCACAAACTGACATCCATCACCTGTATAACACAATGCATGCGCGTTTGCATGCTTGCATTCAACATTCTGGCGGTCACGTATCAGCCTTTCACATTTGCAGTGCTTTGTCCTGCACTTACATTAACCTGTGATCTTGCAATGTTAATCGCTTAAATCCGTTACCTACACAAATGTATTTCACAAATTTCATTACTCTACAGTAATTATTTTTTGGTGTCGCAGTTTCTTTGCGTCAATGTATATACGAGGGCTGTTCAGAAAGTAAGCTCCGATTGATCGCGAAATGGAAACGACTATGATAATCCGATAAAGCTTTGCACAGACGTGTTGGGCAGTGTCTCTAGTATGACCCTAGATAGCATCACGTCACTCCTCTCATTTCTGAGCTCACAGTGATCGCGTAAAGTTGTCTAGAGAATAGTGTCTCCCGCCAAGTACGAGGACCTGGTGAGAAATTTCGCCTGAAGCTATACAGCCAACATTACATAACTGTCGTGCAGTTTCGTCTACAAGGCAATATTCTCAGCCGCATTCTGAAGGGGCAATGAAGATGCTCCTGCATCGTTTTCAATTGGAAATGTTTGACTACCCACAATACAGCCCGTAATTGACTCCCCCTGTGTTTCATCTCTGCTCACATGAACCGCTGGCTATGAATACAACATTTTGGCACAGAAAACGAGCTGTAGGCCAGCGTAGACAATTGGCGGAAAGCACTGGCGGCTGCCTTCTATGATGAGGGTATTGGAAAGTTGGTACAACGCTACGACAAATGTCTTAGTCAGAACGGCAACTACGTAGAGAAGTAGCTGGATGGTGTAGCTAACTGTTAAAAATAAAACATTTCTAATTTTCACTGTGGTTCCCATTTCGCGATCAATCGGAGCTTACTTTCTGAACAGCCCTCGTATATAAATGAGAGACGTACGCCAGAACATACTTCCCACTTCTTGATCTGGCTATTACCGCACAAGGAAAGAGCTCTGAGGAAGTATGTAGCCTATAATCTAGTATCACAGCATTAGTTTTATCACCCAAGACTGCAAGCAATCAGTCTGTTATAATTCTGAAATTAAAAAAAAAGTAAAGACATAGCGCCGTAACAGAAAGTGAGTAGTAAACCAAATGCAACATCCCCTCCGCCACCAACTATGTGAAACAAGAGATACGCCCTTTTTGGGCTTTTGGAACGGCCGCATCAAGTCGTGAAAGACGTGCGAGGTATCGAATAGCGGTCCGCCTCGACCAGTTTCCGTCGATAGGGCTCACGTTACACAGTGACGGCAATGACCTCGCCAGTCCGAAATCGGCACCCGCCTCATCAGTTCAGCCACGCACCGCGATGCACACGTTTCTCCGAAGGTACTCTAATGGTTTTCTTTCAGAAAATTCATCCCTGAACAAGGTATTTTGTATGTCCACCAAGCTGCGAACGCTTTGTTCATTATCCACGAACTCGTTTCAGCTCATAGAAAGTTTGAAGTGGGACACACTTGCAGATAGACGACGCGCTAAACGGAAGGGGCTGTTCACTTAATTCTGATATCCGATCTTCATCGACGGTGTAGAGCATATATTATTACCACCAACTTTCAAATCGCGCAATGATCACCATTCAAAGATAAGGGAAATTAGAGCTCGTACTGAGGCGTACAGACAGTCGTTTTTCCCTCGCACGATCCGCGAGTGGGCCGGCCGGAGTGGCCGAGCGGTTCTAGGAGCTTCAGTCTGGAACCGCGCGACCGCCACGGTCGCAGATTCGAATCCAGCCTCGGGCTTGGATGTGTGTGATGTCCTTAGGTTAGTTAGGTTTAAGTAGTTCTAAGTTATAGGGGACTGATGACCATAGATGTTAAGTCCCATAGTGCTCAGAGCCATTTTTTTGATCCGCAAATGGAACAGAGGGGGTGGTGGGTTCGGGGGAATATGACTTGGGCGCGAATAGTGTCCTCCGCCACACGCCGCTTGGTGGCTAGCGGAGTATATATGTAGATGTAGAACTCACCATCAACTTTTTGTTTTTATTCTTCTACTGTTAACCTCTCTTACGTGTCACTACTCTGATACGCTGTTGTGTTTTTCTCGAACAGCATGTCCTCTGCTGGCCTCGAGTTACTTTGTCTTCGCATACTTAAAATCTCAATTGTCGGTCCTAAGTGATCGTTGGGTGTTTTAAATGCTAGTCTGCCAATCACGTATGCTCGCCAACTCTTTTATTCCTGCGAGCGTGAGAGGAAAGGACAACAGGGTATCAAAATAATGAGATGTCAAGAATAGCGTAGGTAAAAGGATAAAAAGTACGATGATCGCGAGTTACCACTGAGATTAGTTTCGCATAACACACTAAATGTTTCCAACGAGCCCCCCCCCCCCCTTTTCAAATTTTCCACATTATGTTTGTACAGATGCGGATAAACGAGAGAAAGAGAAATAAATTACCATATCTGTTGCACTGTTCTGTGGTAATTAACTGCTATCACTTGTGGCAACGCCAGTTAAGATGTCTGTAAGCTTATTGGATACAGGTTCCACCTTTTATGCAAAACGCTGTTTTTTCTTGTTATCCAAATATGTTTCAGCAACTCTGTGCCACCATCAGTGGGTTTTCTTTATTGGACAACTGCAAAAGTGAACTTATTTTAGGTTATAACTGATCTAACAACATCTGGCCCAAAGACAGTTTTTGTTCGTTTTTGTTCCCGCCTTCGTTTTACATTATATGGTTTTTGTGCACCATCTGTATGACGTCATGCACTGATGCGAACAAAAACAAATATATAAAAAAACATGTTGTCACATTTTTAAAAAATCAAGGGGTGAAATTCACCTTTACCTCGTTTGCTTTGCATAGGACAAGCAACCAGTGCAGGACAGAATACAGATGGTCCTGCAAAACCATGCCATGTAAAATCAAGGTAAGAACAAAAACGAACAAAAACTGTCTTTAGTCCACTTTTTCTTAGATCAGTTACAGCCTACAATGTGTTTACTTTTATAGTTGTCCAATAAACAAAACCCACTGATGATGGCGCAGAGGTGCTGAAACATGTTTGGGTAACAAGAAAAAACAGTGGTTTGCATGACAGGCGGAACCTATATCCAATAATTTATCTGCAAACGCGGAAGAAATACAAGAGTTGCAAATCCAAAAGATTAATATCTGTCTGTAAGCATTTAAATCGGACAACACAATTAACCACTTGCCTCTATCGCCATCGAAGTCCCTACTTCCAACTTTTAACGAGTTTCGGAGTAACTCTAGTATCAGATCTGTGCTACAAAACCGAAAACATTTATATGCGGACAAGAGATGGGCAAAGCAAAGAGAGGCAGAATACTTTTTTGAAAACGAAAAATTAATTTCAAATTTTCATTGGAAGATCAGGTGCTTCTTTTCCAGTAGTGGTCTCATTTATGCACGAGATAAACATTTTAAAAAATTAACATTAATACAGAAAATCGTGTCATATTGTTCTCAGTGTTGAGCTACAGTTTGTATTTACTCTGCCTGACACCCAGAAGGATTGAAGACCCAAAAGGGGAGGAGAAACGAAACTTCACAGGTTGAGAATGCATTTTACTGAGTACAAAACCGAGTCAAATTTGCAAATAACTTTGCGAGATGAGGCTATTTATCAGTATGACATTGCATCCCGCCTAGCCCGCATGCATCCACTGATATTGTTGGGAAGGGTGTCCTAAAGCCATTGCACACTCTCCTGTGGCAAGCTGGCCCACAACTTTTGTAAATGGTCCTTGATATCCCGAACTGGTCCCATACATGTTCAGTCGCGGACACATCTGGTAATCTTGCTGGCCACCAGAGTACATCAGTGTCACACAGGCAGTTCATACAGACGTGCCTTTGTGGACGAGCATTATCCTATTGAAAAACACCACCACGATACTGTAGGATGTATCATTGTGACGATACTGCAACCAGAGAGCTAACACATGAGGACGCAGGATGTCTGGACGTACCATTGTGACGAAGGACTTTCGTCAATTACTGCTAGCCGTGACTTTAAGTCAAACAAGATGCCTCCCCACACAGCGACGCTGCTGCGTGTCTCCAAAACACTGGAAAAATCGGATATCTCTCCAAGTCGCCGCCACACTCGGCGGTGATCATCAATAAGGGTCGTGAGAACCGCGATTCATCGCCGAGCACAGTGTGATGCCATCCATCAGCAGTACCACTCAAGAGGCACCTGTCTATGCTGTGGTGCTAACGGCAGCCTATGCATGGAACGGTAATTCTCTCGTGCGGCTGCTGCTAGTCTCCGACCAGAGGTGCAGGGTGATGCAGAATGTTTCAGGGAGTCCACTACTTGTTCTCGGATGGCAGTCGCAGATGTGAAGGCGTTACGACTTGCTTGCACATAAAATGGCGATCCTCCCTTGTGGTGCTCAAACATAGTCGACCGAAACCTTGACATGCCTGTCTCACAGTCCTATGCAGTCCGATATCGGGCAACGGTCACATCCAAATGTCCCACAAATCTGGATATTGCATGATTCGACGTTCCAACCAAATGCAGACACACAATGACACCCATTCCAAACTTGGTCAGCTGCTGATAACCTTGTCTCACATGAGCACGTGTCCTCTCCACATCCTTCACAATCTTCACTCAAACTCTGACGCTGTTCACACACCCTTGTGTACTCTACCAGGTCTGGTAGGTAACATCGCCACCAAACACAAACACCGCCAGCAAACACAAACACCGCCACCAAACATGAACAACACTAATGAACTCTTGTGGCCGTTCTACCTGTCACAGAGAATTGCTACTCTAATCATTGACATACGAGCCAATGATGTGCACGTTTACGAAGTTACATTGAGTCCTACCGCGTCTATTGGATGCTTCACTCGATTTCATCAGTCTATTTAACAGTATGAATGAATGGCAAGGTAAACATTTTGTACTTTACTTCGGGCAGGGACAACAGCTATACAAAGTTTCTGCCATCTACTGTAATTACTGCTGACTTGCCAGTTTCAATTATTATATAGCGGCTGACGCGCACGAGTACAGTCCACCACGACGTCTAAGCAGCAGCATACAATAAGCCAACATGAAGCTTATGGCTGTTCTCATACTAATTTTACGCATCACTACTTGTTAAATCGAAGGGTACGTTCTCCAACTCAGGTAGAAATCTTTGCACGAACCGCAATTAAACAAAACCATCATGACTTCGTAGTAATCAGGCTCTTCCTCCTTGTTCCCTTGCGGGAAATAAGGGCTGTACATGCAAACAAACAGCACGGTACGTGTAAACGTGTATGCATGTTAGCTGTAAATAAGCAGGAAAATAGAAATGCTAGACAAAGCGGTAGACGAGTTTACTTCCACATCTCCTTAAGCTGGCTTCTCCGACTCCAGGTTCCCTACCTCAAATTGTTCAGTGGAGCATTCTCTATGACCTGTTATATTTTCACACGCTCTTAACGAAACATCCTGTATAAACGATACAGGAGATCATCTAAGCAGCACTGTTAGATTGTTTGCAGATGATGCTATCGTCAGGAGATCAGTACGAATTGTAGAATGATTGAGACAAAGATATCTGCATGGTGCGAAATGTTCCAGTTGACCCTGAACAATGGTTCAAAATGGCTCTGAGCACTTTGGGACTCAACTGCTGTGGTCATCAGTCCCCTAGAACTTAGAACTACTCAAACCTACCTAACCTAAGGACATCACACACATCCATGCCCGAGGCAGGATTCGAACCTGCGACCGTAGCAGCAGCGCGGCTCCGGACTGGAGCGCCTAGAACCACACGGCCACCGCGGCCGGCCACCCTGAACAATAAAAAGTCTACTAAAAACTGAATAAATAGAAAGAAAAAAGGCGAACCAAAGAAACCAAAGACTGCTTTTTACTAGCACAATACTTAGAGGATGCAACAAATCTACTAAAGAGATTGCAGCCCTCTTCTGGAGTATTGTTGGGTGGTATGGGATGCTTACCCCAGATAGGAGTGACGGAGGACGTTGAGAAAGATCAGAGAAAGAGCTCGTTTTGTATTATCGCGACACAGAGGAGAGAGTCACGAATATGATACACGAGACAGAGTGGAAATCATTAAAACGTGGGCGTTTCTCGCTGCGGCGAGACCTTTTCACGAAATTTCAGTCACAAACTTTCTGCTCCGAATGCGAAAATATTCTGTTGGCTCCCATCAACATACGGAGAAAATGACAATCGTGATAAAGTAAGAGAAATCAGAAAGATTCAGGTGCACATTTTTCGAGATGCTATTAGTTTGTGGGACGTTCGAGAAACAGACCGAAACTGGTCCTACGAACCCTCTTGCCAGGCACTTAACTGTGAACTGCAGAGTAATCAAGTAGCTGCAGATGCAGAGTACGTGAGGACGAATGGCGATGTGTGAAACACAGCAGGCTGGACGAAACTGCACTACCTCGAGCACTGTACTCGTCCAGATCCGCCTTCTTTTGAACTCGCCGGATTTTCCATGACGCTGCAAGGTGTCCCCGCTGCGAATTCGATAGTGTAGGAGGCAAGCGGCGAGCGCTGGGAATGGCCGAGTTACGGCGGAAGAGGCCGTAGCAAGTGTTTCGAGAGGACTCGGTGGAGGAAAGAACGGCCGTCGTAAAAGAGAACCGCCAGTGCCGCAGCCACCGCCGCCGCCCCCGCGTGGCGTGTAACCGGAACCGCCTCTCGCCGGCGCTGCGGAGGCGGAAACCAGACGCGGCGAACACACTGTACACCTCTCGGAATTGGAATGAGGCTCCACTGTGTGCGAACAAAACCCGATGGCGCGGCCAAGTGAGCCTCCCAAGAGCGAAAAAGCACGCGGTGGCAAGCTGCGCCGTGTTCTCCCGTATACAAGTCACAAAAGAACCACGCGAATGCTTTTTTTTAGATTCGAGTGTGTTATCTCCCCCCCTCGTTCCTATTTCCATCTATTGTCCACATTACCAGTCCAAGTAATTAATGAGCGAAGTCTTTTGTGAAGATTCGAGAGGCGCGAAAATTACAATAAACTTCCAAGTTTCCAGAATTAGATTTTCGCTCTTCAGCGGAGTGTGCGCTGGTGTGAAACTTCCTCGCAATTAAAACTGTGTGCCGGACTGAGACTCGAACTCGGGACCTTTGCCTTTCGCGGGCAAGTGCTCTACCAACTGAGCTACCCAGGCACGACTCACGCCGCGTCCTCACACCCTTACTTCCGCTAGTAACTCGTCTCCTACCTTCCAAACTTCACAGAAGCTCTCCTGCGGGCCTTGCAGAACTAGCACGCCTGGTAGAGCATTTGCCCGCGAAAGGCAAAGGTCCCGAGTTCGAGTCTCGGTCTGGCACACAGTTTTAGTCTGCCAGGAAGTTTCAACTTCCAAGTTTACTTAGTTTGCCATGTTGACATGACTCCAGTTCTTCTTTTCTAGGGTCTGATTCTTGAAGCTGAAAATCTCACATCAGCTCCTCACGGTTGGTTTGAACCAAATAAATCTGAAGATTTTTTTTACATACATATATTTTCTCACATTTTAGTATATAATACACTATTCTGAGTTTTCACATTAACAAAGCTGAAATTACATTGTTCGCACAAAAATACCAAAAATACGTCCGATCACATTAGAGGCATGCTTACGACTCCCACACACTGCGAAAACAACAATACTCCAAAGGGTTTACAATTTTTCTTAACAAATGAATTTCTACTAGTTACATTATTAATTTCGATTGTTATTTCATAAATGAATCCAGAAATAAATACAGTAAACAGTACAGATAGCGTAATTAATAACAAATTTTTAATGTACCAATAAATTGTAATTTCAAATGTTTCTAAGAAAATTTTAATTGTAAATTCAGAACTAGTACTTATCGATCGTAACATCGAAACTAAAATATTTTATAAAATAATTCCTTTTCATAAATTTTAGCTTGAAATATAACATACTGTGTACAAAATTATATGGAAGTTTTCGGCAAAGCAACTGAGATAGTATTGGCCTGTCCAAAATTAGAAAATTAATACAGATATCGACAACTACTGTTGAGGAAAAGAAATACTAGAGTAGGATTTCCCGTTGCAAGTGGGAGCACATCTCTCACAAGTGTATATACTAAACGCTTATCTCTGCGGTGGGAAAAATACGACGTTCTAACAACTCTGTTCCCTCAGTTCAGTAATCACGAATATTATAAAATACAGATAATTGAGTTTAACACTTCTGTCAGCATCAACTCACGTAGAATTGTACGTTTTAAGTAGGGAAACTGAAATCTAAATAAGCTGTTCATAAGTTGATTGTAGTACTAATTAACAGTCGATAAAAATACACATCTTCAATTTTCGGAGGTATTGTTGGCTCCGCTCTTGTCCAATATCACCCCTCCAGAGGCCCTGATATTACCAGGTTTACGAGAAAACATTACCTTGTTAACGATGGACTATCGCAGTATATTCTTGCACTCAAATCTGTCAATAGTACAATTCTCTTCATGTACATAATAAGCGACACTGATTAAAAAGACAACTTTCAAATTAAACACTGTTTTTATGACTGACTGGCTTCTATATTCATTCTGATAGCCTGCACTACGAATGTTAACACTCTCTATGAAGACATATTTCACCGCAGTAAGCTCACAAGACAAATCTCATATCATCTAACACGGAAGCAAGTCGCAGACTTTTCTTCCCACGACCGAAAAAAAAAAAAAATTGGAAATTTGTGGTAAGATCTTAAGGGGCCAAACTGCTGAGGTCATCGGTCCCTAAGCTTAACCACTACTTCATCTAACTTCATCTAACTTACGCTAAGGACAACACACACACGCTTGCCCAAGGGAGGACTCGAACCTCTGATGGGGTGTGGGGCGGCGGGTGGAAATTATTTTGTTGATTAATATAAAATGTTTTGTAATGTAGAAAAGATGCAGTTCCCCGCCGTTTAACCATATGTGGGGCGACAGGTGGAATTAATTGTTGTATAAATGTTCCTATTATTTATGCTGTCTTCTGCTGTTCTTAACACTGGCTCTCTAACTACAATATTGGCAACCAGAAAGTGATTAGCAAAACGTGAAGCCTGTAATTAGAATTCCTAGTGCCCACTTCATCTGAGAAATACACTTATAGCTACAGCTTATATCTCTGAGGAATTAGGAGATTGTCTGGGATTCATAATCAAAAACGATCGTGAAAAAAAAACGTTCGATATATTCTGAAAGTCACAGATAAAAAAAAAGAATCCACACAATCCAACTACCAGAGCAGTTCAGAGTCTAATGCGCTGATATAACTATAACTGTTCAAATTAAATGTATAAGTGAATGCTCGCCATAATTTGATGATAATGTTCATCAAACGCCACGCTAAATAATGGTAGAATGTCTGTCCCGCGACGGCACGTGAAAATACGACATACGCAAACTGAAGATAGATCATTAAAGTCATCCCCGAATTAACACTTCACTCGAAAACGATTTCATGGTTACGCGTATCCCGAGTAACTTAATACGGCATCCGAGGCTGTTTATAGCAATGATACCGACGCGACGCGACTCCCGGCACAGGCGGTGTGCTAATCTGCGTCTGGAGAGAACTGGGGCCTTTTTTCCTCGCGCAGCGTTCTTATATATAAAGCCGCGGTGCGGACGGCTAAGGGAATGCCTGATCAAATCGGCTCTCCCAACTAGCCGCTGGGTTAGTAATGCACCACTTTAAGTTATTGAATGAATCATCACTTCCTTTGCTGATGGCCGATGAAGCTCTCAATTTAAATGTGCATTCAGCACACAGGTAAGTAATCATAATAAAAGTCTGACGTGGCTAAGTCAAATATTTTGGGCGAGAGAATTAATTTAATTACACTACACGCAGTAGACGAGCTCTGAACTTGCCCTTTGGAAATGCGCTATCGCTACAGTTTTATAGTTATTTAATTAAAACTTCTCACATATTTATGATTATAGCGGATCTCCATTCTACTTACATATAAACATCCTAGCCTTATTTATTAGCCTACTTAATCTATCTTGCTTCATTAATTTTTAAGACAAAAACCAGAAAATATTGAATTTCAGTTAAAATCTTAATTTGTGAGATCCAGAAGACTGTTTCTATTAAACTATTATGAAAAAGGAATCTAAATATAAAAAAAAATTTTAAGTCTCTAGCTCTTTTCTGTTGCGCCAATGATTTTTACAGAAAAGCGTCCAAATTTTGAAAATGGTTAAAGTTATTGAACTGACATTCAACACATATTGATTTAGTATTACTCCTGACATGCTAGAAACGTTTCAGGTTATTTACTTGATTTTAAAAGTATTGCGGAACATTTATGACGTCAGAGCTAGTTACAGCGGACTAGGCTGGCACACAATGGAAAGACTGATGAGAATTTTATACAGCGTGAGTAGGCTTCCCTACAGGGGGGAGCCGCGCTAACCATGGCAAGGCGCCTAAGAGTGCGCGGCTACACGGCATGGAACGGCCGATCTCCTCCAACACTTCACGGACAATCTCCACACGCAGCTATACTACAGTACACAGAGGTCTACACCTCGTCGGTGCAAAGAGTTTGTCAGGTAACATTACAGCTAGTCTGACTTAACGCTTATAAAGAAAGAAGTATTCAGAAGTAGTAATCAGAGCTCAAATATATTTGATGAAGAAAAAACAATAACATACTCTTAAGCACAATTTTTGGCAGTTAAATTTCGTGATTTAGGTAATGTTAGATATACAATTGTACGCCGGTTACTGACGAAGAAAACAAATAGAATTTCATAGGATAATTAATGTTTCCACAAGTAACATCAAAATTGGAGAAATGGACTTCCAAAATATAAAATGCAAATATACGAAGGTAAATGAAATTTCAAATAATATTCACCGAACAACATACCAACCCCTAACGCCCCCATAATGAACATAAAATACACAATTTTCAAAAAAACATCGTCAAAATATGAATGGCATCGAACAGTTCAGTAAACAAAGATGTAGCGTTATCTACCATTGAACAGGTGACACTATGGTACAGATTCATTTCAACATTTGTAATAATTGGAAAGAAACCAACACTACTTTAATACCCAACGTAGTAATTACACCGAAATAAAATTACATAGCACCGTGTGTATCCCATATATTACTGCCCAAGCACCTTCACCACTGTAAACAATTTGTGCGGATACTTAAATCATAAGCGTAATGACGCAGTGTAAAAGCAGTAAAGGGAAATAGAGAAATTTGGAAAAGATACTGAAGTTCAGTGAGACGAAATAAAAACATTTACGGTTTGACGATGACACAGAAATTCTGTCAGAGACAACAAAGGAGTTGGAAGGTCAGTTCAAGGACATTGATGATGTTTCAGAAGAGGATATAACATGAGTAAAACAAAATAAATGGAATGTAGTGGGGTCACACTGATGCGCCGAAACTTTGTCATCGACGCCCGCCGCGGGACGGGCACGTATCGTGGTCAGCAAAGTATGTATATAAGCAGAGCAAAGACGAATGCGGAATCATTGCAGCTACCAACGATTTACACAATGTCTGTGGTTAAACACTGTCTGCATTTGCAGTGTCCTTCAGACATTCACGGGCATCACATTGAAGTCTGGGTCGGTCAGGGAGGCGTGTAGTGGTAACCAAACTGGTTAAGGAGACCGCTCGCGATAAGTGAGAAATTCGGGTTCGAGTCCCGATCAGGTAGAAATTTTCATGTGTCATCAATAAAATGTACAGCTGACGTCAAGAACTATCCGCAATTTACGAATCTATTTTGTAAGACTCTAGCTACGATAATCGCCGTGCAAGGCCAAGTCCACAAACATGAGCAACTTTGACAGAGTGCATATTTGGTATAGTGCGTCGCCATCTTACCCTTCTACTATTATTGTTGCTCATCTTACAACCTTTTCTCCACACACTATCCATTCCGCTCAAAAGTTCTTCCAAATCCTTTGCTGCCTCTGACATAATTACCATCTCACCAGCACACATCAAATGGTTCAAATGGCTCTAAGCACTATGGGACTTAACATCTGAGGTCATCAGTCCCCTAGAACTTAGAACTACTTAAACACGTCTGCTGGCGGTCGATGAACTGCCGATGTGCGGCCGAGCGCCGGCCTTCATAGCGCTTCGGCGGATGAGTACCTCGGAACTATTATCCATCACGTGATTTGACGTGTGAAAATAGTTCCGGGATCTGCAGCGGCCTCTTCCTTATGTTTATGTGGGCCGGTAGTGGCCCCTGGTGGCCGCTTGTGTCTTTGCTGTGTTGTTGTTGCTGTTGTTGCTGTGGCCGTTCATCAATATTACCTGTCGGTTGTGTAGTGCTTCGGTGTGCCTGCGAAGCGGGCAACCCGCGGCTGCAGGCTGTCAGTTTGGTTGCCGATACTCTAGGCGCCGTGATGTCTGGTGGAGAAGGCAACAGCAACATTGACAGAAGAAACAAAAAAGGGGGAAGGAAGAAAGATTACGTCCCTTCGACATCGCCGTCTTTAGGGACGGAGCAGAAGTTCGCATTGATTCGAGGATGGGGAAGGAAATCGGCCACGTCCTGTCCAAAATAACTATCCCGGCATCTGCCTGCAGCGGTTTAGGGAAATCACGGAAAACCTAAATCTGGATGGCCGCACGTCGATTTGAACCGTTGTTCTTCCGAATGCGAGCCCAGTGTGTTGAACACTGTGCCACCTCGCTCGGTGGAAGAAGAAAAGAAAGAACAACTCTGAGGTATTCAGGGGCTGAGGTTGTGGGCGGGGGAGAGGGGTGTGGGGAAGGAAGCTGAATGAGTACTGTAAAAAGAGTGACTAATGATGTTATGTGATTCCATGTGATCATTACAGAAGCACTTGGTTTGAGGATAAGAAAAAAAGTCCATAGTGAGACAATGAGAGAAATTCGAGCGCAAGGAAAGGCTAAATGAAAAATTCTGAAAAGCCACTTAATGAATACTGCATGGTCCAGTAGGGCCCGAATGTGAATAATAAATGATGATGATAAGAAGAAGAAGAAGAAGAAGAAGAAGAATCGGAAACAAATGGGCAGCGTTGTGTTTTCAGTAGCCTAGTCTTCTGTACTCGTTTTGTTGTTGCTGACGAATTATGCTCTTCCAGTTTTCATTTGGTCCGCGCTATCCTCCTCTACAGATTTCACGAAAAAAAATGAAGAGGGGTAGAGTCGTGGGCGACCAGCAGACTAGGCCGGCATACGCACTGTTTTTTCGTAGCGCGCATTGTTCCAGGTGGAGTAACTCTCGCTGCTGGCGAAGCTTCGCCGTACACAATAACCACACGCCTGGCGGCGCACCGCCGCGGAAAATACACGGCCGCCCGCGCGTGGCTGCTTCTCCAGGGAAATGAAATTTCCTCTGGCTGGCCGAGGGCGCGCGCTTACTCCTGCGGAATTAATACGTAGCGACAGGACGGGCCGAAAGCGGAGACTCCGGCTTAACCTCTCCCCCACTCTCCACTTCTATCCGTCACTTCACGTCCATAAAGACAGCGGTAAGAGGTCGCAAAAGTTATTCCATTATTCGTCGGTTCCTTTTTTTTTCCAATATTCACTACTTTCCTACCTGGCAATCCCGGGATTTGAGGCGTTCCCACGGAACACATCCGGGCAGTTGGGGAATTGTTGGACGAATGAGCAATAAAATACTTTGTCGCAACATCAGCTTGGTGCGGGGCCGGTGGGTGCTTATCGTGGCAACGGCGAGCTATCGGAAGCCGGGAGGCAGCAAATATCGCCTAACTTCGGCCGGAGAACTTTTATTAAATTTTCCGCCGAAAATACGGCGGGTCACGGTAGCGACGCTGAGCCTTTCATCTTCGTAGAAGGCAATGAAGAATGGCAGTGAAGAGAGAGATGGGACGCGCTCCACCCTTAGGCCTGCCGAATAATAAAAAAATGAGAAAAATGCCCATAGGGAATTTCTTCATCGGAGGTGTATTATTTTATACGGTCGGTATCTCTTCGGTCCCTTCCGCCTTTTGAACTCGCTTCACTTCAACTAAAGGCAACCTAATTCGTTCCTAACGAAAAAATAATTGATCATTTTTTTCTCGTCGGATACATTTTCAGAATGTTCGCAGAAACTGACAAGTTTTAAACCGTTAACAAGCCAGAATATTTCAGTGTTACTCTTGAGGGACAAAAATTGGAATAGAAAAGGAGAATATCAAACTACATAAAAATACTGAAGACAAAAGCAAGTTACAAAATGAAATAGACCTGTCGCTTGCAGAACATAGGGCTTTAGAATCTGTTAATTACCGAAACGGGAAACATAAGGGAGGAGAGAAAAAAAACTCTTCTATGGAATTCCTACTTCTCGACCGCGAATGTTTTTCGACAAGGTCCTCAGACGCAAGTCAAGAGAAATATAGGTAAAACTTTTCTATAAAATATTCTCTTCGATAGCGGATTTGTTCTTTTTTCTTCAATGTTACGTACAAGTACTGATACGACCCCTTTCCAACGCTTGCAAATCCATGGAGTGCTTTAACAATTGTAGCCTTAGCCTGTAGAAAGCTTACAATCTCAGATGCAGAGCGCCAGTGAACATACACCGCCGGAAAAATGTCAGTAAACCCTTTTAAAAGTTTGCAGTTCACTCAAGATTTATAGTTGCAACAGTGCATGTGTAGTACATAAAACGATTATCTGTACAGATCAATAGTACAAGCGGTTATGAGGTACCAGCTATCATACACACTGAAACACCCGCATTAGTACGTGGTGTGGTCCCCAGGAGAGGCAATGCAGGCGCTGACTCTGGCATCCAGGAGATCGTACAGATGGCGAACACTGTCCTGAGATACGTTATGCCACGTCCCCTCGACCCGTACAAGTAGTGCTGTAAGAGTTCCAGGATAACGAATCGCACGAGTCACTTCTCGTCCCCTGGAAGAGCGGTTGAACGGAATGCATAGTGTCTTGAAAGGAGGATATAAGATGAGCATCAACAAAATCAAAACGAGGATAATGGAATGTAGTCGAATTAAATAAGGTGATGCTGAGGGAATTACATTAGGAATTGAGACACTTAAAGTAGTAAAAGAGTTTTGCTATTTGGGGAGCAACATAACTAATGATGGTCGAAGTAGAGAGGATATAAAATATAAACTGCCAATGGCAAGGAAAGCCTTTCTGAAGAAGAGAAATTTGTTAACATCGAGTATAGATTTAAGTGTCAGCAAGTCGTTTCTGAAAGTATTTGTATGGAGTGTAGCCGTGTATGGAAAAGAAACGTGGAAGATACGTAGTTTATACAAGAAGAGAATAGAAGCTCTCGAAATGTAGTGCTACAGAAGAATGCTGAAGATTAGATGGGTAGATCACATAACTAATGAGGAGGTATTGAATAGCATTGGGGAGAAGAGAAATTTGCGGCAAAAGTTGACTAGAAGAAGGGATCGTTTGGTAGGACACATTCTGAGGCATCAAGGGATCACCAATTTAGTATTGGAGGGCAGCGTGGGGGGTAAAAATCGTAGAGTGAGGCCAAGAGATGAATACACTAAACAGATTCAGAAGGATGTAGGTTGCAGTAGATACTAGGAGATGAAGAAGGTTGCACAGGATAGAGTAGCATGGAGAGCTGCATCAAACCAGTCTCTGGACTGAAGACCACAACAACAAATGTCCCACACCTCCTCAATTGGAGACAAGTCCGGTGTTGATGTTGGACAGGGAAGTTGCTGTACGTCTTGCACAGCACTTTCAGTTTCACTGGCAGCGTGTGGCCGAGCATTATCCTGTTGGAGCAACACACCACGTTCCTGTTGCGAGAATTGCAAGAGAACGGATCTAACAACATACTGCAGATACCGAGCGATGGTTAGCGTCCCCACGAGAAACACCAAAGGTGAGTGAGAGTTGTAGCACTGGTCTGGGATGAGACCAGTGTGTTTTGGACGAATTCTCTCTACAAGACAGCCCTCACCAGGTCTACGTCGTACGCGCAAACGACGAAAGCATGCGTGCTCGCAGAATCTGCTTTCATCGCTGAAGACCAAGGAGCGCCATCCCATCATCCAAGTGATCCTCTGATGGCACCAGCCGAGCTGTGCACGTGACAGGGTAGAAGTGTGCGTGCCAGTAGTCTCACTGCTAATAACCCGTTCGCAACAGTTCATGTGCTCTGGTAGCTGTACCATCTCCCATCGTTGCCCTTTAAAATATGGACGGCCCTGGCGAGAGTCTGTACTGCGCGGACGTCCAAACATCATCTACAGGTGTGACAATGTTCACCTGAGTACTGAGAGCAGCAACTTCGCTCAAGTGACGCAGCACGTCCAACTTCTGCAGCTGTTCTCCTAAAGGACCATCCCACTACTCAGAGGGCCACAGTCTGACTGCTTTCAAATTTGCTCAGTTGACTGTAGGAAAAACCATTATGTATCCGTTGCATGATTCCTGCTTGCTTCACCCGCTTGTACTACACTGAGCGTTCTGTCTGTGAGTATTCCGTACTAAAGAGTAGACACAGACGATCTGGTAGCTACGCCACTACGCCACCTGTTGGCAGACGACGCTGAACCATTATCAGGACATTTACACTCATCCTCATAAATTAAGGATAAAGCTGATACGTGGTGAAACAACGCTCTGGTGGGCAGTTGGCGGGTTTAAACCACTTCGCGGTATGATCATGCGGTGCATTTGACCTGCGGTAGTCGCACGGTGGCGCTGGCAGCAGTCCACATACGCAGAGGTGTGCTGGTGTATGTCAGAATACGGTACAGGGAGTAAGTGTGCAGGCGTTTTCAGACGTGCTAATGGTGACGGTGTGTTGAAAATGGCTCAAAGAACACATATTGATGGCGTTATGATGGGTAGAATACTAGGGCGACTGGAGGCTGGTCAAACACAGCAGGTCGTAGCACGGGCCCTCCGTGTGCCACAAAATGTGATCTCACGATTATGGCAACGATTCCAGCAGACAGGAAACGTGTCCAGGCGTACAGTACTGGACGTCCACAGTGTACAACACCACAAGAAGGCTGATATCTCACCATCAGTGGCCGCAGACGGCCATGGAGTACTGCAGGTAGCCTTGCTCCGGACCTTACTGCAGCCACTCGAACAGTTGTCTCCAGATACACAATCTACAGACAACTGAACAGACATGGTTTATTCGCCCGGAGACCTACAAGGTGCATTCCACTGACCCCTGGTCAGAGAAGAGCCCGAAAAGCCTGGTGTCAAGAACACAGTACATGGTCATTGGAACAGTGGTCCCAGGATATGTTCACGGACGAGTCCAGGTATAGTCTGAACAGTGATTCTCGCCGGGTTTTCATCTGGCGTGAACCAGGAACCAGATATCAACCCCTTAATGCACTTGAAAGGAACCTGTACGGAGGTCGTGGTTTGATGGTGTGGGGTGTGATTATGATTGGTGCACGTACACCGCTGCATATCTTTGACAGAGGAACTGTAACAGGTCAGGTGTATCGGGACGTCATTTTGCACCAGTATGTCCGTCTTTTCAGGGGTACAATGGGCCCCACCTTCCTCGTGATGGATGATAACGCACGGCCCCACCGAGCTGCCATCGTGGAGGAGTACCTAGAAACAGAAAATATCAGGCGAATGGAGTGACTTACCTGTTCTCCAGACCTAAACACCATCGAACACGTCTGGGATGCTCTCTGTCGACGTATCGCTGCACGTTTTCAAAACCCCTACGACACTTCAGGAGCTTCGACAAGCACTGGTGCAAGAATGGGCGGCTCTGCCCCAGTAGCTGCTCGACTACCTGATCCAGAGTATGCCAACCCGTTGTGCGGCCTGTGTACGTGTGCATGGTGATCATATCCCATATTGATAACGGGGTACATGCGGAGGAAACAGCGGCGTTTTGTAGCACATGTGTTTCGGGACGGTTTTCTCAACTTATCACCAATACCGTGGACTTACAGATCTGTGTCGCGTGTGTTCCCTAGGTGCCTATGGTGTTAGCGCCTGTTTTGTGTAGTGCCACGTTGTGTGGCACCACATTCTGCAATTACCCTTAATTTATGAGCATGAGTGTACCATGCCCCAGTTGCAATATGCCGTCAGTGGATCAAAATCGGCGTCTTTGCAAGTGCACTTTTTTCGGCAGTGTATTTACACCGGTCGGCAGCACGGGATGAGGTCGCCTTCGTTCTCTCCCACAGACCTCCTAAAAAAAGAAGTATTAGCATACTGGTAGAACAATAATCGTCCATTCGAATGGTTCTACACCTACATAGATTCTCCGCAAGCCACCGTATGGTGCGTGCCGGAGGGTGTCCTGTACCAGCATTTCCTTTCCTGTTCCAGTGGCAAATAGAGCTAGGGAAAAAACGGCTGTTTATATGGTGCCTTATGAGTCCTAATTTCTCGTATCTTCGTGGTCCTTATGAGCAATGTTACGTTAGCGGTAGTAAAATCGTTCGGTAGTCAGCTTTAAATGACGCTTCTCTAAATTGACTTTAATACACTTTTATTTGCTCCTAGATCCAGGACTTGCAGTTTTCTCGGAGACCTCGGTATTTCGATGCAACTTTCCGCACAATCGTCTCCATCAACAGTAGTGAGAAACGAAATGCCCAAGCCGCGACTGAGTCGGCAGATTATGGCTGGAGTGATCGCTGTAGCAAAAATCTACTAAAACCAGTATTGCTGGTCCCTGTTTGGATCACAACCTAAGTAGAATCTTCCAACAGGGGCCTGAAGATGGCGTAGCAAAACGCTGAAGCTGGTTGCCAAATAAAATAAGGCTGGAAATTAGGCGGCTGAAAGGTGTTTCATTTGACATCCAATAGTATCCTATTCCAGCCACCTGTTCTTTAATACGTAGACCTCCCACAGTACAAAACCACGATGGCACAGAACGCGTTACGTCGCGTGAGGAGTCCCACTTGTTTCCGTCGCAGATAAGATCTACGACAGCAGCAGAAGCTCACCCCCCCCCCACTCACCATCCCCCCCCCCCCTGCCGGCGCTCGCGCCATCCGCGTAATCCCAGCAATATGGGCTGGTGTCACGTGCCGCAGGCGACCCTGTGTCACGTAGATCGGCGCTGGCTGCCGCCTCTGATTTATCGATAAGCCCTCCTGTGAACACAGCACTTCCGAGACAGTCTGCTGGCGTTGATAACTGCAAGTGGCTTTCACGACAATGAAAACCGGCGAAATCCAGGATGATTTACGACAGTACTGTAAATACCGTCCTGCGCCTGAAGCACGTTAGATTTGGGAGACAGGGAAGGCGAACGAGATGGCATCTATTTCATCAGCTCAAGAACGTAATTTACTGGGTAGAATATTTTCCACACGGGCAAGGAAAGACAAAAAAGGCTACGAATGCACTTTCCTTATTTCATCCTGTAACTACACCATCAAAATACTAACAAAAAATGGTTCAAATGGCTCTGAGCACTATGGGACTCAACATCTGAGGTCATCAGTCCCTTAGAACTACTTAAACATAACTAACCTAAGGACATGACACACATCCTTGCCCGAGGCACGATTCGAACCTGCGTCCGTAGCAGTCACGCGGTTCCGGACTGAAGTGCCTAGAACAGCACGGCCACATCGGCCGGCTCAAAATACTAACACAAATTCTTTAGGCAGAAGAATGGAAAAACTGGTAGAATATATCCTCGGAGAACATCAGGTTACATTCCAGAGAAATGTGCAACACATGAGGCAACGCTAATCCTACGACTTATCTTAGAAGATAGCCCAAGGAAAGGCAAATCTTCGCTTATGGCATTTGCAGACATTGAGAAAGCTTTTGACAATGTTGACCGGAGTACTCTCTTTGAAATTCTGAATGTAGCAGGGGTAAAGTACAGGGAGCAAAAGGCTAACTTGTACAGAAACCAGGTGGCTGTTATAAGAGTCGAGAGGCATGAAAGGGAAGCAGTAGTTGAGATGGTAGTGAGACGGAGTTGTAGTCTATTCAATCTGTACAATGAGCAAGCGGTAAAGGAAACCAAAGAAAAATTCGGAGTAGGAATTATAATTCAGGGAGGAGAAATAAATGCCTTTCGCAATCCCCAATTATTCTTTACTGAACCGAGGGCAGAACAAGTCTTCGTAGGTGACCGGAAGGTTAACATGTTTCCTTAAGATTCTGCCTAATTTCGACGCAATATTGCCGACAAATGGAAGAAACCCCCTGGACATTATAAGCTCCTTGTCCTCTTGATCTTACGTGTGGTTACGTTTCTTCCTCCTCAAATCTGTGCTTAACTCATATGGAGAATATCCATCAACTTTGAACACACACTGAAGGTCTTTCAGGCACAACATGTGTCCAGTGCACCAATATTCGAAGAATGCCCGCAGCTTGTGAAGGGTGGCGGCAAATAGAGGCCTGCGAATGCAAGTCTACATTTGAGGAAAAACTTTATGGACAGGTGTAACTTTACGAGCATATGGGCGAGTTATTCATCCACCTAGGGCTGGTATTGAGGGAAGATGAAATTCTTGCGCGCCTCAACGCTAGCATATCGAGGTTTCAGGGTACACCGTGGCAGTTCCGGCTTCCATCTAGGTGATTGGTATGACTGAATCCAGGTACAAAGACAAGCTGTATCGCCAGAAATGGGGAGAATCCCGAAATTTGGAATGTGAACCGCTATTATACAGTTCTTAGTAAAATAGAAGTAATATCCGGCGCTCCCCAAGGAAGTGTTATAGGCTCAAATGGCTCTGAGCGCTATGGGACTTAACATCTGAGGTCATCAGTCCCCTATAACTTAGAACTACTTAAACCTAACTAATCTAAGGACATCACACACATCCATGCCGGAGGCAGGATTCGAACCTGCGACTGTAGCAGTCGCGCGGTTCCCGACTGATACGCCTAGAACCGCTCAGCCACCACGTTCGGCGAAGTGCTATAGGCCCTCTATTGTTCCTGATCTATATTAACGACATAGGAGACAATTTGTGTAGCCCTATTAGATTGTTTGCAGATGATGCTGTCATTTAACGTCTTGTAAAGTCATCAAATGACCCAAACGAATTGCAAAATGATTTAGATAAGATATCTGTACGGTGCGAAAAATGGACCTTGACCCTGAATAAAGAAAAGTGTGAAGTTATTCATAAGAGTACTAAAAGAAATCCACAAAATTTCGATTACACGATAACTCACACAAATCCGAAAGCTGTAAATTCAACTAAATTACAATTACAAATAACCTAAATTGGAACGATCGCATAGATAATACTGTGGGTAGAGCAAACCAAAGACTGCGATTCATTGGCAGAACACTTAGAAGGTGCAACAGGTCTACTAAAGAGACTGCTTACACCACGCTTGTGCGCTCTATTCTGGAGTATTGCTGTGCGGTGTTGGACCCGCATCAGGTGGGACTGGCGCATGACATCGAGAAAATTCAAGGGCAGCTCGTTTTGTATTACCGCGAGACAGTGCCACAGACATGATACGTGAATTGGAGTGGCAATCATTCAAACAAAGGTGTTTTTCGTGGCGACGGGATTTCTCATGAAATTTCAATCACCAGTTTTCTCCTCCGATTGCGAAAACATTCTGTTGGCGCCCACCTACATAGGGGGAAAGGTTCATCACGTTAAAATAAGAGAAATCAGGGCTCGCACAGAAAAATTTAAATGTTCGTTTTTCCCGCGTGCCGTTCGAGAGTGGAATGGTAGAAAGACAGCTTGAAGGTGGTTCATTGAACCCTCCGCCAGATACTTTACTGTGAATAGCAGAGTAATCATGTAGATGTAGACGACGTCATACTTGTATACTTATTTAATGAACAGTTTACTATTTCGAGAGTAACTTTATTTAAACGTTGATCGCAAGTGCTAATTTAAAAGCCGTCAATCGCATGTGTTAACGGACACCACAACTGAAAAGAGAACTAAAAGACATTTGTGTCATGGAGTCATAAATAATTGTTCAAGTAATTTAACAACGATGTGTTGTCATTTACCGCGAGCACACTCGCAGAAGAATATTGGCGTATTTATTTATTAGCTAGCTATTACTTATATTTATTGTAAATGATCTGAGTGTAACCAAATTATGATATTTCTTCATTTAAATATTGTTGTAAGGTTTTAGTTTAGTCCGGGAAACGGTCAACTTGAATCAGATCACGTCTGTAGAGTTTAACGACGGTGTATTTTTAGTAGGGGGACAGCATTCAGCCAATGGAAAAGCAGACATTAGTGGAACACTACGGGAGTCAAGTGGACACTGAGACTTTTTGAGTGAAGATCCCAAGGAAGCGATTCTGGACACTTTTATGGTGGTACTGGAAGACTGATCCGCCTGTAATAATGTGCGTGATTTGGAGGTCTAGGTGGTAGATTTTGAGTGGTAAACACGTTTTGAGGACTTTTGTGGCGAGTTCTGCAAGAAGGAAGCCTTGTCTAGAGTAACGGGTGTGATTCAGTCCTATAGGTGATTGTTCCTGGCCACTCAGTATTCTAACGTTTGGAGGGACTTTATATTTCGAGAGGTCTGGCTGTGCTCCAGAGTAGGATTAACTTTTGCCACTTGATTTGTGGAACAGAGAATAAACAGAGTATGAAGTACTATTCTATATACCACGTGTGTTAATCTGCGAATCATTACGTTGAACTCTCAACTATTTTGGGCTGGTGAGCTGGTGTGTTGTGATCACTTATAGACTTAGTTTTCGCGAGTCTTTCATGACTAGTTCGGGGATTTTGGGACCATTCTCGTATCGCTCTCAATGCTACTGCATTTGATAAGGGTATTTTCTGTCTGCATTTTAACTGAATATTATAGGACCACTTCCTGTTTATTTGAGATGTCTTTTCTTGAATAAAGATTATTTAATATGATTCTCTGTCTTCTACATCAATTGCAGGCATTAGAATAGCACCCGTGTTATTAAATTATTCACTGAACTTTTATTTTGTATTTCTATATGCTTTATTAACTCTCAATTCTAGCCAATGCATAGACTATTTGACTGCAGGATCACCGCTACAGGTTATTATTTGCAGTGAATTAGGTGCAGGCCACGAAAGCAGACGTGCGTGGCTCAACCCTGTGACCACATCGAGCCATTCCTTTTGAACAGAGCTGCGCCTAGATCAAAGTACCGAAAGCACGAGTAACCATAGGTAAAGAAGCTATTGGTTTGCTCGCATGGATTGCTGTTTAGGAGCGCAACTATTCAGCAGAAATAGCCGTTAGGTACAGTCGCTCAGGGCAACCACAGCCACGACATATCATGTTGAGAAATGAAACCGCTTCCTTTTATCCTTAGGAACTACCGGTTTCACAGCACTTACAGCTGCATTTTCGTGTGCAAAATGTAAGTCATGATATACGTAATATATTATGGGAAGCCTAGGCTTCATAGTTGGTTCAAATGGCTCTAAGCACTATGGGACTTAACATCTGAGGCCATCAGTCCCCTAGACTTAGAACTACGTAAACCGACCTAACCTAAGGACATCACACACATCCATGCCCGAGCCAGGATTCGAACCTGCGACCGCAGCAGCCGCGTGGTTCCAGACTGAAGCGCCTTGAACCGCTCGACCACAGCGGCCGGCCGGCTTCATAGTCAGTCCATGCACTAGATTATCTGTACGCAAGAAAAGCAAATGTCATAATAGTGGTAAGGTACGATTGAGAAAGCGCCCGTGAAACCGAACATTAAGGTTTAGAGGTGAACAACCACTACCACACGGTATCTAGGTGACAGGCCACCGAATAAAAACTTTTGCGGCCCTAGTAGCAGTATGTCAAGGAAAATGGACTGCAGTGGACGGGTTTCCATTAAAACCAAAAGCAGAGGTAGGCGTCGATCTAGGAAGTAAACGCCGGAATGCCAAGGCACTACTGAGAAACACAACTAACCAATCAGCGGGAAGGTTCGTTTTCCTACCTGCAGAAATTTCCCCCAACGTTCAGCGTAAAGTGCATGCGAGACCGTGCTGCCATGCCAGACCTTTTTCCTAAGGTGCCGACAACGCAGTGCCGCTCAGGGCTCTTTTGTTGTGGTCTTCAGTCCAGAGACTGGTTTGATGCAGCTCTCCTATCCTGTGCAAGCTGCTTCGTCTCCCAGTACCTACTGCCAACCTACATCCTTCTGAATCTGCTTAGTGTATTCATCTCTTGGTCTCCCTCTACGATTTTTACCCTCCACGCTGCCCTCCAGGACAAAATTGGTGATACCTTGATGCCTCATAATATGTCCTACCAACCGATCCCTTCTTCTAGTCAAGTTGTGCCCCAAATTTCCCTTCTCCCCAATTCTATTCAATAACTCCTCATTAGTTATGTGATATACCCAATTCATTTTCAGCATTCATCTGGAGCACCACATTTCGAAAGCTTCTATTCTCTTCTTGTCTAAACTATTTATTGTCCACGTTTCACTTCCATACATGGCTACACTCCATACAAATACTTTCAGAAACGATTTCCTCACACTTAAATCTATACACGATGTTAAAAAAAATTTCCTTCTTCAGAAACGCTTTCCTTGCGATTTCCAGTCTACATTTTATATCCTCTCAACTTCGACCATCATCAGTTACTTTGCTCCCCAAATAGCAAAACTCCTTTACTACTTACGTGCCTCATTTCCTAATCTAATTCCCTCAGCATCACCAGACTCAATTCTACTACATTCCATTATCCTCGTTTTGCTTTTGTTTATGTTCATCTTATATCCTCCTTTCAAGACACTGTCCATCCCGTCAACTACTCTTCTAGGTCCTTTGCTGTGTCTGACAGAATTACAATGTCATCGGCGAATCTCAAAGTTTTTGTTTCTTTTACATGGATTTTAACTCCTACTCCTTTTTTTTTTGTTTCCTTTACTACTTGCTCAATATACAGATCCAATAACATAGGGGATAGGCTAGCAGTTAAGTCCCATAAGATTTCACACACATTCGTCAACCTGTGCTTTCCTTTCATGCCCCTCGACTCTTATACCTGCCATCTGGTTTCTGTACTAATTGTAAATAGCCTTTCACTCCCTGTATTTTACCCCTGCCACCTTCAGAATTTGAAAAGGAGTATTCCAGTCAACTTTCTCGAAAGCTTTCTCTAAGTCTTCAAATGCCAGAAACGTAGGTTTGCCTTTTCTTAATCTAGCTTCTAAGATAAGTCGTAGGGTCACGTGTTTCAATATTTCTACGGTATCCAAACTTATCTTCCCCAAGGTCGGCTTCAACCAGTTTTTCCATTCGTCTCTAAAGAATTCGTGTTAGTATTTTGCAGCCGTGGCTTATTAAACTGATAGTTCGGCAATTTTCACATCTGTCAACACCTGCTTTTTGTGGGATTGAGGGCTCTACCTGTGGAAAACAGTTGCGTGCTTCATGACCAATCTGTCCTACACCCATTTGCTTGGTTGGGGCAGAACCTAACAGCTCTTCTGGGATGTCTTCTTCAAAACCATGGTAGCAATAGCCAAAAAATTTACACCATACATTGTATGTGAAGCCAAAAACAGATAAGCAACATTGAACTAGAAACCATAAACCGGAGAGATCGAAGATATGCCAATAACTCGACGTTTCGGTACGGAAACTGCAGTGGCACATCGTCATCTTGACTCCTTGTTTCTATCTCAAGTGCTGACAAAACCACGTCACTACTCCAGACTTTGCTACCAACAATAAGTAGAACGTGCTTTCTATTTGATGCCATATTATTATAATTTTCTTTCTTTATGCTGCAATAAATTTAATTCAAACTACAGAATCAGTATTTTTGTCCCGTTCTCAATCCCAGTTCCTGTGTTGCAAAACAGTAGAAAGTACACATACATACTTTTACTCATCGTGGTTATGGAACACGGCGACGGTAATATAAAAAGGTTTTCAGAAATTACCACAACCAGTCGCCTTTTTAAATTGATGTATTTTAGTAAACCATGTCCGCCTCTGGCAGCTGAGTGGTCAGCACGACGGCATGGGTCGTAATCGCGATGTGATTGACATGTGTAATCACACCTCCATACTTATCAAGAGGTCCGAAACGAATAATACGGTCTGCTGCGATTACGGGCAGCATGGGGTTCACGCCTGAGCCTCAGGACGTGCGCTAGCAGCGCATGTCGTGTGTTTCAAGCGTCAACTTCGCGTCTCAATATCTCGGGATGTAATGGGAATATTGCGATGCAATCAACGCCATTGTGTATGTGCTTTGTCATGCTATGGATTGCGGAAGAAAAAATATAGGAGGTCTATTTAAAAAATCATAAGTTTGTGTTAAAAACACATATGCTTTCGTTTTAGAATGTTTCCAAATATGTACATTCATGGGCTCCAGCCCTACATTGATACCGGTGAAAGTCGTTTTCCAATAGCTGTTATTGTTCCAGAGATATTTTGGGTGGACAAGATAGCTGGGACACCCTGTATATTTACGTCCGTTAGCAGCTGAAGGTGTTAATGTAACTCTAATTTCGTTGTAAACGGCTGCATCTCATCAATGGTGTCTGTTATTTCGGACATGTCCGAATGAACAGACACCATATCCATATAAGTATATAGTTCTGGCAACACCCTCCATGACCTCCTTCTTCTGTGAGGATGGACATATATTCCCCGAACTCTTACGGGACTTGCTAAGAATGTCTTCCACGAGTAATGAGTGTATTGGGGTGAGACACTACGAATGTAGTGTTTGGACATATCAGGTGAGAACGTGGGTCTCGCGGGAGGCGTGCGCGAGATAGTCCCTGCAGTCGCGCTGTCCTCTGTGCCCTTGGTGGGTCAGATGGATTCTCTGCAATTAAAAAAAAACTGAGTCAAGGAATCAACGATGAACTTGAAGGGATGTTTTGTGACGTCCGCCCAGACAAAACGTAACGAACTATAGCGAACAAAAAAAAGATGGATAGAGCGTCTGCTATGCAAGCAGGAGATCCCGGGTTCGAGTCCCGGTCGGGGAACACATTTTCACCTGACGCCGTTGATACATATCAACGCCCGTTAGAAACTGAAGGTATTAATGTAAATCAAATTTCTTAGGTAATGGCTTAACTAGTTCCTGTTTACAGGCCTCAGGGGAAGATGGTTTAGGAGTGGTTGAAGATATCTTTCGTACTGGGCAATAGCGGGTCCATAACAAGCTTCTTTCTTTGGGATGTAGTGCCATCGTGTCCAGTAGGTGCTGACCTGCTACGCATAATGGCGTTTTCGACGTTGTTGTAAGTAACATTCTTTAGACAGAGTTTTTGGTGGCTACAGTCGTTTACCCTTAATGAAGTAATCAATGAGTCTCTGCTTATCTTGTGGTTCAATTGCCAATAGGTCGTTGGAAGGCGCTGGTTGTTGTTGTAACTCGTCCTCCGGCCCGCGGACTAAGAGACGAGTTCTTTGCGGCACCTGCAGAGGGTGGCGTGAGGAATGCGAACTGGAGGGGGTGGGGAATCCAGAACCACTGTGCCCGCCCGGCGGTAGTTTTCCGCGACTTGGCGGGCGCATCGACCGGCGCGGAAGCCCGGGCAGGCAGGAGGGAGGGAGGGAGACAGCCCAGCCGTAGCTCTGGGTTCCCACGCGACGCCAAGTCTGGAGCGACCCAGAAACCCGAGTCGCACACAGGCGCCGAACTTGCGCAGCGCCCACGCGCCGCGAAACCTGTCCCTGGCCTGCCTGGCGCCGTTTTACAAAGGGCCGCCGAGCGAAGCGCCAGACTGATGGAGGAATTCCTAGTTCAGGTTCCGGCTCCACGGCGTCAAAGACTGGAATCCTGCTTCAGGAATTGTCGCAGGTATTACTTTAGCAAGCAAAAATTTAATAATACCAGTATTGCTGAGCCCTATTTTTATCCCAACCGAGGTGGGATCTTCCTACACGTCGGTGAGGGACCTGAAGATGGTGTAGTATATCACTGAAAGCGGTAGCCAAATGCCGGCCGAGCGGTTCTAGGCGCTGCATCTGGAACCGCGCGACCGCTACGGTCGCAGTTTCGAATCCTGCCTCGGGCATGGATGTGTGTGATGTCCTTAGGTTAGTAATGTTTAAGTAGTTCTAAGTTCTAGGGGACTAATGACCTCAGAAGTTAAGTCCCATAGTGCTCAGAGCCATTTTTGGTAGCCAAATAAAATAAGTTTAGAAACTGGACGGCTGATAGGTTTTTAACATCCCGATGGCAACATAAGTCAGCAAACGATAGAGAAGGAACTGAGATCACTCAAGAAATGTCACTGGACCTGAAGGGATACCAGTTCGATTCTATACAGGAAATTATTGGAGAAGTTACCAGCTGACAGACTGACAGCGCACATGATACTGTGCGGGATGAGCGACAGGCAGTTCGGCTTCAGGCCGGGGCGATCTGCGTCTGACGCAATTGCCCTGGCGGCTGAGGTCTGTGGCTCAACCCCGCACAAGTATGTGGTAGGCATCATGGTGGACATCAGTGGCGCCTTCGACAACCTGTGGTGGCCCTCGCTCTTCTCTCGCTTGCGAGAGAAGGAGTGTCCAGGGCCCCTCTATGGCTGTCTGAGGAGCTATTGCATGGACAGGGAGGTATGGCTATCATCGCCTAGCGGAAGAACGAGTAAAACCATCACGAAAGGGTGTCCCCAGGGATCAGTTCTGGGGCCACTCTTTTGGGATATTAACATAGAACCCCTCTTAGAGAAACTACAACAAAGTGAGGACGTGCTAGACGTGATAGCTTACGCTGACGACCTCCTCCTGCTGGTAGGCGGCCGAAGCCGAGAGGAACTTGAGCCCAAGGTAGAACAAACAATGACAGTACTTCAGAGATGGTGCCAAGAATCCAAAATGAAAGTCGCACCACACAAATCAACGTATCTATTATTGAAAGGTAGTCTTGTTAGGAATCCAACGGTTAGAATTGAGGGAACACCAGTTCTTCGGCGACGAGAGGCCAGATACCTAGAAATCATACTAGATGAAAAATGGAGCTACAACACCCATATAGAAAACATAACACAACGTGCTTTAGAGGTCCTAAATAATCTCATAAATATAGGCCACAGGAGGTTTCATCTACCTCCTACCTTAATCAAACTCTATCATAACAGCATTTTAACGTCCTTAGTAGGATACGCTAGTGGGGTGTGGGCACACAGGCTCACGAGGGTAGTGCCTGCAGTGACTGTGAGAAGAGTGCAGCGAAACATGCTGTTGCGCTCTGTTGGGGCATATAGAACAACACCTGGGGGGGCTTTGTTAGTAATAATAGGATTATGTCCTTTAGATATAAAAATTAGGGAGCAGGGAGCGTGGTACTGGGTCTCCAAAGGAAAATTAGATAAAACCAGGGAAATCACGGGGGTACAGGTGGGGGACAAGTACTCAATAAAGAGAAGGGGGGAAGAGCTTTGGCAACAGCAATGGGAAAGTGAGGAAACGGGAAGGAGGGTTTTCTAATTTCTACCTAATATCAAAGAACGGCTACAAATGAGCTACTTTGAGCCGAGTAGAGGTCTGCTGCACTTTCTAACAGGTCACGGGCCATATCCGACATATTTATGTCGATTTGGTAAACAGGCAACACCAGCGTGTGACTGTGGTGCTCCGGATGGAACACCCGAACACGTCGTCTATGACTGTATGTTGTATGACGACGTGGGGCTAGAACTAAGAAATCAATTACCAAATAGAGACACATATACATTACTACGACGTCCTGAGACCTTCAATGTCCTCAACAATTTGGCAAATGAAATCTCTAAAAAGATTCTGAGGGACTTCATTAGGAACCAATAAGACAAACAACAACCCGATAAAGACTCAGGTGCACCTGCAGTTGCCGCCGAGCGCGGAACTGGCCAGTTGTTACACAACTGGAATCCGCCGCGTTATCGGATCAGGAGAGCAGGAGCACCTTTCCCGGACTTGACGTACGCACTAGATTCTATAGGAACTAGATATACCAGAATAATGTAGAATTAGAATACCAATAACAATTAACTTAGGTAGGGACTGCAGCGAAATTAAAGTATTGGCCAGCCCAGTGCCAGGGGCACGCTCGCTGGGGTTAGCTCAGTGAGCAGGCCTCACAGTAGGTTTATAAACATCATCTGGCACACATGTAACGCTGCAGTAGTAGGTAGTCATAGAATAACCAAGTAGTCACGTAGTTAGATTAACCCTGTCCGTAGTTAGTGCCATTTAATCAACAATGAAATTAACAATAATAAGCTGCATGATTTCAAATTTTTCATAACAGGACCCACTAATTTTGTAAGGTGGTGGGTTAATATGTATCAAACAATGTTCGCTGTTTTTCATGAGTCATTGTATCAAACTTGTTTTCAATTGAGTATAATGTTGTAGCTGTTGTTGTATCAATAAAGAGTTTTTTTTTTTAAAAAAAAAAAAAAAAAAAACAGAACACAGCAAGTCTTTCTGAACGGAGGAAAGTCTTCAGACGTAAAAGTAGTTTCTGGCGTACCCAAAGGGAGAGTAAAAGGTACATAACTTTTGACAATATAAGTAAATGACCCAGTAGCCAACATCCAAAGTTCCATGAGGGTTTTAGCGGATCGTGCTGTTGTATACAAGGAAGTCGCCACGCTACAATATTGTAGCGAAATGCAGGAAGATCTACAGAGAACCGACGCTTGGTGCAGGGCGTGGCAACTGACTCTTAACATAAACAAATGTAACGTATTGCGGATACATAGACAGAAAGATTCATTATTGTCCGATTACACGATGGCAGAATAACCAAGGAGTATGCGTGGGGACCGATTTAAAGAGGAACCACCACATACGACTAATCAATAATTTCTCAATAGTCTTTGCCGTTTACTGTGCAGGTTGTGACCGCCTGTCTGCAAATTACATTGTATCTCAATCACCTGCTGTCCATTTGCCCAAAAAAGACGTATTTTACTGGGTAGTTCGGTTCGTTCGTTCTTTGGTGTTTCCATGGTTCCATGACCCATGCAGGCTTGGGGTCTTCATCGGTACTGGGCACACTATTTTAATTACTGGCGGCTTCTAGGAGATGCCTCAGATGGAATTTAAATATTCTGAAATCGACTGCATATGAGTTAATAAACTGTGGAAGTAGACGATTGTTTGAGCAAGAGAATAGGACAAACAGAAGTCAAGCGTTACAACTGATCTGCTCAGTTTTCACCTTGCTGCAACTTTCTTATCTTTCTGTTCACCAATACGTTCGCATGCTTTTGGAGCAAGACTTTGGTGATAAATCGCTACATATTTTTTTTGTGGTTTTAGGGCGCACAACTTCAACGGTCATTAGCGCCCAGACTATGTTAGGAATGCACCGCGAGTCACAAGTTTAAAACAGCAACGAAACGGAAAACACGATAAAAGACAGACTGAGGCATAGGATTAAAAAAAGGAAAACAGCATAATCAAATGTCCTTAGAGAGGGTTGTCAAATTGATAAAATGAAGAACGCGAGCAGCTGCTCGTGGGTCATCCGCTAAAAGGGCTTCTAGAGTACATGGCAGGCCAAGATCAAGACGCAGTGTGTTAAAATCCGGACAGGACGTTAAAATGTGGCGGACCGTCAGCAATTGCCCACATGGACAGAACGGTGCCGGCGCAGCCGTCAGCAGATGGCGATGGCTGAACCGGCAGTGTCCAATTCGTAACCGGGCCAAAACTACCTCCTCCCGCCGAGAAGGGCGTGAGGAGGAAAATCGCTACATGAAACAAGTCATAAGGCTCTCAAGTGGGTCGTAAGTCAGCTACGCTCTTTGAGTACGACATTCCATCTCTTAGACTTTCCAGGCAGTGAGTGGCCTTTTCACAAGCCACAGTCTACTTCGATTGGACGAGTAACGCACAGTAAACTGCCGTCGTCCACAACAAGTTGGTGACTGGGATCGCTTACGATTAATCAGTGATCGTCACTGACGAGGAGAACACGACAAGTGCCATAACCAGACTTCCCAACAACTTCGCACAGTAGAAGAGCGGTAAAGTACGTGAACACGTATTTTGGCTCATCCTTAGATACTGGACCATTTGTGCGAAGACAGCGGTAAAAATTTGCCAGGTAACTTTTTTGCCTTTTAGCGAGTAAATAGTTCAACCGAAGCAATGAACAGTGGCTAGTGTCACGGTTTCACACGTGCGCCCCGTGTTCGAAACCCGATTATTATTTTTATTTTTATTTTACTAGGCGAACGGTTTCCGGTGTATATTGAAATAATGTTGTGTTTATTCGTCTATTAATTTCATGTCTGATGAATTAATTAAAAAGATAAATGAATGAGAAAATTATCTGAAATAGCTTTCCGTTTTTAGGAAAAGTGATCATTATTACGTCGTTTGCCGCGAAATTATTGCCAACCCTAAAGGCTTCAGCAATGTTAACGAAGTTTTCTTCCATAGTGAAATTCATACGAAGAACTGTCAATGTTCGAAACTCCCTTTCGTGCGATGTTGGTGGTGTTTGGAACTTCTGTTTCGAATCTTCCTACGATCGGTACCATCCAAGGGTATGCACGAAATCTTCCTTAAGAATAATAAACGTAAGAATAAAACTTAAAAATAGATATACGTAAGAATGAAATATAAGAAAATGGGAATTTCAAAAGATTGTAACCTCTGAAAGTAACATACACACATATATTGCGTAACAAATGTACGATATTGTGAAACCTAATTGTAATTTTATCATTAATATGACGCCCTTGTGCCTAGTAAGTTGAGAAGAAACATTCGTGTAATAACCTTCAACAAACATGGGCATATAAATGAAAAAAATTATAATAAAATGAAATAAGTAAAAATAATAATCGCGTTTCGAACACGGGGCGCAAATGTGAGAGGCCATGGAGCTACCCACTGAGGCACGATTTTAGTTGAGCTTATTGCGCGCTAAAAGGCATCTGAATCACGTCGAAAACTTTGACCGCCGTTTTCTCAGAAACGGTCGAGTATCTACGGATACGCTGAAACATAATTTCGCTCTTCCACTGAGCAAAGTTTCTGAGAAATCGGGGTGTGGCAGTTCCCGTGTTCTCGTCGTGACATGCTCAGAAAATTTCATTGTGAGTCGCTGGAAGCCGCTGTTCTCATCTAAAGCTCTTGGGTAAAAGTAAGAAATCGGCGAGCGTTCCGAGAGTGTGTAGTAGTGATTCACTCTTGTTATGTCTTCGAGTTTCCGGCCGATTTTATGATTCCACCTTCACGCGCAATACTTCGGTGAGAGGTATTTTATGTTTCACTGCACTGCATCGATCCCAACCACACTGCAGTACTGGTCCTGTTCCACACCTATTTTTGCACCTATCCTGGCCCACTCTTCGCATAAATTGTTATATTTCTCTGGAAACGCAGAATCCAAACCACTGACGATTCAAGAAGGGGAAAAAAATCAAGGTGGGCTGAGGTGTGAAGTTTGTGTTAGGGAGGACACTGGTCTAGAATATTACGAGCAGCTGTGATAGCCACAATTCCAGGGTGGAGTAGTGAATAGCGCATCTGCCTGGTACGCCGGAGATGCGGGTTCAAGACCGGCCTTGGCAAAAATTTTAATTCATTACTTCAGCTTCTGTCCTTATCGGAGGATCCAAAACTCCTTCCAGCAACGAATACATAGGTTTCGTTTCTAATGTTTAAGATGATCTAGGGGTTAAAGAAAAACGAGTGCATAGAGCAGGTGAATGTGGCACGTCGCGTGTGGGAAAGCCCTTTAGCCAACAGTCCCGTAACAGCCAAGCGCGCGCGCGCACGCGCACACACACACACACACACACACACACACACACACACCCCTGCTGTCGCTAGCGCTGCAGGGCGTGTAATTATCAAGTCAGACTCAGCGTCCACGCTACAAGTTTATGAAACAAGTAATTAAGGAGTTTGACAAAATAATAACTTTGGAAAACTTTATGAACAGGGTCGGAAGGTTTGGGATAGGCGACTCAATTCATTAAGATCTCGGCCGCCATCCAATAAGCAAGAGACGATAGACGCCGAGGAATAATGGCATTGCCGTTGAAAAAAAAGAAAGCATATCCAAGGAAGCAGCGGTCCCAGAGATTAACTCCAAACTGGGAACAACAGAAATAAAACCTGCTTATCTCACTATAATGCAGGCGCCAAGCACGTATAAAGCCTGAAGAAGGCCACAAGGTCAGACATCGAAGTATCATTACCGTTCGATTCGACAGTTGGAGATCACTGGACACAGAAACAGCCGTAAAACCTCTAGGAGCAGACGTTCTGAAGTGCAACGACGAAACTAAACCGGTTGCAGGAAAAATCAAATACAGGACCCTGATTTTTGGAAAGGAAGGAAATCCAATTCATCTGCGAAAAATGTAGAATACAAAACTTCCGTTCGCCCAGCTCTTGACCAACGCGCGTTTGTCAGAGACTCTTTATGAAATAGGCTTAATACACGATATACAGCAGATCCAAATGAGAGCTGCACCATTCGTCACGGAATCATTTACTAAGAGCGAGAGCGCCACACAGACGCTCATCAAATTTCCTTGGCAGACGCTACAAGAGAGGCGCTAACCGCGACGAGAAAGTTAACTGCTTGAATGATAATTAATTGAAACCCTCAGCTGCCGACAGGTGTTGCTGATATACCTCGATGGGGGCAGCTAAAAATGTGTGACCAGACCGGGACTCGAACTCGGGATCTCCTGCTTACATGGCAGACGCTCTATCCATCTGAGCCACCGAAGACACAGATGAATAGCGCGACTGCATGGACTTATCCCTTTCACGCTTCCCGTGAGAACGTCTGCCATGTAAGCAAGAGATCCCGGGTTCGAGTCCCGGTCGGGGCACACATTTTCAGCTGTCCCCATCGAGGTATATATACAACACCTGTCGGCAGCTGAGGGTTTCAATTAATTATCATTTATTCTAGAGAAGCTGCACGGTCATCAATGGTATCTGTTCTTTCGAGAATAGCTACCATCTTCATATATATTTACTGCTTAAAATTATGAGAAAGAATTTTCCATTCATGGTCAAATTAGTCAGTCGGTTAGTTCTATAGATCACAGTTAGTTCTAAAGGTGATCTGAACGAATTTTTTATCGAAATGGTATGGGTTGGGGTTGGGGTTGGGTTGTTTGTGGGAGGAGACCAAACAGCGAGGTCATCGGTCTCATCGGATTAGGGAAGGATGGGGGAAGGAACTCAGCCGTGCCCTTTCAAAGGAACCACCCCGGCATTTGCCTGGATCGATTTAGGGAAATCACGGAAAACCTAAGTCAGGATGGCCGGTCGCCGGATTGAACCGTCGTCCTTCCGAATGCGAGTCCAGTGTGCTAACCACTGCGCCACCTCGCTCGGTCGAAATGGTATGGAAGAACTCAATGTGCAGGATATTACATGTAATTAGCTTTAGTGGATGGTTACTTGCTGGCCTTTTAAAAGTTCCTATTATGGCTCACTGGCCTAAATTTTAGGTTAAGGGGCATATATGCTTCAATCCTAGTCATATAACTACATTAGATCTCTTTCTTTCTTTACAGGCTACCAGTTTCTAAATAAAAATTAGTCAGTGGAACAGAAAGAATTCATGGACGGAAGTTCCATCTTTGCAACTAAATAAAAGACAGTTTGTTTTTTGACATACGTGTTTCGTTTCTTTGACTTATGAGGTATCTTTAGTGGTCTGCAATACATTTTTTGCATGTATAATAAAGGCGTTATGTAGTCGTTACAAGTACGTTACTACGTTATGTATGAAAATACGCATTCTACCTTTGCTAAACCTGATAAAACGTCGACGTCAAACACCCAAAATTGAACAGGACATGAAAATTATTTGAGTGAACGACAAAAACAAAAACTCCCGACATTACAGAAAAACTTTCATACACACAGAATCTTGCGATGAAAACGAAAGAAATTAATGAGTAAATCAATATAAGCAATCATGTTGGCCACTAAAACAATAATGAACAGAAATTTGAAACACGACCAGAATAAATAATCAATCAATCAATCAATCTCTCTCTCTCTCTCTCTCTCTCTCTCTCTCTCTCTCCCTCTCTCTCTCTGACACACACACACACACACACACACACACACACACACACACACACACACACACACACAAGAGATAAACAAATATCAAACCACACACACAACACAAACGAAAGACGAATGGTAAACATACAGCGACAGTCGACAACACTGCACGTTGCAAACAAACACAATAAAAAGTGGAAGAGAAGTGTTGTAATAAATGTGGGTGAAAAACGCGGGAAATCGGACATCGGGAGTATGGGGACCGAGTTAACGTATCTCACGGACCGCACACAATAGACTAGCAACACTGCAAATCGTAACAGCAAACGATGATTTAACCTCACGGAAATCGTACTGCGTTTTGTTTCTAACCTCAAAAACAAGAGAATAACATGAGAAAACATCACATAGTAACATACTTGTAACTAAATATATTCTACAAATACGTTTAACTGCTATATAACGCTGTAATAATCTACATAAAAACAAACAGGCCACTGAAGATGCTTCATAAATAAAAGAAGCTATACGCGTACGGCAAAAATAAACTGCCTTTCGTTTAGCTCAAAAGACGGAACATAATTCCACGAATTTTGAAGCGAATAAGGAACGACTAAAACCGGAAAAAATGACGGGAACGGAAAGAGTTCTCCAGAACAAATGATTTAAGGCTAGATGTAAAACTTGATTTACTACTTGCCACACATTGATCTTATTGGGCAAACGATCAAAAATATTTTTTGAGGAACACTGAGCATTTTTCTGAGCAGCTTAATGAAGGACGATAAAGGTCGTTTGGTAGCAAAGTAAAACATGACGGACGCAGCAAGGAGGACATAGAAAGTGCAGACAACGAGGGCATTCCTGGCCAAAATAATTCGACTAGAATTAAACATCGGCCTTAATCTGAGAAAGAAATTGGTTAGAATGTGCGTCTGAAGCACAGTATTTTATGGTAGTGAAACATGGACTGTGCGAAAACCCAAACAGAATATAATCGAAGAATTTAATATGTGATCTTACAGAAGAATGTTGAAAATTAGGTGGACTGATAAGGTAAGGAACAAGAAAGGTCTGCGCAGGATCGGAGAGGAAAGGAAGTGTGCAAAACATTGACAAGAAGATATCACAGAATGACAGTCCACAATTATGTCAAGACAGTAGGAAATAACTTCCACGGTAGTAGATGGTGACGGGGAGGGGGAGGGGGGTGTAAAGCGTACAAACTGTAGGGGAAGATTGAGATTGGGAAATAACCGACAAATAATTGAAGTCGTGCAATCGCTATGCATTAAACCAGTCAGAATGTACTGCCTCACTCAGTGTCTTTCTACCTCAACAGCTATTTGAAATGCAAATTTGTAAGTAGGCTGTTTAGGTTTTTATGTTGGTAACGTCACGTAGCGCTCTGTATGAAAATCACTGGCTGTGCTGCGTAAAGTCTGTGACTGGCTGGCAATGTTGGAATATTCGCTATTGTAGTGTTGGGCAGTTGGATGTGAACAATGCGCAGCGTTGCACAGTTGGAGGTGAGCCGCCAGCAGTGGTGGTTGTGGGGAGAGAGATGGCGGAGTTTTGAGAGCGGATGATCTGGACATGTGTCCATCAGAGACAGTAAATTTGTAAGACTGGATGTCATAAACTGATATATATATTATGACTTTTGAACACTATTAAGGTAAATACATTGTTTGTTCTCTATCAAAATCTTCATTTGCTAACTATGCCTATCAGTAGTTAGTGACTTCAGTAGTTAGAATCTTTTATTTAGCTGGCAGTATTGGCGCTCGCTGTATTGCAGTAGTTCGAGTAACGAAGATTTTTGTGAGGTAAGTGATTCATGAAAGTTATAGGTTATTGTTAATCAGGGCCATTCTTTTGTAGGGATTATTGAAAGTCAGATTGCGTTGCGCTAAAAATATTGTGTGTCAGTTTAGTGTTGATCTGAATAAGTAAAGAGAGTAGTGTCTGAGTACGTTCAGTTTTGCTCAGCTGTTTAAAAATCAAATAACGTAAGGGGTTTACCAGCACAGTAATTCATTAATTTTTCTAAGGGGACGTTTCAAATTGTAATAAAAGATTTTAACATTCAATAATATTGGGTCATGTTAAACATTTACATAACTATGGAATTAATACGCTAAGACACTTGTTACGTTAGGGATTTCTTTGTCTCCCAATGATTCATAATTAACTAATCAATTTAATTAAACTTCAATAATTACAGCAATGTATTTGTTTTGCGCAGTGGTGAAAATCCTTGGACTTTCCTCTTGATAGTACTCTTGTCGTCAGATTATTCTTTTCCAACGGTAAGGTGTTAATTCCTGACCACTAACATAATTTGCTGTTCTCTGTTACTTATCCATCAAAACCAGTGTTACGCAGCAGAGTACAGAAGGGGAAGAAATTAAAATTTTTCCTTCGTTAACCCTAGCACAGCCACAGACAGAGGTGGTGACAAAGCTACGCAGCAGAAAGAAACGATCAACAGTATGAGTCAGTGGACTGATAAGGTAGGGAATGAGGACGTTCTCTGCAGAATCGGCAAGGAAAGGAATATGTGGAAAACACTGACAAGAAGAAGAGACAGGATGACAAAACATGTGCTAAGACATCAGGAAATAACTTCCATGGTACTAAAGGGAGCTGTAGAGTGTAGAAGCTGTAAAGTAAGGCAGAGATTCGAATACATCCAGCAGATAATTGAGGACATAGGTTAGAAGTGCTACTTTAGATGTAGAGGTTGGCACAGGGGAGGATGAATTCCTGGTGAGCCACATCAAAGTAGTCAGAAGACTGATAAATCAAAATAAGTTAGTCCCAGTCATGAGCAAATGTTGCTACATTGGCAACAATTGCCAAGCACGAGTTACGCATTAATGATTATTACGGTATAGTGGCACCAATGTATTAGATGTTCCAGCACTTCTTGTGAACGCGCTGCTCACTGTTCCCGAGACGATAGCATCCAAGTAACGATGTCCTGACACTTGTGGAACATCGCATCAACAGGCGCCTACCACATCGTTGATGGACAGACTGAGGGTCATCCAACACAAGTACATCTTGCGGTGCTTGTCGCACTAACTACATCGCCACAGCTGAGTGAGGGGCCATCTGGAGGCTCTGTTCCTGATCAACTGCCCGCATCTCGTGGTCGTGCGGTAGCGTTCTCGCTTCCCACGCACGGGTTCCCGGGTTCGATTCCCGGCGGGGTCAGGGATTTTCTCTGCCTCGTGATGGCTGGGTGTTGTGTGCTGTGCTTAGGTTAGTTAGGTTTAAGTAGTTCTAAGTTCTAGGGGACTAATGACCATAGATGTTAAGTTCCATAGTGCTCAGAGCCATTTGAACCTGATCAACTCTACAAGCGCTTCTGGGTGCCAAAGGCCTATGTAACCAGTGCGGCTAGGACCGGCCAACCACACGACTTCCGACACGCTGTACATCCCGATAGGTCACTGTAAGTTACCAGAGGGGGACCGAGGACGCCGTAACAGTGTAGAGGCATCATCTTACGCCACGGCTTCGCCTGCCAGACGGCAACCCGCAAGACTTCAACTGAATTGCCGGAGCACGGCGTTGGCTACCAACACATCCGAGCTGGCAAATGGAATCAGCTAAATTGCTTCGTGTCACTGGCATGAGGCGTCAGCACAGGCTGACGAGAAGTTTCAGACCTGTAAATCTTAATGAGGAACTATTAACTTGCTAATCATGTTTTATTAACGCCGAAAGACGCTCCGCAGGTTCCACAACACCATCCCGACAACACTGAGGTATCTACGCACCTTACCTCTACACTGCTGTGCCAGTAGAACAATTCTTCATGCAATTTGCCCATTACACACCCCACCCAACGCTAGTTACGCCGAAACTGCCAAAGAATCTGTGTCGAGATGAACGTGGTACGAATCGCCAGCAGCGAGTACGAAATGATACAGAATTCTGCATAGCTTGATGCAGTGTTCTTTTGCACATGCATTTCTGTCTGAAGGAACAGGCATTGCCGACGATTGACAACCATATTAAATTACGAAATGCATTAGCAAACTGCAAATACCGTTGTACAATGGCTACACAATTCACTGTAGCATATGAAAATTTGTGATGCACCAGGACTTAAAGCTTGGCCTATTGATAAAATGACGTAATTACACTTGTTCAGGTTTGAGTTGCGTTCTCACAAATTAGAATTTCTACGATCGCCGTACAAACAAACATCAGACTTCGATATTTAGAAGCTACAGGTTGCTGGTCTGAAATGTCTCCCCCGTCGGAGGTTCGAGTCCTCCCTCAGACATGGGTGTCTGTGTTGTCGTTAGTTGAAGTTAGATAAAGTTGTGTGTAAGCCTAGGGACCGATGACCTCAGCAGTTTGGTCCCATTTGAACTTACCACAAATTAAAAAAAAAATGGTCTGGAAGGACACACACTACAATGCGAGACCACTGATGAAATGTTAGTTAAGCGCCATAATGCTACATCAAGTATCTTGAGTGATGGCTCCGAAATATTAATATACGGTAAACTGTCGTTTTAAATAAAATAACAGTATAAATTGCAGTTGTTTGAAAGAAAATTTCTTTTTTGCACGTTGCACATCGAAATTTTTATTTTTATTTATGCACCCAGACGCGTTTCGCCTTTTTTCCAAGGCATCTTCAGTGGGTGTCCTGAATATTACATGATTTGACCATTTTTACACATAGGGTGTAATATTTCAAGACACACTCTGAAGATGCGTTGTAAAAAAGGCGAAACGCATCTGGGTGCATAAATAAAAATAAAAATTTCGATGTGCAACATGCAAAAAAGAAATTTTCTTTGAAACAACTGCAATTTATATACAGCTGCTGCGAAAATGGCCACTACAAGAAACGTGTTAAAATACCAGTATTTTTGGTGGTTTACTTTATCAACTAAATAAGTGTACAGCGTCTGCTAGATTACGCTAATGCCTTCCTCTCCAAACTTTAACGGAACAATAATAATATTTACTGAATTTGTCTTTTGTTTTAGAAACAACTATCTGCTACGACTGTCTCATGTATATAAATTAATTCTTTGCCGCTACTAGACAGACTTATTCCATACATATTTTCATAATGATCTTTTATAGACTCGAACCGAGTCTGCGTCCATGACCGACCCAAACCTGCGTATGTCCTGGTGTCTACATCCCATAGCGCTCGCATGCAAATTGTATGATTCCCGCGTAGGGAGAGATGTTGTTTTACTCGTCAGATTGCCTTGCTTTGGCTTGAAATTCATTAGAGCAGTGTCTGTATAGTTCGATGCGATGTTTCTTCGGACAAGAATGCATCCATAATGCAAAGTATTAGTCGAATACGCTCCCAGCGCGATTGTATCCATTCAAGCGTTCGATATCCCGTTACGTCACAAGGCAGCTGACGACTAGAAAATAAACAGAAAAATTATCATTCTCCAATGCAACACGACAGAAATCTGTGTAGCGGGTTCTGGAGTACGGAGTACTACGTAGGCACAGATGGAGTACAGGGCGCCAGGGACTGGAGAGGCGGTTGTTTGTGAGAGCGAGGAGAGGCGGCTCCGCCCCCTTCCACCGGCCCAGCCGTCCCCCCAGAAGCCGCGGTGTTTACCCCAGAGCGGACGCGGCGCTGTTTGTAAACAGCGCACCGGCTTCCCGCAGCCGCCTCCGCCGCTGCCGCTGCTGGATTTCCACCCACACCCGCCGCTCTCTCACCAGCGGTGGGCCATTAACTTCTGCCTCCACTGTGGACGACACCCCCGGGGCAGCCTGAAAACAGTGGACGTCGTCTGGCAAACGTTTTACACCATTTTTTGCCACCACACCTTCTTTGTTTCTCACTGTAGTTTAAAACGCAGACGGATGGTTTATGCCTCCCGGGAATCAAGAATCCGACATTGATAGCTGCAACATATCGGCCACAGGAATATCAAAGGCTTCGAGAATGTTTCAATTTTTAGTTTGTAGTCGGATAACAAATGACAAAGCCGGCCGGAGTGGCCGAGCGGTTCTAGGCGCTACAGTCTGGAACCGCGCGACCGCTACGGTCGCGGGTTAGAATCCTGCCTCGGGCATGGATGTGTGTGATGTCCTTAGGTTAGTTAGGGTCAAGTAGTTCTAAGTTTTAGGGGACTGATGACCTCAGATGCTAAGTCCCATAGTGCTTAGAGCCATTTTTGAACAGATGACAAAAAAAATTGTTTTCGTGTTTCGTAATTAGGAATTAATACTTTCCGTATTTTTTCCCTTTACTTGTAATGTTAAACCCTAGTTCTCGCCAAATTCCATGAGTCTAGATCAGTAGTAAGTACCCTATAGGTTTTGATGAGTGACTATCCGAGTATGAAAATATCTGACGTAACTCGCCGTATTTTTTGACTATGTTGACTTAGACGCTTACACTGATTACACTGCCAAGGGTCCGTAGACCTTAATTTAAAAAAAAATGGTACAAATGGCTCTGAGCACTATGGGACTCAACATCTGAGGTCATCAGTCTCCTAGACTTAGAACTCCTTAAACCTAACTACCCTAAGGACATCACATACATCCATGCCCAAGGCAGGATTCAAACCTGCAACTGTAGCAGCAGCGGGTTCCGGACTGAAGCGCCTACAACCGCTCGGCCACAACAGCCGGCGCAGACCTTAATATGTGACATAAATTCCAAATTGATACGTGTACCCCTTCTTGAAGGAAAGGGGTCCTCCGTTGGTTTGTTGATTTTGGGAGGGGGGGAGGGGGGACAAACAGGTCATCGGTCCCATCGGATTAGGGAAGGATGGAGAAGGAAGTCGGCCGTGCCCTTTGAAAGGAACCATCCATGTATTTGCCTGAAGCGATTTACAGAAGTCACAGAAAACCTAAATCAGAATGGCCGGACGCGAGTTTTAACCGTCGTCCTCCCGAATGCGAGTCCAGTGTGCTAACCGCTGCGGCATTTCCCTCGCTGAAATTGATCCTAGCAGACGAACAGACAGATCGACAGTCGGACAAAAAAAGACAAATATACGTTTTCATGCGATACAGTTACAAATTCACAGTTTTATGATTTTTTTCCTTTACCTGTATTTTGAAACCTTCCTTCTTGTTAAATTTCATGAGGTAGGTCAAGGGGAAGTGGCCCACAGATGACGGATAGTCTGCGAGTATCAAAATAGGTGACATAAATAGCCGTATGTTTTGATTACATTGACTCAGAATTTTCATTTTTTTACGGTTCTAAGGGACCATAGACCTTAGTATGTGACATAAATTTCAACTTCATACGCCTTAGCGTTCCTGACAAAAACGGGTTTTAACAGACAACAAACTGATCCTATAAAGGTTTCCTGTCTACCGATTTTTATATAGAACCCTAAAAAGACTTCTCAACACGTTATACAAAAAGTAATCTCTTTTTAAATTAGCTCTGAACATTCGCATTTTGCTAACAAAATATGACAGTCCCCTACAGCAAAGAACTACTTAAACCTAACTAACCTAAGGACATCCAACACACCCATGCCCGAGGCAGGATTCGAACCTGCGACCGTAGCGGTCGCGCGGTTCCAGACTGAAGCGCCTAGAACCGCTCGGCCACATCGTCCTGCAAAACAGCTCACAAGTATGTCTTACTAGCAAGTGGAAACGCACCTGATAATGGAGGTTTAAAACTTTGAAACGCGATGTTGAGATAGATAAACAGTGACTGGTATAAACTTGTTGTTTCATTCGATTTGCAAGAGCAGTAATCTCTTAATAAGCAGACTGGAGAAATAAAACGATTAAATAGTTAATTTTACGCTGTGGAAACTCAAAAAAATAGTGAGGTAAAATTTACACCAACGTCAATTTTAGTATTCGTAAGTGCACGACTAAGCCGGCGAGGTAAGGAGCCGAGAAGATATTACAAAAAACCGCGCGGCGGGCATGCGCTGAAGCTTAGGTGGATTTTGCAGGCGAATATCAGGCTGTTCCCGGCTTGAGAGGTAACAAGTGTTCTGCATTAAACTGTTCATCTCAACTTCCTACACACGAGAGTGCTATGTTGTAAACGATTACGTTTACGTCCAGCACAGACTGGTTTTCAGTGGAGCAACCGGAAACAGCTACGGTAGATTTCTTCGTGCAACAGACAGGTCGTACAGTCTCCCACTGGACATCGAGCAGGAGAATCGTGTGGGAGTGAACATTTTAGGGCCGTCTGGGACAAGCAGCAGCATGAGCATCAACACGTCACTGGCGACCCGTGAGCACTACTATCAGCAAGAAAGCCAGAACCATCGTAATGCGCACCTTGCAGTCTGAGCTGTCGTCTAATACAGGACGCTATTTTTAACAACTGAGTCTCCTCTTAAATCAAATTATTCCTGACAACGTTGCGAACATAGTTTGCTGACAGGTATATACCCTGTGACAGGTGGTAAATTCATCACGGGGAAAGAGATGGGCGTAATTCCAAGGCGTAGCAGCGACCAAAGAAGATAACTTACAAGAGAGAGCCCCCCCCCCCCCCTCCCCACGTGACGTAACAGCGCCACGCAGAGACGCGTAACGGTTACGGAACGCCCATGGGAGCTACTTTTGTAACGACAACACGGAAACTAGAGCGTGTGCGCCCTGAACAGAAGATTACCGTCCCAGATTCAGATGCCTGCACTGGACTTTCCGATGCGGAAACGATGAAGAAGCTGCAGTGCTTAACACAGAGTAATTATGAAGTCCCCCCCGTACAGGCAAACGGCCAAATATAAGGTAGCGAATGACACAGTGTATGCAAGATAAACGAACAAAGTTTCTTTTTGAAAGTGGTTCAGTGGGAATGTGCATGTGGTGTGGATGACGAAATAAAATACAATTTCTCCCATCAACTCGCCGCAAATGAGAGTTCTAAACTGTTCACAAGTTTTATACCTGCTCGGAGCCCCCACGTGCTACTGGACGGATAGATTTGCCCACACATTACACAGCAGAAACACTTTCATGGGCCCCGTAAATGTGGTTGGACTTACAAGTTTGGCTACACTTCATCTATGGAGCGCCGACTCACATTCGTCGTAATGGATCCAACGTTCCACAAAAGTATTTAATATAAATGCAGGCAGGATTTGGTATGCAGAAGTCACTTTCGCACTCACGTATTTTTTAAAGATTCACAAATTCGAGGTACTTTCCAATAAGAACATACAAAAATAGAAAGTCACAGTTCACAATAATTAATTTCAGAGCCTGACCGAGCTTCTTAAGATCTTGGAGGCGGCTGAATAAACCACGATTAATGGCGTGAGTTATCATTAGAAAACCGTTGAAGTTCCACAGTTTATCAAACTATAATTGCCGAGCGGTTCTAGGCGCTTCAGTCTGGAACCGCGTGACCGCTACGGTGGCAGATTCGAATCCTGCCTCGGGCATGGATGTGTGTGATGTCCTTAGGTTAGTTAGGTTTAAGTAGTTCTAAGTTCTAGGAACTGATGACCACAGATGTTAAGTCCCATAGTGCTCAGAGCCATTTGAACCAAACTATAATTCCACAATGGCTACACACTGGAACTTTATAACTGCGGCTTGTATCACACGCAACACAAAAGTAACAACTTCTTCAGATGTCGAGAAACGTATATGTCTATGTGAATAATTCACATACGCCAACTGGCGGCTGCTTCACCAATCATCAGACGTGACTTTCTCCAAACACATGTTGCAACGGCGTCCGAACCTCGACTAACCCCCCATCCCCCACCCAAATTGCCGCTGTTTGCGCAGGAAACTTCAGTCAAGCACCACTGAAATCAGTTAAACTACTGAACACGAAAACTGCTGAAATTCTTAATTTAAAGCTTTTACACACATACGAAACATTAAATCACAGGGAAATTTTGTGAGAAATCTCATGCTATTATCAGTTTTCTTTTATCTACCACAGTTTATTTGTAAACAATTTTTGTAGTCTTCCTCCTTTTTCAGATTTACAAGTGTAAATATTGACAAACAACTGAAATTATACATTAAATGATTTCCTATATATCTAAAGTTTAAAGTTCTGCCGCGATTTTTAATGATTATCTATTTATTTAGTAAGAAAAGCTGTTTTTAATGGTGCGAAATCGACTTTTCGGCCTGTCATTTAAATATGTGAGTAATTTCAGTAAATGTACTGTCACAGTCATATTATTGCTACGCATGGTGGATATGTGGAAAATATCGTACTATAGAGTTTCCCAGACCGCAGCGCCATCTGTTGTTGAAAATTGTAACTACTGTAATTTCGAAAGTTTGTCTGCCTGAAAATGTACTGTTGTCCCAAGCATATTGCAACAAACTGTGTATTTCTATCGCTGCTCGTTTAGTTTGTATTGCCGTTTCAAATATACCGGTCATTTTTGAAACACCCTGTATATATGTATATATACTAGAAGAACGTGGACTAGACACCAAAACTCGAAAACTAATTGAAGAAACACTGTCGGAACCCAAATCAAAAATTAAGTTCATAGATGAACTTCCGCAACCATTCTTAGTTCGAACAGCAGTAATACAAGGACTTAGGATCTCGCCACTGTTATTCAACATAGTTTTACACAAAGTAATGAAAGAATGGGAAATGGAACTAAGAAAACAAAACTTTTGGAAGCCAATTGAACTAGGAAGCGGTCAAGGAAAACTGAACGTTCCATACTTAGCGGTTGCAGATGACTTGGCGATTCTAACCGACAGCGAAGAAACAGCAGTAAAACAACCCTCAAAGAATGTGCAGAGAAGGTTGGCCTGCAAATATCCTTTGAGAAGACTGAAGAATTATTGGGAAAATAAGAACAGTTCTAAGAAAAGTAGAAAATCACGTGCTTATCGTTCTCCAACAGGGACACTCGCTAACATACAGGGTGATTATAATTGAAGTTAAACTTTCAAACCGATGAGGAAATAACACTACTGGTCATAATGACGTCAAATTGCAGCGGAATATTATCAGAGAAGGGGGAAAACGTATAGCAGAAGAAAAATAGTTACAAAATGTAGCAATAGAAGACGCTGTAAGCATTATAACTTAATAGTGGTCGACTACAAACGACAAATGAATCACACAATGCCTAAGGTGTACGTTTGACGTTAAACAAACTGTACTGCTCAGTGTACATGTGTGTACAGGCGCGATACTGTTAGGTACGTAAGCCCATCCATCACGGCAAGGTCATACCACATCGGATGGGAAAAATCGGTTTTTAATTGTCCTGAGGCCAAAATCCGCATAAAAAGCATCAATCAAAATCAAATTCGATTATTAATTTCCGTGTGACTGGCGCAAAACAGGTTCAATGAGCTGTCCACCGTTTTCTGCAACAAGCTGAAGTCGAGAAACAGCATGTTCCACAACTGATCGAAATGTTTCCGGGGTCACGATCAGAATGTGTTGCGCACTGCGTGCCTTCAATGCAGCTAAGTTTGCAATCGGAACACTGAAAACAATATCTTTCAGACAGCCCCACAGCCGGAAGTCACACGGTTTAAGATCAGGTGATCGGGACGTCCAGGCTGAAGGGAAATGGCGGCTGATAATTCTAACATTGCCGACATGATGCATCAGCAGCTGCTTAACTGGATTTGCAATGTACGGGGGTGCCCCATCTTGCAGGAAAATGATCCCATCCAGACATCCACGCTGTTGGAGAGCTGGAATGACGTGGTTGCGCAAAAGACACTCACAGCGCTTACCTGTGACAGTGCTGGTAAGAAGACCGGAAGCACCTGTCTTTTCCAAAAAGAATATGGGCCTATGATAAATGATGCCGTAAACCCCTACCACAAAGTGACCTTTTCAGGATGGAGTGGTACTGGTTGATTTGCGTGTGGATTTTCCGTTGCCCGTATTCGACAGTTCTGTATATTGACATATCCTGTCAGATGGAGGTGGGCTTCGTCTGCCTACAAAATCTTCCACGGCCAATCATTATCCACTTCCATGCGAGCAAGAAATTCTAAAGCAAAGGTCTCTGTTGCTGGTAGCTCAACAGGAAGCAACTCGTGCACATGGATAATTTTGAATGGATAGCAAAGAAGGACGTTTCGCAGGATTTTACGCACTGTGCTCACTGGTATGTCTAATGTTAGGGTGATTCTCCGTGCACTACACGTTTGCTCACCACCACTCGTATCCTCCTGCATTGCTGTGGCCACTGCTTCCACTGACGTCGAATCAATACTTCCTCTACCAGACTGCACACCAAAAGAACCCATCTTTTCGAATTTCCGAATTATTTTCTCCAGACCCACGGCAGTCGTCATTCAACGAACGACTGTTTTCAAACCCTTCAGTGTCCGGAACTTCTGCAGAGCGGTGCGTGCACAGTCACCATTCTTGTAATACATCTATACAAGCAGAGCGCGATCCTGCATTGAGACGGTCATGGCGAACGTCGCAGACGCGCAAGGAGAAAAGCCGTGTACCCTTCCTGTTTATACTAACTTCAATAGGTCGTGCGCATGACATTCTGACACATACAGCGCAATCTACTGATCAATTTTCACACTATTATTTTTCTTCTGCCATACGATTTCCCCCTTCTCCGATAATATTCCGTTGCAAGTGGACGTCATTCTGACCAGTGGAGTTATTTCTACAGCGGTCTGAAAGTTTAATTATTATCACCCTGTATATGTTCGCCCCCGGTAGCTGAGTGGTCAGCGCGACAGAATGTCAATCCAAAGGGCCCGGGTTCGATTCCCGGCTGGGTCCTAATCATCATCATTTCATCCCCATCGACGCGGAAGTCGCTGAAGTGGCGTCAAATCGGCAGACTTGCACCCGGAGAACGGTGTACCCGATAGGAGGCCGTAGTCACACTGACATTTACATTTAGAGAGAGAGAGGGGGGGGAGGGGGGGGATGGCTACTTGCGAAAGAGTAGAACCTCAAATACAGATATTGCACGCCAAGGGAATTGAGGAGCGCTAGCAGAAACAGGGTGGCAAAAGCTGAAGGTTACTGCGTTACTGCTGATCTACTTGCGGTGCTAATATCGTCAAGCAACTGCACACGACTGACGCCGGGAGATTGTGTTTTTATTACCTCAGGTCCTACTCTGCAGTACTGTTCCGTGGGAGGAGAAGAGCTGCCCGCAGCGAGCACAACCAGGGCAGGAGACAGCAATGACTCCCGTGACCTAAGACCAGCAAAACGGCTCTTCCGTTGGAGATGTACATTGCAGGACCTGTTTTGGGCGGCAGTCCTTCGAACGCCCAGGCAGTTGGTATTCCTACGCACTGGTGTGTCCTCTGGACACTTTAAATGTAACGGCTCCAACCTTTAATAAAATTCGTTACGATCAGTGATTTTAATACAGTATTAATTGCAGAATGTAAATGGAGATGAAAATCTAATAAACATGGGGGATTGGAATGCTATTGTAGGGACCGATGGCCTTTGTAGTCTGGACTCTTCAAACCCAGAAATCAGCCAACCAATGTTATTGTAGGGGAAGGAGTAGAAGAGGCGATTACTTCTTTGAAAAAATTTCAGCTCGTAATAGCGAATACTCCATTCAAGAAACACAGGAGGAGGAGGTAAGCTTGGAAAGTGTAGGGAGATATGGGAAGATTCGAGTTAGCTTACATCAATGTCAAGCAAAGAATGTCACTAACACAAATGATAATTAAGGAAAACAAAAAACATTTCAGGAGGCAAATAACAAAACAAAAACGGTTCAAATGGCTCTAAGCATTATGGGACTCAACATCTGAGGTCATCAGTCCCCTAGAACTTAGAACTACTTAAACCTAACTAAGCTAAGGACATCACACACATCCATGCCCGAGGCAGGATTCGAACCCGCGACCGAACAAAACAAAATGGGGTGTGTTCTGTAGGTCATTTTGCAAATCGATACTGTCCTCTGGCGTTAATGCTTTCTTACAAACAACAGCATCATCGGCTAAAAGTGTTTCCGACAATTCCTACAAGATCATTAAATACATTGTGAACAGTGACGGTCAAACAGCTCTTTCTTGGAGTACCCCTTTACGTATGACATTTTGTTCCGCTAAGAGCGCCGGCCGGGGTGGCCGAGCGGTTCAAGGCGCTACAGTCTGGAACCGTGCGACCGCTACGGTCGCAGGTTCGAATCCTGCCTCGGGCATGGATGTGTGTGATGTCCTTAGGTTAGTCAGGTTTAAGTAGTTCTAAGTTCTATGGGACTGATGACCTCAGAAGTTAAGTCCCATAGTGCTCAGAACCATTTGAACCATCCGCTAAGAGCGACGTGTTTAGTTCTGTCTGCAAGGAAGTCTCGAATCCAGTCGCGTATCTAATCCGATACACAGTAAGCTCTTACTTTTTTTTCAATAAGCGGTACTGTGGGAGAGTGTCAGATGCTTTCCTGAATTCAAGGAACACTCCATCAACCTGAGCGCCGTTGTCTACAGCGCTACGGATCTCATGGAGGAACAGAGCGAACCGAGTTTCCCAAGATCTCTGTTTGCAGAGTCTATGTTGATTATTAAAGAGGAGACTTTCGTTCTCCAAAAACGTCATAATTGTTGAGCTATAACATATTCCATAATTCTACAACAACTTCACGCCAGTAATATAGGGCTAAAATTACGTCGATCTGTACTAAGACCCTTCTTCAAAACGATAAGGACCTCCACCTTTCTCCACTCTCCAGGTGTCCGTTGCTCCCGTGACCTATGAAAAAACTGCTGTTAGAAGGCGACTAAGTTCTTTTGGACAATCTGTGTATAATCTTACTACTGTCACATCCGGTCACGAAGCCTTTCCGCTAGTAAGCGATTGTAATTTTTTCCTGTTTCGCGATCGTCTTTATGAATACCTGCCATTTCAGCGTCCGTGCGGTAAGTGAAGTAAGTGCGTATTAGGCTCACAAATGGTGAAACAGTTTCAGTATTACGGCCTTCTCTCTGCCGTCTTCCGGTTCCGTGCCAGTATGGTCCCTACAGAAGTTGGAGCCGAGGCAGTATGTGAGTTAAACTGGACCGTACCCTCCGGAGTTTCTAAAGCCCCCAATTTCTAGCACGGGTGCTCCATCTTCACTGCAACAGCCCTTTTTCCTCGTTAGTTGCGACACTCCATAAAAGTTTCCTTTGCTTGTTGGGCCCAGGAATTTAACTCCGGGTGGGTGCCGAGCTGGGAGTTTCTCGGCGTCTGAGACTTGGTCTCTTTTACGTTACATTCCTAAAGTCACTGGCGACAGTAAACTTTACTGGAATCTGTAACACTAAACGCCTGAAAAAGCAATATGTTTCAGGTTGGCTAACGGCATCTGCGGCAACACAAAATTCGATGTTAAGCATTTCATGTAATTACTGACAGAATTTAAAAATTTTATATGTTGTCTTAATGACGTATTCGTTAAGAGGTTTAACCTTACGTTAAAGGTTTAACACAATAAGTCAAATATTGAACTTAGAAACTGTATAAGCACGGTGTTTGCTTTAACTTTAGGCAATTAAATATCTCAATAACTACGTACCCTACGAAAAAAGGGTTCTAGGTCAAAAGTTAATCATTAGTAAAGGGGACATCTGTCTGAGCTAGAACTGGCCACCTCCTAACCACCCCTCTTGCGTGGGAGGGGAGGTCAACTTCACATTTTTAAATGCGAAATCCTAAGTATACACATTCAGATACCAAGCCAAAAATATGTACAGTTAACTCAAACCATTGTTTCCAATTCGTGGTAGATGGTGCTGTAACCGGCAAATATGAAGTACGTCTGTTTTCACAATAAAGAACCGTTGCATTTGACTCTACATTCCTTTTACGATGGAAACGTAAACATTTGTGTTCTAGTGGTTTACAATGATGTCAAACGTTGCTTGCGTGTCGCAACCGTGATTGTATGGTAAAAGTCATATGGCTAGACATTCGCATTTCTGTAAAATAAGCTATTTGTATGGTAATATAGTTTTTTGTTCCCTACAAGGTTGAGTGTGGTGACACCCCAAACAACTGGAATGCTTAGTTTCGGTGGTCCTCCCACGCCCCTGGTTCGATTTCAACCAAATTTGGAACAGAAGCAACAGGTGTCACAAGGTTCGGCGCTGTGGGGTTCATAACCTCCCAGATCAAATAAGAGCGCCGATACGGGGAAAAAACGTGTTTTTCAGGTCCCTGGCATACAGGAAGTCCTGTACAATAGGCTTGTTGTGCGGAAGAGCCCCTAGTGTTTGGAACAGGAGGAAGTAGCCTTTGCTATCCACCTGTGGTTCTACAGAGTACGGAGTGCGATAGATGCAGGTAAAAATGATTAGCCTTCGTCTTCATTCGCATCTCTCTGTCTGATAAAAAACAACTCTTAGCATCACTTCGTAACAAAGGAACTCTGACTTACGCAAGATGGAAGGAGATAAGTGACTTCCATCACAGATCTGGGACATGCTGTTCGCTAGTAATATGCATTATATACTCAAAATGTATTTTGGAATGATAGATGTTTTATTCCCTTTTAATTTTTAGCAATTTTTAGCAAAACCTCCTTCATAACATCGTACATCTACATGGCAACTCTGCAAATCACACTTAAATGCCCTCGTAATAATTCTCTATTATTTCACTCTCTAATAGCGCGCGGAAGAAACGAACACGTATGTCTGTCCGTACGAGCTCTGATTTCCCTTATTTTATTATTATTATCGCTTCTCCCTATGTAGGTCGGCGTCAACAAAATATTTTCGCATTCGGAGGAGAAAGTTGGTGACTGAACTTTCGTGAGAAGATGCCGCCGCAAGGAGAAACGCTTCTGTATCATGTTCGTGACACTCTGGCCCCTATTTCCCGATAATATGAAACGCTCTGCTCTTCTTTGAACTTTCTGGATGTGCTCCGTTAATCCTATCTGGTAAGAATCCCACACCATGCAGCAGTACTCCAAAAAGAGGACAGACAAGCTTAGTGTAATGCATAAAAATGGTTCAAATGGCTCTGAGCACTATGGGACTTAACTTCTGAAGTCATCAGTCCCCTAGAACTTAGAACTACTTAAACCTAACTAATCGAAGGACATGACACACATCCATGCCCGAGGCAGGATTCGAACCTGAGACCGTAGCGGTCGCGCGGTTCCAGACTGTAGCGCCTAAAATCGCTCGGCCACTCCGGCCGGCGAAATATTTGTGATGTAATATATTTTTAATAAGTCCTGGCTGCAAAATACCAACATGAATCTTTACAGGAGGTTGGAAAAACTGGAAGAAGTCGACCACGTGGAAGATCAGTATGGATTCCAGAGAAACGTAGCAATACGCGAGTCAATACTGATCCTACGATTTATCTTCATCGTTTGTGGCATTAGTGGATTTAGAGAAAGCCTTTCAGAATGTTGACTTTAAATTCTGAAGATAGCAGCGGTAAAATACAGGCATCGAAAGGCTATTTGCAGCTTGTACAAAAACCAGACGGCAGTTACGTGTCGAGGGGCATGGAAGGGAAGTAGTAGTTAAGAAGGGAGTGAGACAGGGTTGTAACCTTAAGCAGGACGAGAGTAATGGAATGTAGACGAATTAAATTGCGTGATTCTGAGGGAATTAGAATACTAAACGAGACACTTAAAAGTAATAGATGAGTTTTGTTATTTGGACAGCAGGATAAGTACTGACATTTGCGTATCAACTTAGACGCGTCTGGAGTTGGCTCAAAACGAAGACAAGCAAGACCCATGTTTGGGTGCGGCTTAAGTTAAGCATCGCGTAAATTGGTTGACAACACCGTTGGACGACAAGGCGCGACGCTGTGTGTGGAGGGAGGGTTCTGCTGCGCTGGTAGCTCGCACCACTGTCTCCCGCGTCAGTACTTTTAGCGAAGCCCCAGAGCTGGGGCCAGCTGACGTAGACATAAAGCGGCGGTCCCGAGCGCAGTTGCTGGCTGTACTACAGGACTCCAGCGCGCCACGGCGGGCCGGCTGACAAATTTGGGCAATTTACCGGCGCGACGCGACACGACACAGGCCACAGTCTTCCTCCAAACAGCGGGGCCACCACTCCGCCTCCCAACTAATGGCGCGCCGCAGTTCTTCTCAAAAAGGCTGCGGACCACTTTTCCCGCAACTAAGAACACAGACGGGAGAGTCCCCAGCAGTAATTACGGACACGCCCTCGGGGGCATACGAGAGACCAAGCGCCCGTAATTAAAATCTGATGAATTGAAAAGAGAAGCAGTTTGGACGCGCTCTTTATGAAACAAAACCTTTGCTGACAAAGACAGGTGTACAAGCATGCTCGACTCGACCACGAAAGGGATTTGTGAGAATACTAATAAAATAAAAAATAAAACCTTCTCTCTGCAATTCAGGCCAGAAGCAGTTACGGTAAGGGGTACAGCAATTAGTGTCCACGTCCGTAGCCGAGTAGTCAGCGCAGCTGAATGCCACGCGTAGGATCCGTGTTCGTTTCCCGGTACTAACAGGGAAGTTTCCTTGTTGATAGTTCTGGTACGGGGTACACACAGCCTTCTGAGGCCAATTAGCGGTTCCAGGGCCGAGAAACCCGACAATAATGAACGTTTATTCACGGGTTAACAAAGCTAAAGATGATTATAATGGTGGCCGAGTGGTTCTAGGCGCTACAGTCCGGAACCGCGCGACCGCTACGGGCGCAGGTTCGAATCCTGCCTCGGGCATGGATGTGTATGATGTCCTTAGGTTAGTTAGGTTTAAGTGGGACTGATGACCTCAGACGTTAAGTCCCATAGTGCTTAGAGCCATTTGAACCAATTTTTGATTATAATGCTGACTGTGCCATGTGTCTTCTCATATCTCACAGTGACTCATAAAGCTGAATATGTGGTCAAAGAGAACACGTCAAAAAATCCCGACTTCCTCATTTATGAAGTGTTAGGTTCGCAAATACACTCCTGGAAATGGAAAAAAGAACACATTGACACCGGTGTGTCAGCCCCACCATACTTGCTCCGGACACTGCGAGAGGGCTGTGCAAGCAATGATCACACGCACGGCACAGCGGACACACCAGGAACCGCGGTGTTGGCCGTCGAATGGCGCTAGCTGCGCAGCATTTGTGCACCGCCGCCGTCAGTGTCAGCCAGTTTGCCGTGGCATACGGAGCTCCATCGCAGTCTTTAACACTGGTAGCATGCCGCGACAGCGTGGACGTGAACCGTATGTGCAGTTGACGGACTTTGAGCGAGGGCGTATAGTGGGCATGCGGGAGGCCGGGTGGACGTACCGCCGAATTGCTCAACACGTGGGGCGTGAGGTCTCCACAGTACATCGATGTTGTCGCCAGTGGTCGGCGGAAGGTGCACGTGCCCGTCGACCTGGGACCGGACCGCAGCGACGCACGGATGCACGCCAAGACCGTAGGATCCTACGCAGTGCCGTAGGGGACCGCACCGCCACTTCCCAGCAAATTAGGGACACTGTTGCTCCTGGGGTATCGGCGAGGACCATTCGCAACCGTCTCCATGAAGCTGGGCTACGGTCCCGCACACCGTTAGGCCGTCTTCCGCTCACGCCCCAACATCGTGCAGCCCGCCTCCAGTGGTGTCGCGACAGGCGTGAATGGAGGGACGAATGGAGACGTGTCGTCTTCAGCGATGAGAGTCGCTTCTGCCTTGGTGCCAATGATGGTCGTATGCGTGTTTGGCGCCGTACAGGTGAGCGCCACAATCAGGACTGCATAGACCTAGGCACACAGGGCCAACACCCGGCATCATGGTGTGGGGAGCGATCTCCTACACTGGCCGTACACCACTGGTGATCGTCGAGGGGACACTGAATAGTGCACGGTACATCCAAACCGTCATCGAACCCATCGTTCTACCATTCCTAGACCGGCAAGGGAATTTGCTGTTCCAACAGGACAATGCACGTCCGCATGTATCCCGTGCCACCCAACGTGCTCTAGAAGGTGTAAGTCAACTACCCTGCCAGCAAGATCTCCGGATCTGTCCCCCATTGAGCATGTTTGGGACTGGATGAAGCGTCGTCTCACGCGGTCTGCACGTCCAGCACGAACGCTGGTCCAACTGAGGCGCCAGGTGGAAATGGCATGGCAAGCCGTTCCACAGGACTACATCCAGCATCTCTACGATCGTCTCCATGGGAGAAAGCAGCCTGCATTGCTGCGAAAGGTGGATATACACTGTACTAGTGCCGACATTGTGCATGCTCTGTTGCCTGTGTCTATGTGCCTGTGGTTCTGTCAGTGTGATCATGTGATGTATCTGACTCCAGGAATGTGTCAATAAAGTTTCCCTTCCTGGGACAATGAATTCACGGTGTTCTTATTTCAATTTCCAGGAGTGTATAATACCTACTTTGTTTACGACAATCTGGGAATCCCGCTGTAGTACCTCTCATCTGTCGCATGAACGTCCTCTCAGTCTTTCGCAGCAGAATGTATACGACGTTGACTACCTTCAGAGTTTCGACTCAGTGAAGATGCTGGCCGCCCTCTGAGAAAATTTTATACATAACCCTCATAACCAGTTTGCACTGGATGTGTAAGATGTCGACTCAAGTTCCTCACAAATTTCTTTTATCAAAATATGTCTTCATCGCATTTAATGATTTGTGACAGTTTTAATTCTAATAAAACTAAATAATACTATATCACTGGTCAGATAATACATCAGACAGATTGTTCGTACTGCTATTTTGTCAAAAACTGACATATTGATCCCGTGGCTGTGTACAAAATATAGGATGACATTTACACAGAGCAACGTAGAAATGACTGGTTGTTGCAATCTTCTGTGTAAGAGTCAACCTAAATGACAAATTGTTATTACAGCAGTCGAAATAGTCCACTTGTATTAACATCCAGAGTATGGATAAATTTCGATTAACATTGGTTAAGTTGTGCTTTTTTTCTGAGTGTGTATGTCGTCAATTTTTAATATAGACAGAATATTAATCTTTAAATTTTTGTATTTGTGTGCAGTTTGTTATATACAGAACTTACTGATGTGACTGAAATGGTTACTCATCAAAAGGGATTTTTACGATTTCAACATACTTTGGAGTTAAATATGGTTTGTTGATCTAATTACAATGGGTTCTGGAACTCCAGTACCCTTCTTCTTCAGTGTTTGTACTTTTACTGTACGTTAACAGAGTAATGGATCTTGTACATGTCATCTACATTGTCAGCAAGTTATATAGAGCTGTAAAGCTAATTGACAGGTTAGGTAATAACTTGGGTGAGCCATACAGTTAGAAGGTCTCACCTTATACTGTCACTAGCTCTAAGAAAATCACTGTTGTTGGATCAATTTTATTTTGGGTCTCGTTTTTGTTTAAGTCTGTACTATAATTTGTACAATGCTGTAATACTATAATTTATACAACGCTACTTTCTCCGTCATTACATAGTGACCTGGTCAACTGAGACCTTGATGTATGTTTTTCATTATATCTTTTTGTGCGTTAGTATGACTTGAATGCATTAATAAAAAAATTACTATGCTACATGATGATAGTGAAGATAAGATTTAGATTCCTTTACGCCACTTTCAACATTTTGTAACTGAATGATGTACATATCGATAAGTCTTTCTTAGGTATATCTTCAGCGTAACCAGATCTTTGGGCTGGAATGCCAAATCACTTTGTATTTGTTATTATCTCATATGAATAGGACGATTGCTACACTAGCAAATGCTAAGAACGAGTTTTTTATTACGTGTTTCATTTGGATTAAAATATTGAACGCTTTGTGTTTCAATATTCATGACAAATGAAATGTTTTAGTGATTTTCGTAACTATATTACTATGTGATTGCTAGGAGCCAATTTGTGTCGTCTTAATGTTGTTTTACAAATTGGAATGTTGAGTTATTATGTACCAGATGATGGCTTACGGCCGAATCCGGTAGTACTAATAAAATCCAGTTAAGGCAATTCAGTGTCGTGAGCTTTTTGAACATATATCGACTGTTAAAATTGCCAGAAAAAACCTATCTAAATATTTTCGTTACGACTTTCTAACGTTATAGTTTTTTTTTCAGCAATAATCTTTCAAATTGTAAATAATCGCTCTTTTAATCCAAGAAGACTGAGATGCCGTCTGCAAGCGTAACTCTTCCATCTTTAAAATATGGATCATAAAAAGTTACGGCATTTGGTATTAAGCGACCACGATGGACACTAGATGAGGACTTGATGTGACACTTTTCAGAAAAGATATTTTTAATATTTTGTTCCGCTTGGACTTCATTATTTTTATAATTGTTTACTTCAAATTTATTCACGTTATACGGAATTTGCTGAGTTGCGCGACTGCATTATAAGATTATTTTTAGCTCCAGTCACTATTTATTTACCAATATTTACCGGCACGATGCATTTCGTTAGCCTGTTGTAATCATCAGGAGCTAGCCAAATAAGGTTATATTCAGCAAAAATGGACAAATTTCGGTAAATAACCTCAGTGGCACACACGGAAAACAGACCATATGACGTATCATACTCCAAAGGTAACTGTAACTAAAAATTGTTGCACAAGTAAATTTTAAAGCAGCTGATGATGCCAGTATGTTGTCGAAACGCATCGTAGCAATAAATACTTGTAGACAAAAATATGACTGTAGCTACACGATATTTTTATACATAAATGTTTGAATTTAACAGTAATTTTAAATTTTTAGTTCTGATGACTGATTATAGTCAAAACAATCGATCATAAATCCACCTAAAGCGATCAACTGCCCCAGTGTGGGTCTGTTTTGAGTTTCATTCCTCGCAGAGCGTTGGTGGGCGGGCCACGGGAACACGGGCGGGCAGACGACCGACCTGCGGGAATTTCCGCGTGGCCGGCCGTACGGCGCCGCGTGACGTCACGAGGGGTGGGGCGGGGGCGGCGCCGGCAGAGGGCGCCACCGGGAGGGCAGGCCGATCAATAGCCCAGGCCGCAGGGGTGGCCAGCGCGGCGCCGCCGCTGCCGCCGCCGCGAGTGGCTCGGCGTGGCGCCCTTCATCGCGGCCCAGCCACTACATTACACGAGCCTAAGTGTGTGGACACCCCTGTATAATGCGGAGCTGACCACTAGGTGTCAGCATAGGCGGACCCGCTAGTATAAAGGGAGGCGTGGAGTACTGTGTTGTCATAGGCTCAAACAACTGTACCCAGTGCTCAACAGGGAAAGCACACTGAATAGGAGGGTGTCGAGGTCCACATACATCGCACTGATCAGACCTCTGATGTACGCAGCTCCCGTCTGGGGATATGCAGCTACTACGCGTCTGCGCCGCCTGCAGATCACACAGACCAAAATGCTACGAATCATTAGTAACGCTCCACGCTACACACGCACCGTGGATCTTCACAATGAACACCGCCTTGAAATCTTCAAGGAAGTATTCAAAAAACACGCCGCACGACTATACAGGAACTCGAGACACTCCAACAATCCTTTCATCCTTACTCTGGGAAACTATGATCACAACCATAGGCGGAAGCATAAGCGGCCAAAGACACTGCTAAATAGCGCGTAATTACCTAACAAGTGATGGAAGGGGGCAAGATCGGGACTATATGGAGGATGAGGATGATTCAGTACTTCAAATTTGATTTTCTGGTGCGTTTCAGCAGTGTAGGCAGCAGTATGCGGAAGGGCATTGTCGTGCAACAAGACAACACCTTTTGACAGCAATCCTCGGCGTTTGCTTTGAACTGCAGGCTTTAGCCTGGCATTAAGCATCCCACTGTAACGTACACTGTTTATTGTTGTGACCCTTTCGCAAAATGTTCCAGTACTGGACCTTTTGCGTCCCAAAAAACCGTAAGCATCAGTTTTCCTGCGGACGGTTGGGTCATGAACGTTTACTTGCACAGCGAATTTGGATGTTTCCATTCCATACTCTGCCGTTTACTCTCGGGCTGGTAATGATGGATCCATGTTTCGTCACCAGTAATGATTCTGTCTAAGAAGTTGTCCCCTTCGTTAGCAAAGCGATCCAAATGTTTGTTGCAGATGTCCAAGCGCGTTTGTTAATGCAACTGTGTGAGTTGTTTTGATACCCATCTTGCACAAACGCTATGAAACCCAAGTCTGTTGTGGATGATTTCGTATGCAGAAACGTGAATAATTTGCAGACGATGTGCCATTTCGTCAATAGTTAATCGTCTAAGAGAATCATTTCACGTGAACGCTCAATGGTTTTTTTCATTTGTGGCGGTAAACGGTCCTCCGGCTCCTTCGTCGTGCGTAACACTTGTGCAACCATTTCGGAATTTTTCGATCCATTCGTAGACACTCCGTTGTGGCAAAACACTGTTCCCGTGCTGTACCGAAAGTCTTCGAAGAGTTTCGGCCCTGATACGCCTCCCGATCACAAAAAACGGATCACTGAACGTTGTTATTCTTTGGTGCAAAGAGACAGCGGAGCAGCCATGATTAACAGGACGGCAGCGATAACGAAACTGACCTAGCAAATTGAAAATTGCGAAGATATAACAACAAATAAACAAAGCATGCGACATCAACGTAAAACGACAGTACTACCAAAATAAACAAAAATATAACTAAATTGTGGATAATAATTGACTTACACTCGTACATTGCAGAAGGCTGTTGGTCACAGCGATAAATAAAGACGTACATCTGCGGTGGGCCAAACAACACAGAATCTATGTAGTAGTTGACAGGACGCATGTAGTCTAATCAAGTAGCGATTTCGCTTTTTTTCATATGACGCACGGTGTCGAGTGCATCGACGGGACCATCAGGCACTTAAAAATCAGAGTATGGCTGGGTGGAGGGTTTTATTCTTACTGGCAGAGGTTCTGTAATGTTTCGGAATTGTTTTACGTGCCATGACTCATGCTGACTCATTCGTGTTACCGTGAACTTGAACCACGGGGTTTACTTCAACTATCTCTGTGACCAGGTCTTACCGTTCCTACTAAATTTTCGCGAGGAGAATGCTATGGACACCCCCGTCGTCCAAGATATCTACAGTCGTGTCCAGAGGGCTGCACGCGTGTGTTCCTGGTCTGAGCATCGCCCTGGCACCCTATCGCACTCCGACTGCCGCACTAAGGACACTAAGGATCAACACCAACGTAAACAGGGCTCAAATGCATGTGGGTTGCAGTTGTTATGCAGAGATGAAGAGGCTTGCACAGAATAGACCAGCGTTAACATCTGCGTGAAACTAGTTTCAGAGTGAAGAACAGAATCATGATGACGATCATGATGCAAGAGTTACTCATCAGCGGTATACGATGTGAAAGTCCACTTTCACACATTCGCACTGTTCGTCTCCTGCGCGCTCTCGATGTTGGCTTGGAGCAAAACATGCTGGCTTTGCGGGTAACAGGCAGAGTAGGCGAACTCGACAGCTGACCAGAGGAATTTCGCTACTGCCGATGCTATGATGGCCTAATCCGTTTTGTTGTTATACATTTTTTCTGAAAAGAGAAAAAAATTTAATAAACTTTTAATGAAATAACGATGCTATACGCCATATCCTTTTCGGGGACGCAGTTCGTTAGCAGCTATATTAATTACCATCCCCTGATTGGCTTCGACAGCAACATTACCCAGCAGCGTAGTTAAAATATACTCTGATACTGGCTTTCCCAATATGCATATTCCATCAGTTATTCCTGCGTCAACGTATCTGCCTCCCCTTTCTGGAAGATTCTTTTTTTAGGTTCAATTCGTAAATCTTCCTTGTAAGATCATCATCATAATCATCACATCCATATTTCAAGAGATTTTAGGTTTCACTGAGATATGGGTTAATGACTTCCTTTGGCAGAAAATTTGGAAGACAAAACTCTAAGTTGTCTTAGACTACCCTCAGTTGTCACCAGCAAAACTACTGTCTGTACACGTAGATTATGGTGTGCGTGTGTGTATTATTAATGGTACACCAATACCCTCAATACTTTGTTGTTGGAGGACTGCAGGTAGCGGGCAAGTTGGCACATGCCTACTCGCGAGTTATCTCCCCCGTGATCCAACACAGTCTCCTCAAGTGCTGATGTCCCAAAAACTATTGATCGACAACATTCTTGGTCAGCAAATTGTGAATGACGCAGTTCGTAAGTTTATGTTCATGCCGACGCATACGCCTGTAATGCGCCAAACCGTCTTCAGCCCGTAAAAAGCGCATCACGTTTTTGCATCGCCTAAACTTATTATCGATTTTTATGTGCTAGAAGAATTAAAAGCACACAGCTTTGCCGCAGTGGTAACACCGGTTCCCGTCAGATCACCGAAGTTAAGCACTGTCGGGCTGGGCTAGCACTTGGATGAGTGACCATCCGGTTGGTTGGTTGTTTGGTTTAAAAGATGGGGGAAGCCTGCTAGGTCATCGGTCCCTTGTTCCGAATAAAACAATGCCGCAAGGGTAAGAATAAAACAAGCAAGACTAACAACAGAAAATGGAGAGAAAGGAAAAACCATAAGAACGACGGAAGGGCAACAAACACTTAAATGGAAAAAAGGGGAGAAGAAAACCACAGAAACGCAAGAACAGGTAGAAGAGATTAAAACGACAAAACTGATTACCAGGGCTGGCTGACCATGAGAATAAAAAGGAGAAGCCAGCCACTTTGCAACACATTAAAACGTCCACCCTGAAAGTACTAGAGTGGAGGAACAGAGGGACAAAATCCATGCGCTAAAATTTAGATCAAATGATAAAACCCACCCTGATGAATAAAACGTAAAACTAAACTAGCCGATGGGGCGTTGTCAGATAAAATGAGCGGAAACGAGTCCGGTAACCGAAGATTTCGTCGCAGGGCAGTCAAAGTGGGACAGTGCGCCAGAATATGGGCCACTGTCAACCGGGCGCCGCGCCGACACAGGTGGGGCTTCACGGCGCAGGAGGTAGCCGTGGGTCGCTCAAGCGTGGCCGATGCTGAGCCTGCAGAGAGCCACAGAGTCCCTGCGAGAGACCCGCATGGAGGACTGCCACACAATCGTAGTCTCCTTAATGGCACGCAGTTTGTTGTGCGTACTGAGGCTATGCCATTTCGTCTCCCAAAGCCGAAAAACCTGGCGAACGCAGGTGAGTTATTGGAATGCCGATCTCCATAAGCGGCTTCCGTGTAGCTTGTTTGGCCAGCCTGTCAGCAAGTTCGTTGCCCGAGATTCCGACGTGTCCTGGGGTCCATACAAACACCACTGAACGACCTGACCGTTCCAGGACGTAGATGGACTCCTGGATGGTCGCTACCAAAGGATGACGAGGGTAGCACTAGTCGAAAGCTTGTAGGCTGCTCAAGGAGTCACTGAAGAAACGACTTCCCAGGGCATGAACGGATCTGCTCAAGAGCACGAGATATAGCCACCAGCTATGCAGTGAAAACACTGCAGACATCGAACAAGGAATGCTGTTCAATATGTCCTCCATGGACATACGCGAAGCCTACGTGACCATCACCTATCGAGCCGTCGGTGTAAACCACTTCATGGCCCCGGTACATGTCAAGAATAGAGATGAAATGACAGCGGAGAGCGGCGGGGTGAAATGAGACCTTTGGGCCATGTGAAAGGTCCAGGCGAAGCCGCGGCCTAGGTGTACACCATGCAGGTGTACGGGCATGCGTGCTCCTCGGACAGTTGCTGACAGCCGTCCAAGGAGGACGCATGATCGTGTGAAATAATCTTCACGAGACCAGTTACAGTGCTGCTGTAACACGAAAGTTATTAGATTTAAGCAGGCCTGAAGATAACTTAATAAGAAGTCGAAACTGGTAGCCTAAAAATAAAACCTAAATAATGGCTATTAGTAGTGTTTTATTGGAAATTGACCAGCCGTAGTCCCACACTCCAGACAGAGGATGGAGTTACATTCCTTTTATACCGTCAGGTCCGCTTGCTTTGTCATCTAGTGGTCGATTCACATTACACTCGGACGCCCGGATAGTTTTTGTGTGCATTTAATGCATGTGCAATTTCTCTAACGAGTAATGTTCCATTTTAGACCACTAGTCATGGACTGAGCAATGCCGAACTCTATCGAGGACACACCGCAGACGATTATCAAGGAAGTGCCGCCAACGTCGAAGCAGTTCAGAAACACGTCTCTCCCACGCACTTCGCGTAGGTGTAAGAGAATGCCTACGAGAAAGAGAAACAACCCGATAGCATCTCACAAGCAGCTTTTAATCAAATTGTGTGTTTATGGGATATCGTCTCAGTTACGCGACTGGATTCGAGATTTCCTGTCAGTGTTTGTCAGTTTCTAGTAATTCACGTAACGTCATCGGGTAAAACAAAAGTAATTGCTCCCCGAGGTAGTGTTATAGGCCCTCTGTAGTTCCTTATCTGTTAGGATGTCTGCAGATGATGCTTTCATTCATCGCTTACTAAAGTCATCAGGAGAAGGAGAAGGGACAGGATAATAGGACATCTGTTAAGACATGAGGAATGACTTTCATGGTACTAGAGGGAGCTGTAGAGGGCAAAAACTGTAGAGGAAGACAGAGATTGAAATACATCCAGCAAATAATTGATGCTGTAGGTTGCAAGTGCTACTCTGAGATGAAGAGGTTAGCACAGGAGAGCAATTCGTGGCGGGCCGCATCAAACCAGTCAGAAGACTGATGACCAAAAAAAAAGTCATCAGAAGATCGAAACAAACTGCAAAACGAATTAGGAAAGATACCTGTAAGGTAAATAACGAGAAGAGTGACGTCATCCGCAGGAGTGCTAAAAGGAATCCGTTAAACTTCGGTTACACGATTTAATCAGTCAGATCAGAAGACCGTCTATTCAATTACATACCTATGAATTACAGTTCAAAAGAACACACAGAAAATGTTGTAAGGAAGGCAAAGCAAAGAGTGCGATTTACTGGTAGAAGACTTAGAAGATGCAACAGCTCTACTAGAGAGACTGCCTACACGACGATTGTCCGTCCGCTTTTGGAGCACTGCTGACTGGTGTGAGATCCTTACCAGGTAGGATTACCGTAGCACGTCGAAAAAGCTCAAAGAAGACGGGTACGTTCTGTATTATCGAGAGATAAGGGACAGAATGTCACGGACATGATACAGGATTTGAGTTGGACATCTCTAAAACAAAGGTGTTCTTCGTTGCGGCGGAATCTTCTCACGAAATGCCCATCACCAACTTTATCCTCCGAATGCGAAAATATTTTGTTGACGCTGACCTACATAGGGATAAAGGATTATCATCATAAAATGACGGAAATCAGAGCTCGCACGGAAAGATGTCGGTGTTCGTGTTTTCCGCGCGCTGCTAGAACCTGGAGAATCAGTGTGAAGATGGTTTGATGAACCCTCCGCCAGCCACTTACGTCTCATTTGCAGAGTATCCATGCAGATGTAGACTTAGATTACAATATTAGTGCTGACGTCAAACCGTGTGAGTATCCACGCGTAATACTAAGAAGCAGCATGAAATAGGGCGATCAGGTGAAATCAGTACTAAGGAAGGCGAATGGGAGAAGATTCTGGAAAAATGCAGTGTGTGCGTTAAGAAAATTCCACACAAGACGCTAGTGCGGCAAATTCTATAGTATTATTCCAGCTTTTGGATTAATTATCAAACAAGCATGACAGTAGACCGAATGATTTCAGAGACGCGCTGGTAGAATCGTAGGAGGTCAGTAACTGTAATATAATTAAATTTATGTCCTTTTAATACTGATACTGGCGACTTTGAAGTGCAGCTGCTGGATTTAAAGAAAACAAAAAATGGACGTTGTAGTTGTTGTTGTGGTCTTCAGTCCTGAGACTGGTTTGATGCAGCTTCCCATGCTACCCTATATTGTGCAAGCTTCTTCATCTTCCAGTACTTACTGCAACCTACATCCTTCTGAATCTGCTTAGTGTATTCATCTCTTGGTCTCCCTCTACGATTTTTACCCTCCACGCTGCCCTCCAATACTAAATTGGTGATCCCTTGATGCCTCAGAACATGTACTACCAACCGATCCCTTCTTCTAGTCAAGTTGTGCCACAAACTCCTCTTCTCCCCAATTCTATTTAATACCTCCTCATTAGTTATGTGATCTACCCGTCTAATCTTCAGCATTCTTATGTAGCACCACATTTCGAAAGCTTCTATTCTCTTCTTTTCCAAACTATTTATCGTCCATGTTTCACTACACTCCATACAAATACTTTCAGAAACGACTTCCTGACACTTAAATCTATACTCGATGTTGACTAATTTCTCTTTTTCAGAAACGCTTTCCTTGCCATTGCCAGTCTACGTTTTATATCTTCTCTACTTCGAACATCATCTGTTACTTTGCTCCCCAAATAGCAAAACTCCTTTACTACTTTAAGTGTCTCATTTCCTAATCTAATTCTCTCAGCATCACTCGATTTAATTCGACTACATTCCATTATCCTCGTTTTGCTTTTGTGGATGTTCATCTTATACCCTCCTTTCAAGACACTGTCCATTACGTTCAACTGCTCTTCCAAGTCCTTTGGTGTCTCTGACAGAATTACAATGTCATCGGCGAACTTCAACGTTTTTATTTCTTCTCCATGGATTTTAATACCTAGTCCGAATTTTTCTTTTGTTTCCTTTACTGCTTGCTCAATATAAAGATTGAATAGCATCGGGGATAGACTACAGCCCTGTCTCACTCCCTTCCCAACCACTGCTTCCCTTTCATGTCCCTCGACTCATAACTGCCATCTGGTTTCTGTAAATAGCCTTTCGCTCCCTGTATTTACCGCTGTCACCTTTAGAATATGGCTTGAATGAGTGTGGACTCAAATATTCTACTCATAAAAACCGTGAACAGGCCGTTAAAGTCTTAGCAGCTATAGAAACAGGGCCATGTAGCTTGCTATGAACAATTCACATTGTATTAAGCTAGCAACTTGTAAGTCGTGGTTTAGCTACTAGCATATGGCTCGAGATCTAAGTGTACCTGTTCGCAGTTGAGCTTGCAGACAGACTACACCATGGGCCGTTGTTGTGGCTCTCCGTACATTCTCCGCGTAGCTGCCTCGCCTACAATGACATCATCGTCGACGGGAAGTCCTGAGTCTGATCCTCCTTCCTCCCTCCCGCCCTTCTTTTCTTCCTTTCCTTTCTTCCTTCCTTGGAGCTGAGCCTTTGCGGATGAAAAGCAGTGATTACCCGGCGGACGATTGTAAAAGGTTTCGGACACGTTAAATGAGCTGTTTCCGAAGCAGCTGTTTTAACTGTGACCTGGAAGCGACCCGCCTTTGTGAAGATGAGCGATAGTCTGTGTGACGTAGGCAGGCCGCCAGCCCTGGCCTCGCGGACAATGAGGGGGCAGCAGGCGTTAGCACAGTCTTTCATAATATTCGGAAAGTTCGGCACAAAAGGCCGGCGGCGAGGGAAGAGGTTCGAGCGCGCCTTTTGTGTGGCGCGCGGCTCGCTCTTCCAGCGGCTCCGATGCGGCGGGCGGCGAGAGGCAGCTCACAACTCTGTCGGCCGCGAGGCGGGCTCCAGCAGCTACAGTTTGCCGTCTCTTTCTCTCTCCCTCACGCTGCTGCTGCGAGCGACGAATCCCGTCTTCAAAACTGCGCGCCGGTCTCCCGGTAGCAGCGGTGTTTACTCTGGAAGTTCGTGTACGGGCCAAGTTTCCGCTAGCTCAGCGATGCTTGGGTGGAAAACATTTCCCTACACCCCGCAAGCCAACTTACGGTGCGTGGTGGCAGGTACTTCTGACAACTATGACCTCCCCCCATCTCGCGCAGGAAGACTCATTATCGGTAAATCTCGTAACGTCACCGCTTGGTTTTGTTATTGTCGTGGTTCTTCGGTGCGAAGAAATTCTCAGCCTGTTGTAAGGATACCGTAATCACGATATGCTAACGCGTAAAATACACTACTGGCCAGTAAATTGATACACAAACAAGAAATACAGATGATAAACTCGTATTCATTGGACAAATATACTAGAACTGACATGTGATTACATTTTCACGCAATTTGGATGCATACATCCTGAGAAATCAGTACCCAGAACAACCACCTCTGGCCGTAATAACGGCCTTGATACGCCTGGGCATAGAGTCACACAGAGCTTGGAAGGCGTGTACAGGTACAGCTGCCAATGTAGCTTCAACACGATACCAGAGTTCAACAAGAGTAGTGACTGGCGTATTGTAACGAGCCAGTTGCACGGCCACCATTGACCAGAGGTTTTCAATTGGTGAGAGATCTGGAGAATGTGCTGGCCAGGGCAGCAGTCGAACATTTTCTGTATCCAGAAAGGCCCGTATAGGACCTTCAATGTGCGGTCCTGCATTATCCTGTGAAATGTAGGGTTTCGCAGGGATCGAATGAAGGGTAGAGCCACGGGTCGTAACACATCTGAAATGTAACGTCCACTGTTCAAAGTGCCGTCAATGTGAACAAGAGCTGACCCAGACATGTACCCAATGGCACCCCATACCATGACGCCGTGTGATACGCCAGTATGGCGATGACGAATACACGCTTCCAATGTGCGTTCACCATGATGTCGCTAAACACGGATGCGACCATCATGATGCTGTAAACAGAACCTGGATTCATCCGAAAAAATGACGTTTTGCCATTCGTGCACCCAGGTTCGTCGTTGAGTACACCATAGCGGGCGATCCTGTCTGTGATGCAGCGTCAAGGGTAACCGCAGCCATGGTCTCCGAGCTGATAGTCCATGCTGCTGCAAACGTCGTCGAACTGTTCGTGCAGATGGTTGTTGTCTTGCAAACGTCCCCATCTGTTGACTCAGGGATCCGTTACAGCCTTGCGGATAAGATGCCCGTCATCTCGACTGCTAGTGATACGAGGCCGTTGGTATCCAGCATGGCATTCCGTATTACCCTCCTGTTCCCACCGATTCCATATTCTGCTAATAGCCATTGGATGTCGACCAACGCGAGCAGCAATGTCGCGATGCGATAAACCGCAATCGCGATAGGCTACAATGTGACGTTTATCAAAGTCGGAAATGTGATGGTACGCATTTCTCCTCCTTACACGAGGCATCACAACAACGTTTCACCAGGCAACGCCGGTCAACTGGTGTTTGTGTATGAGATATCGGATGGAAACTTTCCTCATGTCAGCACGTTGTAGGTGTCGCCACCAGCGCCAACCTTGTTTGAATGCTCTGAAAAGATAATCATTTGCATATCACAGCATCTTCTTCCTGTCAGTTAAATTTCGCGTCTGTAGCACGTCATCTTCGTGGTGTAGCAATTTTAATGGCCAGTAGTGTACTTAGCAACAGCCGCAAGATGGGGAGCCATAGCTTCTAGAACTCCCTGCAGTCTCCCGCCTCTTTCGGCGAACTGGGAGGACGCTTGCCGTGTCTCAGCGACAGGGTGAATGAACGGCGAGAGTAGTACGAGGGTGGACTCGGTCGAATGGCCATATAATGAAAGAGATGTCACAAAGAAATTCGCGAAATTGGATTATAAAATGTGTGAAGGAAATAATTCGTTGGTGTAGGAATGTTCAGTCGTATGTGGCGTTTTGAGTGCATAAACTTTCTCCGTATCGTCGAAGTGAATGATTGCGATATAGTTCCGCGAGTTTTCCATTGTTTGAAGCGGAGTCGCCGAAGTGGCGTCAAATCTAAAGACTTGCACCAGGCGAGCGGTCTACCCGACGGGACGTCCTCGTCACACGCCATTATTATTATAATAAACTAAGTTAAAGGACATCATCTTTTATTTCAAAAGTACTTTGCCATATTTTACAACTGAATTTTTTGGTACTAAATATTGAAAGTTTTGTAAAGTACAGTTAGGCTGCAGTCCTCCGCTGGCCGGAGTGGCCGAGCGGTTCTAGGCGCTACAATCTGGAACCGCGCGACCGCTACGGTCGCAGGTTTGAATCCTGCCTCAGGCATGGATGTGTAGTGATGTCCTTAGGTTAGTTAGGTTTAAGTAGTTCTAAGTTCTAGGGGACTGATGGCCTCAGAAGTTAAGTCCCATAGTGTTCAGAGCCATTTGAATCTTTTTTTGCAGTCCTCCGCAGATGGGGACGAGACGTCGGGTTTTGAAGTGAAATCCCTTACACTATGGCATAATAGCCCGGAATATTTTATTAAGTGTGACGATTCCGGCCATGAAAGTTTACATTTTACAACTATCAGTTTTACACTAAGATTACGAGAAAAGGATGTGGCAGCAAGATTCGTAGGCCACTGATGGCTGGGGAGACCTTGGGTTGTTCTCCCAACTAGTCGGAAAGGGGCTTCTTTCCTTTTACGCCACAGCACTACTCCACACAATGGTTGAGACCTGTCTACAAGTTGTGTTTTTAAAAAAAAGACGCACATTCCTACACGACGTAGGTCTGCTATTGGCCAAGAAACTACAAGAAAAGTTCGTACAGTTTTATGTCTCGAAACCAATACCTGTTGAGATATGCACTGCTGAAAGCCCGACGATCAGCCTGCAATATATCTTCACAAGACGCAGGAGTCACATGAGATGGCGTAGTAATACCACAATACGCACGTGTGGGCAATCGTAAATCGTCAACCAATTACGGGAGTGAGGCATCAGAATCGCTGCAGTACGAATGTATGGGCAGCAGTTGCCGGTCACGGACACAAAGGACCATGCACTTTACCGAACAGATTAACAGCTGCCGTGTATCAAGGATTTCAGCGCGATGAATTACCGACGCTGTTGGAGAACGTTACCCTTACAGAAAGACAGCCACTGTTGTTTGTACACGACGGCATACCACCCCATTTTCTACGGATTGTGCGACAGCATCTCACTGCAGCGTTTCATGGGCGATGGATTGATCGATGTGGTACGGTAGCTTAGCTCAAATGGTTGGCTCTGAGCACTATGGGACTTAACTGCTGAGGTCATCAGTCCGGTAGCTTAGCCTTCCCCTCCAATGGACGTGAATGCGTTGGATTCGTGACTATCTTTTTTTTTTAATCTCATTTTGTTCGCTTTTGTTCGTTGCATCCGCTCGTGGCGGACGACGAAAGACATCCGTTTAAGTTCGTTGTTGATCGATTAACTCAGTTTTTTTTTTTTGTTACAGAGGGCAGCTAACCCTCTGATCGAACACACTGAGCTACCGTGCCGGCGTAAAGAAATAAACATTTCACTCGAGGGAAGACTTGAACCAAGGACCTCTCATTCCGCAGCTGCTCACGCTAACCACGGGATCACAGCGCTCCTGACTATCGGGGCGTTTAAAGGCACTTGTGTCTGCCCAACCCATCGAAAATTTGCAGACGTTATAAGAGCAAGTGACCAACGAATGAAACCAGGTGTAATTGAAGGGGCGCCTGAGTCACGGCCAGGAAGTGATTAAGGATGTGTCAGAATGTGGGCAAACCAAGTGCAGCGCTGCTTCTAGTGTTTACTTGTACGTGATAAACATATGAGAATGAAGGGCAGATTCGCTCATATCTCAACAGATACTGGTTTCCGGACATATTATACGAACTTTTCTTGTAGTTCATAATGATGATGACGATAGTGGTGATGGTAGTTGTTGTGGATTGGCAGGAGAGTCAACCCCGTGTTATTAGAGGAAGCCGAAAGGCACGCGTTTTAGCTCACGCAGGCTGGCGTGAGGTCTGGAACAGGTCAAGGAAATTAGACTAGCAAAAAAGGACGTAGCTGTGGAATACTTAACTTTAATCCATAAATGGTGAACGTCGCTCTTGACGGTACATGTTTTACAGCATCAATAGTAACTGGTAATGGCGCCTTGCTAGGTCGTAGCAAATGACGTAGCTGAAGGCTATGCTAACCATCGTCTCGGCAAATGAGAGCGTATTTTGTCAGTGAACTATCGCTAGCAAAGTCGGCTGTACAACTGGGCGAGTGCTAGGAAGTATCTCTAGACCTGCCGTGTGGCGGCGCTCGGTCTGCAATCACTGATAGTGGCGACACGCGGGTCCGACGTATACTAACGGACCGCGTCCGATTTAAAGGCTACCACCTAGCAAGTGTGGTGTCTGGCGGTGACACCACAGTAGTGGTGTTGGTGGTGGACAGAAGGGACCCAGTAGCAGAACAAATCCTAGTTCTGATGTAATAGTACCAAGAGGGCCAACTAACTCCAAGTCTCTTCTTCCACCACCACAATTCTAACGGGTCACTGTCCAATCGACAGCGGCGACCTGGACTACAGCCGTGGGTGATGTAGAAAAACTTTGCTAGCACTTATATAGCTGCATACAGCATCAATTTCAGAGGAACACTTTAATGAACCTTAGAAGAGAATCTACCTTCTTTACATTCTGCTGATTCTTTATTTAACAAAATACGAAGTAGTTGTCGTTATCCATGGTGGTCCGTGCCTCTGTGGCGGAAAACCGATTTCATCTCTAAATCCTCTTAACTGTTTCACCAAATGGTGCAGTATTATCATAATATTCATTTTGCTTTTTTTCTCTAGGATTTGATTTCCTCGTAAAAAAAAAGAAAAAACGAACTTCTCAATTACCTTGCAAACACAATCGAAGTTGCAACGAATAACAGATCTACAATATCCGTATTAGTTGCTATTTGTGGTGGCACGTCGATTCGTTTATAAAACGAATCTATTTGTTCCAGTATACTCCCCTGTACCGCTAACCACTTAAAAAGGGGCTAGGTGGCTGATATCGATCGTGCTGATAGAAAATAAAAGTACAACTGGTGCTGTTATCCGATTGCAGGGTAGTCCCTTTTTATAAAAATGTGTGGCGTGATTGACTGTATAACGCGATCCCTGATTCTAAGGTGAGAGAGAATTCTCTTACTCTAAACACTGTCACGGGTCACGTATATACGAGAGCAGAATTCAAGGAGCAGGAATGACATTTCTCAGAGCTATTAAAGGAAAATTCTTTCCGTATCAGTGGAGTGCAACGAAGTAGAACGTTAGCAGTGAAGTAGGGGAAGAAAAACAAGTCAATATTAACAGCAATTTAGATCTATTTCTCAACAATAATTTAAAACATGAGAGCTGTTTACCGTCTTAGAAAGGACACTTGGACGGCAAACTATTTCAGTGACCGCTGAAGATGCTTCAAAATAAAGTGAAACACGTCCAGACTAAAGAAGACATACAATACAGTCGCATAAGACCGTGTATGTCAGATTTTACATGCGAAACAGTGACTACGCAACAGAGAAAAAAAAAAAAAAAAAAAAAAAAAAAAAAAAAAAAGCAAGATGCCTGGCTACACGATATGTCGGAGCGCCGATGTTGCTCATTATAGGACGGAAAGGAACACCTTCCTTGTGAATCTTCGGAAGGCCATATAACCTAGGGAGAACAGCACTATAGCTCTTCATCATCTTGCTTCTCTGTTGATTCCACAAATATGTCGGTGTGAACATCATATCAAGTACTCATCTGATTTTTTTACGTCGTTTGGAGGGACTGTGGTTGACTGACTCTGATACTTTAATGAGTTTCGATGTGGTCTCTCTCTCTCTCTTCACTCGTGTTCCTCTGTCTGATTCGTTGCGGTTAATAGAGGCTAGGTTTGGTGCTGAATTAACTAATCTCTTTCGGCAAGTGTTGACATCCACTTAACTTTTTATTCAGTGACCAATATTACGAGCAGACAGATGGAGTTGAAATGGGTAGTCCGTTGTCTCTTGTGATCGGAAATTTGTTTATGGAAGACTTTGAGGAACGTGAATTGGAGTCGGCGCCTTTGAAACTCGCCTGTTTCTTTAGATATGTTGACGATACCTTTGTTGTTTGGCCTCATGGTAGCGAGAATTTGAATGCCTTTGTAGAACATCTGAACTCGATCCACCCGAACATTCGTTTTACGATGGAGGTGGAAGAGGATGGTTGCCTTCCCTTTCTTGAATTGTTGGTTAGGAGGAAGGATGATGGATCATTGGGACATGCAGTCTACAGGAAACGTACTCACACCGACTTGTACTTACAGGCTAATAGTTGTCACCATCCGCCTCAGCGTGAAGGGGTACTTCGTACCTTGGTACACAGGGCACATGTCGTTTCTGACGCTGAGCTGTCTCATCTTGAAGTTACATTTCGTCAAAATGGTTATAGTGATAGACAGATTGAACGTGCGTTCTGCTATCGAACAACTGTACATCGGGTGATTGATGATAATTCTGAGTCGTCACCTAGGTCTACTGCCTTTTTGCCTTACGTAGGAAACACTTCCAACAATATCGGTCGTATTTTAGGGAAATACGATGTGAAATGTGTTTTCTGACCTCCATGTAAAATTAGAGCGCTTTCCAGTTCTCTTAAGGATGATATTGGTCTGCATAAGGCGGGTGTATATCGCATTCCTTGTAGCTGTGGCATGGCATATATTGGTCAAACTATCAGAACCGTGAAGGACCGATGTACTGAGCATAAACGGCACACACGATTACAGCAGCCAAGTAGATCTGCTATTGCCGAATATTGCTTGGATACTGGTCACCTATGTTATATAATAATACCGAGATATTGGCATGCACGTCCAGCTATTGGGACAGTGTTATTAAGGAGGCAGTTGAGATTAAATTAGCGAGCAACCTCGTTAACAGGGATGGAGGTTTTTGTTTAAACTCTGCTTGGAATCCGGCTCTCTCTCTCTTGTTAAAAAACAGAGGAACAGAGTCAATGCTACCTCACCTGCGAGTTCGTAGTCTCACTATCGATAGCTCTGACTTTGATCATCTTTGGTGGCATTAGTGTTCAGTGGGGATGTTATCTTTCCTGCATCAGTCCGAGAACCGAGGCTTTAAATTTGCATGTACGTCGCCTGTCTGTTGCCGTTTGCCTTGAAAATGGCGGGGTGTTCTCCCGCCGAAATATCGGCGGTCGCTGAAAGTCTTATCTGGCAGAATTCCCGGAAGTTATTTGAAAATTACCACATGTTAACGAAGAGTTTTACAAACTTACTGCACTGCTGTACTGCCGAGCCGTCACGTTTCTTACCTGCAACAGAGGAAAACAGAAATCTCAATTAATGTGATCCAAACAGTAAACACACACACAGACACACACACACACACACACACACACACACACACACACACACACACACACACGAGAGAGAGAGAGACAGATACACAAAGAGATCAGTGATCAAATCAGAGAATAAGTCGTGCAGCAGGAGAACGCAAGTAATTGCGTACCGAACTATGTACGACTGGACATTAAACAGAAGAGAAATGGTTTAAGATCTCTGTTAACCCTCTCGTGGGCAAAATTATTGAGCAGTTTTTTTAATGAATGGAGAGCAGATAGTAGTTAACAGATAGGTATATTTATCATACAGAATATCAAATTTGCTCCAACTGTGAAAGTGAGGTCACACAAAAAGGTGGTAAGTATTCTTCCCACTGCCCTTCCTTGGAGTTAAATGACAAAAACAACTTTTACAATATATGTCATATTTATTTGATAAATTTACTTCTCTTGTTACAATGATTGTTCACAATTACTTGCCATGAAATTTTCTGAAACATGGGTCTATGCAAAGCGGTATTTGACAATATGTACAAACAGTGAGTGCTCTTTTCCGCAGCTCTGGTACTACAATGACGGCACGTCCAGTAGGTTTCTCCTAAAATGGGTTGATGTTCCCCTACAGCCACATGACTAATATCTTCAGGTACTTTACCCCTTTTCGCCAGAAAGACAGGTTTTTTGGGATGAGAAGCCAGCGATCAATTGTCTAGCTAGATGGATCCTGTATGTGAGCTGATCATGCTGTCCACTTTCTCTTTTACTTATTTTCCACAGGATAAAACTGTTCACTGCAGCAACGTCCAACAGGAAATAAAATGTTCTGTGCCACCATTTTACAGAACGTCTGCCAATAGCATACCTTTCTCGTAATTGATCACACTTATCGACACGACCCATTATTTTGTTGTATTCTGCCACAACTTCAGGACAAGAAATCTCTGTACTAGTACCATCCTTGTTTTTCCTTTTCACTGTGGCTGTTTCTCATGGGTCATTAATTGAGGACAGGAAAGTGACTGGACGGTTATCCATCCATTTTACTGCAGAAGTGGCTCCTTTTGTTTCAAACTGGAATTCCCCTCGTTCCAATTTTACTTTTTCCTTCATAAATTTGAGTAAATCAAAAGTATTTACCTTATACTATAGCTTTGAGGAAAAAATCACAAAATGTCACGCAAACAGCACTGAAAGGCTCCTCTACAGAGCAACACTCAGCTATACACGCGAAGGTACAGCAAAAATGGCGGGAACTTCCGACTGGAAGTAGTACCCTATACTGTTCACTAGGTGGTAGCACCGTAAAGAGGTGGGAACTGTGAATCCCACGGGACTAGGAACGAGTCCATTGTAGTGGGAAGCATGTTTCCCACGGCTCACGAAAGGGTTAAAGATAGGTGTAAGTAATAGAAGGAAGTAATGCTTCCGGCGTATTCCTCGCTGAATGTGGACGCGCATTATGTGGTCTCAGTTGTCAGAAGAAATAAATAGTAGCCGGCGCACTTATGGAATTATGCGATGGGGCAGACACGGCGCGCGAGAAATGCGGAGGGGATAGCAGCCGAGAGCCCCCAGAAAAGAAGGCGCTCCTGGGAAATCTGTCCTCTGCACCCCGGCCTGCTTCTGTGCCGCGCCAGTTTTCCGGGCAGCGCGCCGCCGCGGGACATCAATTGCGCCGGCTACGGCCGCGGCTGGGAGGACAGAGTAGGACCGGCAGCAGGCAGGCAGGCAGGCCTTTGTGTCTCCCGTTACCTGCGTGGGCGGCGGCGCGGGCGACCTTGGGGGCCGGCAGAGCCGCCTCCCGCCTCTGGGGCAGTGGGGCGGCAGCGCCGAGCACTGTACCCGAGACAAGCGCAGTCCGGGACCGCAGCAGCGCACCATAGAGTAAATATCTCTGGAGTGAGCATTCACAGGCGCAGAACAGATTGTATGTTGTCAACATAACATACATTGCCGGCCTGGTCACGTGTTCTCGGGGCGTCGTGTCTCGTGTGTTCGACCGTATAGCACCCTGTATATGTAGAATGTCACTACATCCCTGATACAGACGGGTTCTTTTCGTACGTGTCAGGGATTATTTATATATGTTGCGCAGACATTCTAACAGTATCCATTTGATACCGGGAATAAACCAGTTACGTAACTTTTAAGGGAAAGTGATATTACATCCTGCTTCTTTGCAATAGGTGTCACAGTTCAGATGCACTCGATTTTTGGTAGTTTTCGGTATGATACGGCACTTTATAGTATTACAGAGCCTGACGTATGTTTTTGCAGTGATAGTCTTGCAAAACGACTTGACAGTACACTAGCACTTTTGCAAGTGTCCGAAAAACACTGAATTTGCTACACATTAGCGATTATATCCCTGCTAATTCGTCCTTTTTTTTCTGCTGTTTCTGCGTATTTATTTTCTAGTTTTTGCGACCTAAAGCACAATTTTTATTACTGGTGACACTTTGAAGTATTTATTTAACGCATTTTACGTACTTGCTCCCAGTTTATTAAATAAATAGTAGACTGAGTAATCTATATACATAATCGACAAGTCACTGATAAATGCATGGAGGATAGTACTTGCTGAAACAACTAACCATTCCCTTTCCTGTTCCACTAGCAAATTTAGGAGAGGAAGCGATTGTTTGAACACTTTTGTACGATCCGTAATATCTATTATATAATTATAAAATCGTAGAAAAATATTCAGAATCAAGCCTTAATTATAATGCGTCTCGAAATTTTTAAACATATACAGTGTCTCTTACTAATACGATAATTATAATTAGAGCTACATGGTATGTACCCATGAAAAGTTACTATCCCTCCTTTCACATATTTTTCTTTGCATCCATAGCAACAACAGTAATTCACCATCGCTATTACACTATCAACAAACGGTGAAACACAACAAAAACTCTTTATATTATAAACTTCAAACGCTGCAGAAAGCGCACACGCACAGCGAAGTCCCGAAAACACGTGACAATCCTGGTTTAATGTTGACAACATGCGCAGAACGCAATGCTCACCCCAGAGATATTTACTCTATGCACCGCACCAGTGAGTATATACACTGAAAAACGATTGTGTTACGGCTTCTCTATCGGCGTCTCACCTCCGTTACCAACGTTTATTTACCCTTTGTAGGGTACGAGAACTGAACTTCAGATTTAATTCTTCGCCTTTAATTTTCGTTCCTCCCAGACTTAACTCCATCGTCACTCCACACAATGTTTTCCACTATTCAATAGTCCAATGTTTAGGCTCCTTACACCAGAAATAGTTCAAATGGCTCTGAGCACTATGGGACTTAACGTCTGAGGTCATCAGTCCCCTAGACTTACAAAGGGAGGCCCCGAGTTTTGGATCGCGGATTTACTGCAAACTTCGTACACTCGTAGTACTCCATGAGGACAACAAAATGTGTAAGCAGTAGCGCAAACTTCTCAAGCGTTATTGACAAAATCTCAAGATAATTTCGGTCGTCGAATACATATCTGTACGCTGAGCTACCGTACCGGCACCACTCGGCCGCAGCCGCTTCATGGTTAAAATGGCCACGCACAGATATGTATTCGACGACCGAAATTATCTTGAGATTTTGTCAATAACGCTTGAGAAGTACGCGCTACTGCTTACACATTTTGTTGTACTCATGGTGTACTACGAGTGTACGAAGCTTGCCGTAAATCCGCGTTCCAAACGTCGTGGCCTCCCCTTGTTAGAACTACTTAAACCTAACTAACTTAATGACATCACACACATCCATGCCCGAGGCAGGATTCGAACCTGCGACCGTAGCAGCAGCATGGTTCCGGACTGAAGCGCCTAGGACCGCTCGGCCACAGTGACCGGCTCCTTACACCAAGCGAGGCGTCGTCTGGCATTTGCCGGCGTGGTGTGTGGCTTATGAGCAGCCGCTCGGCCATGAAATCCAAGTGTTCTCACCTCCCGCCTAACTGTCATAGTACTTGCAGTGGATCCTGGTGCAGTTTGGAATTCCTATGTGATGGACTGGATACATGTCTGCCTATTACACATTACGACCCTCTTCAACTGTCGGCGGTTTCTGTCAGTCAACAGACGAGGTCGGCCTGTACGCTTTTGTGCTGTACGTATTCCTCCACGTTGTAAGGCGTGTGTATTTCTATTGTATATTGTCAAACCATATGTAAGAGGCGTATATTTCTATTGTCAAACCACAATTTATGAAAGATGTTTATATTTTATTAATAGGATTAAGTAGGAATAATTAATATTTGTCATGTTGGAAATAATTGTGGTAGCAGGGAATGTCTGCAGCAGAAAGCACTGTTGGCGGGAGACACCGCACTTTAGCGTTCGTAGGAGGTCAGTAGTAAGCGAGATGTGAAGCGAGTCGGTAGCAGGTCTGAAGCGAGAGGTTGACAGGAGCGGTGTGCCGCCGACGGGGATGGCTGAAACGGTTCTAGGCGCTTCAGTCTGGAACTGCGAGACCGCTACGGTCGCAGGTTCGAATCCTGCCTCGGGCATGGATGTGTGTGATGTCCTTAGGTTAGTTAAGATTAAGTAGTTCTAAATTCTAGGGGACTGATGACCTCAGAAGTTAAGTCCCATAGTGCTCAGAGCCATTTTAACCATTTTTGAGCGGTGTGCCTGCCAGCCACCAGCTATGATTTACAAAAGATTATAAACGGATGTACAGAGGCATCAGCTAACTATTATCATAAGAGGAACTAATATTATTGAATTACTTTTTTGAGAAACTCAAGACTACTGAAGGTATGTTTGCGCAATGCTAGTTGTAAGATTATCGTAAAAAGTAAGTCCCATCTGAACGTTTGTAAAATCATTTCATTCAGAATATAATTAATTTTTGCCAGCAATATTGCATTACTGATTATAATCCATCCCAAAAACCATCAACGGAAACCTTTGCAAAATTTTATTGTTGTCAAGAAAAAGTTTAACTATGAATTACGTAACTTCAGTCAAATTAATTAAAGAATAACGTCAGCTTTGCTATTAAAGAATAACGTCAGCTTTGGTGATAAATACAGCCACTTATTATGACAGCCCACCAGCAGCTAATACAGTACAGTAAAACAGAGTAAGTACACTCCTGGAAATGGAAAAAAGAACACATTGACACCGGTGTGTCAGACCCACCATACTTGCTCCGGACACTGCGAGAGGGCTGTACAAGCAATGATCACACGCACGGCACAGCGGACACACCAGGAACCGCGGTGTTGGCCGTCGAATGGCGCTAGCTGCGCAGCATTTGTGCACCGCCGCCGTCAGTGTCAGCCAGTTTGCCGTGGCATACGGAGCTCCATCGCAGTCTTTAACACTGGTAGCATGCCGCGACAGCGTGGACGTGAACCGTATGTGCAGTTGACGGACTTTGAGCGAGGGCGTATAGTGGGCATGCGGGAGGCCGGGTGGACGTACCGCCGAATTGCTCAACACGTGGGGCGTGAGGTCTCCACAGTACATCGATGTTGTCGCCAGTGGTCGGCGGAAGGTGCACGTGCCCGTCGACCTGGGACCGGACCGCAGCGACGCACGGATGCACGCCAAGACCGTAGGATCCTACGCAGTGCCGTAGGGGACCGCACCGCCGCTTCCCAGCAAATTAGGGACACTGTTGCTCCTGGGGTATCGGCGAGGACCATTCGCAACCGTCTCCATGAAGCTGGGCTACGGTCCCGCACACCGTTAGGCCGTCTTCCGCTCACGCCCCAACATCGTGCAGCCCGCCTCCAGTGGTGTCGCGACAGGCGTGAATGGAGGGACGAATGGAGACGTGTCGTCTTCAGCGATGAGAGTCGCTTCTGCCTTGGTGCCAATGATGGTCGTATGCGTGTTTGGCGCCGTGCAGGTGAGCGCCACAATCAGGACTGCATACGAACGAGGCACACAGGGCCAACACCCGGCATCATGGTGTGGGGAGCGATCTCCTTCACTGGCCGTACACCACTAGTGATCGTCGAGGGGACACTGAATAGTGCACGGTACATCCAAATCGTCATCGAACCCATCGTTCTACCATTCCTAGACCGGCAAGGGTACTTGCTGTTCCAACAGGACAATGCACGTCCCCATGTATCCCGTGCCACCCAACGTGCTCTAGAAGGTGTAAGTCAACTACCCTGGCCAGCAAGATCTCCGGAACTGTCCCCCATTGAGCATGTTTGGGACTGGATGAAGCGTCGTCTCACTCGGTCTGCACGTCCAGCACGAACGCTGGTCCAACTGAGGCGCCAGGTGGAAATGGCATGGCATCCGTTCCACAGGACTACATCCAGCATCTCTACGATGGGAGAATAGCAGCCTGCATTGCTGCGAAAGGTGGATATACACTGTACTAGTGCCGACATTGTGCATGCTCTGTTGCCTGTGTCTATGTGCCTGTGGTTCTGTCAGTGTGATCATGTGATGTATCTGACCCCAGGAATGTGTCAATAAAGTTTCCCCTTCCTGGGACAATGAATTCACGGTGTTCTTATTTCAATTTCCAGGAGTGTATATTCATGTCGCAGTTCGATGTAGCAGTCAGATGGCGATCCAGTAACAGTAAAAAAGGTAAAGAACAGTTTTAAGTTATTGCAGGTAACGACTGAGGGCCACGACGACGACACATTCTATGTTTCGTCGAAATAATCAGAAAATCACTTTTAATAAGCAGCATTTAACTTTGCATGCGAAGATTGAGAAATAGAATTAATTTCAAAGGGAAGATTTCATTTGTTATTATTAAGCAAGAGATAGAAATTCTAAGGGAAGGTTTCATAGGTTATTGTAGAAGGGAAGGTTGCTTAACAAAAGAGATATAGAGGAGACGGGAAGGTTTCAACGTTTCCACTTCACTATCGCATCGGAAACAGTGCACTTAGGGATGTTTGCCACAGTAGATGGCGCTGACATATGAAAATTCCTCTGGCCACGTTCATTGCGTTCCTTGTGTGTTGCAGGCTGTGTCACTGATGCAGCGTACTGTACGCAGCAGAATGCTTTGGTATTCATGTTCGGAACAACCTGAGATGGTGTTTTAAGTAGTTCTAAGTTCTAGGGGACTTATGACCTAAGATGTTGAGTCCCATAGTGCTCAGAGCTGAGCCATCTGCTTGGCCGTACACAAACACTATCTCTGCATATTTCCGACATGAATACCGGACCATTCCGCTGCTTAAGTACGCTGCGTCCATCACACAGCCTGCAACACACAAGGGACACACGGCATGTGGTCAGACGAACTTTCATTCGTCAACGCCATCTACCGTGTCAACGATACATTTCTGAACAAATGTTCCTAGGACCCTTTTCCCTCCATTTCCAATCAGGAATCAATCCCTGCATTATTAATGTTCACCATTTATATGCAATATTCAAGAAAAAACAGCTGAAAATAAGAATAAATTCTCGAGACGCGTTGTGCTTATCAAAATAGATCATTCATAAAGTGAGTGGTAGCGGAAGTTCATTTTCTTGGTGAGAAATACCCTTATAGCTTTGACAAAGATATGAATAGGACGTGGCTTCACACAACTCACTGCCAAGGTGGAAATTCTGTATAGTGCAATTACGTTTAGCTTGCAATTAGCAGTGCGTACGCCGTGCGTGACCCATAGTATAGCCTGAGATGGACATCTAAGCAATGAGGATATGCTTTATTAACGCAACACTTTAGCACCGTCTTAATGGTCCATTATTACGGAATATGTAGTCGCGCCATCTCTCTCTGATATGGAACAGAGGTCACACTGTGACTCCAAAATCAGTATTGGCTTCTACATGATATCTGAGATGTGTGTTAAACCCCAGTTCCTATGTCAACACTATTTAAAAATTTAATTATAAACTGAAAGTTCAGTACCATCAGCTAAAACACAGTACTCTCATATGTCTGCCTGTCACACACAGTGAGAGCGGATGGTTTCACTCAGAGATTAACTTCGTATTCCTAAAGCGTGAAGATTAGGCAGAAAACTGATACTGTTAAGTATTAATAGTAAGCGTTTCTTAAATATTCAGAGAGATTTCAGAAAATGAAATATCGTTATGTTCTAGTAGTCGTTTGAAAGGACACAGTAACGGTAGCTCCAGCTCGATGACGTAATTTAACTCCGTTTAATCACCCTGCCTCGCTTGAACACAGCATCTAAATTTTGTACTAAATGTAAATAATGTTTTTGAACCTTATCACAGTTGGAACAAAACCGTCGTCGTACTTTAAACACTGGAAAGTCTGTAACCTAGAAGAGCTCTCTGAAAATGGATTGTGGGAAACCCAGCAGAGAAGAGCATCAAAACGTTTGACATGTGGTGCTGTACAAGGATACTGAAAATTAGATGGACATAATATAATGAATGAGAAGGTCCTCTGCTGAACCGGCGAAGAAAGGAACATATGGGAAACATTGAGAAGAAGGGTCAGCATGATACGAGATATATAAGACATTGAGGAATAACTTGTGTGGTACTAGAGGGAGCTTTAGAGGGTAAAACTGTAGGGGAAGACAGAGACTGGAATACACCCAACAAATAATTGACAACATAGGGCACAAGTCTTACCGTGAGACAAAGAGGTTGTCACAAGAAAAGAACTCATGGCGAGTCGCACTGAACCAGTTACACTGATGACTAAGGAAAAATCTAACATGGGACAAGTGCAGTGAAATATACGTCTGCTAAGGCCTCCCATTGGGTAGACCAGTCGCCTGGCGCAAGTATTTTTAGCTGGCGCCACTTCGGCGACTTGCGCGTCGATGAGGATTGGATGATGATGAAGATAACACCCACACCTGGGTGGAGAAACTGACACAGGCAGGAACTGAACCCAGGCCCCTTGCATGGCATTATACTGTGCTGCCCACTCAGGTATGGACGTGCACAAGGAAAAAGTATAATTAATCATTGCAGATGTTCCCATGCTGCTCGTTTCCAACAGTGGTGCAACATGAGCAACCAATTTATATACTGTTAGGTTTCACTCGTTTTTTAGATTATTAGTAACTTGTCCTCACCTAACTGGACCATTAATTACCACACTTTTAATTGCGACTCTAAGGCCTCAGTTGCGATTACATAATCTCTTAACCATTTATAGTACCATTAAATAAAGTCATATTATATAATTTCATATTATTCTATTTTATGTCTAAAACTTTTCTGCTTCAACATTTGATATTATGAACATTGTAACCTGTCTAGGTATAGAACACAGTAAACAAATAAAAAACTTCCAGCATCCAAAGGTTTCTAAAAATATTAGCAAAAACCTGTCAAACAGCATATAGATAATAATATGTATAAATCTGTAGATATAATTCTTTCTGTTTATGAATATGTTAAATTTGAAGTCCCTTCTTTTATATTAAAATGTAAAATGTGGCCACCTGCACATTTGCAGGAATATATATGACCCTTGGAGCAATTAAAACCAAATATTGTACATAAAGTAGTTGCTACTTGGGGATCAGCATTGTGTGGGGTTAGAACCTCCAAGCTCCGATAGGAGTGGATATATGGGTGAAAGGCTTTTTTCAACACCTGCCATCTAGGCTGCCCTGCCCAGCAGGCATGTTGTGTGGGTAGTATCGGCACGCACTGCAGGGGCTACACACGCGGCGGCTGTGCAGAGAAAGAGGGGAGGGAGGAGGAGATGGATAGTGAGAGGATGAGATGGACAGAGAAAGGGGGAGGAGGAAATGTACCAGAGGGGTTGGAGATCGTCATAGAGTGGGGGAGGAAAAGATGTGACCAATATATGTGCAATACACACACACACACACACACACACACACACACACACACACACACACACACACACACACGAGGCTGTAGATAAAAGTTTAGTAAATAAATGAATAAATAAATAAATGGTACTTGTACAAGCCACAGCTGGAAAATGTGGAATTCACGCATTCAAACTGTTTGCTTCAACCCATCAGTGAAAAGAAAAGAAGAAAAATAAAGTGTAGCTTCAGCGCGTCGGCTCACTCAGAATATAGCCGGAAGGTATATGGGCGGAACATCAGGTGAAGCTGCACGCGCGGGATTTAATGGATGAATTTTATCCTGACTTTCTTTGCACGACTGTAAGACCGAGTCAGTGGCGCTACGTGTCGGCGCGCTCACGTAGCAATTTGCAACAGTGCGAGTTATCCGTAGGACGCAGAAGGTCTAGAACCGCCGCGAGGGCCGGAAGGCGGCGATGGAGCGCCTATTTATACTGCTTATCCGGCGGTCTGGCACGCAGAGCGCTGGACGCAGGTTGCCTCGGCACGTGAGGCTGAGCTGCTTGCTAGCTGACTGCCTGGCCGGCTTGCGTCACCCATACGGGGCACAGGCGCGGGCAGCCCGGTCATCTGCACAGTGGAGCAGGTAGCGGCACGGCTCACAGGTACCAGAGCTCTACTGCAGGGTGGTAGCGATGTCGCCTCGACAGTGGAGTGGTTACTCGAGCTGCGAGTTCTCTGACAGCGAACAAGACCACAACGACTGTTCACTACAAATCGCGTCTACATCGGCAGTCCATAAGCTGCCTCACGGAGTGTGGCAGAGGGTACTTTGTGTACCAGTAGCACTGCTCCTCTTCCTATTCCAGTCGCGTACAGTTCACGGGAAGAACGATTGCTGGTAACCTTCGTGTGTACTCCAATCTCTATAATTTTACCTTCACCGTCTTTTCCCAGTGATATACGTAGGAGAAAGCACTATATTGGCTGACTCTTCTGCGAACGTACGCTCTCGGAACTTTAACAGAGGACCATACCGTGAGGCAGTACGCAACTCTTGAAGCACCTGCCAGTGCTGTTCCCTGAGCATCTGCATGACCCTTTAGGGCTTACTAAATGAACCTGTAACGAAACAGTGTTTCTCTTCTTCGGAGGCCGGCCGCTGTGGTCGAGCGGTTCTAGGCGCTTCAGTCCAGAACCATGCGGCTGCTACATTCGTAGGTTTGAATCCTGCCTCGGGCATTGATGTGTGTGATCTCCTTAGGTTAGTTAGGTTTAAGTAGCTCTAAGACCAGGGGAGTGATGACCTCAGATGTTAAGTCCCACAGTGCTTGGAGCCGCCTGAACCATTTTCTTCTCTGGATCTTTTGTACACTACTGGCCATTAAATTTCGCTACACCAAGAAGAATTGCAGATGATAAATTGGTATACATTGGTCAAATATATTATACTAGCACTGACATGTGATTAAATTATCACGCAATTTGGGTGCATAGATCCTGAGAAATCAGTACCCAGAACAACCAAATCTGGCCGTAATAACGGCCTTGATACGCCTGGGCATTGAGTCAAACAGAGCTTAGATGGCATGTACAGGTACAGCTGCCCATGAAGCTTCAACACGATACCACAGTTCATCAATAGTATTGACTAGCGTATAGTGACGAGCCAGTTGCCTGGCCACCATTGACCAGACGTTTTCAGTTGGTGAGAGATCTGGAGAATGTGTTGGCCATGGCAGCAGTCGAACATTTTCTGTATCCAGAAAGGCCCGTACAGCACCTGCAACATGCGGCGTGCATTATCCTGCTGAAATGTAGGGTTTCGCAGGGGTCGAATGAAGGGTAGAGCCACGGGTCGTAACACATTTGAAATGTAACGTCCCCTGTCCGAAGTGCCGTCAATGCGAACAAGAGGTGACCGAGACGTGTAGCCAATGGCACCCCATACCATCATGCCCGGTGTACGCCAGTATGGCGATGACGAATACACTCTTCCAATGTGCGTTCACTGCGATGTTGACAAACACGGATTCGACCATCATGATGATGTAAACAGAACCTGGATTTATCCGAAAAAATGACGTTTTGCCATTTGTGCACCCAGGTTGCTCGTTGAGTACACCATCGCAGGCGCTCCTGCCTGTGGTGCAGCGTCAAGGGTAACCGTAGCCGTGGTCTCCGAGCTGATAGTCCATGCTGCTGCAAACGTCGTCGAACTGTTCGTGCAGATGGTGGTTGTCTTGCAAAACGTCCCCATCTGTTGACTCAGGAATCGAGACGTGGCTGCACGATCCGTTACAGCCATGCGGATAAGATGCCTGTCATCTCGACTGCTAGTGACACGAGGCCGTTGGGATCCAGCATGGCGTTCCGTATTACCCTCCTGAGCCCACCGATTCCATATTCTGCTAACAGTCACTGGATCTCGACCAATGCGAGCAGCAATGTCGCGATACGATAAACGGCTATCGCGATAGGCTACAATCCGACCTTTATCAAAGTCGGAAACGTAATGGTACGCATTTCTGCTCTTTGCACAAGGCATCACAACAACGTTTCACCAGGAAACGCCGGTCAACTGCCGTTTGTGTACGAGATATCGGTTGGAAACTTTCCTCATGTCAGCACGTAGGTGTCGCCACCGGCGCCAACCTTGTGTGAATATGTGAATGCTCTGAAAAGCTAATCATTTGCATATCACACCATCTTCTTCCTGTCGGTTAAATTTCGCGTCTGTAGCACGTCACCTTCGTGGTGTAGCAATTTTAATGGCCAGTAGTGTATTTCATCCTTGGTCCTATCTGGTACGGATCCCATGCTGAGAAGCAACATTCTTGGTCGAAAGAGTTTCTACAAGATACTCTCTTTGTTCGTGGACTACGTTTCCCGAAGGTTATTTCAACGAATCTCAGTCGTGTATCTGCCTTACTTGCGAATAATGTCATGTGGTCGTTGAAATTCGAATAGCTCCGTACGCATACTCCTAGATATTTAATGGAAGTAACCCAAAGAAAACTGAGGGCCTGTTACATGATCTGTTTACTTGCCGGAAGTTAAAGGCACCAGAGGGGCAGATCTGACGTTGCGTTTGAAATGGAAGCAAGACCGCAGAAAAATCGAGACACTTTCACAGGATTTGTCGACCTCGAGAAAATGTTCGACAATGTCCAATGGTCCACTACGTTCGAAAATCCGAGAAAGTTTGGGGTGTGCTATAGGGAACGACGGTAATATACAAAATGTACAACAACCAAGAGGAAGAAAAGATAAGACATTCTGACCAAGAATGAAGTTCTCGTATCAAAATGGGTGTAACACAAGGATGCAGCCTTTCGCCATTACTGTTGAATCTAAACATTGAAGAGACTGACGAAAACAAAAGAAAGCTTCAGGAGAGGAACTAAAATTCAAGGAGAAAAAATGTGAATGACAAGATCCGCTGATGACATAGCTGTCATCTGTAAAAAGAGACGAAGAACTGCATGTGTTGAATGAACAGTCTAATGAGTACAGTTTCATAGTAAATCGAAGAATGAGAAGTAGCAGAAATGAGAACAGCGAGAGATTAATAACACAATTGGTGATCACGAAGTACATGAAGTTACGGCATTCTGCTAAATAGGCAGCTTACCCTCTGACGGACGGAGAAAGAACGACATAAATAGCACACTAGCACTGGCAAAAAGGGCATTCCTGACCGACAGAAGTCCACTAATACAGGGTGGTCCACTGATAGTGACCGGGCCAAATATCTCACGAAATAAGCGTCAAACGAAAAAACTACAAAGAACGAAACTCATCTAGCTTGAAGGGGGAAACCAGATGGCGCTATGGGCCCGCTAGATGGCGCTGCCATAGGTCAAACGGATATTAACTGCGTTTTTTTTAATAGGAACCCCCATTTTTATTACACATTCGTATTGTACGTAAAGAAATACGAATGTTTTAGTTGGACCACTTTTTTCGCTTTGTGACAGATGGCGCTGTAATAGTCACAAACGTACAAGTACGTGGTATCACGTAACATTCCGCCAATGAGGACGGTATTTGCTTCGTGATACATTACCCGTGTTAAAATGGACCGTTTACCAATTGCGGAAAAGGTCGATATCGTGTTGATGTCTGGCTATTGTGATCAAAATACCCAACGGGCGTCTGCTATGTATGCTGCTCGGTATCCTGGACGACATCATCCAAGTGTCCGGACCGTTCGCCGGATAGTTACGTTATTTAAGGAAACTGGAAGTGTTCAGCCACATGTGAAACGTCAACCACGACCTGCAACAAATGATGATGCCCAATTTCTATGCAGCAGGAATTGCATGGCGACGACTTTGAACGTCGTGTACAGTTCTGCCACTGGGTACAAGAGAAAATACGGGACGATGACAGATTTTTGGCACGCGTTCTACTTAGCGACGAAGCGTCATTCACCAACAGCGGTAACGTAAACCGGCATAATATGCACTATTGGGCAACAGAAAATCCACGATGGCTGCGACAAGTGGAACATCAGCGACCTTGGCAAGTTAATTTATGGTGCGGCATTATGGGAGGAAGGATAATTGACTCCTGTTCTATCGATGGCACTCTAAATGGTGCAATGTATGCTGATTTCCTACGTAATGTTCTACCGATGTTACTACAAGATGTTTCACTACATGCCGGAATGGCGATGCACAACCAACACGATGGATGTTCGGCACATAGCTCGCGTGCGGTTGAAGCTGTATTGAATGGCATAGTTCATGACAGGTGGATTGATCGTCGAAGCACCATACCATGGCTCGCAGGTTCACTGGATCTGACGTCCCCGGATTTCTTTCTGTGGGGAAAGATGAAGGATATTTGCTATCGTGATCCACCGACAACGCCTGACAACATGCGGCAGCGCATTGTCAATACATGTGCGAACATTACGGAAGGCGAACTACTCGCTGTTGAGATTAATGTCGTTACACGTACTGCCAAATGCATTGAGGTTGACGGACATCATTTTGACCATTTATTGCATTAATGTGGTATTTACTGGTAATCACGCTGTAACAGTATGCGTTCTCAGAAATGATAAGTTCACAAAGGTACATGTATCACATTGGAACAACCGTAATAAAATGTTCAAACGTACCTACGTGCTGTATTTTAATTTAAAAAACCTACCTGTTACCAACTGTTCGTCTAAAATTGTGAGCCATATGTTTGTGACTATTACAGCGCCATCTATCACAAAGCGAGAAAAGTGGTCCAACTAAAACATTCATATTTCTTTACGTACTACACGAATATGTAATAAAAATGGGGGTTCCTATTTAAAAAAAAAAAACAGTTGATATCCGTTTGACCTATGACAGCGCTATCTAGCGTGCCAAACCATAGCGCCATCTAGTTTCCCCATTCAAGCTATACAAGTTTCGTTCTTTGTAGCTTTTTCGTTTGACGCTTATTTCGTGAGATATTTGGCCCAGTCACCATCAAAGGACCACCCTGTATCAAACGTAGGCCTTAATTTGAGGAAGAAGTTTCTCAGAATATACTTTTGGAGAACGGAATTGGATGATAGTGAAACGGACTACGGGAATACTGGAACAGAAGAGAATCGAAGCATTTGAGATGTGGTGCTACAGACGAATGTCGAAAATTAGATGGACCGAAAACGTAAGGAGTGAAGAGGTTCGGCGCTGAATCGGAGAGGAGAGGAATATGTGGAGACACTGACAAGGAGAAGGGACAGGATGCTAGGACATCTGTTAACACATCAGGCAATGACTTCCCTCGTACTAGAGTGATCTGTAGAGGGTAGAAAGTGTAGAGGGAAAACAAAACAAAATGCCTCTAGTTTTGTGTGTCTATTGGATGAACTATTCCTAAAAACGGAAATGACCTGTGCCTTTTTTCAGTCATCAGAAACATTTCACTCCTCCACAGAAACCTATGGTACACAGTTAATAGAAGACGGACAAGTTATTTCGCATACTCTTCCTATAATAGAATGTTATCCCGTCAGATGGGGCTTTCCTGTGCTGAGAGATTTCAGTAGCTTTTCTATCGCTTGGTCAGTTATTTCGTTATCTGTCATTTCGCCATTCGTGAGACTATTTAAGGAGGAACGACAGTGCGACCCTCCTCTTTGAAACAGTTTTGGGATAAAATGTTTAGTATTTCTGTCTTTTCTACGTCATTCTCTGTTTCATTGCCACTATGGTCAGGGAGTGTCTGGACATAAGACTTTGATCAATTTACTGACTTAACATACGCCGAAAACATATTAAAATTTTCTATCAAGTTGGTAGGTTGAGTTGTACTTTGTGCTTACGAGAAGTGTAGCAGCAGTGATCCACAAAACAGTCGTCCACTTTCACTGAAGGAATGACCTCATCCATACCATCCAACATCAATTGCCAAAAAATTGACCATGCGCAACCCCTACTTGCGCTTTTCTCAAATGACGTCCTGAAAGACAAGGGCCAAGGCATTCCACCACTTTATATATTTTTATTTATGCCAATATACGTTTCGATCTTTCACCTATCTTCAGTTCACGTAGTCCATATTTCGGTATTCAGTTCCTACATCGTTTTAACATCAACTACAATCTGAATGATATAGCTGATCTTTACAAAATATTTTTGTTTAGTTATTCTGCTTGATGCATTGCACACTCAGGTTTATTACTCTGCAGATGTGCTTACATTCTACCGTGCTTGTTGTTGTTACGATTTGTGTGTTTATAATAGTGGCACCAATTTGTATGTTTCACACACAACAGCGAAGCAGCTCGCCATAATGCTGACATCTTAGTTTACATCGGAAACTTACGTTTACGGCCAAAGTTATCGTTTATTTATAGTCTCTGAAAGTATTATGTCTAGTTTCAGTTTCTGTATGACTAAAGAATTGAAATCGCACTTGTGCATCCGCAAATGACATCCTAATGACCAACCAGATAGTCAATAAAAGTTTTCTAAGGAATTTCCACAATTCACTTTTACAATGAGACACGAAGTGCAACCATGAAAAAACATAATACTAAAATGGCTCTAAGCACATTGGGACTTAACGTCTGAGGTCATCAGGCCCCTAGACTGAGAACAACTGAAACCTGACTAACCTAAGGACATCACACACATCCATGCCCGAGGCAGGAGTCGAACCTGCGACCGTAGCAGCCGCGTGGTTCCAGGCTGAAGCGCCTAGAGCCGCTCGGCCATAATATTAATCATAAATAAAATGGAAGACCATATATTTCTAAGGCATTATCAAATATGAGCCCATCCAATGCATATGGCACTTTTACATCTTGTAAATCAGTTGTTCTGCCTTTATTCTCTGCAAATGTCACTCCAGCTGTGAGTAAAATATTTTATATTAGTTCTTTTGTACATAATGTACATTATTTTTTAAGCAAATATTTCCAAAGACAGCGCGCAGAATCCCGGTTTTGAGGGGGGAGTCTTGGTGCTCGGTTCCTATTTGAGCTAGTAACATGGTGTAAAAACTTTTTATTTAAAAAATGAACATGAACAATCACAATCGCAAGAAACTTCTTTTTTCATTAGGTTACCGGTTTCGGTCTGTTTTAGACGATCTTCACACTACGCACCATGATGGTACACGGTGGCTACGACTCCACGACGGCAGTTGGAAGTTTCTTGCGGTTGTGACAGTTCATGTTCATTTTTAAGTAATTAAAAAAAACCGCTGTACTCTAAGAGAAATGTTTTCAAAAATTACAAAAAAGTTTTTCCTTTAACCCGGACCAGCGGCCATTTGTATAGCCATTCAAACATCTGTCTTAATGTAGTTATGTTACAGTATATCAAGCACAGTTTGAACGACGAACCGGAGCTGTAAGAGTCCAAAAATGGTTGAAATGGCTCTGACCACTATGGGACTCAACTGCTGTGGTCATCAGTCCCCTAGAACTTAGAACTACTTAAACCTAACTAACGTAAGGACATCACACAACACCCAGTCATCACGAGGCAGAGAAAATCCCTGACCTCGCCGGGAATCGAACCCGGGAAAGGCGTGAGAAGCGAGAACGCTACCGCACGACCACGGTGTACGAAGCGCGCCATGGTATACTTGAGACTCGCACAAATCCACTCAAGCTTTGCACTAAGCAGATAAAATGGATAAAGCTGAAACAAAATTTTTGTATCCAATAATCTTTACCCGTTGTTGAGATACGATGGTATAAAGTGAAGCTAGATGCAGCACGTAAAATATGTTCTTACCTGAATTGAATGCGCGGTAACGACTTAAAGTGAATCAGATAAATAAATGCCTTATTGCGTTAAATCTGAACACTCGTTTTCGAAAATCTACCTTCAATCGGTTCTTACGTCCAAAAAAACACTTTTTTTAGGCGCAACTATTCTATGTTTCAAACTTGTCGAATCGGTCCAAATTTTGAAGGAAGTACAGATATACGTAATTGGTTAAAATGGCTCTGAGCACTATGGGACTTAACATCTGAGGTCATCAGTCCCCTAGAACTACTTAAACCTGACTAACCTAAGGACATCACACACATCCATGCCCGAGGCAGGATTCGAACCTGCTACCGTAGCGGTCGCGCGGTTCCAGGCTGAAGCGCCTAGAACCGCTCGGCCACACCGGCCGGCTTACACGTAATTAACGGACGTCCTGTTTTGTAATAGATTCATCTGTTGACACGATATAAGCAACATGGTCCGAAAGACAATTAAAAAAACCTATTCCTGATCACTCTTCGTCGGAGTCAACTAAAACATACCGAGTGATCAAAAAGTCAGTATAAATTTGAAAACTGAATAAATCACGGAATAATGCAGATAGAGAGCTACAAATTGACACACATGCTTGGAATGACATGGGGTTTTATTACAACAAAAAAGATACAAAAGTTCAAAAAATATCCGACAGATGGCGCTTCATCTGATCAGAATAGCAATAATTAGCATAACAAAGTAAGACAAAGCAAAGATGATGTACTTTACAGGAAATGCTCAATATGTCCACCATCTTTCCTCAACAATAATTGCAGTCGAGGAATAATGTTGTGAACAGCACTGTAAAGCATGTCCGGAGTTAAGGTGACGCATTGGCCTCGGATGTTGTCTTTCAGCATCCCTAGACATGAGGGTCAATCACGATACACTTGCTAACACCCAATGTGGCTTTCGACCTTCCTTCTCTGCTGATGACCAACTCCTCCGCCTCACTCATCTCCTCTCCCTCCAGCTCAACTCCCGTCGCTCCGCCGTTTTCGTCTCCCTTGACCTCGAAAAGGCCTACGACCGTGTCTGGCATCCCGGTCTCCTGTTTAAACTCCCTTCCTATCAACTACATCCGTCTGATGGCCTCCTTCCTCTCCCACCGCCCCTCCTATGTTACCATCCATAATGCCAATTCCCACACCTTCTACCCCTCTGCAGGTGTGCCCCAGGGCTCTGTCATCTCCCCTCTCCTCCACCTCCTGTACACGGAGGGATCCGTACCAGATCGGGTTGACGGAGGAGATAGAGAAGATCCAAAGAAGAGCGGCGCGTTTCGTCACAGGGTTATTTGGTAACCGTGATAGCGTTACGGAGATGTTTAACAAACTCAAGTGGCAGACTCTGCAAGAGAGGCGCTCTGCATCGCGGTGTAGCTTGCTCGCCAGGTTTCGAGAGGGTGCGTTTCTGGATGAGGTATCGAATATATTGCTTCCCCCTACTTATACCTCCCGAGGAGATCACGAATGTAAAATTAGAGAGATTAGAGCGCGCACAGAGGCTTTCAGACAGTCGTTCTTCCCGCGAACCATACGCGACTGGAACAGGAAAGGGAGATAATGACAGTGGCACGTAAAGTGCCCTCCGCCACACACCGTTGGGTGGCTTGCGGAGTATAAATGTAGATGTAAATGTAGATGTAGATGAGATGCCCCAACCCCCCCCCCCTCCAGTACACCTCTTGCAATATGCTGATGACACCGCATTCCTCGCCCTCGCTCCTACCCTCCAACGGTTCCAACGCCTTCTCCAGAATCACCTTGACCTTTTTGCTGCATGGTGTAACCAGTGGCTCCTGAAACTCAATCCTTCCAAGACCCAGGCAATCATCGTAGGTCGTACCACTCGCTCCTTCCGGCTCCTGGATTTCTCCCTTACTGTCTGCGCCCGTCCTGTCCGCCTCACCCCCACCCTCACCTACCTTGGCCTCACCATTGACCGTCACCTCACCTGGATCCCTCATCTCCGCTCCATCCAATCCAAAGCCCACAACCGCCTCCGACTCCTCAAACTCCTCTCTGGCCGGACATGGGGGTTGCACCCCTTTACCATCCTCCACACCTACAAATCCTTAAACCGTCCCATCCTCTGTTATGCCAGGCCTGCCTGCATATCTGCCCCCCCCCCCCCCCAAATTCTGTAAGACCCTCCAGATCCTTGAGCGTCATGCACTCTGCCTCGCCTTCCGTATACGCCTCCCGTCCCCCACGCGGATCCTCTATGATCTCATCCCTTTCCCCCATCTGCTCCTATTCCTCGAACATATCCCCATCCTCTACACCTCCCGCCGCCTTGAACCCCCTCACCCCCTGGTTGCTCCTCTCCTCTCCCATCCCCGCCTCCTGCCACGGCGTCTTCACTGTTGTGTCCCCCCTACCCTCCATCTCTACACCCTACATCTCCTTTCCCAAGGTGGCTTCGATCAACTCCCCCTCCCAGATGATGCCCTCTCTCCCTCCATTTATCCCTCCTATCAACTCTGATCCTCGCTCCCTCTCCCCCCCCTTCCATCCTCTTTCTTCCCCACCTCCCCTCTCTTTGCCCCCTTCTCTCCCCCGAGTCCTTTTACATTTCCCTCCTCTGCCTCCTCTCATTCCCTCTCGCGTCTGCCCTTCTCCCCCTTTATTATTCCTCTCCCTCCTTGGTTCCCCCCCTTTTTTCGTTTTTTTCCTTCCTCCCTCCTTGTTCTTCCCCCTCCTCCAGGTCCCCCCCCCATCTGCCTTTGACTCGGGAGTGTCATCTTTGTGCCGCCACTTTCGTGCAGTGTTCTACATTGAGTGTTCTACAGTGAGTGTTCTACAGTGAGTGTTTTACAGTGAGTGTTCCGTGTTGTGTTTTTTTGGGAAGTGTTGCGAACGGCCGTCATACTGTCGCTGGGTGTGCCTTTTATCTCTTGCGAACAGAAACCAGACTGTCGCCGTGTTTTTTTTTTTAATTGTGTGTGTACTATGTTACTTGTCTGATTCCTGTGTCTTTTATTAATGTTGCCGACCCCTTTTGCTTTCTGTTTTAACTTTCCGCCTTTTCCGCCATCTTACACTTGATGTCACCGTTTTATCGCCAGTTTTTCTTGTTTCTTTTCTTCTTCCATTTTTTAAAATAAAAGTCTGTAGGCTGTAGAGCAGCGTACTAAGCTGCTGCCAGCCCGCCCCCTTCGAGAGGAATTGAAAATCAATAAAGGAAAAAAAACACACTTGCGATTTCAGGTAACCCCAAAGCCAATAATCGCAAGGACTGAGGTCTGGGGACCTGGGAGGCCAAGCATGACGAAAGTGGCGGCTGAGCACACGATCATCACTAAACGACGCGCGCAAGAGATCTTTCACGCGTCTAGCAATATGGGGTGGAGCGCCATCGTGCATAAACATCGTACGTTCCAGCAGGTGTTTATCAGCCAGGCTGGGGATGATGCGATTCTGTAACATATCGGCGTACCTCTCACCCGTTACGGTAGCAGTTACAAAACCAGAATCACGCATTTCCTCGAAGAAAAGATGTGGAAAATCCAACCCATACCGTGACTTTCTCGTCGTGCAATGGAGTTTCCACGACAGTTCTAGGATTTTCGGTAGCCCAAATTCTGCAGTTGTGGGCGTTGACAGACCCTTGGAGCGTGAAATGAGCTTCGTCGGTCCACAACACGTTACTCAACCAATCGTCATCTTCCGCCATCTTTTGAAACGCCCACACCGCAAATGCCCTCCGCTTCACTAAATCGCCAGGTAACAGTTCATGATGCCGATGGATTTTGTACGGATAGCATCGGAGGGTACGCCTAAGTGCCAACCAAACAATAGTGTATGAAATGCCGGTGCGACGTGCGACTGCACGAGCGCTGACTTTCCCCTGCATAGACGAACCCGCTACAGTCTCCATTTCTTCCTGAACTGTCTCAGCAGCATTACGCCTTGTGCTCGGTCGGCCACTAGGGGTCTATCGTCTAAACAATCCGTGGCTTCGAACTTCGAAATCACTCTCGCCACAGCTGCATTTGTCAACGCACCTTTACCCGTTCGAATCGCCTTCCTATGGCGATAGGCTCGTAACGCTGAACTAGCACATTCCCCATTCTGGTAATGCAGCTTCACTAAAAGCGCCTTTTCAGGTAACGTCAACATGCTGCGACTGCTGGCGCATCTGATTCTGTCTCTCATTACAGCTCCTTTTACACACGATTGTCATGCGCATCACTGACGTTTTGCTGTCCAGCGCCATCTGTCGGACATATTGTGAACATTTTTTTTGTTCTAATAAAACCGCTTGTCATTCCAAGCATGTGTGTCAATTTTTACGTCTCTATCTACATTATTCCGTGGTTTATTTAGTTTTCAAATTTATACTGACTTTTTGATCACCCAGTACATAGGTTCCCACTATGTGGAGGTCTAAATGTCAAAATTATGGGAGAGTAAAAGTTTGGAATCAGAATGAAAAATCGTCCTGTTGTACTACAAAAAAAGGCGAATACGCCCTGGGTAGAGTTAGAGAAGTGAAAAAAACAAACCTAGCTTTTCAAAGAGATTTAAGCCAAAACATCTTGATTTATTCACGCCTTTTTTATGAGTTAGTCCTACTTCCCCAATGTAGCGATCTCTCTTAGCTGCAAGATGTTCGCGCAACTCCATCTTGAAATTTATAGGCTAAAGTCCCTGATTCTGTGCCCGAAATCCAGGAGGTTCGCCAGTCATAGTAAACAGTATACAATGTCATATGGAAGAAAGGGACACGCGTAACAGCTAAAAAAGCTTTCTGGAGGAGATGAAATTTCTGAGGGGGAAGATTTGTTCCTGGGAGTGACAGTGAAACAATATTTTGAACTATGGCTGGAGGGGGAGAGGGGGTATTTGTTTTCGCCGAGGAGAACATTCCTCTCCCGAACCCACTCCCCATGTTACGTGTATAGCGAGGGGTGTGAGAACACATGGACAGAAGTTTGTGCGCTTCTAGAGTGGGGTGCATTTAGAATAACGAGTAACGGAGAGTGAGGTAACACACGTCAGTGTTGTGCGCGGCTGATATTCGGTGGTTTTAATCATCATTTCGCTGAAGATAACTGCTTCCATCACAATCAATAGTTGTATAGCATCTGCTGTATGAACTGTGATTTAGTGACACACAACTTACAGACAACACTTTAGCACAACGTTAACTTGAAGTTCTTTAGCAACTTGACGAAATCTTTAGCCGGGAGAAAAATTATTTAGTAACTACCCAATGTAATAAAATGAGATTATCATTTCCATTTACAAATTAATAAAATACCAAACCACAGAATAACACAGCGAACGCCACACCAACTAGTGATGCGTAAAAGACCGAAACGCCTATTGGCATAAAGAAAGGTACACAAAAAGTGGCTGGTTGCTGTGTTTCTTAAAACAGCCTGCTACCGTGTACCTAAGCTCCGCTCTTGGGACGTCCATCTTGCACGGTGCCTGTGAAACGACGCGGAGATTGCGGAGAGAGAGAGAGAGAGAGAGAGAGAGAGAGAGAGAGGCAGCTGCGCCCCCGCCGTCTTTTGCAACTCTTTAAAACTCTTGGCCGCCGTGAACGGCGCGTTAGCGGGTATCGCCGTGTGTCCGCCAGCGCCGGGTGAAAGCATTACGCGGCCGTTTCTCCATTCAGGCGCGGCGCGGATGTCGGTGTTAACGGGCTGTCTGTGTGCGCGCGCGCTTATCTCGACCCCATTCGACCGCCGCGGAGTTTTACGATCGCGGCCCGCGAGAGTAATTGCAGCGTAGTCTGTGGTCATGGGCTGCGCGCGTTACCGCGCTAACGCCGCTGCAGGTCGGCCGCTTATCGCTGCGTGATCGCCACAACTACTCGCCGGGAGCGAGGCGTTCAACACGACCGTTTCCTTAACCCGTCGGCACACGGACCTTGCAGCCGAACGTTGAACGTGCCGAGTTCATGACGTCATAGCGCGGAACAGCACGTTCGGGAGTCTTTCCGAACGGGCAGAGCAATATCTGGCATGTCAGATATTCTGAGCGTGTGTCTGAGCGTTGACCAATGAGACGGCACAACGCCACCTACGTCACACGCACGCCGTCTCCCTTCAGCACAGAGTAGTGAGGCGCGATGTTGGCATTCATTTCAAGCCTATATGTATACAGAGTGTTACAAAAAGGTACGGCCAAACTTTAAGGAAACATTCCTCACACACAAATAAAGAAAAGATGTTATGTGGACATGTGTCCGGAAACGCTTAATTTCCATGTTAGAGCTCATTTTAGCTTCGTCAGTATGTACTGTACTTCCTCGATTCACAATCAACATGTGTGGGCTGACGAGAATCCGCACGCAATTGTGCAATCAACACATATTTTCTGTGAACGTTTGGGCAGGCATTGTTGGTGATGTCTTGATTGGGCCCCATGTTCTTCCACCTACGCTCAACGGAGCACGTTATCAAGATTTCATACGGGATACTCTACCTGTGCTGCTAAAACATGTGCCTTTACAAGTACAACACAACATGTGGTTCATGCACGATGGAGCTCCTGCACATTTCAGTCGAAGTGTTCGTACGCTTCTCAGCAACAGATTCGGTGACCGATGGATTGGTAGAGGCAGACAATTCCATGGCCTCCACGCTCTTCTGACCTCAACCCTCTTGACTTTCATTTATGGGCGCATTTGAAAGCTCTTTTCTACGCAAGCCCGGTACTAAATGTAAAAACTCTTCGTGCTCGTATTGTTGACGGCTGTGATACAATACGCCATTCTCCAGGGCTGCATCAGCGCATCAGGGATTCCATGCGACGGTGGGTGGATGCATGTATCCTCGCTAACGGAGGACATTTCGAACATTTCCTGCAACGAAGTGTTTGAAGTCACGCTGGTACGTTCTGTTGCTGTGTGTTTCCATTCCATGATTGATGTGATTTGAAGAGAAGTAATAAAATGAGCTCTAACATGGAAAGTAAGCGTTTCCGGACACTTGTCCACATAACATATTTTCTTTCTTTGTGTGTGAGGAATGTTTCCTGAAAGTTTGGCGGTAGCCGGCCGCGGTGGTCTAGCGGTTCAGGCGCTCAGTCCGGAACCGCGCGACTGCTACGGTCGCAGGTTCGAATCCTGCCTCGGGCATGGATGTGTGTGATGTCCTTAGGTTAGTTAGGTTTAGGTAGTTCTAAGTTGTAGGGGACTGATGACCACACATGTTAAGTCCCATAGTGCTCTGAACCATTTGAACCATTTTGTTTGGCGGTACATTTTTGTAACACCCTCTATATGCTGTTTCTGAGCACCAGCAAATTGAGAATCACTGCAAAAGCAGTTGTTAACTTAGTGATTCGTTCCAATAAAATAATGAGAAACATCATATTCGTGGCAAAATAATTACTGTAACTTGCGTATTATGAGAGTGATGATGATGATGATTACTCCCATACTCCTTTACAGAGCGTAGGGGAGCGACGCGGGAGACCCGCGCCGCCTTACTAGGCAAGGTCCTAGTGGAGGTGGTTTGCCATTGCCTTCCTCCGACCGTAATGGGGATGAATGATGATGATGAAGACGACACAACAACACCCAGTCATCTCGAGGCAGGAAAAATCCCTGACCCCGCCGGGAATCGAACCCGGGAGCACGTGCTCGGGAAGCGAGAACGCTACCGTGAGACCACGAGCTGCGGACATTATGAGAGTAGGCTACTTAAAGACAGCGACACACTGAAGATCCACCCAAAACGTATTGTTCTTGGTACAATTTGTTATAATTAAATTTCAATTAGTAACATATGTACGATTAAGGTTTTCAGCACCGGGTAACATACTATGATTAGAAATATTCATCTTGCTGTAGGTGTAGCGTAATGACTAGCGTCACTCTTCTCTATTGAGTTGTGTTTTGGGGCGGTAGTTCGCGTCTTGCCACTTCCTGTTTTTGTTTTTCCTAACATTCGCGTTTTTATTAGGTTCTGATACTTTATTATTAGTTTAATATAAATATATACTATAATATTTGATGTTATGTAAATATAAGTTCACCTTTTATCGAGGGGTGAGTTTATTCGGTTCGCTTAATCTACCGGACAGCTTGCGCTACTTGTATAAAGATATTTTGCTCCTTTTTCTTATACGCTTCGTAATTCATATGTTGCAAAGATTCTGCTACTGGGTAGGAATAGCGATCGAGTAAGACTGACCTTGGGGTTTTACTAAAATGTGGGAATGACGAAATAATGTTTATCTTATGCGGAGAAGTATTTACGTTTGTTGGCTCAAATGGCTCTGAGCACTATGTGACTTAACTTCTAAGGTCATCAGTCCCCTAGAACTTAGAACTACTTAAACCTAACTAACCTGAGGACATCACACACACATCCATGCCCGAGGCAGGATTCGAACCTGCGACCGTAGCGGTAGCGCGGTTCCAGACTGTAGCGCATAGAACGGCTTGGCCACTCCGGCCGGCATTTAAGTTGGTAATGGAACTTTTATAGGCCTGTGTCCTTATTGATTGGACATGGTACTTTTCTTTTCGTCGGTGATAGAGAATGTGCATTTCAATAGAGCTAACGTGGGAATTTTAAGCGCGACCGTTGAGTAAACAATGTGATTTACGAACTAGAAACATCCCTCAGCTGCCGCTGGAGTGCGTTGCAATCGCGTACACCACGTTGGGGCCCACGTACCGTATGCACAAGTCACATCGTTCCTGACCGTTCAGGAGGACGTTGAACTTGGCACGCTCAACGTTGACGTTCGGCAGCACGGTCCGTGTGCCGACGGCTTTACAGCGCTATTTCCCTCCCTTCCTCCCTGGGGTAAGTCCAGCCTACACTGTCGGAAATAACCATAAGCGTCAAAGAAACTGGTATAGGCGTGCGTATTCAAATCAAATACGAAGATTTGTAAAGAGGCAGAATACGGCGCTGCGGTCGACAACGCCTGTGTAAGACAACAAGTGTCTAGTGCAGTTGTTAGATCGGTTACAGCCGCTGAAATGGCAGGTTATAAAAATTTAAGTGAATTTGAACGTGGTGTTACAGTCGGCCCACGAGCGATGGGACACAGCATCTCCGAGGTAGCGATGACGTGGGGATTTTTCACGAGCGTCCCAGGAATATCAGGAATCCGGTAAAACATCAAATGTCCAACATCACCTGCAAGAACGGGACCAACGACGACGGAAGCGAATCGTTCAATGTGAAGTGCAACCCACCCGAAAATCGCTGCAGATTTCAATGCTGGGCCATCAGCAAGTCTCAGTGTGCGGAACCATTCAACGAAACATCATCGATATAGGCCTTCGGAGCCGAAGGTTACTCGTATATCCTTGATGACTAAACGACACACTGCTTCATGCCTCGCCTGGCCCCGTCAACAGACATTGGACCGTTGATGATTGGTAACATGTTCCGTGTCGGACGAGTCTCGTTTCAAATTGTATCGAGCGGATGGACATGTACGGGTATGGAGACAACATAAAAAAAAAAGATTCAAATGGCTCTGAGCACTGTGGAACTTCTGAGGTCATTAGTCCCCTAGAACTTCGAACTAATTAACCTAAGGACATCACACACATCCATGGCCGAGGCAGGATTCGAACCTGCGACCGTAGCGGTCTCGCGGTTCCAGACTGCAGCGCATAGAACTGCACGGCCACTTAGGCCGGCGGGCGTGTGCAGCTGGAGTAATATGGGACTCCTGATACGCCTAGATACGACTCTGTCAGGTGAGACGTACGTAAGCATCCTGACTGATCACCTGCATCCATTCATGTCCAATGGACAATTCCAGCAGGACAATGCCACACCCCACACGTCCACAACTGCTACAGAGTGGCTCCAGGAACCCTTTTCTGAGTTTAAACACTTCCGCTGGCCACCAAACTCCACAGACATGAACATTGTTGAGCATATCTGGGAGGCCTAGCAACGAGCTGTTCAGAAGAGATCTCCACACCGTCGTACTCCTACGGATTTATGGACAGCCCTGCAGGATTCATGGTGTCAATTCCCTCTAGTACTACTTCGGACATTACTCGAGTCCATGCCACGTCGTGTTGCGGCACTTCTGCGTGCTCGTGGGGGCCCTAAACGATATTAGGAACGTGTACCAGTTTCCTTGTCCCTTCACTGTATTAACAGAGAATTACTCGCAGACTAGGTGACGGTCCCAGAACCCCAACTCGTTGCAGAATGCCTATCAAAGGACTTCCAGGGACACAAAAATTTGATTTTCAGTGTTTCACGTATGTGCCCGAATTTCAAAATTTAAAATGCTGTTATAATCTCCTCATTAGGAGGAATAATATTATGATGAAAGTGTAACACAATAATACAAATAGACTATTAAAAAAAGAAAAAGGAAACACGCACACGAAGCAAATAACCGAATGCCGCGGAAATCGGTAGATGCGATGTATATGTACAAACAAACAAACGATTACAATTACAGAAAAATTGAATGACTAGTTCAAGACAAAGAGCTCCACAAACCGAGCAAGTCAATAATACGTTAGTCCATCCCTGGCCCTTATGCAACCAGTTCTTGGCACTGATTTATAGAGTCGTTGGACCACCTACTGAGCAATATCGTACCAAATTCTGTCCAATTGGCGCGTCAGATCGCGAAATCCCGAGCTTGTTGAGGAGTCCTGCCCTTCACTTTCCACACGTTTTCAAATGGGGAGATTCGCTCGTCATCGGAGCTCGGTTCTAAGCGGGACTTACCACGGAAGACAATTAAGCTCCGCTCAATGAGACTCCAGGCCGAAGCCGTGTCTGGAAACGCCCCGCAGAGCAGTGGTATGCTAACGTGACTGTCACCGGCCATAGGGCCGAACAACCACGATGTATGGTCTGATGTACCACTTCTTTTCCATAGCAGGACCCTTTTGGTTGTCATCCGCGGCACCCCGACAGCACAGTGGCACGTCGACGATGCCTACGCCTCGTTTTGTTGCCCTCCGTGACAAACCATCCTGGGCTTACATTTCAGCAAGATAATGCAAGCCCACACACGGCCGGAGTTTCTATTGCTTGTTTTCGTGCTTGCCAAATCCTAAGAAAGGATGACCAATAACTATATCCATCAAATACAACGCCGAATAACTGCTTGCATACGTGCCAGATGTGGAAGAACGCTTTATTGACTCTATCAACTAGTGAAGTTCTTTATGATGAATAAATAATCCATTTTCTTTGAAACTGTAATGATTTGGTTGTCTGTACATGTACGAGGGTTGTCCAGAAAGTAATGTACCGATTTTTTCCTTCAATAATTCTTTACTGAACATAATGAGAATTACACACAGGACAAAATGGTGTTATATCCACACACCTCATTTTTCCACGTAATTTCCATCCCGTTCCATGGCCTTCCTCCAGCGCGAAACAAGGGAGTGTATGCCCTGACGGTACCAAATCTTGTCCTTGTCCTGGTGGCCGGGCCAGTGCTTCACTGTGTGAATCTCCTCCTCATCGTCCTCGAAATGTCTTCCACGAATGGCATCCTTTAACGGGCGAAACACTTGGAAGTCAGAGGGGGCTAGGTTCAGGTGTGTCAGTTGTGACAGCCGTGGATGGTCTCCCACACTGCTGCAAATCGTGCAGCTCCGCCTTCTGATGACCTCACCCTCCGCGATCAGCGACTAACTGTACTTCCGTGAAAAAATAAAACGGCGACAGCCGTCTTCACGATTTTATTTATTTTGTTGCAACCAGTTTCAGTGCTTCAGTGCGCGATCCTCAGGCTGTATTTGACGCGGAAGGAGTTCACACGATCCCCATATGTACCGTATCAGTGGCGAGCGTAACTGGATAGGCAGATTATCTGAAAACTTACGTGTCAGCACTCTAACCATCAGCTGCTATCAGTTGGCAACTGATGGCATTTGATGGTTAGAGTGCTGACACGTAAGTTTTCAGATAATCTGCCTATCCAGTTATGCTGGCTATATATATACAGGGCTATTACAAATGATTGAAGCGATTTCATAAATTCACTGTAGCTCCATTCATTGACATATGGTCACGACACACTACAGATACGTAGAAAAACTCATAAAGTTTTGTTCGGCTGAAGCCGCACTTCATGTTTCTGCCGCCAGAGCGCTCGAGAGCGCAGTGAGACAAAATGGAGGCAGGAGCCGAGAAAGCGTATGTCGTGCTTGAAATGCACTCACATCAGTCAGTCATAACAGTGCAACGACAATTCAGGACGAAGTTCAACAAAGATCCACCAACTGCTAACTCCATTCGGCGATGGTATGCGCAGTTTAAAGCTTCTGGATGCCTCTGTAAGGGGAAATCAACGGGTCGGCCTGCAGTGAGCGAAGAAACGGTTGAACGCGTGCGGGCAAGTTTCACGCGTAGCCCGCGGAAAATTGGCTCATGCCACAACTGGAGACCGACAGCGCCGACTTCATCTTTCAACAGGATGGTGCTCCACCGCACTTCTGTCATGATGTTCGGCATTTCTTAAACAGGAGATTGGAAAACCAATGGATCGTTCGTGGTGGCGATCATGATCAGCAATTCATGTCATGGCCTCCACGCTCTCCCGACTTAACCCCATGCGATTTCTTTCTGTGGGGTTATGTGAAAGATTCAGTGTTTAAACCTCCTCTACCAAGAAACGTTCCAGAACTGCGAGCTCGCATCAACGATGCTTTCCAGCTCATTGATGGGGACATGCTGCGCCGAGTGTGGGAGGAACTTCATTATCGGCTTGATGTCTGCCGAATCACTAAAGGGGCACATATCGAACATTTGTGAATGCCTAAAAAAACTTTGAGTTTTTGTGTGTGTGTGCAAAGCATTGTGAAAATATCTCAAATAATAAAGTCATTGTAGAGCTGTGAAATCGCTTCAATCATTTGTAATAACCCTGTATATATCAACTTGCCACCGCCAGAGCATCCATCAGCCACCACACAGCCGTGTATTATGTACAGCGTGTGGTATCTGCCCCTGAAACTTTGAAGGGTTGTTGCTCCCAAACTCAAAGTGATAGGAATGTAATTTAAATTGATGTATACGCAGCTGGAGTTATTGATTCCAGTGCATGATAGAAACAACTACTGTCCCATTTAAAAATTGTATCTTTTTGCTGTAACTCTGGATAATAACAAAATAAACTATGTTCGTAGCTCCGCAGACAGTGTAACATTTCTTATGGTGACCTACCGCAATAAATATTTCCGTTGCCTATTACTTCGTGACTTACAGAGGCAAACACATTTAGTGAAACACCATATATATAGGGATCGTGTCAAATCCCTTTCGCATCAAATACAGCCTGAAGATGGCTCACTGAAGCGCCGGAAATGATGGCAAAAAAAAACCTCATAACGACGGCTGGACTAGAATGCCTGGCTGGAATGTGTAGACAAACAAATAAATGACAGATAGCAAAAAGGTACTACTTTGTGGTACTATGCATCAATTGGTATAGCTAGTAGCCATACAGATGGTTTCTTTTTGAACGGACTGGGCAGATTTTAACTGGTGAAAAGCTATGTTGTTTCTATCGAAAAGAACTTGTTGCCATTTGGATGCAAGCAGCATATTTCGTTAGAATGTAATAGAGATGACTTTTTTTTTTAATGGGCTATCACATAGGAACATCATTACGGGAGCAGACACATCGTTCAAAGCGAGGATAACAAAACTTATAATATAACTGTGTACACGCTAGTTCGAGATGGATAGTTTTTTTCGGCGACCGTGATCAAATTCTGATGCAGCGAACGCATTGTGGACTAAGCTGCTGAATTCAGTTAGTGCTCTCCTCAGGTTACGCGGAGGAAAGTAACATACCAATACGCCGGGGCATAATTTGACGCTAGTCGTGAAGGAAATACAGCATACCGACGAACTCTTAATGGTTTGGTAACTGTACTACACTCTGCTTTGTAACGAGGTCGTTAAATGAGACGTTGTATTTGGCGACGCATTCAAGCAGAGAACGAGGTTCAGAGAAATTGGTTCCTATTAATTTTTTTGTGGTGACGTCACCATCCTGCAGCCTGAGAGAAATGTCGCATCCCTACCGCATAAAAATACATTTCGTCCGCATTCTGGCGCTGTATTTCACGCGGCATAACGCCCATGAATAATGCATCAGCTTTTTTGTATTTTTTTCACTCGCTGTACGGGGAATAGCTGGAAATGTTGTGGCCGGGCGGTTTGCGCTTGTACTGTGCCGCGCCAGTGGTGGCAGAAGCTCGCCACGACCTCACAGCGCGCCGCCACTTCATTACTTATTTCGTTAGGCGCAAAAAACCAGGCCTAGATGCGAGGCGCGAGCAGTACTGAGCGGATTAAAGTGCTCCCCATGGTACCCATGTTTAGCATCGCACCAAATCACGGCCCGTAGGCCTCACTGTTTTACACTTGTAGCAACTCATATTTTCTGCATAATTCTGTTTTTACGAGTACTAACATGCGTCAGGCTTTTATTTGCTTATTAGTGAAGGATAAATGACGTATTACCTCTGTTATAGTATCCATCCGGCAGTAAGTTCAATACAGAGATATCTTGTTGTTGTTGTTGTGATGGTGGTTTTCAGTCCAGAGACTTGTTTGATGCCGGCCGCTAGGCCGAGCGGTTCTAGGCGCTTCACTCTGGAACCGCCCGACCGTTACTGTCGCAGGTTCGAATCCTGCCTCGGGCTTGGATGTGTGTGATGCCCTTAGGTTAGTTAGGTTTAAGTAGTTCTAAGTTCTAGGGGACTGATGACCTGAGATGTTAAGTCCCATAGTGCTCAGAGCCATTTGACCTTGTTTGATACATCTCTCCATGCTACTCTATCCTGTGCAAGCTTCTTCATCTCCAAGTAACTACTGCAACCTACATCCTTCTGAATCTGCTTAGTGTATTCGTCTCTTGGTCTCCCTCGACGATTTTTACCCTCCAAGATTCCCTCCAATATTAATGCCTCAAAACATATCCTTCTTCTAGTCAAATTGTACCACAAATTCTTCTTCTCCTCGATTCTATTCAGTACCTCCTCATTAGTTACATGATCTACCCATCTAATATTCAGCATTCTTCTGTAACACGACATTCCAAAAGCTTCTATCTCTTCTTATCTAAACTATTTCTCGTCCATGATTCACTTCCATACTTGCCTACACTCCATACAAATACTTTCAGAAAAGGCGTCCTGACACTTAAATCTACACTCGGTGTTAATAAATTTCTCTTCTTCAGAAACGATTTCCTTGCCATTGCCAGTCTACATTTTGTACCCTCTGTACTTCGACCATCAACAGTTACACTCCTGGAAATTGAAATAAGAATGCCGTGAATTCATTGTCCCAGGAAGGGGAAACTTTATTGACACATTCCTGGGGTCAGATACATCACATGATCACACTGACAGAACCACAGGCACATAGACACAGGCAACAGAGCATGCACAATGTCGGCACTAGTACAGTGTATATCCACCTTTCGCAGCAATGCAGGCTGCTATTCTCCCATGGAGACGATCGTAGAGATGCTGGATGTAGTCCTGTGGAACGGCTTGCCATGCCATTTCCACCTGGCGCCTCAGTTGGACCAGCGTTCGTGCTGGACGTGCAGACCGCGTGAGACGACGCTTCATCCAGTCCCAAACATGCTCAATGGGGGACAGATCCGGAGATCTTGCTGGCCAGGGTAGTTGACTTACACCTTCTAGAGCACGTTGGCTGGCACGGGATACATGCGGACGTGCATTGTCCTGTTGGAACAACAAGTTCCCTTGCCGGTCTAGGAATGGTAGAACGATGGGTTCAATGACGGTTTGGATGTACCGTGCACTATTCAGTGTCCCCTCGACGATCACCAGTGGCGTACGGCCAGTGTAGGAGATCGCTCCCCACACCATGATGCCGGGTGTTGGCCCTGTGTGCCTCGGTAATATGCAGTCCTGATTGTGGCGCTCACCTGCACGGCGCCAAACACGCATACGACCATCATTGGCACCAAGGCAGAAGCGACTCTCATCGCTGAAGACGACACGTCTCCATTCGTCCCTCCATTCACGCCTGTCGCGACACCACTGGAGGCGGGCTGCACGATGGTGGGGCGTGAGCGGAAGACGGCCTAACGGTGTGCGGGACCGTAGCCCAGCTTCATGGAGACGGTTGCGAATGGTCCTCGCCGATACCCCAGGAGCAACAGTGTCCCTAATTTGCTGGGAAGTGGCGGTGCGGTCCCCTACGGCACTGCGTATGATCCTACGGTCTTGGCGTGCATCCGTGCGTCGCTGCGGTCCGGTCCCAGGTCGACGGGCACGTGCACCTTCCGCCGACCACTGGCGACAACATCGATGTACTGTGGAGACCTCACGCCCCACGTGTTGAGCAATTCGGCGGTACGTCCACCCGGCCTCCCGCATGCCCACTATACGCCCTCGCTCAAAGTCCGTCAACTGCACATACGGTTCACGTCCACGCTGTCGCGGCATGCTACCAGTGTTAAAGACTGCGATGGAGTTCCGTATGCCACGGCAAACTGGCTGACACTGACGGCGGCGGTGCACAAATGCTGCGCAGCTAGCGCCATTCGACGGCCAACACCGCGGTTCCTGGTGTGTCCGCTGTGCCGTGCGTGTGATCATTGCTTGTACAGCCCTCTCGCAGTGTCCGGAGCAAGTATGGTGGGTCTGACACACCGGTGTCAATGTGTTCTTTTTCCATTTCCAGGAGTGTATTTTGCTCCCAAATAGCAAAACTCATCTACTGCTTTAAGTGTCTCATTTCCTAATCTAATTCCCTCAGCATCACCTGATTTAATTCGACTACATTGCCGGCCGCGGTGGTCTAGCGGTTCTGGCGCTGCAGTCCGGAACCGCGGGACTGCTACGGTCGCAGGTTCGAATCCTGCCTCGGGCATGGGTGTGTGTGATGTCCTTAGGTTAGTTAGGTTTAAGTAGTTCTAAGTTCTAGGGGACTTATGACCTAAGATGTTGAGTCCCATAGTGCTCAGAACCATTTGAATTCGACTATATTCTATTATCCTCGCTTTGCTTTTGTTGATGTTCATCCTACATCCTCCTTTCAAGACACGGTCCATTCCGTTCAGCTGCTCTCCCAGATCCTTTGCTGTCTCTGGCAGAATTACAGACCTCAAAGTTTTTATTTCTTCTCCATGGATTTTAACTACTACTCCAAATTTTTCTTTTGTTTCCTTTACTGCTTGCTCAATATACTGATTGAATAACATCGGGGATAGGCTACAACCACATCTCACTCCCTTCCCAACCACTGCTTCCCTTTCATGCCCCTCAACTCTTATAACTGCCGTCTGGTTTCCGTACAAATTGCAAATAGCCTTTCGCTCCTTGTATTTGACCCCTGCCACCTTCAGGATTTGAAAGAGAATATTGTGGTCAACATTGTGAAAAGCTCTGCCTAGGTCTACAAATGCCAGAAATGGAGGTTTGCCTTTCCTTAATAAATCTTCTAAAATAAGTCGTAGGGTCAGTATTGCCTCACGTGTTCCAACATTTCTACAGAATCCAAACCGATCTTCCCCAAGGTCAGCTTCTACCAGTTTTTCCATTCGTCTTTAAAGAATTCGCACTATGTTGTTTGTACTAGCTTACCCTCGCTCCTATTTTTTTATTCATTATGAAACCTACTCCTGCATTACCCCTATTTGATTTTGTATTTATAACCCTATATTTACCTGACCAAAAGTCTTGTTCCTCCTACCACCGAACTATAACTTTAACCTATCCATTTCCCTTTCTAAATTTTCTAACCTACCTGCCCGATTAAGGGATCGGGCATTCCACGCTCCGACCCGCACAATGCCAGTTTTGTTTCTCCCGATAACGACGGCCTCCTGAATAGTCCCCGACCGGAAATCCGAATGGGTGACTATTTGGCCTCCGGAATATTTTACCCAAGAGGACGCCATCATCATTTAATCATACAGTAAAGCTGCATGCCCTCGGGAAAAATTACTGGTGTAGTTTCCCCTTGCTTTCAGCCGTTCGCAGTACCAACACAGCAAGGCCGTTTTGATTAGTTTTACAAGGGCAGATCAGTCACTCAGCCAGACTGTTGCCCCTGCAAGTACTGAAAAGGCTGCTGCCCCTCTTTAGGAACCACACGTTTGTCTGGCCTCTCAATAGGTACCCCTGCGTTGTGGTTGCACCTACGGTACGGTTATCTGTATCACTGAGGCTCGCAAGCTTCCCAACCAATGACAAGGTGCATGGTTCACACACACAAGTCTACTAAACTGTAGCTATATATGCCAAGGTATTTTCCAAAAGATTAAAGGATTTAACAGACTTCTCTGAAAGGAAAAAAATTTTGGACTGAGACAAACATATGGATTGTGTTTTTCCTACGGGGCGTAACTTATTTTCCTTTATAGACTTTAATGACAGCTTCCTCACACCGAAACAAGGTAGAACGTCTAGTAAATATTGGCTCTAAAGTGCATACTCGCTACTGTGAAACACTAATCTTCCATTGGACAAGTGCTCATAGATCTTAATGTATACATTTTAGAGCCCGTGTTTACTGAACATTTTTTCCTTGTTTTGGTGTAAGAAACCTGTCCTCAAAGTGTGTAAAGGGAATAGTAGAAAAGCACAGAGAATTTATTCTGGCGACGTATGCAGCTTTTGTGAATTATGAAAATGCCTTCGGCTGGGGGGGGGGGGGGGTGAGATCCAATTTATGGGAAATTGTAACAGAGTACTGCCCCCTTCACAGTTTTTATGCGGAAACAATATCGAAATACGCCTCAGCGACCTTTATCGCCCACACTATTTAACATATATATCATATATAAGATGCATGAGACCTGCGAAATACCCTCAGACTTCAAGAAGAACATAATAATTCCAAAAAAGGTGCTGACAGGTTTGAAAACTACCAATTTATCAGCTTAATAAGTCATGGTTGAAGATACGAACACGATTCCAGAAAATGGAAAAACCTCTGGTAGAAGCCGACGTCGAGGCATATCAGTCTGGATTCCGGAGGAATGTAGGAACACGCGAGGCAGTACTGACCCTATGACCTCTCGTATAACATAGGTTAAGGAAACACAAACCTACGTTTATAGCAATTGTAGACTCAGAGAAAGCTTTTGACAGTGTTGACTGGAATACTCTCCTTCAAATTTTAAAGGTGGCAGGGATAAAATGCAGATTTCGTTACAGATGGAGCGTGAAACAAGAAGGCGGTAACTGGAATGGCACCATCCGTAGTCAAGATAAAAGAAAATAATTCGAAGCACTCCCTATGCTGTAAATTCCTGATGACAATCTTATGAGACGGTGTCATTCTCAAAAATGTGTTGCCGAAAGGGTTAATCATTAACTCGCAGTCATATGTGAAGACAGTGCGCAAATTCGAGACCCATTTCCGCCAAGTTCGGTATGACAAGAATCCGAAAAGAAATATTTCTCCAACACGATAATGCACACACTATTCTCACAAGGGGTACTGCCCATCGCATCCCACTCAGATTTAGTAGTGAAATGACCCTGTGGATAACATGAAAACAGGAAGAAATCGAAACAGTGAACGCAGTACAACATCGACGGAACTGCAAGAAACACGGTGTCGTGGTTGTGTGGTGATGGTGATGGACTGTCAAGGGTGGAGATCCGTGTTCAAATCTCCCTCGTGCCCCACTTTTTTTTCCACAAATTTATCAACCGTCCGTCCGGTCTCTGACATGTCTGTTTTGCTTCTGTGCTCTTGACAGTTGTCATACCACACACTGATTACAGAACGTGAGAGATATGGCAAGAATATATTACCATCACAAGTAACTGTGTTGAAGTGAAAACGGCAGAGATGCCGCACAGATCTCTCTGAAAAATGAAAACAACAAATAAATGGATGTGAACTGTGTTGCAGCGAAGGAATTCAAGATCCAAAACTTCCAAAACGGAACGGAATAGTCGTAACATGTGGTACTCATGTAGAACAAATAGGAGGTACGTACCTCTGGAGGTCCCTTCCTCGTAAACGAACGTTACACCACGGCAAAGGCACAAACTTAAATACAGCGAAAAAAAAAAGAGAGAAATATGGAGCACGGTAGAGGTTTGAAGACGTATTTCCCCCTTCGGGGTCCAACACCGTAACCACATAACCACGACGCCGTGGCTATTCAAATCTGGTCCATGTTGCACATCTTGAACTTGGACCGTGCACTGTTTCCATTTTGCTTCTTTTTTAGTAGTTAGTTAGTTACGTGTTCCATTGATCAATAGCACGGAAAACCATTATGATGTGGAACATGTCAAATGCACAAGAAATGCGCACAGGAAACAAGTTTTTTTTCTTTTCTTTTTTGTATTTACATTATAGTGTTATACCTAAATATTTCTGTTGTCTATCCGCTTCTCTTAAATGGCACAAAATGAATATATTATATCTCCACATTTATTTACTCATATTCAACAATTCATCTATGGTATAGAAGGAGTTGTCAAGGAGGTATGATTTCAATTTCTTTTTGAAACTATTATTGCTGTCTGTCAGACATTTTATTTCATCTGGTAATTTATCAAAAAGTTTTATAGCAGCATGTTTTACCCCTTTCTGTGCCAAAGATAGGTTAAGTAATGGATAGTGTAGGTCTTTCTTTTTTCTGGTATTGTAATCATGTATGTCGCTGTTGATTTTAAACTGGTCCATGTTGTTGAGAAAAAATTTCATTACAGAGTAAATGTACTGCGAAGCAGTTATAAGAATTCCTAACCTTTTATACAGATGCCTACAAGATGTGCGACTATGAACCCCACACATTATTCTAACTACTTTCTTTTGAGTAGTGAATACCTTTGCCTAAGTATTGAGTTGCCCCAGAATACTATTCCGTATGACATCAGAGAGTGGAAGTATGCGAAGTATATTAGCTTACTAATTTCTGCATCCTCAAAATTGGCAATTATTCTGATTGCAAAAGTTGCTGAAGCTAGTTGCTTTAGGAGATCCAAAATATGAATTTTCCAATTAAGATTCTCATCTATATGTACACCCAAAAACTTAGTATGCTCTACCCTGGCTACTGACTTCTTTTGGTGTGTTATGTTTATTGAAGGAATTATACTTTTTGCAGCAGACAATTGGCTGTACTGTGTTTTTTCAAAGTTCAGAGCAAGCCCATTCGCAGAAAACCAATTAATAACTTTTCCAAAGACCTTACTTGTATCATTTTCGATAGGACTTCCTTTTACTGGATTAATAATTATGCCTGTATCATCAGCAAACAGTGTCAGTTAAGCATCTTGTTTCAAATAAGAAGGGAGGTCATTCACATATATCAAGAACAGGAGGGGACCCATGATCGAACCTTGTGGAACACCTAATGTAATTTCACCCCAGCTAGATGAAGTGGCAAACTCCTTTGAATCACTTAAAGCATATAAAGAGATTTTTTGGTTTCTGTTCTGCAGATATGACTTAAACGACTCATATGCTGTTCCATTTACACCACAGAATTGTAATTTCTCCAACATAAAGTCAGTAGGTCTTCTTCCTGTTCTCATATTTGATCTGTGTTCAGTTTTTGACAGGCTATCCACTGGGCCATATTACCACTAAATCTGAGGGGGAGGTGGGGGGGGGGGCGATGAGGAGTTTCCCTTGTCAGAACCCAGAAACATATCGCCACACGCCGAATTGGGATGGACAGCACTGCCTCGTCCGCCCCATGGTCCTGACCTGAAAACACGGTTAAAAGCATCGGGCAAGAACTTATAGCCACAGCGAATGTGATCGAGATCATGCAGAAAATTAGTACACGCTAAAGAGACGTTTATTGATATCATCACCAACTTCTGTCCCTTAAGGATAAATTTTTCTGAGGAAGAAAAATTGTGGGACATTGTTTACTGAACGACCCTGGTATTGTTGGTATGACTACGCAAAGTGCCAAGTGTTGTTAATAATAAATCCACTCAAGGCTGATCTGTTGTCCAAACGGTTCGCCGCTCTTGGACAGCAGTGGGGGAATGCCGGACATTTGCCACGCCGGACATTTGCCACACTTGCCCCTTCGCCAGGTAGCGATTCCTCAGGTAAGGGACGCCCTTCCTCGTACTACTTCTGTCCGCTTTCTAACCGCCGTCTCCACATCTTACTCGATACAACCAGTACGTAAGGGAACTTCTTCTTCGACATCTTGGCCAAATACAGAGCTTCTTTTCCGAAATCTAAATATTTATAACTTTTGGGGAACGATAGCAATACCGACGATTATGTCCGTATGTAATTAGTTCTGTCAAGGATAAATATAGATCCCTCTGTCTGTAGGGTAGCTTACTTTCACGCTTACTGATTGCGATAGAAACAGTCCATCGGCATGGGAGCAACAAGAAAGGAACGATGTAAACAGAATGCGAATGTACGCTAATAATTTCTTTTTGATCACTGCATTTGTGCCTACTTTAATTGCTACAACTGCATGCCCAAAAGACAATAATGAAAGAAGAAATGGGTATGTGAACGTGTGAAAAGAAGAACGACATACTCCATATTAATTTACTCTCTAAAATGCGATATCCCTTGCGGCGAAACATTAGTTAATAAAGTGTAGCGGGACAATGTTCAAACATGACAAAGTACGTTCACTAAATAGAGATAAGAACATGTATGAAAAGTCATATAAAGTCGTCGTACAATTTTAAAATGCTAGAAATAAGGAAATGAAGTAATACAGAATGCTATGCTTGTAACGTACGTTGTTGTTCTACATTGTTTAGCTCTGGTATTTACAGAGTCACAGAGAAAGCATCCTAGGCTTTGGAGGGGAAAGCCGTTATTGTAATTATCTGCACTACAACAGAAACAAGAAGCACAACTTAAGGAAAAATAATGTAAGTTCACGATCGACTTTGAACCAGATAGTTCCCGTGAGTTAGTATGGGCAGAGGTTATATTCGACAACCGGAATAAATTAATAACTGTCTCCTTTTACGGTCTCAGATCTCAGATGAAACCATTGCTCATATAATTATAGTTGGCAGTGACTTCAATCTACCTTCCGTATGTTGACAAAAATACATTTTCAGACCCTATTGTAGATAGAAAACAACTTCCGTGATTGTTCTAAATGCTTTTTTTAAAATTATTTTGAACAATTAGTTCACGAGGCCATTAAAATTGTAAATGGTTACGAAAACACACTTGACCTCTTAGCCACAAATAATCCTGAATATCACGACGGATATGGGTATTAGTGAGCACACAGTCGTTGCTAGGCTCAATTCCGTAACTAAGAAATTCACCAAAGCTAAACGCGGAATGTATCTATTTACAAAACAACTAAAAATTCGGTTGACGCCTTTCTAAGAGACAGTCTCCAATCCTTTCAAACGATGTAAGTGAAGACCATTTGTGGCTTAAGTTCAAAGAAATATTATAGACAGCACTCGAGAGATTCATACCAAATAAATTAATGAGTAACGGAACTGATCCCCCATGGTACACAAAACACGACAGAAAGCTGCTGCAGGAGCACCGAAAAAGGCAAGTATAATTTAGACGAACGCAAAATCTCCGACTAGCGAAGTTTTACTGAGGTGTGGATTTCAATGCGAGATGCATTTAATAGTTTCCACAGCAAAACTCACTCTAGAAATGTGGCGGAAAATCCAAAGAGATTCTGGCACTATGTTAAGTAAACCAGCGGAAAGGCTCAGTAAGCGGTGAGGAGGAGGAGGAGGAGGAGGAAGAGGAGGTGGTGGGGGGGGGGGGAACAAGGGACCCAATCCTTCGGAGCAGGTAAAATCGTGGCAAATGTCCGGCGTGGCAAACGTCCCCACACCGCAGCGGGGTCCGGCCGCAGCTGGAGGCGGCTGTTGTGAGACAGGTAGGCCTACGCCTGCCACACAGCTACTCGGTATTCCGGCGGCGTGTTGCCGTCCAAGGCGGCACAGCAGGTGTCGGGCGACACTCGCCGCCGTCGCTTTGTCGGCGCTAGCGCGGAGTGCGCAGTCGGCCTCGGCTGCAGCCATTTGCCGGGCTTCCGGTACGCGGCGCGAAAAGTGTCGACGTCTAGAATACACGAGAGACGCAGCCGAACCTCACTCGCTGGCCCTGCCGACGGGTTCTTCCGCAGCCCTTCCCTCAGCCGTATCACAGACGCCCAGTGTCATTGTCTCCACCACGCGTTTCGCACTAGGGCAAATATAGCAGCAGGCCAGAATGAAATTTTCACTCTGCAGCGGAGTGTGCGCTGGTATGAAACTTCCTCGCACATTACAACTGCGTCCGGACCGATACTCGACCCGGCCGGAGTGGCCGAGCGGTTCTAGGCGTTACAGTCTGGAACCGCGCGACCGCTACGGTCGCAGGTTCGAATCCTGCATCGGGCATACATATATGTAATGTCCTTAGGTTAGTTAGGTTTAAGTAGTTCTAAGTTCTAGGGGACTGATGACCTCAGAAGTTAAGTCCCATAGTTCTCAGAGCCATTTGAACCATTTGATACTCGAACTCGAGACCTTAAACATTTCGTGGGCAACTGCTCCACCGAGCTACCGAAGCACGAGTCACGACGCGTCCTCACAGCTGTAATTCTGCTAGTACCTCGTCTCCTACCTCTGAAACATTCGCAGGAGACACGTTTCTTGTAGTGTCCATATTCGGAGCTGCTATATATAAATTGCAGTTGTTTCAAAGAAAATGCCTTTTTGCATGCTGCACATCGAAATTTTATTTTTATTTGTGCACCCAGACGCGTTTCGCCCTTTTTACGAAGCATCTTTAGTGGGTGTCCTGAAATATTACATGATTTGTCTTTTTTACACGTAGGTTATGGTTTCACATCTGGGTTACAGATTTAAAAACAGTTCCGTAATGTTTTTTTATGAAATGGAAAGCTACTTACAGGTAACTTCTAACTCACTGCATCTAAACAATCGGTTGGTTGGTGGTTAGTGTTTAACGTCCCGTCGACAACGAGGTCATTAGAGACGGAGCGCGAGCTCGGGTGAGGGAAGGATGGGGAAGGAAATCGGCCGTGCCCTTTTAAAGGAACCATCCCGGCATTTGCCTGAAACGATTTAGGGAAATCACGGAAAACCTAAATCAGGATGGCCGGAGACGGGATTGAACCGTTGTCCTCCCGAATGCGAGTCCAGTGTGCTAACCACTGCGCCACCTCGCTCGGTTAAACAATCGGATTTTTCTCATCTGGCCACCAGGTGGACATCTTACAGTACACTTTCAGTTCACTGTTTACGTTACACATCAGTGTAGCTGCCATCTTTTTAATACAGAGATTAATTTGTTTTTCTAAGTGTTACCAACATTCTCAGTTGTATGTATTAACTGTTTTGTGTGTGTGTGTGTGTGTGTGTGTGTGTGCGTGTGTGCGTTAGAGAGGGGGAGAGAGAGATTTCTTATTTTTTTCATTTTTTTAGTAAAATAAAAATTATTTATTTTATTTTTATACTATTTTTATTCATTTATTTAATCTTAATAATAATAATAATAATAATAATAAAGATTAAATAAATGAATAAAAAATAATATAAAAATAAAATAAATAATTTTTATTTTACCAAAAAAAATAAGAAATCTCTCTCTCCCTCTCTAACACACACACACACACACACACACACACACACACACACACACACACACACACACACACACACATTCACAAAACAGTTGAATACATACAACTGAGAATGTTGGTAACACGTAGAAAAACAAATTAATCTCTGTATTAAAAAGATGGCAGTGCACAGATGTGTAACGTAAACAGTGAACTGAAAGTGAACTGTAAGATGTCCACCTGGTTGCCAGATGAGAAAAAGCAGATTGTTTGGATGCAGTGAGTTAGAAGTTACATGTAAGTACCTCTCCATTATAAAAAAAACGTTACGCAACTATTTTTAAATCTATACCCCCCATGTGAAACCATAACCTATGTGTAAAAAGGACAAATCATGTAATATTTCAGGATATCCACTGAAGATGCCTTGTAAAAAGGGCGAAATGCGTCTGGGTGCATAAATAAAAATAAAATTTCGATGTGCAGCATGAAAAAAGGCATTTTCTTTTAAACAACTGCAATTTATTCGCAGGAGAGCTTCTGTGAAGCCGCGCGTGATCAGCCGAGCGGTCTTAGGCGCTGCAGTAATGGACTGTGCGGCTGGTCCCGGCGGAGGTTATCGAATGAAACTAACTGATCTCCAGGATAGCCCAGGGAAATGTTATAGACCCTCTTCCGTTCCTAATCTACATAAAAGATTTAGGAGGCCACTTAGATTGTTCGCAGATGACGCTATCGTTTAGCGTCTAGTAAAGTCATCACAACAAAAGCAACTGAAAACCTGATTTGGACAACGAATCTCTATTTGACAATAAAATTCGCCAAACTGCCGTGTAACTGAGAAGTTACTTTAATTTATTTTTGCTACCAGTTTCTGCAATTCATTACGCCATCTTCAGGTCCCACCTGCACCTCTAAAAAATAATGGATGCTGGCATACTGGGGCCATACGTTTCTGTATGTCGTAAATTCGTACTTAAAATGCTTTCTTCGAGGTCTTGACTGCAACTCAAAGTCAAGTCTTCGAAGGAAGCACTTTAAGTACGAATTTACGACATCCAGAAACGTATGGCAGCAGGATGGCAATACCCATTATGTTTTAAAGGTACATATAAGACCTGATGATGGCGTAATGAATTGTCGAAACTGGTAGCGAAAATAAAATAACTTGTTAGCTGCACGGCTGTTTGGCGAATTTCATTGTTAAATTTAATGGCTATCGGCTCAATTAAACACCGAGGGATTACAATCACTAACAACTTAAATTGGAGCGATCACACAACATAAAATGTTGCGTGGGGAGAGGGGGGAGGGGGGATTCAAAGACAGCGTTTTATTGGCAGAGCATTTAGAAGATGCAACAGGTGTACTAAGGAGGGTATATGTACTACGCTTGTCCATCATCTGCTAGAGTACTGCTACGCTATACAGCATCCCGTCAGATAGCATTGACAGCAGAAATCGAAAAAGTTCAATTTTACTACCGTAAAATAGAGGAGGGAGTGTTACTAATATGATGAGGTATTTGTGTTGGAATCATCAAAATAAAGGCGCTTTTTGTCGCGGCGAAATCTTCTCCGGGAATTTCAGTTTCAGACTCTTCCGAATGACAAAATATTTCATTCCACCCTGACCTACGTAGGTAGACACTATTATCGTCATACAGTAAGAGAAATCAGAGTGCGCACGGAAAGATTTGAGTATGTTATTCGTTCTTCCCACGTGCTATTCCAGAGAGGAACGGTCCAAAAGTAGTCTGAATATGGCTCTATGGCTTTGAACCCCCTAACAAACACTTAAATGTAAAGTGCAGAGTTGTTTCGCAGATGCAGATGTACGCGGAAGAGTAAGCAATATTCTTCGCACCGGCGTCCCGAAGAAGAAAAGCGCCCTTGCATCGAATAGTTTTGGTGTGATATTTCCATATGTGAGCCGTCGAATTACCAATTGAGATGAGGAAAAGAGAAATAGGAGAGGGGGGAGGGAGGGAGAGGGAGAGGGAGAAGGGGAGAGAGAGAGAGAGAGAGAGAGAGAGAGAGAGAGAGAGAGAGAGGAAGGAGGAGAGAGACTGATGGCACCATGGGGGGAGTGGGGGGAGGGGGAGACAGTGGAAGTGCACTCAGCAAACAATCCGCAATCCAGTTTTCTCCTCCTCCTCCTCCTCCTCCTCCTCCTCCTTCTCCTCCTCCTGATAACACTGTGTAAGCCTCGCAGTATTTCCTCGAAGCAACTGTTCTACATCCCGAAGTGCCTACGGCAGTTCGCGGCAGCGTCCAACTTTATTGGGTTAGCGTAAAAGCTTTTCAGGCATTCCTGATTCGTGATCTTAGCGTCTTGCAGTAACTACCAGCGCGATCTGGAGATGTCAAACAGTTACTTCGATGAATTATTATGTGGGATTTGAGCATTGTTATCCAATGGGAATCTCGAGGAGTGTTCTTGCAGAAGATTCGGCACAAAAGCATGAAAAGTCAGGAAGATGCTTGTCTTTTTTTCCGAATAAAGTTGTCTAGATACCTTAATATATTTTCATATACTACGTTGAAAGTGACATTGAACTTACTTTTACCAGTGCCAAGTTTTGATCTGATAATGGAAGTAGGCGAAATATCGTAGTAAATAAAAACACGTCGAGCTATCGAGACAGTTTTATTTGCAACAGGTATTTACGATCCACGTCTCACTTGGGGGATTTAGTCCTTTATTAGTAAGAGGTGCTCATACCTCGTTTTCCAGGGAACCCACGACTGAAACAACATTCTAAGAACAGTGTGTGTGTGTGTGTGTGTGTGTGTGTGTGTGTGTGTGTGTGTAGGGGGAAAGGGGGGAGGACAGAATTATGTAAAATTTCGTTTGTCTTAATTATCGCGAAAACCGCGATTCTGCTTACAAAACTTATCCCTCCCTCGTGAGCGCGTGAACTTCTGGGACGGTCAAGAACAGGATGAAGACTGGGCAGCAGCCTTGAGCAGGATTTTATGCTGATTTTCACTTACTCTGCAGTGTGACCCAGTAGGAATGTTCAATAATCAGGGATATGACATGAACGATCATTCGAAGCAAACTAGTTTAGTAAACACAGGTTGTAAAATGCATCACTTGAGAGCTATGAATCCTTGTTAATCTTTGTTACTGTGAAAGTGTGGAAGACACCTCTTATGTTGAACAAGGGCTCACAGCTCTTAAAGTTTGCACTTTCGAACCCATGTTTACTACACCCTTTTACTTCCACTGACAGTTTCTGTCATATCCCCGAAATCTGACCATTCGTCCTGGGACATTCTGTGTATCGTTAACATGTTTATAGGCGTGTAATACACGTATTAAATAAAGGACAGCAAAATCAAAGCCGCGCGGGGTAGCCGCGCGGTCATGGGCGCGTTGTCACGGTCCGTGCGGCTCCCCTCCGTCGGAGGTTCGAGTCCTCCCTCGGGCATGGGTGTGTCTGTTGTCCATAGCAAAAGCTAGATTAAGTAGTGTGTAGGCTCAGGGACCGATGATCTCAGAAGTTTGGTTCCATAAGATCTTACCACAAATTTTCAAAATGAAAGTAAGTACTAGTTCTACTAAGACTTCTCTCAAATTCGTCTGGTATTCTAAATATACTCTGCATCGGTCATAGGAATCTGTCGAATAATGTATTATATTACTAACAACTTACTTAGGTGAACGTTAGTTTCATTCGTTTCCAGAATGAAATCACTTTGGTTCAAATGGCTCTGAGCACTATGGGACTTAACTTCTGAGGTCATCAGTCCCCTAGAACTTAGAACTACTTAAACCTAACTAACCTAAGGACATCACACACATCCATGCCCGAGGCAGTATTCGAATCTGCGACCGTTGCGGTCGCGCGGTTCCAGACTGAAGCGCCTAGAACCGCTCGGCCACCCCGGCCGGCCGAAATCACTTTGGAACGGAGAGTTTGAACTGTGCTGGGCTGGGACTCAAACTGTGAATTCAGCTTTTGACTGCACTTCGCTACAGTCGGGCTCATATGAGCTCGGAAAAAACGCACTGATTCAAAGTTTCAATCTGCCAATCCCTAATTCCTCTACTGCTCAGTCTCTCTCTCTCTCTCTCTCTCTCTCTCTCTCTCTCACACACACACACACACACACACACACACACACACACACACACATACACACACACGTTGTTGTTTGCGGTATAATTATAAAAGTCCAATATACTCGTACATCTGAAAACGTTCACCGGCTTCCCTCGTCGGGGGTTCGAGTCATCCCTCGGGCATGTGTGTGTGTGTGTGTGTGTGTGTGTGTGTGTGTGTGTGTGGTGTGGGGGGGTGGGTGGCCGTGTGTGTGTGTGTGTGTCGTCCTTAGCGTAAGTTAGTTGAAGTTAGATTAAGTACTGTGTAAGCTTAGGGACCGATGACCTCAGCAGTTTGGTCCCATAAGACCTTACCACAAATTTCCATTTTTCCAAAACGTTCACACAACGTGTCTCCTTTTGTTAGTGTGCTCATATGGGGAGATAACAGACGCTCTCGTAGTCTATACAGTGCTGTGTTCACCGTGAAGTTCTCTATTACCGTTATGTCAGCTACAGACCTTGTGCCAGCACATTTTCACGGATTAAGTTGATGAAGAGCGACACGCAGCCGTTATGCAAACATTCAGCCGACCAGACGGGCTAAACTGACGCTTATTGCGCCAATGATACCCCACAACATGCTACGAAGGACTTCTCTCTCCATCGAAGCAATGCTTAACTCTTCCAAGTTTTAGTGCAGTGGTGGTCGCATTCTGTCCCAGAATCCAAGGATTTCCTTACACGCTGCCGCGAAAAAATTAGTACATCTTTTCAGAGGTTCCCAATTCACTCAAAATTTATTGTTGGAACTGTGCTTATGGGGTACATCAAATGATTACAGTTACGGATCAATAGCACAAGCGGTTCCGTAGTACCAGGTATCGACCTATGCTGAAAGACCCACATTCGTACGTGGTGTAGCCTGCAAGGTCATCAATACAAGTGCTCAATCTGGCATCCAGTCGATCGTAAGGAAGGCGAATGTTGCCTGCTCGACCCGTTCACGTAGTTCTGTAAGGGTCGTTGGCTGACATGTCGCACGAGTCACTTCTCGTCATATCCCAGGTGCTCGATTACAGACAAGCCCAGAGATCGTGCTGGCCAGGGAAAATGCTGCACGCCTTGCAGAGCACGTTCAGTCTCACGGGCTGTGTGTTGGCAAGCATTACCCTGTTCGAACAATACATCGCCTTCCTGTTGCAAGAACGGCAAAAGAACGGGTCTAAAGCCGTCGGCACACGGACCGTGCTGTGGAACGTCAACGATGAGAGTGCCAAGTTCAACGTGCTGCTGAACGCTCAGAAATGATGCGACTCGTGCATACGGTACGTGGCCTCCAACATGGTATACGCGATCACAACGCACTCCAGCGGCAGTTGCGGGATGTTTCTAGTTTGTAAATCACACTGTTTACTAAACGGGCGCGCGTAAAAGTCCCGCGTTAGCTCTTTTAAACCGCACATTTCCTCCGTCGTCAACGGAAAGGGAAGAACCTCGTCCAAACAATAAGGACACAGACTTATAAAAAGTTCCATTACAAACAGTGCGGTACAAATTTGGAATACTTCTCCGCATAAGATAAACATTATTTCATCATTCCCACATTTTAGTAAAACCCCAAGGTCAGTCTTACTTGATCACTGTTCCTACCCAGTAGCAGAATCCTTGCAACATGTGAATTACGAAGCGTAAAAGAAAAAGGAGCAAAATATCTTTATACAAGAAGCTGTCCTGTATATTAAGCCAATCGAACAAAGTCACCCCTAAAAAAGGTGAACTTATATTTACATAACATCAAATACTATCGTATATACTTATATTAAACTAATAATTAGGTGAAAGAACCTAATACAAACACGAATGTTGAGGGGAAAAAAAAGTTTGAAATGGTCGACACGCGAACCACCGCCCTAACGAGCCACACGACACGAATCAGTGTCGCTACTCGCTTTTTTTTTTTAATCTCATTTTTCTTCGTTTTCGTTCGTTGTATCTGCTCTGGGCGGACGTCGAAAGACACCCGTTTCAGTTCGATGTTGATCCATGAACTCAGTTTTTTTTTTTTTATTACAGAGGGCAGCTAGCCCTCTGACCGAACACGCTGAGCTACCGTGCCGTCATAAATGAGATGGAGCCAACAGCACCCAGTGTTGCCAGGCGGTCACCCATCCAAGTACTAACCGGGCCCGATGTTGCTTAGCTTCGGTGATCGGACGAGAACCGGTGTATTCAACATGGTATGGCCCTTGGCGACATGTTACCACGTACTGGAAACCTTAATGTAGATATGTTACTAATTGAAATTTAATTATAATAAATTGTACCAAGAATAATGCGTTTTCGGTGGATCTTTAGTGCGTCGCTGCCCCTAAATAGCATACTCTCATAATATGCAACTTACAATAATTCTTTTGCCGCGAATATGATGTTTCTCATTATTTTATTGGAACGAATCACACAGTTAACAACGGGTTTTCAAGCGATTCTCAATTTGCTGGTGCTCAGAAACGGCATATATACGTATAGGATTGAAATGAATGCCAATTTGGCGTCTCACAACTCTGTACTGAAGGGAGACGGCGTGCGTGTGACGTAGGTGGCGTTGTGCCATCTCATTGGTCAACGCTCAGACGCACACTCAGAATAAAAAAAAAATGATTCTGAGCACTATGGAACTTAACATCTATGGTCATCAGTCCCCTAGAACTTAGAACTACTTAAACCTAACTAACCTAAGGACAGCACACAACACCCAGCCATCACGAGGCAGAGAACGCTCAGAATATCTGACATGCTAGATATTGCTCTGCACCTTCGGAAAGACTCCCGAACGTGCTATTCCTTGCTATGACATCAGAAACTCGGCACGCTGAACGCTCAGCGTTCGGATGGACGGTCCGTGTGGCGACGGCTTCGGCATTCTGCACGTTCCAAGCGCTGATTAGCGCCCTCTCCACAAAAACCAAAATGAACAAGAGTTACAGCTTGTCGCACCCCAGACCATAATGCCTCGGATGGCGCCAGTGTGTCTTGAAGGAATGAAGGCCGGCCAGAGTGGCCGAACGGTTCTAGGCGCTACAGTCTGGAACCGCGCGACCGCTACGGTCGCAGGTTCGAATCCTGCCTCAGGCATGGATGTTTGTGATGTCCTTAGGTTAGTTAGGTTTAAGTAGTTCTAAGTTCTAGGGGACTGATGACCACAGCAGTTAAGTCCCATAGTGCTGAGAGCCATTTGAACCATTTTTGAAGGAATGCACTCTACGAGACAGCGCTCATTAGGTCTACATCATACGCGCAAATGACCATCACCTGCGTGCAGGCAGAATCTGCTTTCATTGCCAAAGATCACGGCACACCGTTCCAAGTGACCCCCTGATGGCACCAGTCGAGCCGTGCACACAGATGCTGTGGCGTGACTGGAAGATGGGCTGGAGGTGTGCGTGCCAGTAGTCTCACTACTATTAGCCAGTTCGCAACTGTACGTCTGCTGTGGTAGCTGTACGATATGTCATTGTTGGCCTTACAATACGACGATCCTGGCGGGCATCTACGAAGCGTAAATGTCCAGAACGTCGTCTGTGGGTGTGAGAATGTTCACGTGACCACTGACACCAGCAGCGTTGCACAACTGATGCAGTACGTCCAAATTCTGCGGCAGTTCTGCGGAAGGACCATCCCACCACTCTGAAGGCCACAGTCTGACCCCTTTAAAACTCGCTCAGTTGGCTGTAGGAAGCAAGCACAAGTGCGTGTCTGTGGCATGGCTGCCTGCTTGCTTCACTCGTTTGCACTACATTGAGCCTTCTGGCTGTGAGCGTTCCCTATTAAAGAGTAGACGCAGATGGCGCTCTGGTAGCTATGCTGCTACGTCATCTGCTGTCGGAAGACGTTGAAACCATTGTCTCTGCACTTACTATCACCCATTTGGGATATTCCTTCGTCGGATAAAATCGACTACTTGTTTCCAGGCGTACTACTTTTTTCCTGGCAGTGTATTTAGTCCACAGGGTGGCAAACGAGACATCAAGATGATTTTTAGCTATCGAGTATGGCTTTGCTTATATTGTACGCAATGTATTACTTCAGCCCTACAAAGTTTGAGTTTACCGTATGATAATCTGTGATAATCTATTAGAGGTTTAAAGAAACATAATAAAACACGGTAAAATGCCTGGGCTAGCAGGACAGATCGGATTAGGTTGTCCAAAGGGGCCAAAATAAGTTGCTGCCAGTTGCACTCCATATACAAACTTTATTTATCAACACACAACATTGCAACAAGGATGCAAAACACTCAAAACTTTAATAGACCTTCTTTGATTAACTTTGGATCGGCTGAAGGCCACACTCAAAATCCAAGACACAAGGCCTAAGTAAGAAATTGAAATACAAGGTTCTTCTGGAGGTTTCACCCAAAAATATTTTCTAAATCTTCAATCTAAACAGGGTCAAGACCTTAGCAATTTAATTTTAACGGAACTTTGCTGGAGGCCGCATATTAAGCAATAAGAAAAGTTACAATCCAAAGGCAGAAGGCCTTATTTTAAAACATTTCATGCGAAATTCGGCTGAAGGCCCCATACAAAAGCACAACAATCTCATGCCTTAAGAGCAAGACAAGAACATTAATTTAAGAGATATTGATACTCGTCTGAAGGCCACACATCAACCAAGTAACTAAAACCCAAACAGGGAAATTACTATGTAACACACAAGGAACGGCGCTCAGAAGCTTCCAAGGGTTGGCCTGGGATTGTAACACTAACATCCGTTTAGGTGAGACAGGTAGCCTGTCCAAAGACTTCTTCATCTGAAGGCAACCCAACTGACAGACAGCCGACCGACCAATCAACAAAATCAGTTCCGCTCCACGCAACCAGCAAAACGACCACAAGATTTCAATACAGCGACACACGGAATTTGGCGCCCACAACGACCAACAACACCTCAGCTTTCGAACTACAGCCGCGCTGGACAGCAACAACACGACGAGGAAAATACACTGCCTAAAATTACGTCAATGACCAGGACAGGTAACCGGAATGTCAACGACCACAAGGCAGAAGATACCGCTGGTCAACTTCAATAACTGGGAATAAAGTAAGTTAAACTTCACAGGAAGACGACTGGAATCTTAGCCGACTTGAATACACACACACGTTGTTGCTCGCGGGAATATTCCAAAAGCGACAACCAGGATCAAACGAAAAAATGTAAACAGTTGAGGCTCCATAATAGGTTAAGTGAGGAGTCAACTTTCATGTCCAAGCTGGATGGGCGACGAACTTCGTAGCACTCGCAAGCAGCACCTCACACTCCAACCACGCGTGCACCCCGCCAG